>NC_137698.1:15682626-16282626 GCF_964034855.1 Anser brachyrhynchus
AGCGAGGAAACTTTTTGCTGTCTTAAAAAAGTTACTTCTCCCAAGGCTAAAACCTTATTTTTCTACCTCCTAAGCTAAAAAAATAACCCAGGAAAACATCCACTTGCTGCCTTATGCCCACCCCCAACACTCGCTACATATTCTGCCGGTCTTTCCAGTTTGCTTCGCCATCTGCGACACCTGCCACCGTATTCCAGCACTCCAAGGTGCAGTGGTGATATGCAAGTGTTGCTGGAAGGCTCATACGGGAAAGAAAAACAAAAAGCCCCAATGTTTCACAGCCATTGTGCAAGAGACAGTGAACGCGATTCTGCGGGAAGTGGAAACATGCCAGGAGCACACAACAACGTTCACTCTCGAACTGAAAAAGAGAATGTCTTTAAATTTAAAAGTCAGTTTCGCTCTGGTTAAGCTTATCGGTGTTTCAGTCAATTTTAGGATTAATTACTCAGCCAAAACAAAGGTGCCCTTTTTCTCTGCTATCCGACTGGCAATTTTATATACAAATACGAACTGTGAAGATACCCTTTCTCCCCAGCAGTCCACAGTCTCTTACCTTCCACTTCTTCTTCATCACATACATGTTTAAGGAAGGAAGCCCCTCTATCCAGTACTGCCTCGTCCTCCATCCTATAGTAATAGAAAAGAAAAAAGGAATGCTCAGACTTCTCCTGGAGCGAGCTATTTGAAACAGCCCAGGTCCTGGGCAGGTTAACTTGCAAGCTGTTGTTCATGTTATTGTGGGCACTCCCGTTCTCCTTCCAGTGCCTGCTCTTCCTTCATAGAGCTCCTTTCAAATGGCGTTTGGTATAAGCTGGCCTCACGTCGTTCGAATTCTAACCTTGAGAGGACATCAGTGCTGACAGGTGTGAGAAAGGTAATCCCGGCTAGAAGTCTTTGTTGTTGTTTTTTTTTTCCCTTGTTTCTTTTTCCTGTTTCTTTCTTTTTTTTCCTCCTTTTTTCTTTTTTTCTAACAAGGACATACACACACAGGCAAGTTTGGGACTGTCTATGCGAGAGCCAAGAGTTTGTGGAATTCCTGTTTCCCTTTAAAGTTCTTCTAAAAGATGTTGGCTGCAGAGCCACGTATACAAGCAAGCACGCATACTGTACACAGACACACACACGCGTTCGCATGCACAGTGGGAGACTCGGCTTCAGCCAGCCTCTTAATACCAGCAAAGCACACTTGTCTGTCGAGAGGCAAGCTTTGTGTCACATGTTGGCCTTACAGAAATCTGACATACGAGGATTATCCAGAGACCAAGCTACAGTAAGTCAGGCCATCACAGCAGTCATGTATGTGTGCCACCCATTCATTCATCCATCTGGGGACTGATTTTAGTAGTTGCTTTCTTTCCCCTCCCTTTCTCTCTCTACCTCTTACCGGCTCCTCTGTACAGAGGAGACTCCAAATTCTACACCTCCGCCATGAAGTCCTCCTCTGGCACTGCCCAGAACTTGCCCTGCTCTATTTCATGCACAAAATAAAGACCCTGCATGCTTTCCAAGGGCTCATCCACAAGCTCATTTTTGACCGGCAAATATAAAAATGGCAAAATAACAAAGAAAACATTTCTAGTTATTTTAAATAATCTACTTATATATCGCTTGGAGGCTAAGCATATATTTGCTGCTCATTGCTAGACAATGAGCTGTGTAAGCTTAATAGCAGTATAATTCTCAATAGAACTGCAGGCTCTGTTTGTAACCTCTTTTCCTACCAAAGGTAAGAAACTGGCATGTTTGGGTAACAACTGAAAAACAATACCTTTTCCTTTTATTCTGTAGATGGAATAAGGACAAGCCTCATACAGAAAAAAAAAAAAAGACGCTTCAACCTTCTTCACATCTATATTCCATTTAGGATTCCACAAGATGCTTCAAGCACAGTAGCAGCAAATGCTTAAAAGAGATTTTCAGAGGCGCATTCAAATTCAGGACAGTATAAAACCCAAACAGGTAAATACGAAGCAATGAATACATCCTAGGATATCTACCTTGCAACTGCATGTCAATGTCTACCCGAACAAAGAAGCGTTCAGCCACAAGAGCAGCAGAGCCCTCGTTTTCTAAAAGCAGTCCCCAGGCAGCAGTTCTCCCACCTGTGACACCCTGTCCCCACCTCAAGCACCTTGACCAACACAGCCCATCGGCCTCCTCTTTGACTCGTAGCCTGCAGCTCAGCTCACGTGAATGACTCCCAGATATTTTGCAGGTAAGGAAGAAGCAAAAAAGCTCAGACTGAAAACCACTGACCATGCATATGGAAATACACGTTTCATCTGGATTACCAGACGGCAGCAATACTACAGCACCGTACCCAGAAACGAACACGAGCCTCAGCTCCTGACTAAGTTCAGATCCAACCCAGAAGTTTGAAGCAAGGCCCACCTCTCATTCGCTGGCTGTTTCTTCCTGCACTGTATGTAAGAGAGCTGGAAGAATGGAAGAGCAAATTTCTCTGACTTGAGAAAGGCACCATTTCACAAGCAGCTGCTGCCCTGCGTGGAGGGGTAGGACATGCTTCTTCCCAACAAAACACACCAAGCCAGCACACAGGTACGCACACACAGAAGCCTTCCTGAAAGCTCAAGTTCTCCATTACATTATTCAACGCTGTTAATGCCGCTCTTGCCTGCATGCAACGGTTGTGTAGGCACACCCCAATTACGTTTTTTTCCCAGAGTAGCACAGTAGCTACTTGCTATAAACACAACTGAAAACATCTGGAACAGATAGGGCTGGGTTTCCAGACCAAACACAAACCGCACGCGCTTTATTACTCCACAAAGTTCTTCGTTTCACTCCCAGCGTGCTGGCATTCACCTCCGCTCCCTGTGCACCAACACACCCAGGCCGTTCAGCACGCGTGTATGCGTGCAACCATACCTGCACATCCCACAGCCCCAGCCCAAACGCCCGTTTCCAGCTTGGTTTCTCCGCTCCAACTTTGGCAGCATCGGTCCAAGTGCACAGCAGCTGCAAATGAACAGTCACATCGCATTGGGAGAGAGGGAGAAGAGGGCAAAGGGAGGAGAGGAGCAAATTCTAGTGCACAGTGCCGAGGATTCACCAGGTGCTACTAAAATGTCTGCTCAGATCAGCTCAAATGGCAGGCAGATGGGGTCCTGCTGGTGCCCTGTGAAGCCCCCAATGCCATCCCCACCCCTGCCAAAACCCTGTCCCCCACTGCCAGCACCTCTCTTCCCCTGGGGCAGTTCATCACATTTAAGGGCCGCACTTCCTAGCTTGCAAAGGGCTCAAAAACTGCTGACAACACATCACAAGCCCGATGCTTTCCCTGAAACGTGCCCAGGGCAGATCCGAAGGAGCTAGGGGGTTTAAAGGGCCAGGAATAGAGCCTGGGCCGCCTTGGCGCGGCGCCCCGACTCTAATCCGCAGGAGTTTAGTGATTAGACCCCGAAGCACCACCTCCCTTGACTTGGTCTTTTCTGCCCTTCTCAGATTACTGCGGGATTTCTTCAGGCCAAAACCTAGCAAGAACCATTCTTTATGAACACGCACAGGGGGAATATTTCAACCAACCCCTTGGACTTTTTCAAATAACATTAAATGAGAGTTGCAGGAAAAAAAAAAATATGTTACAGGAAAGAGCAGAAAATCTTCAGTGGCAGAGTCCTAGCAGTGCAGCACTGCAGCAAGAAATGGCATTTTCACTACCCCAAGGAAGAGAAAGGGATACAAGTGAGAAAGGGCAGAAATGTTTTTAGGGCCTCTGAACAGAAATGTGCCTTACTTTGAAGCTCGGCTTACTAGCTCCTTTGAGTAAGGTAAAAGGACGGGACACCTAGACACTTTTTTATCTAGTCTGACATCCTCATTATTGTTATGACAGTGCTTTGGAAACAAACCCCCAAAATAATTAAAAATAATGGCTTTCTATTTTCAGGGCCTAGATCTGAGCAAGTCACGCACTCCAACACAATATGCTTCAGTAAAAAGAAATACAAGCTGCTCAAGTAATTGGCCTCTCTGGGTACATAATTAGATCAATATCCAACGTTTCTTGAAACGACACTGTACATCAATAGGATTTAGACAAAGGTCTCACATAGCCAACCCAACACAGCATGCAATTCACACCTAAAACTGCAGGTCACTCTCAACTACAGCTCCCAGAAACAGCCTGCCAGACAAAGAAGAACGAACAAGACCAATTTAATACCCCAAAAGAGTTCCAGAATTTGGGATCTAGAGAGAGGTCAGTATAGATGGGCAAAAGTGAAGGGAATTAAGTAGCATAGAGCAGAAAAGAAGATGAAAAGCCTATTTGCCAGCTATTCCACAATGAGCAGAGCACTCCCTAAGAAACGAGCACATAAGATTGCCTCTCATATGTGTGTGATCCGGGACCACTTTTGAGGTGAAAACTTCTCGAACGCTCCATGTTAAGAGCAAACCTGATTTGGCTTCCAAAGGAAACAACTGTGGCTCAAGACCAAATTACTTAAGTTTAGTGTTTTCTTTTAACCTACCACAAAACTCCTCGATTCCTTCCCCTTGGCTATGCTTATCTTGCAGCCTCTGTTTTTGTCATCACATTATAAATCTTTCCTGCAGGTCCCCTTGTTATAGCACCAAACACTTGCAACATCTTCAAAGCGGTGTAAGGTAGCAAGTAACCTTAGCTTTATTGTCCCCAGCCATTACTGAGATGAGATAACTCAGGCCTTATTTGCATAGATGTAGCAAGGCTCCAGGTTTATTTTGAGATCGTTATGTGAAAGCCACTAGACTTGCGAGGAAAAATAACGCCATGACTCTACTTTGTGCTCTTTCCACTGCTTCTCATGTTTTAGGTGTACCTAATAGAAGTCTCTGCTGAGTTTACAGCACTAGAAGCAGTCTCTAAACAAACAAAAATAAGGCAAAAAAACAAACCACAACCTACAGATGATCTGATTAAAGTTTGTTTCTGCACAAAAACCTGCATTTGGAAGCCTATGAAAACTTCCTTACAGCACATGGAAATGGTCAGGGTGCAGAAGGGTCCTCTCTTACCAACACGAGAGCCTACAATGGGACAGCAGAGCCTTCTGCACCAGCGACCTGCAGAAATACCTCTTTTCTCCCCCAAACGCCGACGAGCTAAGCAGATGGAGTGCTGCCACCTTTTGGCCACGCAGCCTTCGCACAGCAGCAGGGACCAAGCCAAGCTCCTGCGAGCTTGAACAAGCTGTATGGACAAAGACCATCGGCACCTTCCCGCTGTCATCATCACTCGCACTTTTTATAACTTCACGATTTATGACATGGGAAGAGTAAATGTCACGTTTGGCTGAAAGAAAGCAGCACGGCTGATGTGGCAATGCTAGCTGTTGTCTGGAGATACAACTCACCCAAGTGAATAATACATAACAAAGCTGGAGAGTAAGAAATGAGAGTTATTACTTGCTGATAAGTTTTTATGATCCAGTCCGTTTCAAACACGTTTTGCAATCAGGAAGAAACCAGAGCAAACTCTGGACTGCATAAAGGAAAAACCGAGCCAGCTCTGTGACTGGAACGGATAGCAAAACACATAACCCATGTGAAAGTCACATTTAAAGAGCAATCCTTTTGGAATAAGCCAGGGTGCAGAGCGCGTAAAGGGCTTCAGGGAGGAGAGAGGCTTGTTACCGTCGGGTCACACAGCCACAGCGCTGGCCAGCCAAACCAGAAGCCCTGATGGCAGGGCTCTGATGGGGCTCAGAGCAGCCCCGCTGACGGAAACGTGCCTCCCCAGCACTGCAGCTCCTGCTCCTCACTACAGCTCACACCCAGGTGTGTGGAAGCTGTGGTCATTCGTGGGCAAGGCAAATGAAATAAGATCTTCATGAGCACACACAATCAAACAGCTCCTGGAGCTTCTCAAAGCCTACCATCATTTATCCGTCAGGATTTTTTCCCCAGAAAATTGCCATCCGTACAATGAAGCCGGAGTACTGGGGATGGGGACACTGGGCAAGAAAAAAAAAAAGACAAAAACAAGTAAAGTAACAGGCATTGCTTGCTAAGCTGTTTGGCAGGTCTCACAGTCCTGCAAGGATTACACTTAAGTCTGCACATACACAACCATCCCCACACCCCTTTTAATTCCCAAACACAGAAGGAAGATTCTGTCCATCACAGAGCCCTTTTTTCCTCTCAGGAGCGAAAAGAAGACAGGTTTCAGATGAGGAGCCTCGGTATCTCCCAGCAGAAGAGACACCTGCCATTGACAGCTTGATCTGTTTGGACACTCCAAGAGCCACTACAAAGCACTCCTCTAGCTCTGTGATTCCTCGGCGTTGCTAGGAGCAGACAGAGAGAGTCACAGGCACATACCCATAGGCTGCACTTTTGCTACTAGAAATCACGACCAGAGTGCCTGGAGAGAAACATGATGTGGCTCATGAGAAAGAGCCACAGATCCAGCCACAGCACCATTCTGCACTGCTCATGATGAGGTTTAAAAGGCCTGCTCATGACAACCAAGCTGGCCTTCAGTCCAACTGAGGCAGGCCTGCCACTTTGGATGAACAGCATCAGTCAACCTTCAGCAGCAGGTTGAACAACACCAGTGTCAACCAGACCTGGAGGCTCATACAGACAGGATGAGCAGGGCCTGGATCTAGGTGGAGAAAAGCCGCCAACAGCTTCCCTGCTGGCAGTGCCAACTGGTGCCTTCACCAAGCAGCTGAAGGTGGATGCCGAGGGTGTATGCTTACACCTATCTCAAAGATAATGAATCAAAAAGTTAAACAAGCTTCTTCTATCAAGAGACCGAGGAGACTAAGATGTTATTTACCTTCTCTGCAACCTGTGAAGCATTCAGCTACTGTGACGGCAGTGGTTAAGTAAACAGGAAACCACAAAGGAGACTTGGTCCCAATTGATTCCCCTACAGCCCATAAGCAAATGTTTGAGTTAACAGACCTAATACGAGCAATTCATCTTTAGGGGCTACATTGTTGTTTGTTTGTTTGTTTTTTTCCTCAAATACCTGCACTTGTGCTCTAGTGCACAGAAAAATTAGCTTCTGACTATACTCAGCACAGTCTGGTTGATGCACTCACAGAACAGATTGCCATATTTATCTTGGATGCATTTCCCCTTGTCAGTTTGAAACCAGCATTTATTTACATGCTCTCTCAGCAAAAGGTTGCACTCACCATGAGGACAGAAGCCTCCTCCTCCTTCTGCACAATTAACTTGCACTAACGTAGTTTTAAACCCAAACTCAAACCCAGCTTCTTTTAAAATAAGAACGTTCCAACAGGGAACAAATGCTCAAAGTGACTGCTTTGCACAGTGCCATCAGATGCAGAAGGACTGATCTCATCTCCTCCCTCTCCAGCAGACTTGTCTGAATGGAGAACACCATTTCCCTTCTCCAGAGCACTGCCAGTCTCTGAGTAATCAGGAGATAAAAACACCAGCACTACAGGTGCTGCAAGACTAAAATCTGTGAACACATAGAAGGTGCTAAAGCACCCGTTTTTTCTAAAAGTGTGGGACACGTAGGAAAAGACTGGAACATACAACCTCAAAGGAGCACAGACTGTTCATTTGGTTTTGGCCGTGCTTTACTGCTTGCAGTATTTCCACCAGTTTCCTCGTTTCAATGACTGGCTGCATGCATTGGACCACGATGCAGGTGACATGCTTGCTTGTTACTTGTGCATGCTAGAGGGAAAGATGGAGGAAGCAAAGAGCAAGACAGCTTTGCAACTTTATCATCTTACAACTGCATATTCTAGTTACTTGTCTTTTCAAAGGTTCTCTGCTGCTCACTAACATCTCTCAATCACTACAGTGACATAAGCCTTTCATTTATTGACACCGACGTGCACTTGTTAAAGGGGCTTTGGAAAAAGGAGAACCAAACACAGGGTAAGAATGCTCCTCAACAGTCAATGTAAATCACTGAGGTTATGCTCCTTCCCTTCCCTTTGCTCCAGGTCCTTCCTTGGAAGTCCAATGATACTCTTGAGAACATCATTTAATGAGGCACATTCTCTCAGTGCTTCTTCGTCCCTCCAAAAACTTGTTCTTCAGAGGCTGCCTCCCCAGCAGTGCTCCAGGTGTGTGTGCTGCAGCAGCCATTCACCTTTACACTGCTGCCTGTTCATTCTGTTAAATATTTTCCCCGTCCACTTACACCGTGCTGCCAGCTGGTTGTGAGGACCTAGCAAAAAACACCAGCAAGGCTACTGGGTGTCTCTGATCAAACACGCGGCATCAAGTAGAATACAGCACCCCTATACAAGTTATTTATCAGAAATTTCTCAGTTACATGGATTCCACCCAGGAAAATGCAGCCCATTTGTTCAGTATCCCTGTGCCATGCTATTTAGATTACTCAGTGATTTTAGTATTAATGAGACATTTTTGAAAATTGGGGTGGGGGAGGTATTATTTGTTTGTTCTTTTAAATGCCCAAGTAAGTCCCCTCATTGTTACATGAAATATTTCACTCTCTAGAGGTGTTTTCAGGGATTGAATCTGAGATTTAAAATAGATCATTAGCCTATTTTTTAAGTATAAATCCTGACATATTTAGACAGGAGTGATTTGGAACACACTATTGTAGAATAATGCAATTATAAATTACAGAATCTGTCATGATTTTTAATTGATATCATCTCATTGGGATATCATCCCAAACTCTTAAGTCAACAAAGTCAGTAAACAACTGCATTTCTCCAGGTGCTTTATTCTGATCAGTTGTACTCCTACAGCTTTTGTTTTGTTGTTGGGGTGTCTTTTTTATTATTATTATTATTTGGTTGCATGTTTTTGCTTTTGGTTTTGTTTTTCATATCCAGAGTGAAGTTCTGCTGCTTTTACTCTGAGAAGGAATAAGCTCTGTGGTAATTCTGAAACAGGCAAGATTTCTTAGGATGTTAAAGAGGAACAATGGCTGGGCCCCTGTTTGCTGAAATCCTTCAGCATATTTAAATCTACCCAAGTCCCATTACAGGATCTAAATAGAAGTCTCAGTTCTTGTTTTTAAAAACCCTTATGACTGAAACATCAGGAATTCTAAAGGTCTATCTCAACTCACAGGTAAAGCCTATGAGAGCAGGGTAAGAATTGTCTAAATTTACTTTGACAAAATAAATTATATCATTTGGATTTCAACTTAAATCTGTCAGCTGCAGAAAACTCTTCAATTTAGATACATCACAAAAATAACTACCAGAAAAAAATAATAATAATTAGGAGTGAGCGAAATTGAATCTTTTTCTTTTGTGTTCATGAAGAACTCTCATAACGTTAGTGAGAGAAGAGCTTTCTTCTGCACAGACAAGAAAGTAATGTTATCAAAATACAGGGAAATACAATGGGGTGGGGGGGAGGATTGGCAGTGGATCCTAGGGTAGGTGCAGCAGCTGAAGCCATTGTTTTATTATGTTTAGATTGCTTACCGTAAAATGACACAACTCCAAAAACTAAACAAGTCAGCTGCCTGTTTGTTTTCCTTTCCTTCTCTTAAAGAGACTCGTGGATTGGTAACTTGAAACGAAGCCAGCAAGAAGCCCATATTTCATCCAACCATACCTTTTAACTGGTAGCACCTCAGGTAAAGCACTCCCTTCGGCTGACCAGGGCAACCTCTTGGAGCTGAGGTGCTGGTTCCTGTTGTCTTCCACGTACACCTGCTATACTGAACGTAGCCGGAGCCAGGAGAGGGTAATGAAACACTGTGAGAGGAATTCAAGACTGTGCTTACATAGGAGTTTTATGGGATGTCCCTTTCAACAGGAAGCAGTGATTTCTGACTACAAATATTATGAATGTATCTGCGTGAAGCTAATGTAAACCAGGCACTTTTGTTGCTTAACTTTCTGTGAAGCATGAAATATAAAACAAAAAAGTTTTCTCTGGAGACAGAATGGTGTCAGTTTTTAAAGCCACAAGCTGCAGCAGATTTCACATAAAAATTACTTCAAGACAGCCTGCAGGATCTGATTGGTTTTTTTCTGCCACTTATTACTGTGACAATGCCATGTCCTGCAATAGATTTCTTACTGGTTTTTGCCTTATAGGCAACTTCTTATTTGACTATGTTTTGCATGCCTAATTGGATGCCCATATTTTTTGTTTGCTCCACTTAAAGAAGATTAGGCAGTGTGTACAACAAGTTCATAACATAGTACATGACTTGAGGTTCAGTAACCCTTACACGAAAGTGCTCCAGTGGGCTGATTTATGAGAGCATTTTCATGTGCTCTTCAACCAAATCAGGATCTATTGAAAACCAACCCTGTTTTATAGAGTAGCTGCTCTTTGTACAAGCCTCATGTAAGAGCTCTTTTAAAGAAGTATATCATGTCATAAGACTAGGTATGGTGGACTAAGAACTGCCTGCAACATCGTAAGCATGTACTTTACATCAGCTCAGCAAAGAAGTTTAAACTGAGTGCAGACTTTAAAAGCGCAAATAAAACAGGGCACCTGTATACACCTATATATAAATAGACATGGATATATAAACCTAGACAAGGAAACAGCAACTGTGGGAAATCTTTCCAGCATCTGCTGAATATACCTACACAGAGTGTCAAAATCAATGTATGGACAGCATGGATCTAATACAGGGTTTTCTACCCATAGACAGGGATATTAAAGTAGGTCTCTCGGTCTTGCCAGACTGCCTTTTGAAAGAAAAACATTATCTGGAATGGGAGTTCCTCGGTTTACGTCCATTTCCCATTCAGCGAAAGAACAGGCAGTGTGTACAATGTGGGGTGGAGCAGCACACCAAGTGACACCATTAACCCAGATCTGGTTTTCTCCAGGGAAAACAATCAAGTGCTTTCAGTCGCGGCTTCCCAGCAAGCAGCTCCTGCACTGGTCCTCCCATGTGACTATTTGGGAGGAAAGTCTTCTCTCCATAGCAAGAACCCCACTAAATGCATGAAATCAGCTTATATCTTAATTTCACTTCTGCAATTACAGGTTGGAGCTTTTCCTTTCCTTCAAGTTTCACAGTCGCAAATGCACAGCTCCTAGAGCTGCGCGCTTTCCTCCCCATCGCCTCCCCAAGCATCTCTGAGGTGCAGAAAAGCATCACAAAACTTTGGGCCCCAACACTAATACTAGGTCTGAGACAAACCAGCTTTCTGCTACGAGGAGGACAGATAATACCTGATCCAGCACAAAACTGCTCTGGCAGAGGCAGCCGCTACCAGGCAGAAAGCCTGGTTGTATTAAATGTTTTGGACACATCCAAAGCAGCCAAGGGAGCTAATGCGCATTCAGCACTTCACAAAGTGCAGCTGCAGCATCTCTGATCCAATACTCGGCACGCCGAAGCAATAGGAGGTTTCATGATATGCTGGTCTCAAAAATATAATCCAGCATAAAGGATATTTTTAACAGGAATGATTTCAGTAATCTGCTTCAATAGTCAACCTTACACGCACGCCATGTGGCACAACTGAGCAGCACAGAACCATATGCCATGGGCAGGAACTTCTTGAACTGCTCATCACTGAAATCCTCCTGCAACGATGGGGGGAAACGGACCTCTGCAACCTGGAACTGGTGACTAGATGCAAGTCTCTGGAAGAATAAGTCATTTCTACAAATTAGACAACAGTTACTCAACACTGCAGGATGTGATAACATTTGAGATCGCATCAAAAAGATTGTGATCAGAGCACACAGATGTAAGAATAAGACAGACAAGGCAGAGTCACCAGATCTGAGTATCAGTGTGTGCACAACCCAGACAGAGGAAAGAAAACTTCTCCAAAAGTATTAGACGAGCAACGAAAACCAGGGGGTTCAGTGACCAAAGTACTAAAAGCCAACCTCACCTTCACCTGGCGACAACTACTTGTCCACATTTTATAGAGACTGCTCCCCAAGGGAGATTAAATCTCTTCTGAAGAAGGACACTCGCATCATTCCCAGTGCATGCATAAAGATGCTAATTTAATAACAGTCAATCAAAATTGATGCAGACCTAATAGCTAGAAATGCAAACAGCCAAATTTCAAGCTAAATGCCCTTTTTTGCCTCCACCACCTGCAAGAGAATAGTAAAATAAAACAAGACACTGTACAAATTTGCTGAAGAAACATTGCCAGAGAGAAGAGCAAAGCAAAAGCAAGTCATTTCAGAGCTGTTTGGGAAGCAACTGAAATAAAGAAGAATTTCCTCACTTCCACCAATTTAAGCTCCTGTCAGAACAACAGAAAAAAAAAAAACAAATCACAGCCCACAGCATCATGAACCCGAGGAGCCATTCTGTCTCTTAACTGCGCCAATTATTTAACAAAATACTGATTATGCCAGCATAAGCCCCAGCACCCAAAGGATGCAGGTCCTTTATGAACGACACCCACAAGAATCATTCATGGGAAATGTGACTGCAAGTGACAATCCATTCTGCATCACCACAGCAGAGTTGTGACTGTTCCAGTGTGTTTCTAGGAGGTAGGATCAGACAGAATCAAGTATGGTTGATCCCCAGCTATCGCTAACCAGACTTGCACCCACAGGCAGGGAAACCTTTCTGTTGCTCAACATTTTATATGGTGATATCAGAGGGGCATGTATATGCATGGTTTTTCCAGTGTGATTATAAAAAATATCTGTCACGGAGCACCAACAGTTAGGATAAAACACAGTCTGGAGGAACCTCACTGCCATGACCACTAGCCTCACAGAAGAGCTCATCCACATATTCACTCCCTTGACTGCTCCTGCAAAGAAAGCAAGCAGAGATTTTGTACGCTTCTCAACCAAATTCCCAGCAGGGGACAAGAGTGAGCAAGCCACTGACGTTAACACAACGCTCCTTGCCCTCCTGCGTGCTTAGCTGATAGAGTGATGAAGAGTGATACGCCATAGTGACCTGCTACCTTGACTTTCAAGTGTGGTGCTGGTCAAGAACATACCAAGCCCATAATCTTTAATCTTGGACCTGCAGACTATCAATCAGCCAGAAGTGAGTTTGCCCCGACCACGCAGGGGCACATGACTGCATTTCTGCTGTATTAGTCAGCAAACAAAGCGATAGGGGATTTTTTTTGCCACCAGAACAGGAGGAACATGACACAGCATAAAAGTAGAGTGGTATAGGCAGACAACACATGATCCTGCATAAAGTCAACCCATTTAAAATGGTAAACTCACTTTACCAGCAAAATGAGTTTGCTGCTGGATTGACGTTTTGCTTCATGGGAGAGTAATATTCTTCATTTGGTTCTAAGTGCCCTAAAGCTGGATTTACTGTATCCTCCAACCACAGCCAAGAGCACATAACTGAACTGCTGAGCAGGCAACATCCAAGTTTTAACAAGACTGTCCTCTAGATGACATCCATTTAAGGGCAGCCCAAAATAGACTTACTCATGTCAGCTTAAAACAAGACAGAGAATGAAACAATAACCCAGAGCTGAAAACTAGTTCCTTGCCAGAAAGCATTCATGGCTACTTCTTATGAACTCCATTCTAGTGATCATTGCCATGAAGAGCCACTTGTGGAAAGAAACCGGTAGCAGCAGTGATGCTGACAAGCAGCACTGTTGCAGGAGGTCCCGGGTCCTCCACAGTAACCCAGAAACTAGTGCAGTGCCTAACAGGCTTGTCTAAGAAGGGCAAGGGGACTTCTGGAAGAGCAGAGAAAATGTGACTCTACCACAGCTATTTCTTTCATACATCTTCATCCACTCTAGGAATGGCCTTTGAAAAAAATATTTTTTTTTCCTGTGAAGAGAGCAACAAAAGTTAAGACCATTTGCATCTTTCTGGGCGAAAGGAAGGCTATCCACATTACACAGGCTCTTGTAGCACTTTCACAGCCTCTCAAGCAGGTCTGTCACTAGAGTGAGTTCCTCTCTCTACATATCAGTGGCTGATACTCTTTCTGACTCCAGTAACATAACAGGATTCTTAGTCCCTATGCACAAACTTCCCAGACAGGCCTAAAACATTCTACCTGCAGTCCTGCGTACTATACTTGCACAAGTCTCATACACCTGCAAACCTCACTGGTCATCTTTAACTAGAAATCCTCACATCAAAAGAGGGTGCAGCTGTTCCTAACTCCAGATAATTTTCAACAGAGTTTGGATGCGAAGCTGCCTTTTGTCCTTCCAGAGATAAGGTCCTCAATAAGCAAAAGAGATAAAAGATACTTCTTGGTGACTCTGGCCAAATCACACACACCTTAACCACCAGCTGCTAATACTTTCTTAAATGCAGAGCAGACCCACCTACTGCTGAACCAAGCCTGTAAAACTTGACGTAGTCACAAATTTCATGGAGACATCTGTTAACAAAGAACTGCTTTATGCCCAGCACCTAATTGCAATATGACTGTTTAAAGGTAAAAGGAAAATAGTCCATGATAATATTAAGTTCCAGTTATCTACACCATTATCTTGCATTTTTTATTGCCCTGCTGAGTGGAATGACTGGTCGAGGAACAAAGCCAGAGAAATTCGGTTGATACCACAGTTCACGACTACATACGCAATTCTGAGAATTTCAAATTACAGGTCAAATCCAGGACAGTACTGAACTCCTCCTGGAAAAGATTAGGTACCCTTCCCGAGTTACGAAGCAAGCCTCCCCAGAAAAATACTAGGTTGTTTGCAAGCCAAGGCATCACCATACCAGGAATACTTAATGCAAAGGTGTCTTACTCATAATTTGGAATTAAAAAGGCAGAAAGAGGTTTAAAAAAGATGGCTTTATTTGTTGAAAAGTAATTACAGAAGTTTGCAGAGTTCACCAAAGCCTTTATGCACTCCTGCTTTTCTCTGCACTGAAGGCTCAAAGGACCTTCACGTTACTTGCCAGCAGATTTTCAGCATGATGACCATAAGAGGGTTTTGCAGTGCTTTTTTATAAATTAAGTTCTGTACCTAACCTTCAACGAATTGCACAGGCTCTGGGCTCCTCTAGTTTGATCTTTCGTTTGAGTAATTATTGTAAAAGCTGGAGACATGATCTCCCTTTACTCATTGTCCAGAGAGAATTCTGACACTGTAAGACACAGCTGGGATTTCCACAGAGTTGTTTTGCGGCGTATTCCCTTTCAACAAAAAATATACAGTGCATTTTTGGCAAAGAGAAGAGATGGGTGATCCAAATCAAACTTTAAAAATAAGAAGGTTTCTCTTTTGCAACAATTTCATTGCTTCTGTGAAACATTTACACCGTAATAACATGAAATGGTTACATGCCCACTCCTTTAATTTATACTGCCAACAGGGATAACCCATGGAACTGAGCAGCCAGAGCATCACAGTTGCAGTTCAGTGCCCACAGAAGTGAAGGAAGGGTGCCTGGGCTTGCCTACATTGTCAGCGAAGCACGGGCCCAAGCCTGCACTCAAGCCCAGGCTTGCTGACATTCCTTCCACGCGAGCAGGCGCTCAGTCTTAGCTTCCAAGCACTTCTCCAAAGGAAAATTTGAGGCCTACCACAAAGCCCAGCAGACCCAACTTTTCCTTCATGCCACCAGCAAGGCCACACACACGTACAAGCCAGTACACTGTGGCACAGCAGCAGGCGCCGCGAGCCAGCCTCTGCGTAGGCACGGTGCGTGGATGCTCCACCTGCAAAGCAAGGCTTTGAGCAAGGGAAGCTGCGCCGTTGGCCTTCACATGCTTACACCTACTCGTAGACTCAAGCTCCAAGCAAAAGAGTGACACTGCCAGAGACAGAATTCGGTGCACCACAGGTTGGTCCTTTCTCCTGCAGCCCTCTGGGACAGTCATTCTCACCGCAACAGGAACAAGAGGGGACCTCCGCATTTTCAGTCAAGTATCCGAGGGACACAAGTAACCTACTGAATCTCCTTGAGTACTCAGCCTTCCTTCATTCTGCATTCAAGGCTTAGCTAAATTTACTTCAGACGCTTCCTTCACCCATGTAACACGATTTTTAAAAGCACTCTCTTTCTGAATGGATCTATTTTCCATTTAAATGTTAAAACTTTAAGTCCTTCTACAGTTACACAAGCTATGGAAGTTCAACAGAGTAAAGTGTCAGGCAGATTAAGATGTTAATCGAAGGAAGTGTTTTCCAATTTCAAAACACAGAAAAGTCACATGCTCACCTTTTCCTCTACTACATTAACCCAAACCCTCTTTTGTCTGACATGACACCATATTCAGGACTCAGATTCATCCTATCACAATGTCAAAATCCACTTCTCTAGGCACAGTTGGGTGTAAAATAGGCCACAGAAAGCACCCTCAAAGCTTTTATGCCAGGGAAGGCAGAGGTTGTGGGAGCTACGCTGCCTTTCCTTCTAAAACCCCAACGGTAGCCATCCAATAAGTAAACCTATCACATACTGTTCATAAAAAGGCCAATACTATTTTCACCTGAGTAAGAAGCATTTACACAGCAACAGGAAAAACTTTGCATCTATCATATTCCTTCAGAAGATGTACTTGCTCTTTAGGAAGAATGATCTTTTCTTCTGAGCACATTTGGTGACGTATGTGTCAATAACACACTGGAGACATAAACTCACTCTGGAACAGAAACCATTTAAGCCTAATACTCTGCTAACACCATCTGTCTATTCAAGATGTTTTCTCAGCAAAATTAGTGATACTATCTGACAGTACTACAGGTGAACTCTGTAACTTGAAACAGAAACTCTACCACCACCGTTAAAGTCCCAGTCAAGGATGCACTGAATACTTTGCACAGATCTTCAACCAATTTCCAACCTTACCTCAAAAGCAATTTATGGTTGCATCCAGACTTTGTCCATATACCGAATAAAGGGAAGGTTGGCATTCACCCTTCAGGCCCAGTTCTGCCAGTTCTCTTCACTCACTGCACTATCTTACTACACGTTTCTCTCGCTCATAGCACTGGAGCTGTTTACACAGACCTCAGTCCAGCAAAGCACTTAGGCTGGCCTTGAAGTTCCATCAGTTCAATTGCTCCAAGGGCAGAAGTCACCTGTGGCGAAGTGCTTAGTGGGATTAAGGGAACAGCCCCACGGAAATCAACATCCCATGATCCATACCATGAACCATAAGGAAGGTATGAAAATCAGAGCCATTGTTCTGAGGCTCTGGATTTCCAAACCTTCTCTGTGCACCGATACAGACGCTGACCACAGCTCCATCCAGCTCAGCGCTGTTTTAAGCACGTGTATTAGCAGCATTACAAGGGCATCCGGCACCACTTCCACAGCCCACCACATTGACCCTTCACCCAGGACACTGCTTCTCAAACTCAGTTATTATTCACAACCCAGGCCTAATAGATCATGAGATGATAAACGATTTATGTGAAACTACTCACAGGGCACTACACGCTGTATTGTTGTGCCATTAAGGCTTTGGAACGAAGCTTCATTGGGGACAGAAGAGAACAAAGCACCCATCTATTTCTTCATTGCTATTATTGTTTCTGCCTTGAAAGACACACAAGCTGGGCTATTTAACAGTGCTACTGTTCTTTAGCTGTTCTGTTTGTCTGCTGAAAGCAGGAACTGTCAGACGTGGAAATGATATCAGACTATTGAAATTTCACAACAATTTGGGTAAAATTCACTTCATTAGCACAAAATTTGCCAACTATGAGACCTAAGTAAGATTTACATGTACAGCTCCCATATACTTGCATTCAATTCTAGTGCAATGAAGCAGGTTTAATATGCTCAAACGCTACTTTTCCTTGAGCTATTGAGTAACTATTTCCCAACTTCAAATCTAAACACAAAGTCTTATTATATTTAGCAACCTTGATGAAAAATCTCCATGCTTACAGATAAAGGTTGATGATGTGTCTGAAGCGTTATATAGTCACAGGTACAATAAAAGCAGTTAACTGCAACCTTTTGTTCAAGGTTAAGAGGTGAGACTAGAGACTGAGATCAGTAAACTTCAAGAGGTGATTAAAATAAAGTAAAAGCATAAAGAAACTTAAGGCGGAAGTATTCTAATCTCAAAGTTGCACACACCACATACGATGACAGGCAAGTTCTGTTTCTGCACCTACTATACAAAATGGACAAAACATGAATATTTTAATAAAGGTCATTATCTGACATGCAAGACTCCGTTCCTCTTCTTTGACTAAACTTGTACTTAGACATAGACTTCAATTTAAAAAGATTTGCATGTTTTGTTCAGAAAATCATAGCAGAAAAAGATAAGATAAACCAGAGGAGTCAACTTGAAGTGAATTAATATATATATTTTAAAAAGTTGTTGCACATGCAAACCCACTAGGATTTTTGGCGTCACACCAGCTCTTTGTGATGCTTTGAAAAATAACACAAAATTACATCTCTGCTGGAGAACAACCACACAAAATTTCAGCCTGTTTCATTAATTCGGCAGATGAGCAGCTGTCACCTTTCACAGGTCAGAAAGAGTTATTCCCACCGTGGCCCTCATAATTCAGAGCACAGTTTGCCACCCAGTTATTTGTGTCCATAGCTAGGCAGATCATGAAAACATCCAAGTTCCCAGCTTAGCAGTATGAACACTCAAACTGATCAAAAAATAAAGTTCAAAACCACCCCCAGAAATCCTAAGGCAAAGAAATCTGTAGCTAATGGAAGTGAAAATAGTAACTGAGAAGCTGAAAAAGCAGTCCTTGAATAAGCCTAAAAAGCAGCAGCACAGACAAACCTGCTCTGATTTATAAATAAATGCTATTTGTTTCATAGTTTCTGGATGGATCATCTCTTTCTCCTCTGAAACCCAGAGGAAATATTCACTGTGGACTGTACCTTGCAGGTATGGATTTGTTTACTAGGAGACAAATGCTGTATAAAGCATTAAGACAGCATTTTAAATTTCAGAATATCTTTAAGTATTTTCAGTTATCATGGTAACATTAGAATTAAATGAAGCATTTTTTTAAACCTATGTTTAATGGGGGAATAAAGCTGTTTTAGTAAACCTCACTCTGAAAAAAGTCATTTGAACAGTTCCCATCATCGAGTTCAAACGTTCAAGACTCACTTCAAGGTGAGAGACATACGGATCAGGGCTTATTTAAGGACAACTAAAACGTACTTCAAATTGTGTTAAATACATAGTATTTAGCCAGCATATATTATATAGTAGCAAAATAGATGTACGAACTGTCTCCCTGTAAGTGCAGTTGTATAATACAACTAGGAGTTGAAATGCTGTGGCTTGGAAGACACTACCACCAACAACCTTAACTGGTCCTCTCTCATACTTATATATATATATATACACACACATTTCCCCCTTCCGTCTTCCTCTTATTTCTCAAGCAGGATTAGCTCTGCTAACAGCCCACACTTCTGCAATTCTGATATTGAAAGTTCATTTGAGCCCCAAATGAAAAGGATTCTGGTATTGGTGAAGTCAGATTGCCTCTTCTGACGCTTCTGGTGAGAAATGCTGTTGAAAATAGGGTTGTTGGCACTCACCTTCGATGACCCCAGGAGGATCAGTCATACTCACACAGCAGTGTGGTTCACAGATTGACCATCATCTGCTACGAGCCTTACTCTCCATTTACTTACACAGCTATAAATTTGGACAGAAATCTGCAATACCAATCCAAACAAAACTGAGAGCTGTATTTCTCAGGTTTCTGCTAGTCCCATAAAACCCACACAAATGGCTATTCCCTCCACTGGTAGTTCCTGCGGCAACTTCAAAAGTTATGTGAAAAACTAGTAATTGCAGGAGACTAAATTGAAAGACATTTCTATCTTTTCTTTTCTCTTAACGAAAACCAAGAAGACGGATGATACCATGTGCTTTTCCTGGCTCGGCAGGGCATCAGAGTTAAGAAACGCCCGATGCAATACACAGGCTGCATTTAGATGGGCTTCTCCCAGACCCAGAAGGCAAGAGCACTTCCAAGCAACGGAATATCCAGGTAAACAGGTACTAGACACTGTACCGAGCACTTTATTTCACAGGAAGTATACTCATCATAAGGCATGCCTTGCACTAATTTCCAAGGCTAACATTAATGGTTAATTCCACGTTATATCATCTTTGAGCTCCATTTCCATGCAAGCTCTGACCTGAAAGACTGTGGCCACTGCTCGAAGCTGCTATTCAATATCGAGTCGTGAAGGTCTAGGGAGACAATGGCACAGCTCTAACCAAGAGAGGCTGTGGAACAGATTCAACTAGGTATCTTTACATTCCCTGGTTTTTAACTTTGGCCATACGCGGTTTTATCATGTAACTGGGTGCCATAACCGTCTTCAATGCTGTCCAACAGCAATAAAAAGCATTCCTGCCACAAACAACATATAACCCTGAGCAAAGTCAGTAGAAATGAGATGCTGCAGCAACTCAAAGTTCAAGGGCAGGGCGGAAGCACTGCTTTGAATGGTAGCAGGACTTCGCCAGAACCCTGATAATAATATTATTGCTGTATTTTCATTTCAAGCCATACAGTTAAAGATACTTAAAGAGAAATACCTCTACCTTCCCATTCGAGTTGTTTACAAGCAGCGCAAAAGAAAAGCTTTCCTTTTCACCAGACTAGCACAATGACATCAGGCTACCCACAGAGACACACTCCTTTATCAATATTAACTGGAAACTGCTATTACTGGATTTTCAAAGAGCACTCCTTTGGAGCCTTCTAAATGGATTTGAAGCTGGAAGCAGCTAATTGACTTGGAACGAGAAAACCTGATAGCAGTTATAAGAACTCTTTTAATTCCCTCAAAGCAAGGCTCCAAATTCTAAACCTAACGCACAAAGAAAATACATGTAAAGCAGGTTGCTGAAGAGAGACATGGATGCTATCTCGCTGAGGCAATGAAGTCATTTTTACCAGTGCGACAGAAGTCATGGCCCAATGCCACAGCATCAGAGTTAGAACGCTGCAAATATTGTTTTCAGCAAGGCATCTCTAAACCCAGTCTGAAGTCCTCTGGTGTTCCCAACCTGTAAGAAGGAACTCAGGCACTAACCAGAATTTTAATTGCTTTCTTGACAGGGACGCATGCTCCATATAACAGTGTAATAACAGGCAAAAGACTACAAAATCCACTCCACCAGACTGGCACATAAGCATGCAGGAGGAGCATCACTTTCTGTACCCACACAAATAAGCATTGTCACAGAACCACCTTGCTTTCACCCAGGAAATCCTTCCTCTATCAAGGAAACATCTCGCTTTCACAATTGCCTGTCTTTTGCAGGACAAAATCTCTGACTCTAACAAGTGCTACCTGAAAATACAGGCTAGCAAACTTATTGGCAGAAAAAGAAACGTAGGTTTTCCTCTCGATGCTCACAGATGGTAATTTTCATTCACAACCCTGCCCAAAGCACCTTCCAGCTTGTTATTTATTGCAGGTCTTCAAGGTGGCAGTATAGTTAAAAATCCTTCAGACGGAAACACAAAACTGCTTCTCCACCACTGCTGAAAGAACACGTCTGTACGTGAGTAAGGCGCCCTCTCTGATAAGTAGGTAGATCAGAGAACAGGAGTTACAGATTTTCCCTTCTCACAGGGATGATGTCCTTTGAAGTGCACTTTGTGTACAAATTCGACCTTTTCTTATCAGCATAAGACATCAGTAACTGAAGCATTTGCCCTACTCAGACAGTAGGATTGCAAAAGCACATTGAAAGTTCCCTTACTGAATTCCTTTTAAAACCCTCCTATGAACAAAATATCACAATGCAACACAAGTATATGAGGGATTTTTCTGACTGCACACCCATCTCAAGATTTAAAACCATAACATGGAAGGTTAAAGGAAAAAGTCTTCATGGTTATCAGCTGCAGGAAACACTGCTGGACCTTGCTAGGAGCTGAATGGATATGTGCACAAGGTGTTAACTTGCTAGGAATGCCCTGTGCACACAAATGAAAAGTTCATCCTTCCTCTCCTCCCACTGAAAAAAATAAAAAAAAAAGAAAAAGAAAAAAAAAAGCCAAATTTCCTTCTCACCCCACTTTCACCTCTGGACGACAGCAAGGCACAAAGCTGTCAACTCCTTCTAAGCAATCAGTAATTCCTCTACAGTTGTCAGCTCATAGAAAGCTTGGAAATGCAGCTTAGCGTAGTCTCCTCCCTGAAGTCCAGGCACTGCTTTTACAAATGTGAAATTCCCATCTTCCAGGAGTGAAGGAAATTTAACAAGCAAATGCCTCCCATCATATTTCTTTAGAAACGTAAGAGTAATTTTACTTCTCATTTGCACCTGAACGGGGGGAGCACATAAAAAGCATCACGGCAGATTGCACTAACATTCACCCCTCAGATGATACTGAGGCTCACAGGCAGGCAAAGTGCCATCCTGTTTCGTTTACTGAGAACTGAAGTCAGTAGCTGAAATAAAGCCTTGCAAAAACTAGACCCTACGATCTTCTGGCATGATAGAAGTCACTAGGAAAACTGTTTCGGCACTTGCTCCAGCACTGGATCACGGGCGAGAGAAGGATGAACAGAGACCAATACAAATTGGTTAGTTCACGCAAGCAAGCACGCAGACAAGCGCACACGGCGATGCAAACAACCCCATTTAAACATTCAGCATATGACTGGAAATTATTACGACAAAACTAATTCTACCATGAAATAGTTGCTGGGGTTTGGGAGCCTTCAGGGTTTCTTGTTGTTGCTGGAGGGGGGAGGTGTCTGTACCTCGCTCTTAATGCACAAATAATTTCCTTTTGAACACCAGCCAAAGTAAGAACCAGGCATATTCCTGCAGACTATCACATCAGCAATTAGCAAGTGGCAAATTCTGTTCCTGCACACAATATGCAATTCTTGCATTTTGTTAAATGCAGCTAGCCTTTTTTTTTTTAATAGTAAATTTGTACATTTCAGGAATATCCAGAACAACAAAGCCACCAAGCAGCTAGCAGCCTACAAGCACAATGCCATTTTAGATGCAAAGTAAACTGTGTCTCTGTGAAACAAAAGAGTGTAACTATCTCCACTAGTGGAAGAGTTTTCCGAGGGAGCTGTTATTGTTTGCCTTAGGGCCCAGCCTCGTTAACTCCATGCACCTAACTTTCCTTCCAGGAGCACTTCTGCGGAAGGAATAAATGGAGCCCCTCCTGCACGTACGGATGGCTGCACGGCAACTCGTGCCTGGGGCTCCCTGAGCTCGAAGACTTTGGGGGCCCAAAAGCACCTGCAGGACCCCGGCCACCTCTTCTGTCCCCCAGAACTGGGCACCCCAGGAAGCCGGTGTAAGTATGCCAGCTTCTTTTGGAAGCAAGTACTCAAAGGATGCGCTCCTACCAGAGGGGAAAGGCATTAATAATTAACATTGGCGTAAAAACCCGACAGAAGTATGTGTGAGCGAAAGAATGATTAAATTCCCATTTCCATGTTTGCTCTCAAGCGGAGCACCTCGAGTGCTGCTCGCAGCAGGAAGCTCACAAAAGGGAAGACAAGAAGCGAGGAGCTCTCCTCTGCCGGTTTAGGGCAGGGAAAATACCGCCGTACGGCCAGCCTCCAGCTGGAGCACTGAAAACTTGCGAGGAAACACCATTTCCTCGGAGCGGGCGCTGCTGACAACTTCTTAAAGCGCAGATAAATTGAAAGCAGAAAAAAAGCGCTGTGTCTAACCCACCGGCACGGCGAGCTGGGTGTGTTAGGGACCTGTAGGAAGCAGGGCAAGGGGGGATCGCTCCTCTGCGTCGCTCCGAGCGCCGGGGGGCTGCGGGTGGGTGCGAGCCCAGCCCGGCTGGGGGCAGGAGAGCGGATGCTGGGGCCTCACCTGCGGGGCTCGGGCTTGCGGCGTTCCTCCAGCTTGGCGGCGGGCGGGGGCCGCAGGGCGGCGGCGGAGCGGAGAGAGGCAAGCTGCGAGCAGAAAGCGACGGCGGGGAGGCTTCAGCAGGCGCTGCGGGGCATGGCCACCCGCACCCGTGCGCCCGGGGGCGCGCACAGCCGCCTGCCGCGCAGCGGCCGGGCCGGGGGCTGCTAGCGGGAGGGCAGGGGGAACGGAGCCGCCGCCGGCAGAAGCGGCTGTGGTGGCGGTGGCCGGCCAGAGCCGCTTTTAAAGGCGCCCGCGGGCTCGGCCGTCCCCTCGCCCGCTCCCATCCCGTCCCATCCCAGCCCCCGCTCCCTCCCCGGCCGCTCGGGCAGCGGCGCGGCGTCACGGGGCCCCGGGGCGGGGAGCCCGGAGGAGGAGTCTGCGGGGCCGGGGATGGGGCCGGGGGCCGGCCGAGCCTTCCCCGCCTGCTGCCCGGCCGGGGAAGGCTCGGCCGGCCCCCAGCCCCAGCCCCGGTTCCCGTTCCCGGCCCCGGGCAGGTGCCGGGGGCTGCCCGCGGCCCCTCGCAGCCGGGCGCGGCGCAGTTAGCGGTTTGCGAGCAAGAGCAGCTTGCAGCAAGACTGCGCTCATCGCTGTACCCCAAAGCTTCGGGGGCAGGTGAAGGTGAGAGAGCCCTGAGATAGTTCCAAGCGCCGAGGCTCGCGGCAGAACATCAAGGGACACGGCCAGAAAAGGGGACTCCTGGAGGTGTGGAGAGCACAACTCCACTTTAAGAACTCATGGCCTTTAAGTAGCTGTTTCTAAGCCAGCAGTGGGTTTCCAGTAGGTCGCTGACAGCATAGCAAAGGCTTTCAGCTGTCTGTGACATCCAAGTCTTTCTGAGCGATGTTTCATTCCAGCCAGTGACAGCCCTGTGTTAACAAAGAAAGGCACTAACTGCATTGAGAAGCTTTCCAGAGCCAAGCTCCAACCCACACCACAATACATCCTGCCCCGTGCCAGCAGCTCAGCGCCAAGGTTTACTCTCTCCCTGGTTTAACTTTTAGTGATATTCTCATCAGTTTGCACACTTACAACTTCACTTATACCTACAAATGAAAGGGAAAGGTCCCAAAGAAAAGATGTTAGCTACTGCAGAAGATCGGTGTTGTTTCTTTCTACTTAGCAAATTCTTCCCCCATACACAGCGTTGAGCTCCCTCGGTAAAGCCCCTCTTGTTGCTTGCCTTGGGCAGCTGGCTCTCAGCTCACTATTTCAGTAACAAATCTCAATAACTCCTGTTGCAATTACATTTCCTCATGATTCGTTATACCTTCAAATACTGTCATTTTAAACCTACGCATTTATTTTTCTGGCTAAAAAAAAGTGTTTTGGTGCTACGATGCATGATTTTCAGCCGGTCTTTTAAATACACCATCACTACACATAATGATCTAAAACCCTACCAAAACCATTTCCAGGAGTCCTTACATCAAGAGCCAAGACAGCTATCTCAGCCAATTTTGAAAATGAGCGCACTCTACATACACAGAAACGCCCAAGTAAAATGACCTAACAGTCCCAGCCACCAGTGCAATGGGCAAACTCAAAAGCCACTAGCTGCACCCGGCTCGTATGACAGTGTGCATGCAGATTTTGACAGGACTTGACACTCTGGCCCACATATTCCCTCTTAACAAATCATCCAGCTGTTTCCAGTGTGGTTTTTTGTTTGTTTGATTTAATAAACTCAGATGTGCTCGTCGCTCCGGATTAAAGCCTGCCAACTTCCCATTCACAGAACGGGCACTGAAGAAGCAGTTGGATCTGTGAAGTCTCCAGCTGGCTGTTTAAACACACCTTCTCAGTCCACTGGCTTAAGCCCTGCACACAAAGACGTAGCAAAGCCAAGGTGTGCCCAATGGCCTTCTGATGCCTAGCCATCACTAAACCAAGCCTCCAAGTCACGACAAAGGTGATACAGCCTGCATAAACAACTGCACAGGACAGGCTGCCACATTCAGCTAAATGCCCACTGATATACACAAGTTATGCCTCTGCCTTCTTGTCCAGCACACAATTTTTCTGAGAATGTTAGAAAAATGCACATCAATGACAGCATTTGACATTTTTATGTATATATTTGATATTTGTATGTATAATGAGAATGGCCAAAGTTGCAATAGTAAAAAGCAGAAAGTACATAAACGCACGTGCTCAGCGCAATTGGAAAGAACAAAAACCTTTGCCAGTGAGCAGGTTATTCCATAAATATATCTTGCAGAATTTCTGGTAGATTTCTAGGAAGCCGCTCGTGCTGACCACAGCATGTCAGACAATGCTGAACTAGATGGAAACTGGCAGCTCCTGTATTTCCAGGGTTTTGTGGAGACTACTGCGTGAAAAAATATTTGCACTGGATTAAGTCAGGAGTAATTCTGAGCAAATCAAGGAGTTTCACAGGATAAAACCATTTCAATAGAAAGAACTAGGTGCAGAGACACTACAGCTACACTTGCCTATGAGGCTTTTTGTGTCTTTACTTTGTTGTCAAATGGTCATTGCTAAGTCATCATTGACAAAAGCAGGCTGAACCCTGAAAACACTTGTGCGTGCAGGCAATCCTCTTTATATGAGCAATAGCAGTCAGGCGTGTCGTCAGGACTCAGCTCGTGGTCATGGCTGCTCCTAAGGATGTTGGGGTTGGGTTTTTCTGTTTTGTTTTGTTTTTAAAAAAAAGATACAGGTATGCAGCTTGCTCTAGCTGTTGAACTCTGCAGAATGAGTTCCTCCATTACACAATGAGCTCAGTATTAGAGCTGAATTAGTCCAATAACGTCAATTTCTAAGGGCGAGCATGAAAAACAATTCTGTAGCTCCAATATTTGTATTCCCCACTTCAAGTCACCAAAGTGGCTTCAAGTTTGGTGTTAAGTCACCAAGCCACTTCCCAGGAACTCTAGATAGGTCACATCTCAGCAAGGATTGCTGATAACTGGTTGGTAAAGGTATAATGCAAGTAAACCTGTTGGCTTTTGAAACCTGATTAGCAGGTTCTGCATTTTCTGATAGTCCTGCCTCAGTTAGCCATGAAAACACCGTTCAATGCGGAGTTGACTTTTCCATGTCCATTAGTCCTAATTCAGCATCCTGACTGAGCTTCTGCCCACTCACCGTGCAACCGCAGACAGGGCCAAAGCAGCAAATTGTCACATTCCTGCTGACTTCCCCTGCACAGGGTCACACTTTCATCTTTCGAAGGAGGCAGAAGCAAGTGGTGATGGAAAACATCTAGCTGAAGCGAAACAGAATTGAAAGCCAAAGACTTACAGTTTTGCTACGGGTACTTGATGCGATTATAATTAATAATACATCGTGTCTGCTTGAGAGATGTGAGCGATCCTGCCGCTACGATAGCCGTACATGATGCCACACCTTTGGAGAGGCTCCCCACGCCAAGGGGCTGCGAGGCTGCCGGCCCGGCGGCGCTGCGCTGGGGCCCTCTGCTGGAAAGCTGCCCCCGGGACGAAACCCCAGCCCCGGCCCCCGTCTTTCCGTGCCGTTTTTGCCTTTCCCTGCGAGCGAGAGCAGCTTTCTGTGGGTTTCCCCAAGCGCCCTGGCCGCTCTCTGGTGCTCGCTGCTGGAGGGCGCGAAGCCAAGGCAGCTTTTGGTCAGAGAGCCAAAAACGCAGGGCTTTGTTACAGTAAAAGTGCGGTTGTTTCTACACCCACAGAAACCACCAGGGCATAGGATGCTGAAACACACGCTTCCACCACCTACAAGTGTTGGGATAGTGAAACAACACATCCTCTCCCCCTCTAGAATGAGGGAAACAGGAGAGGGGCTAAAAAGGAATAGGGCAGCCCAGCCGAGTGAAGTGCTTTGACACGTCGTCTCTCCTCTGCTGTGGAGCCAGGACGTGCAGCCAGCAGCTCAGGAGGGACACAGGTTTTTCTCCCCATCCTGAAATGTGAGAAGCATGAGGGTAGAGCCAGCCCCCCTGAGCACAAGGCAAACTGGACCTGCACGGATATAGGGAACAGAACTGGAAACAGTTGGTGCTGTGCGATGGAAAAGGGCTGATGAGAGCAACAGTATTTATGTCAGGAGGATTTATTCTTTAGCTGTCACTTTGATGAGTTTTTCTCTTCCTCATTGCTCAGCTCATGGCATCCTGGGCCAAAAGCACAAAAGCTGCGACGCGGGGACCAGCATGTCCTCCATCCGCTTGTACAGCACCTGCACTGTGGTCCAGACCAATCCCTCTGAGCACCAACTCCTTACAAAGTGTTAACCACAAACTTGAGCAAAATCCTTCTCACTGTGCACCTGCTTAGGAAAACTTCTCATATTTTAGCATTGACTGGAAGAATATGGAGACATTCTACCCACTCTGTGTCAGGCCAAGCCCACCATACCTAGCACAAAGCTGCCAAAAAACAGCAGCCCCCTTAACCAGCTTCCTTGTCCCCTGGCTGAAGATCCCCTCCAGCAAGCAGATGGCGACAGGCAGTGTTAGGGACCAGCGGATATCAGTAAAACAAACTCTGCCTGCTCCTCTCAGACCAAACCCTTGCTTCTCCTACACTGATAGCATCTGGTCTTGAGCACAGAGTATCCTGTAGGAAAGAGTAACTGGAATGCCAGCTCACTGCTATCCTTCTAATCCAAGACCACATCTTTTTCCGGACAGGAAAAAAATCCCAGCTGGATACATAACGGTGCCAAGGCCTGAAAGGTGGGACATGGTAAGCTGCCTCTGAAACAAAACTTTCCTTCTGATGCAGTTACTGACAAGACACACACAGGGTAGCTCTAGGCTCAGCTAAGGGATTCAAACCTAACAGCTTTCCAGCTGCTAACTTCCAGCTATTACGGTCTTCTCCAAAATGTGCCCTATATCTGAGCCTCCATCAAGACAAAATATTCTGCAGCCACCCCCACCACCCCCCGAGGTTTGGAGATGCCAAATGGCAGCAGGAAGAAATGTGAAATGCAGTGTGCCACAGGAAAATGCAACTTCCTTGTGAAATCCCACTTCCTGGGGAATGCTCCGTCCTCACAAGGCAAACCCACCCAGAGCTACGCTGCCAGAACTGGAAGACTTTGTATATGGGTGAATCTTATGAAACAGAACAACAATTGTTTGGTGGAATAAGCCACAGACTGAATATTTATAGGAAATGCCTTGGATAGAAACGCTTATCTCCACAACCAGAGTCAGGGCATTGGTGGCTTCCTCTTGTTCTAACGCAGCATCACTTCCACAGGTACCGTACTGTTAAATTCTGAGATTCTCCACTTCTCCACAGCCATATACATATACCTGAGTATCCTTCTCAGTATTACCTACCTCCAGACAATTAACTATTATTTGATTTCCAGAACTGTTTAGGTTAATGTTCTTAGAACACCATTTTTCCTTACTTAGCTGCTTTAAACAACAGACATTCATCTAAACATTACCTCATCACCTTCTCAGTTCAGCTTTTTAACATTTCTCCTAATATAATAAGGCACACTTGTGATTCCCAGTGAACAACAGGGTTTCCATTGCTTAGCTCTTAAAGTATTGCCTCTTTTTCCCTTGGGTGCCCTCTTCTGATACCAAAAAGAAGGCTACGTTGGAGCAAGTGGTACAATAAAGTTAATACAGTAACTCACTCACAGTTTCCGTTCTGTCATTTCATTTTTGAACTCCAAGTCATTTTTATGCCAGACAATTTATAATGCTACATACCAAAGGTGGTTGCTTTTTTTCTTTTGGGAAGGGCTTCAGTGTGTGACCCCGTTGTCTAATCTGGGTCATCGTAAAAGTTGGCTTTGCTTTCCAAAGAATTAAATAACAGCATTATCATTCACTATTTTGGATTTTCACATCTCTTGCTCCTTCTTTACTTTCTTAAGTAAACATATGCTAAATAAAACACTTAAAGCAAACATTTTCAGGTCAAATCTAGCCAGAAATGTATGTTATATAAATAAAACTTTAAGGACATAATGATTTTGAAATGTTTTGCTTGGTAATTCCAATAGAAACTGAATATTTTAAAGCAAACAACAATTTTTCAGCAGCCCATGCAACTCCCAAAGGTTTTTGCTGCTTCAAGAGAGCTTGAAAAAGTGTCCTATGAAAAAAATGCAGAGTAAAAGCAGAACTGTATAAATGTGTTCTTCAAGCCAAAGCAAGGCAAAAATCAAACCCAGCAGAAAGAGCTTTTGCTCTTATTCGCTCAGGAATTACATGCAATCTCAAGAGAAGCGATCGTGTTATTAACAAAGGGTTTGCTCTCTCCCTCTCCTGTAAGCAAATGCAGCACCCCAGCAGCCACGGAGACACCTTTGCTACTGCTTTGTTGCAAGCAGTGTTCATGCAAGTTGCAGGTGCTAAGCAACTATCTTTGCAATGGAAAAATCCTGGCAGAAACACTACCAACAGCTGTCCCCCTCTCATCACAATATTTCCTGAGGGAGCAGCACAGCTGTTGGAGCCCTTCTCATATCAAAATGCACTAAGAAATGCAAAGATGAGGAAAGGGAGATGCTGCAATGCTGCCTGCAGGGTGACTGCTCAAAAGCCTCGAGACTTCAAGGGAAGAGGTACCGCAGTGAGTTGGCTGCTCCTTCAACATTTGTCCTGGCCCCACAGCCTTCTGCCACAGCCGCTTCTGCAAGCTTGTGCAGATGGGGCTCAGGAGCACGTAGCTCCAAACCCTAGGGACCCAACACAAAGAAGCAACTTGAGCTGAAATCCCCTAACGGCAGCACACTCCACTCAAAGACCTGAGTCCCACAGCTAGACACCTTTAGATATAGAAGCCTCCCTTGTTGAACCTGCCTTTTCTTCCGACTTGTTCCCAAGTCGAGGCCCAAGAGGAATGATGGCAGAGCTGTGTGCTTGACAAAAGGCAAAACCAGTGAGAGTTCAGAGACACTGCAATGGGGACAAATCCACCCACACAACCTGCTGCTGAATACACCTCTTTAAATACCCCTTGCTTATACCTGCAGCAGCAGTCCCCGAAGAAGGCTGCAGCGAGGAAACCACATAAGAGCGAAACCCACCTCTCTCCAGGGGAAGGAGGCAATTCTCTGAGTGGAAGGGAAGGGCAAGGACTGCCTGGTGCCCTGCACGTAACAGCAGCGTGTTGTTGAGAAGTACCTCAGAAACCACCCATCTGCAAGAACTGCCTACATGGCCAAGCTGCCACATACAAATTAGGGATGAAGCACGCAGTTGGCCTCAACATCTACTACCTTCTGCTAAGCAAAATACATTCAAGGCATATCAGCCTAAGACTAACGGAAATTAAGGCACTGTATGAAGTAAAAATATGCAGAAACAATATCTTCTGCCTTAAAAACTAATAAACTTGGGCTTCGCCTCAACATTTATGTAGCAACGGGAGATGACTGTCTTGTGTCAACATTCTGTTCTGTGTGCTTTATGGGACTCGGGGCATGACAGAGTATTGACAGATATGAAGGGACAGCATGTTCTGGTGGAGCATTTTAAGAAAATAGTAGTGCTGTCAAAGGGCAAGCTTTCATTTTATGCTTACAAAACACCCGAATAAAATATTTCCTTTGGAGTATCTCACACTTCATTTTATTAGTATAAACAGAAGAGGACTATCTCCATCTTTCAGAGCCATGAACTTTTCACCTGTGTTTCCCCTCCCACCATCTCGGTCTCATCTCACAGCTCCCATCCTTCCCCACCACAGGAGAGGGCATCTTCAAGGCACCTCCTCAGTCCTCTGAGACTGGACCGTTTTCTTACGAAGATCTTGGTTGCAGTGGAGCAACAAAGAGTTGCCTTCCAGGGCACAATCTTTTCTTCACTTTCGCTCTTCCTTTTGGTGGGAAAATGCGGCCCAGGGCACTAACACCCTCTGTTTCTCCCCTGCAGCAGACAGCATAATACGTTCAAGCACCAGTGGTATCCCTACACCTATTTGGCAACTATTCCAGGTGCCACCTAAGCACTAGAATCAGCATTAGCTCAACCTTTTTTCCCCCCTGAAATGTATTAACATTTAATGCATTTTATGGCAATTTCCTAGAAGGGTGAACGTCCTGCTGCAGTTCAAGGCACGGAAACAAATTCTCCACCTGCAGCACCCGTTTCTGTGATGCCCTCCCTGACACGATCCAATGAACAGGACAGGCCACCCCAGCCAAAGCCAGGGTAAAGCACATAGGGAGCAGGGAGAGCCGAGATGATACCAGGTTGTGAGCCCATCACAGGGTTCAACAAGGAAGGCAGGGGATCAGAGCTTGCAGAAAGCAGGTCCCAAATAAGCACCATCAGGAATTCATGATTAACCTCTCCTATCAGCGCTCGGCTGCCTCCTGCCATCCCTCGGTGAGGATTTTACAGTTCCCTGCCCCAAAAGGAATAGGCATTGTTACTTGGGCCAGGCAGCCGACTGATTCAGGACAGCATCAGAGGCAGCGAGGACACAGATGTAGCACAAGTCAAGGGAAATGGTATTCCCAGCACTCGAGACAGTCTTCTGACTGTTTCTTTCTTCTTTCCTGCCTTAGTTCACGAGGTTAAGCTCTGGCTTCCTCCTCCTATCAAGCCTTCTTACAGAGTTGATGGGGAGATTCCAAGGGATATTAATTGCCGTTTGAAATCACTTCAAAGGACCTTTTTCCCCTCTTGTATTAATAGCCGGAATGAGGAAATTGGTTTGGATTTCATACTTGCATCTGCTCCCCAAATCTTTGCTCATTTAAAAATACCCATCTTAAATCAAGCCTGCTTCTATTAAAAGGCTTCTACTCCACACAAGGGCTCACACCCATGCCTTTCCACTTCCACACATATCTACGGCCCTGCGTTCCAACTGGCAGCCAGAGGTGCCAGAAATAACCACAAGAAAGGCTGCCATGAAATCTCCGGCCAAGTTTTGAAAATCCAGGCACTTTACACAAGCACCTATGCTTAGAGTGCTTCATCTGAAGTCAACCTGAAATCAGTCTCATAAGGTTTGTGTATCAGTGATCAAATATCAAAAAATGTAAATGCAAATACGTTTTTTTCTTCAACAAAAACATGCAGGATAACAGTTGTTCTACAAGCCTGTTAGAGCATACTTCCAACAGCGTGCTGACATTCCTGCCCCACTGGTACTGGTTAATGGCTGTTTCTCATTCTTAAGTCTTTTTTTTTTTTCTCCCTGCAATGGCTATGCTACAGTGAATCTGGAAACTGGGTCAAAATTCAATTACTACATTCCCATGCTTCGGGGTGGAGAAAGAAAATAGAAGGAGGAAGAATGGTAAGAAGAAATACCATTGGCTGTAAGCCAGCTTTATGCTCCTTGCATTCTCACCTGTGCTGCAGCCTAAAGCAGCCCTGAGCACTCCCACAAGTTGTTTCACAGCACAGACATCATGAAAGAGAATGTTTTGTCCTAACGCAGTGTTTTCTGGCCAGATCCCAGCCACCCATGCCCTCACATCTGCACTGGAGAATGGCAGTGGGCACAACATGCAGCTGGCGGGGGGGGGGGGGGGAGGGGGGGGGTTGGCACGGGAAGACCCAGAGAGTGGGGCAGCAGTTCCCGCAGAGGAGGAACTAGGTTTCCTCTCCAGATCTCTCCCCCAGCTTGCCATCCCCATCCTTTCCTTTCCTGTGGCAGGAGCAACACATCACACTAACTCAGGTTAGGAACTCACTGAGGAACATAGGCTGGTCCCAAAGAGAAAAAAGGGCCTTCTCACGTCAAGAACTAACCATTGACTCTTTCCTATGTGACTTCGTTCCTTGCCGCTTGGCACTTCGGAAAGTCATTCACCTTCTTGTACTAGCATTTTACATTCTTTTTGCAGAAATATAAATGGACTCCCAGCATTCTTCCCCTCACCCTGAAGTTTGCACAAATCAGCTATACACTTAGTTATTGAAACAAATCAGCTTTACTAGAGGCATCTGCTGTTGGTGTCATCATCTCCTCCTTTGGCTGACAAAACCTAAACTCTGCTTTCATGTGTAAACATTTTCCAGAGAAGGAAAATATTTGCTGTGTGTTTAGACATGCCCTTATTGTCACACTTATAACACAATCTATCATACCTTATCAAATTGCACATCTTCAGCATGCAGATGGTTTGTGACGACATGTTTAGGAGCCTTTCAAATATGGAAAGGAGAATGACTCAAAGATATATTTATTCCACATCTTTCTGACTAGGTCTCTACGAGAAACAGAGCCCATTATACGTCTCCTGTATGTGCAGATAACACAAACCAATTGCCTTTGCTGCTCTGCTCCCCAGCTTTGTTTTCCACACTTCTCAGAATATCAATTCCAGTGCTGCAGTGTTTGCTGGCTCTGCTCCCAATTAATAATTGCAGGGTAGAGTTGGGTAGTTAAGGCTGCAGATTAAGGCTAAAAACATTCAACAGTTTCTGAGAGGTATAGACAGACATACAACCCTTCTTTTCCTAACACTGAACACACTTTATCTTGCTATCACAGGGTTCCAGGGAGATGTTATGCTACTCATCCTAATGATTTAAACAGATCAAAAAGTTGGCTCACCGAGAGCATTTGCCACTGACAACAAACCACAAACACTGATGTTATCCAAGAAGTAACTGTAATATGCTAGCACGGGCTAGACAGATCATACATGGGATAAAAATGAATTTTCATGAAATCACTCTGTAATCATCAACATAGCATCTCCTAAGCAAGCAGTAACACAAGACAAAATGGACAGGTTTCCACTGGATGTTTGTACTCTTTCAAGTGTATTACAAGGCACAAGGTTTAGCAGCTACTTGAGGAAACTCCAGAGCTTGCTTTCAGAGGATTCTCTAGCTCCTAAGACTGTCTAGAAAGCTCTCCTGAATTAAAACAACAGAACCTGGTGCAAAAGAGCTTGCTCCTGAGAAAATCTTGTACTGCTTGCATCCTATATCAGCAAGGGAGACTCCATGAAATATAAAGTCTGCCACAGAAAGAAAAGGAAGCATCGGGAGTTCTGACTGGAAGTTGGTGCATCCCTCCCGAGGGATCCTGCCTCTCAGCATGCAGTCCCAAACGAGGCTGCCCAGACCTACCTCCAGTCCACCCACACATCCAGCTGTTCCATTGGGTTCCCTTAGCAGGAGGAGAAACGGTCGTTCACCGGTGGTCACCTTCCACATTCGCTCCAGCTCACAGGGAGTCAGAGCCCAGCAAGCATTGTCCACGTGCAGAGGAACACTTTTTAAACTTCAGGTCTGTTATGACATTTATTCTGGCCCCCTGCTTCCCTCCCCGCTGCCCCCCCAGTGAAAGGGATCAAAATAGTCTCCCCCTGTGACATTTTGCTGCATTTGACCAATCAACTGTGGGAGTGTCTCTGTTAAAGCCACTGAAGGCCAGTCAGGAGCAGCAACGCCAGCCAGCACGGGGGTGAGCACATGTAGTAGGGGCAACATTGAGAAAAACCTAAACTTTCTACTGCCAGGAAACAGGACATGGGGTCCAGAACAAACAGGAATATCCCACTACTACAATTTGCCTTGCGTATCCCTTACGTGTAAGCTGAGCCCTTCACCTAGTGACATTGAAACTAATACGTGTCAGCTATCTGTCTGGGGTCCAAACTTCTTGGGGCTGATGGGAGCTGGACTGGCCTTCTCCCCTGCCCCCAGGAGGCCTTCTCCAACCACCTGACCTTCCACCCCACTCACTTCATTTAATCCCTTCCCTCATGTATTGCTCCTGGAAATGCATTCCCTCCACAAACCAGCTAAACTTCTAATCCCCTATTCCTTTCTTGGGACCCCATCACCTTACTGCTGCATGCCCACATATATACGGACGCAGACATGATCACCGTTAGCTTCAGGCTGCCAAGAAGCATAAACAATAATAAATTTTGCATGCTGAGAAAGGAGAGCTGCATCTAAGCTGCAGAAGACAGCCAGATCACACCTAGCCAACAAAATGGAAAAAAGGGCAAGCGACAGAACTGGGATAGAGAGGCAGAGAGCTGAGCTTGCTAGCCCTGACCCTGAGGGAGGAAGAAGTGGCTTGGAGGCCATTCTGGCCATCGGTTTTAGCCATCCCACCCACCTCTCTCCGTGGTGGGGTATGGTAGCCAGAAGTAAGCTGTACCTAACTTCACAGTGATTTCTCTGGGCAGACGAGCAAACAGAGCACATTTGCATACAAGATAAAACACAAAACTTGAAAGCTCTTTCCAAGGAATTCCTATCTCCCCTCCATCTTGGACACCGTAAGTCTTCTGAAAATAGTCTCATTTCCAACATGAATCAGCTCAGATCATGTATGGCTCAAGTACTTTTTTTTTTTTTTAAAAAAAGTTGCTGTGGCATGTGTAGCTGTGGAAACATCAGCATTGACTATAACATTTGGATGTTATTGCATGGACCTTGCCAGCACCCTGCTCTGACTGAGACCCTGCTGTGCTGTACAAAGACTCACAGACAGCCTCTGCTCCAAAATGTTTAGTATCTAAGTTGACCAGGCATGCTAAGGAAGTGCTATCATCTGTCATTTACAGATGGAGGTACAAAGAACTGATTTATTCATCTGCAGCATGGATGGAACAAAACCAACTTCAGCCCCACTCCAGCGCCTCACCCAGTTTCTTCTCTATGATATGGGAACATGCTTCTAGGCAATGGAAACTCATTATTAGCCCCCAGTTAAGGCTCAGAGGAGATTTTCCTTCTATAATTAACTCTTCATAACGTTTACTTTTTCTTGCTAACATTTTTCTAGAAGTTTTGGGGAAGTAGAGAAAATAAGTTTTAAAACCAAAGATCTGTGATTTAAAGAATGGTAATATGGAACAGAAAGAACATTCAGACCAGCAAGATAGCAATGTAATGCAAAAAGCATCATCTGTTTTTTGACTCTGAAAATTAACTAATTGAGAGTTTCTACAGGAAAAGAAAAATTCAGCAGGTTTGAACACTGTGATACAAGGCCTTTTCTTTACAAAGCTACCCAAGGTATTGCTCCCTTAAGCAGTGGTGGAATCAAATAAAACTCAATAGGTTCTGGGCTTGCGGCCTCCGGTGTCTTTCAGAGAGTACCTGATGCAGAGAAGCCTTCCTTCTCTACCTCACATGACCACCTGACCCATCTCCAAGCACATCGCCTTCCAACTGCTTTCTCCCTTTGTTACACTAGTATTTTTCCTCTCCTGTTCACAGGCAGTTCCAACCCTCCTATTGCCTCATTTCAGCAATTTCTTAAGCTGCTCACGACGTATGCTCTCTGAGTATTCCAGCTCCCTTTCAAACCTGGATATACAGCTGCAGCATCTCAAAAGCATTTCTGATGCCCACTAAAGTAACAAAGTTTACCAGGGACCTTCCACTTATCTCAGCTCTAATGTAGCTCTTAACATGCAGGTCCTTCAACAAGATTTCTCCCAACCCTGTCACTACATCTTCCCACTCAAAGCTCTCCAAGTAACTCACCAAACTTAGCAACACAAATAAGGAATACAAGTTGTAGTGCCAGAAAACAGCAAGCCTGATTCTGGGGGGCATTGCAGCAGAACAAGAACTCCATGGCCACATGGCAAAAAAGAAAGCACCAGGCTGCACAACCTCACCATACCAATGCATGTTTTATGCAACAATGTTCAAGACTGACTAGATTATCATCTTTTCTCTCGCAGCCAGCTCAGCTACCATGTGCTCTTATGTATTCTGGTTTACGAAATAGAAACATGACTGTGTTGTCATGCCTGGTTCAAAAGAAGCTGATACTGCCAAACTATCTGATAACATACAAGTCTGATACACCTCAATATGTAACCACAGTCTGGTAACTAGCCTGTCAGGTTATACCGTTTTTGGTTAGGGTTTTCTTTTTTTTTTTTTTTTTTTTATGTGTGTGTGTGTGTGTTTTTCTCCTCTTCCTTTGCGAAGCTGGAATGGCACCCTTACATTAACTTTTGCTTAGGAAGAAAGCCAAAGCAGTACTGCTACCAGTCCAAGAACACCTAATAAAGAATTGAATTGCATTCAACCCAAACGTAAAAGAAAGGACAGAAAAGAAGAGTGAGAAAACATAGAAGAATACTGAAGAGTATTTATTAGTTATGTCTCCTTTAAGGCATATCATGGTAAGGATTTTGGTATATTGGAAGAAACTTACTGTTGATGTCATTAAAACTCGGCTTGGAAGAGGTGCTATTCCAAATTCAGTCTGCAGCCATCACAGAAACCAAGAGAATTTCTAATTCTTCAACTCCATGGAAATTAATACCAAGTAGGGGAGGGTGCTTTAAAACAAACAAAGCTATTTTTAACTGAGTATTAAAATGTACGTTTCTGGCTGCTACAGCTAGAACAATTTTCAGACAAGTAATAGGGCATACCACAGCGTATTGTGGCACTGAGCACTTGGGAAGCATCTTTAAAAATAAATCACAGAACAATATGCAAAGGTTACGTGAAAGCCAATTCCTTCTCTTGAGAGCCTGCTTTGCAGCACAGGACATACAAAACCTGCAGCTGCTGAGGTGAGGAATACACCAGGTGCCAGGAAATTGGTGTAAAGCTGAGGTAGGAATGCACTCAATGCAGGGAGTTGATCCTGAAAAGATGTGTTTGAAAGCTGAGGTAGAGCTCCTTGCATAGCAGCTCACCTGCTCTCCCTTATGTAAATTCAAGACATTGGTATCAGTTTCTCTTTACCTGCAAGTGACAAGAAGAGAAGAGGTACCAGGCATTCCTTTTCTGAGACACACACGTAAGCTCTCTCCCAGCTCAGCCACCTGTGTTCAGCCATAGCAGATGCCAGAAAAAAGCTGTCCTCAGCCTCTCTCTTGGCTACCTCTCTTTGCAAGTCACTTTTTTCTGCTCCTTTCGACATCAGAGGTCCAACACTCCCACCCGGCTGAGAAGCCAGAGAACTGAGAAGCCTGCCCAGCCCCTAGGTACCAAGCAGTGCTAGCCTCTATCCGAGCTCCGTGCCCAGCTCTGTGCTCCTTCCTGCAAGGCCCTTTGGCTAGAGAGAAGGAAGCTGTTTGCACCAATTCTTCTTGCCAAACCTCTGGGCACCCAACTGAGGGCTTGTAACCTCACAGGGATGCCAGACTGGAGTCAGATCACTGCTCAGGCCAGCTCCATCCCATTCTACTAGCTTTTGTGCATGTGTGTATCAGTACTGCCCTCTAAATCCCTACTAAAAGCAACACGCTCTCTTGGAAAACTTACAAATTCAGTCCCAAACACATTTATTCTAAGGTGTTTAAAACATTAATAATAAAAGTTGATGAACCTGTTTTATCTGTTGTCGAGGTACCAGCGTGGATCTCTTTAAAAAGTCTCATTACATCTGTATGTTATATTATTACTAGTTTACATATACCCTGTCAGGAACGAAGACTTGTACCACGTGCTTTCTCAACATGTTGTATTCCTCTGATTTTTAGTTAGTATTAGGGGAAGGATTGTCAAGAGCCCTAGTGAGGGCCTGTCACCATTCTTGCTCAATCAAACACAGTTGACTTAAAGTGACCCTGAAGTGCAGAGTTAGACCTGCAGAGATTACTCAGAGGCCCCCCACAGTCCCACCACAGCAGTGGAGAAAATAGAAAGGAAACAATAGGGAGAAGAGAAAGCAGGGATGTAAATGGCCCAAAATTAAGACTACTGATGGAAGGAAGGGAAAAATAGCATTCAAAGAAACAGAAGAGGAACATCTATGTTCATCTATGGCACCGGATGGGATGTGCCTCTCTCGGAGAGGGGTAAGGATCTTTGGTCAGGAGTTAGCAGGGCTGATAGATAGGGCTTTAAACTAGAGTCGAAGGGGGAAGGGGCTAAAACCAGGCACGCCGGTGAAGACCTAAGGGAAGGTACGCTAGAATCAGAGGGGCTGCGTGCCAGTGAGGTCCTTCGGGCAGATCCACAAGGTGCTGAGTGTAAGGAGACGCACCTGAAGTGCTTCTACACGAACGCACGCAGTATGAGGAATAAAATGGATGAGCTAGAAGTCCTGGCCCAGTCCTGCAACTACGACATCATCGGCATAAGCGAAACCTGGTGGGATGAGTCCTGTGACTGGGGTGTTGCGATAGATGGTTACAGGCTCTTCAGGAGGGACAGGCAGTGTAGGCGAGGTGGTGGGGTGGCGATGTATGTGAAGCAGGGGCTGGACTGTGTGGAACTTCAGGTCGGCGATGGCAAAGTTGAGAGCCTCTGGGTAAGGATCAAGGGACGAACGAATAAAGGGGATGTCGTTGTGGGAGTCTATTACAGACCGCCTGGCCAGGACGATAGCGCCGATAAATTATTCTTTACAGAACTAAGAGAGGCCTCGAGATTAACTCCCCTTGTCCTTATGGGGGACTTCAACTTGCCAGACGTTAACTGGGAGTGCCACATGGCTGACACGAGCAAGTCCAGGAGGTTCATGAAGCACCTAGATGATAACTTCTTGGTGCAGGTGCTAACGGAGCCAACTAGGAAAGGTGCCCTCCTAGACCTGTTGCTAGAAAACAGAGAGGGTCTGGTGGGAGATGTGGTGATTGGTGGCCGCCTTGGTCATAGCGACCATGAAGTGGTTGAGTTCAAAATTTACGGTGACAGAAGGAAAAGTGCCACCAAAACCTCATCCCTAGATATGGGGAAAGCGGACTTCAGGCTGCTCAGGGAACTAGTCAGCAAGGTCCCCTGGGAAACTGCTCTTGAAGGCCTCGATGTCCACCAGTGCTGGTCATTCTTTAAGCAATGCCTCCTAGAAGCACAAGATCAGGCAATTCCTAAATATCGCAAGTCAGGCATGCGGGGCAGGAGGCCGGCATGGCTGACCAGGAACATTCTAATGGAGATTAGGCGGAAACAGAGAGTGTTTCGCTACTGGAAGGAGGGCCAGGTGTCATGGAAAGAATACAGGGATGCTGTTCGTGTTTGTAGGCAGAAAATTCGTGTGGCCAAAGCACACCTAGAGTTGAAGCTGGCTGTGTCTGTGAGAGAAAATAAAAAGGGCTTTTTCAGATATGTGAATGGAAAAAGGAGAACTAAAGAATACATAGGGCCGCTCCTTGATAGGGAAAGTCTCCTCACAGAGGATGACATAGGCAAAGCAGAGACGCTTAACGCCTTCTTTGCCTCTGTCTTCAATGCCGATGATGGGCTTCGGGACCCAGGGTGCCCTGAGCTGGAGGACCGGGACGGTGGGGATGACAAACTCCCAATCGACCCTGAACGTGTGCGGGATTTGCTACTCCACCTGGATCCCTACAAGTCCATGGGTCCGGATGGGATTCATCCCTGGGTGCTGAAAGAGCTGGCGGACGTCATCGCGGAACCTCTCTCAATTATTTTTCAACGATCCTGGGAATTTGGAGAGGTCCCGGTAGACTGGAAGCTGGCAAATGTGCCGATTTACAAGAAGGGTCAGAAAGAAGACCCTAGCAATTACAGGCCTTGTCAGTCTCACGTCAGTGCCTGGTAAAATCATGGAGAAGATGGTTCTCGAACTTACTGAGGCGCACCTGGGGGACAAAGCAGTCATTGGTCCCAGCCAGCATGGGTTTGTGAAGGGTAGGTCCTGGCTAACTAACCTGATTTCCTTTTATGATAAGATCACCCGTATGATGGACCAAGGGAAACCAGCTGATGTGATTTTTTTGGACTTCAGCAAGGCTTTTGACACGGTTTCCCATAGAATCGTACTGGACAAAATGTCCACCATACAGCTAAATAAAAACATCATACGATGGGTGAGCAATTGGCTAACGGGCAGGGCCCAAAGGGTTATGGTAAATGGGGCTGCGTCAGGCTGGCGGGTGGTCACCAGTGGGGTCCCTCAAGGCTCCATTTTAGGGCCGGTACTTTTCAATATTTTTATAAACGATCTGGATGTAGGAATAGAAGGTATTTTGAGCAAGTTTGCTGATGACACCAAACTTGGAGGAGTTGTGGACTCGAATGAGGGTGGAAAGGCCTTGCAGAGGGATCTGGATAGGTTGGAGAGCTGGGCGATCACCAACCGCATGAAGTTCAATAAGAGCAAGTGCCGGGTCCTGCACCTGGGACGGGGAAACCCTGGCTGCACGTACAGACTGGGCGATGAGACGCTGGAGAGCAGCCTAGAAGAGAGGGATCTGGGGGTCGTGGTAGACAGCAAGTTGAATATGAGCCAGCAGTGTGCCCTGGCGGCCAGGAGGGCCAACCGTGTCCTGGGGTGCATCAAGCACGGCATCGCTAGTAGGTCAAGGGAGGTGATTGTCCCGCTCTACTCTGCGCTGGTGCGGCCTCACCTCGAGTACTGTGTGCAGTTCTGGGCACCACAGTATAAAAAGGACATGAAACTGTTGGAGAGTGTACAGAGGAGGGCTACGAAGATGGTGAAAGGCCTGGAGGGGAAGACGTACGAGGAACGGCTGAGGTCACTGGGCCTGTTCAGCCTGGAGAAGAGGAGGCTGAGGGGAGACCTCATCACAGTCTACAACTTCCTCGTAAGGGGGTGTCGAGAGGCAGGAGACCTTTTCTCCATTAACACCAGTGACAGGACCCGCGGGAACGGGGTTAAGCTGAGGCAGGGGAAATTTAGGCTTGACATCAGGAGGGGGTTCTTCACAGAGAGGGTGGTTGCACACTGGAACAGGCTCCCCAGGGAAGTGGTCACTGCACCGAGCCTGTCTGAATTTAAGAAGAGATTGGACTGTGCACTTAGTCACATGGTCTGAACTTTTGGGTAGACCTGTGCGGTATCAAGAGTTGGACTTGATGATCCTTAAGGGTCCCTTCCAACTCAGGATATTCTATGATTCTATGATCTATGCTCTAAGCCATAGCTTCTGCTTGCCTAAGGAGGGTAGTTGTCCCTGCCCTTCAGAAACAACGAAATCCTGTATCTGTGAGAGGAATTACACCATCTAGATTGCTCTAGCAGCTTGTATTTATAGAAATGCGTTGTCCTCACCGCACTGGTTCTTGTATAACATTGCACGCATTGCTTCCACCATCTCAGGTTACGTGCAGGCAGTGCACTGAGGAAAATGACTCTGCCTGGCTAGCATGCTACCAGTGCTGCCATTTATTCCTCTCAGATCCTGCCTAGAGATGACAAGCTGCTTGCACAAGCGTTGTGTAGCAGGGGATGGCAGAGGCACCTAGTGGCTGGGGCACTCACCTGGAACACAGAGAACGTAGATTTTATTCCTGAGGATGCCACTGCCCTGCTGAAACAGCATGAGCAATGCTGTGCTGTTGCACATGGTCTGACTTTCCCTGTCCTTACAATCGGAATAAAGATCCTTGACTCCTTCTATAACGCACTTTGAGAACATCAGTAGAAATTCATTTATGTGCATTATTAGCAGAAAAGAAGTGCAGAAACTTGCCCCTCTCAGTTATTTTGCTACTGGGACCAGGTTTTCAGTCAGAGGCCCTGACATGAATTTCAGAAAAAACTGCTGACTTGCCCAGAAACGCTGGCAAAGTTTCTTTAACTTCTCTATGCCTTAACTCCCATTGCACAAACACCAAGGATAACTGCCTTCTCTGAAGAGTCTGAGAATTAAGGAACACAAAAGAGCAAAGGCCCTGAAGTGAAGGGAGAGTATTCTCAGCCATGCATTTCAGCCATCCTGGAAGAAAAGTAGGGCATATCCTCCTTAAAAGTACAGGTTTATTTTTCTGGAATGTTTGAAGTTATACACCAATTTACAAGTTCAAGGATTTCCTAAGGAACTCCTTAAGGACTTTTCCTGTTAACATTTTTTCCTCTCCTTGCTTTGTTTTTTAAAATACTTGAATAGTCTGAGGCACTGAGTAGTAAACAAAATTAAAAACTTAAGTTTGTATTTGTTTTTTAAGTCAGAAGCAAAAAGCATAATGTTTGTCAGCATATTATTGTCTCTACAGATTTTAAATAAGCTACAGTGCACAGCAGATAGACACAACTTGACACACCTAATGCATCAAGTTAAAAATAGCAAAACTCAGGTTTTGAAAACCTTTGAGCTTGCTTTCTCAAGAGGAGGAGGAAGGCACCGGTTCAAAGAAATCGGCTGTGCAGACACAAGGCTCTGGCTGCCAGGGAGGCAACAAGTGTTTTATCATCATTTGTTGGACTATTATAGGACAGCCCGAGTAGAACTCGCAGTCCTGTTGTGCCTTTGGTGGAAGAATCCCTGGCTTGAGGAGCTTATAGACAAATTAGGTCTCAACAGGGAAGTGACAGGAAAGCAAACAAAGACAAGGAGGAATAAAGCAACATGTCCTTTTTCATGTGTAGGAGCTTGACTGTTCCAAAAAGATCAGAGCCCCTAATTATTCTTCAGTCAGCACACTGTCCATCAGACCACAGAGTATCCAATTCTTTTGCCTCTTGAGAGCTCTTACAAATTTCTATTACTCTCCTGGGATTTCTATTTATCTTTTGCTGTTCACTCTTTTGACACATGGCAAACCGAACTACAACGTGGTTTATCCAACAACAGTGATAAATCATGCACTTAGGGGAAGAATTTTTATGCACTTGTATTTTTGATGAGAATCACAGATAGAAGAGACACAGGAGACTTACAGCTACCCATATTGCAATACGTAACGTACAAGACCTGCCTTTCACAGGATAACACAACAATTCCTGTTGCTAATACTACAGGTGGGGTATAAGAGCACATGGTTTAAGCAGATAATTCTGTGAGACCTTTTTATGTAACAGTTTTCTAAGGCCTATTTCACATTCAGGACATAGCAAGGTAGTTAGAAATAGTTCACACTCCTGCGCAACCAGAAATTTCATCAGAAATTCATCCTGTGTTAGCTACTTTTCCAAGTTCCCAAATATCAGCAGAATATTTACAGGCCTTTCTATTCCAACACTTCTTTGCACATAGCTTTGCAGGAGGGCATTATGGCTTGAGTGCTGCATCTACAAGCTCACTACCACAGAGACCTGCGGCATTTTGCATTTCAGTTCCAAAACAGCACCAAACTCCAAAAATGTGTGCATCATATATTGCTCCATAGAGAAAATATTCAAATTAAATTTCCAAATCCTGAAAAATTCTCAACACACCCAAATGCTGTTTAAACAGCAATCAATCCCTATCAATCTCTCTCCCTGGTTCAGTAAACCTTTGCTCTCCAATATGAAAAAAAATAAATAAATCAAGATTTGCTTTACTAAGCTAGTAGTACCTTCCCAATAGCGTCATCTACCCTCTCCCATCTGCCTTCCACCACTAAAGGACTTGATCACCACTTGAATAACTTTCTGTTCTCATCTCCCAGTTGCTGGCATAGAAGTGGGATAAAAAGGAAGCCTAAATCCTGTTTCTTCTCCCTGCAAGAAATTCCTTCTTTCTAATTTTGACAGCCTTATTGCAAAGGCAGGAGCAGAAAAAGCCTACTAGACTACCAGGTCTATCTGGTAAAAAGCATTTGTTAAGTGGGCCTTAGAATTGGAGATGGAGGGGCAAGGGGGAGAAGAACACAGCCATGAAAATAACCTGCAAGGAATGACCTTCCTTTTCAAGCCAGTGTAAAAGAATTCAACTATGAAAGCTGCAGGCCCCTCCCTGCTTTTTCCCATGTCAGTGATTCTGCCTATTCAGTCCTCATCTCCAGGGAATGGATGGAAACTTTCAAGCTGGTCAGACAGGGAATCTCTCTTGAATTGATGTGCTCCTCATTATTAAGCAGGGCACATATGTGATTTTGGAGGAAAAGCTGGACAGGAACCTGGGTACCTCCTTGGTTGTTAACTAGTAGCCAGACCCCTGTCTTCTGGGCATACCGTTCAGATACGATTCTTGTGGTGCTCTACATCCAAGTATTATTTTTTTCCATCTTCATTTTTCTCTTCCCTTCCAACCAGATATACAAAGTTTCACTCTATCCTTGCTGTTATATTTTTTCATATCCTTAAAATCATTGTTGGAGTTGCTGCAAGATCTAAAAGTGATTATAATTAGCTCTGTAGTATTTCTTCTCACACTTGTGCATGACTAATCAACAAAGACACCACAACTCAAAACATGAGGGAATTTATGTGATGCAAAGATGTAAGAAAAGCTTCTTCCTCTCCATGCTGACACCTAGTTGACACATTTGTTGTCACTGGAATGCTGTAAAATGTCACATGCCACAGATATCACTGGACAAAGTAGTCCAGCTTCTGAAAATAGGTTTCATTTTTCTAAAGCCAGAGAACTTGATCACTGCTAACTCCAGTCCTGCTGTGCATTGTTAAAAGCTCACCAAAAACAAGAGCTCTAAAATGGACCCTGCAGTATCTGTTTTTTTTGTTTTGTTATTTTCAGCTAGTCAACCGAAGAGTTTAGAGTACTCCCTCTTATTTGAGTTTGAGTGGCAAGGCATTTTCAGCAGTGATTTAATGGCTGCCTAGAAAATCCTCCCTCTTCTGCCAACCTGCCAGACTCTCCATTCGTTGACCCTGAGAACACAGTACAAAGCCAGGCTATTCACCAAAGCACTTTCCCCAGTGTGGGATGGAGTAAGGTGCGTCTAGAAGAATAGGCAGTTAGGCAACTAGGGAGTGCTGCTGCAGGCATGAGTGGTTTATCTTCTGTTTCATCTCTTGTGCTAAGGGAAGACAAGAATGGACATAATAAATCTGCATAAATACATGAAAGAAAGAAACAGCTAGCAGGAATCTGGGGTGATCTGGGAAGACAACTCTGTTGTTACCTAGCTGCTCTGTCACAATGAAAAAAATCACATTAGTAAAAGCAGTCATCGCAAAGACAGTGGTCATCTTATTAAGATGAAGAACCATCTAACTAATCAACAAAATTGATTTTTTTTTTCTTATTTTATTCTGAATTTTTTAAACATCTGCCATAAATATTTTTGTAGGAAGGTGTCCTTAGGAAGCTGTCTAGACTACCCTGTATGGGAAGAAAGAGGAATCCTTCTAAGATACTGCAGGCCAAAAAAAGCACTGTGGGTAGAGATTCCTACAAGAATTTTTGCTAGCATTTTAACCAGGATGCCTATTCCTTCCTGCCTACGTGGCATCCTCTCTTTTTCCTCTATCATCAAGGTTCTTAATCTACCTCTGTTTTGCTCTCTAGCACATGGCATTTTGATACTGTTCTTCAAGTCAAGAGCCTCTCTCCCCTCGTCTCTACCAATGCCACAATTACTTCCATCCCTTATCTATATACATTACTTGATCTCTTTGATGACTTGCGCAATGTTTATGTACCATTTGATCTTTTCTGATTGTATCATAGCAACAGACAACAATTTATGGTGAATACTGTGTGAACCCTCTCCAGCAGAACACATCTATGCGTCCTGCTGGTTTCTTGGGTAATGCTGTATTCTTTGGAACAATAAAGCTAAGTCAACAAGTTATCTTAATTTTACACTAAAATTAAAGCAGTTGAACATGATTTATTTTAAGTCCACCGGTTTTATTGAGTACCAGGAAGCAGCAAGAATGTGTTACCACCATTGCAGCCCACAGCATTTCATCTATGACATTCACACAATACTGCTTGCAAATCTGAACAGTCAGAACAAAAACCTACATGACAACCACACACAATAAAATCTCAATGTGCTTAACCTATTCGTTTGTCTAAACACATTTAGAAAAGAAAGTTCAAAAACCTTCAGATATGGATTCAGAAGAGTTTCTCTGAGTCTACATAACCTTTAGGAAAAATGTGTTCCAACAAAGATCCCCAGAGTACTACAGGAAAACATAACCATTCTTTCCTGTCCCTAATTATTTTGATAAAAACGACACCACCACTTATATGCAGCCCTCTCACAAAGATTGGTATTTATAAGACAAGCTACCTTCTGCGTTGCAGCATCCTTGCCACAGGTGTAAGGATAATACAAGTATCAAGACCTCTTAAAACCTTATAAAAATTGCTGTTATGAATACAGCACAACTAACCTGAAATGCTAACAGAAGTGTATAAGCGTGAAAAGTGGCAGTTTAACATATAAATAAAACCAAAGGGAACTTAATATTGCTGGAGCAGGGCGGGTTGATTCTCGCTTCTTAGTCACTTGGTGATGCCGCGCTGTTCTACAACAGGAGGACTAAAATTGTCCTTTGAGATCCCAACGATGATCCCATACTTTTCAGAGGTTACTAACCTTACAGGTTCAAGAGTTATAGATATCTTCTCCCATATGCTTAATAAAGTCACCTGAACCTAATCAGACTATTGAAATGGAAAACAATTCTGGGCATCTCTTTGGAAGAGTTTTCTCATCCCCATCATCATCCTGCATATCCATTTCCAACCTTGTGCTAACTATCAGTCAACTTACAAGAGAAGTAAGTTTCAGTCGAGTGCAAGGAAGGAGTTCTCAAAATATCAAGCAAAAAGAGAAAGCAACTTTTATAGTGCAACAGCCCTGTGTTCTGTTGAGTCACTTCAAATATTCCTGGTGTCATCAGACAATGCCATAGAGTTTATGTGAGTCTTGTTAAACTCCTCGGGTAGCTAAATTTCCCCAAAGGTAGCTTTGATCACCAACCAAACACGGTCTTTTCTTTTGCTGCTGAAGGTGCTGTGTCAGAAAATAGCACTCGACACAGCTCCTGTGGACATAACACATCTTTTCCTATGTACAATGGTGTAATACTGGAGTGACAATCTTATATAGAGGACTGCACTGCAGCTATACAAATTCCTCCACTTAAGTCCCAAGCTACTGTACTTTTCATAGCTGCTGACTGAGCTTTAGCCTGTCTCCCAGAATAGGCTGCATTCTAGTGGCAAGCAGAACAATTCAGGCATTTCTTACCAAAGCAGCCAGGAAAATATAATATTTAAGAAATGTTTAGCATCCACATTTATTTTGTGACCAAGCATTCCTGGAAGTCTTTAAACAGCCTGTCTTGGATCTGTATAGAGAAGTGCCTAAAACTACAAAAGTATCCAGATCTTGCACAGTTTTCTAACCTTTGTTGGTAAAATCCCTCATCTACTAAGTAGCATATTCCTGCTCACTTGGCAATTGAAACACATTCTCCATGATCCTTGCGAGAGTCTCTGCTTACAGAAATAGTCCCAGGATCTCTCCTGCAGGCTCTAGGACAGATTTCAAGGGTTGGCTTCATAATACCATGTTCTCCCTTTTTTGGAAGGGCCCACTTACATCTGCCTCTTCTTACTCACTTCTCTGCCTACCCTGGACAAGTGTGGTCTGGCAGGAAAAGCTGACTATTCTATTCAGGCTTTAACCTTTCCCTATCTGCCTTCGTCTGGTGAGATCATTAAACTCCAGTACTACAGAAACATATTCTCATCCACCATATCTTGTTTTCCACAGTGCTCTGCTCTGCTCACCTGTCCGGCTCTTCTGATATTGAACTCCTAAGAATACACTTCCTCTCACTCTTGGTCATTCGTCATCCTTATTCAATCACTCATCACAACCTAACAGTTATCACACATGCAGCGCCAGACAAGGAAACTTTACAATGAACAAGCAGTGATCTGCAGCATCTGGTGCAGCATCTTTTCCATGAACACCAGATCTACCCCCTTTCCTCTCCTAGTTAATAAATGAATGGTGACTTAATGGAAGAGACAGCAAGAGGAAAACAGTTTTCAGTCCTAACAGACTAACTTCTTTTACCTGTGTGTTCTTTAAAGCTTCTACCATCGTTGTGCACACCGACTTTAAGTACTGCTTGCAGGGTCTGAAATCAGATTGAAATCTCACACAACCTGGGACATGAAAAAGTTGGCCTACTTTTTCCTCTTTCAGCATCCTATCAGTAACATAAATATGATTTATCTGCAGTATAGGAAACAGAAGAAGAAAAATACAAGTTGCTCATTCATTCCTGTTGTGTCTCTTAAAGAAGTCCATACGGCTTTCCTCAGCCATATGGAATTGAATAGGTAACACACTAAATATCTTAAGAGGACACATTTGCCTGCATCCACAGTTATGTTACCTCCCTCTGTTACCAGCTGCAAGACAGTAATTATGCTGTGGACCTTCTATAAAAAGAGACAGTGGAAACAGCAGCAGCACAGAAAGGACTCGCCTCAGTTACAGAGCAGTGCCCAACTCATACAGGGTACCCCATATGGACACTGTACAGAGTACCAGTCACCAGCCTTCAGCATTTATCACCTTGCTTTACAGCATGGTACTGCAGAGGGTGTAATTGCAATGACCAAAAATGTGTCACAGTCACATAGTCCTGGCGATAACAACAGACAAGTGTCTATCAGTAACCTCAGGTTATGTTCAGCTATCCTTCTGCTAAGGAAAGACTATCTTCATTAGCACAAAAGAGTTTTATTGCACTTGTAAGTTGTGTCCCACCTTGTTTGAACCCACTGAGGACAGAAGTAACAAAAATCTGTATAACAAATTTATGGCTGTACAGACATTTCCATTAAAAACAAATAAGACAAAACAACCACCACCAACAGAATGTGAAATCAGATTTCTAAAATAAAGACCTTTCCCAGTTTACACATTATTAGTGCTTTCTTATTTCCAACTGGAGAAGTAATGGTTTTGCAACAACAGCCTGTGTTAGCGCATCCAGATTTCCTGCTGTTTAGTTTTTACTTGCTTGAACAGCTCAAAGATTTCTAATCCATATTATCTATATTTTGAATGGAAATGTAGTGTTCTCAATGCATTTTCAAAGCTGCTGCAGATATTTTTAATATATAAATATCCTAGACATATGAAATACCCAGGCACAGATCCATGTTTAATTCATTTAAAGTTTTTCAACTTGCTCTCTCTTCAGTGTAAGACTATCAATGAAATGCTTGATTTCTTTTGTTTTCCTCAGGGTTGATTAGCACGCAAAGCAAAAACACACTGTTGACTGTTTACAAATAATTTGTTATATTTCTGTGCCCATTGCATAATACTTTATAATACACAATATCAGTGCAAAATAATACTTTAAAACACCAGAATTTCCAATTTCATTGCTTGAGAGGTAACCAACTGCTGTCTAAAGCAATATATCCATAGATGTACTGGACCTCAGATTCAGTCACCTACCATGGAAAAAATAACCTCTCTAAACTATGCTGAGAGCAAGAAGGAAAGTAACTAGAACTCTGGGGCTTAATCCCAACTTACCCTGCTCCCCCAGCACAGTGGGGAAAGGGACAGGAACGTGCAAATAGGGTCAGGGTGAAACTGCTTTTCTTGGTAACAGTAGAATCTTAGATCAGGAACTTCCCAACATCCAATTCCCCTTCTTCTTACTAAAATCTCATGCCATCAACACGCAGCAGAGGAAGGAAAAGTAATAACTGCTCTAATGTATTAACTCCCTTTTACGGAAGAAGCCTTTGAGTCTCAGACCATGTAAACAAATACCTGCCTTTTATAAAAGAGCAAGGACCAGAAACAGGTTCTCTGACACATTCTGGAAATAAACACATTGGTTCTGCCACCCTTATCAGATGTACCTGATCTGAGTCTCAGCAGGGTTCACTGTTCTAAGCAAACAACAGCACGACTCAGGATGGCAGAGCCATCATGACCTTTACTGTTATTACTCTTATCAAGGGCATCAAAGAAACACAGTTCCTTAGAAGCTCAGCCTCTGGCTTCACTTTTCTACCAAAATGAGGATCCAGCTCTTCCTTTTAATTGCTTATTGTTGTAGGGATCAGCCCTTGCAAGGTGTTTTGTATGACAACTTTTTACACAGAAATGAAGGCTGGAAGAAGACCAAAGATGAACCATCTGAAAACACTGTTGTTAGTACTACTAGCTAAGCCTGCACCCCCACAGTCTACAGTGGCAGAAGCCTAAGCCTTGGAAAAACTTGCTTTGGATGTGTCAGTGATCCTTCTTGCCACATAATGTAATAGCTATCCTGAACACATTCAGTCATTCAAACAAATAAGCATAAGGAAACAAGATGAATTTTCTTCTCCACTCTATACAGGTAAAAATTTCTAGCACAGAAATGCAGTTCTGGGGCTAAGGCTATGTGGGTTGCATCATCCCTCCCATTAAAAGACTTCGCTCTGAAGTCCCAAAGCAACTCTTAGAAGAGACACAATTTCCAGGCAAGCAAGCAATTGCACATCTGCTCACAAGGTCTTTCAGATACCCATTTTTCTACATTTTGAGAATAAACACCAACTGCATTCCAAACCTTCAGCTGGTTTAAATAAGACCCAGCAGGAACGCTGCACTTTTTGGTAAACCACACTCCATTTGAAATCCCTCCAGGACGATCTGCCACTCTTGCAGAATGAAGAAAGAAGGCAAGGGCATTCCCAACACAGCTCCAGAACTTCCAAACACGTCAGAGGGAGGGAGAGACAGCTGTGCCCCACACACCCACCACCAGGCAGCCGTCTGGCCTCCCGGCTGCCCCCAGCAGGAACAGGTTGCCCACAGGGCCTGGGCAGCTGCCCCAGGCGCCTCTGCCCTTCAGCACCACGGCCAGCGCTGGAGCCCGGCACCCAGGGGCGAAAGCGGGCAGAGGCCAGGTCCTTCCACGCGGCCCTTCGACGCAACCCAGTTGGAAGCGTCTGCTGGTAAGCCAGGCCTCCAACACCGAGAGAGTTAGCAACACCTCAGAGCCTCCTGTCTATTTCTGTAACAGCATATCTGAGTTGTTTTCAGCCATTTACCTAGATGGGTTTTCAGTTAGTTTCAGCTTAACGGTACTAAAGGATGCATCAGAGGTTGACTTGGCTGAAAGAAGCCTACAATATTTATTACAGATCCCAGGCCTCCTGTAAATGTGTACCGACAGGCATCTCCATTTAATGACAAACATTGTCAAGATCCAGACGGAAAAAGTTTATAACTACCCCAAGTTAATAAATCAAAGTTATTGCATTAACTTATAGGCTTCTTTTGGTTTTAATGAGATTTTAGATTATTGTGCAATGAGACCACTTTTCATACTGCCAAGTCTGGGAGATTATTTGCTAAAACCATAGTAAAGAAACTCACTAAATACCACTTCAGAAAGAGGTCATTCTTCAATGCAGTTGGCCATAAATTAACCAATGCAATTACCAGAAAGTTCTAACAGTGTGCTGAGAACACTCTGTGTGATGTTTACATCAGCTTAGGCTTGTGTTAAAATGCACGCCTCATTCTGAACAACTGTGCAGCTATGATGTCTTCATCACATAAGTACGTTCAAAGTCAGTTCTGAGCTAAATGAAAACCAGAAAGCAAAACTAGCCTTCAGCATTCCAAATCATTTTTGCAACTGTATTTTTTTATTATTTGTTTAAATGTTGCGCTGTAACCTCAGATTAGAAAATACCAACTGCTGAAATGCAACCTCCAGCACAGTGCTTCCATCCTACTGCTCATTTCCTGGAGAGCTCTCTAACTCTCTCTCTCAGTTATTAGCTATTCTTGCGGTCAAAGCTCAGCAAGCAAGCAGCAACTTTGGGTGGCAGAATTTTCCTGTATGCAGCTTACATTGCAGAGACGCCTTCATTAACCTCCCCAGCTATGCTCATAGGCACCCAGGCTTAACAGAGTTACATTCCTACCTACATCAGTTCTATTGATGTTTTGCCCAGGTGTTTACTGTCTTGGGATAGCCAGCACTTGCCAAAGCAGAGAAATGCCTGTTCTGGGTAGACACTGGGTCTGGGGACACCTGCCTGGTGACAATTCCTGTCCTGTGTGGCTGGCATCTCAGCCCTTTCCTACTCAGGATCAGCATGCCATTTGTCTGGGCATCAGCTCTTCCCAAGCCAGCTGTCAGGGGCTCTTCCCACCCACAAGGCAGATTGCTTTGCTGCTGGGATGACTGTCTAATGACAGGCACCCGTGTTTGGCAAGCTGTTGGAATCCCACAACCGAACTATAATAAGCACAGGGCATGACTCAACTTGAAATGCTGTCTACTTTTTAACTGGCATTGTGCCATAACCCATATGTGATCAAGAATTAAAAAAAAAAAAATTAAAAAGTGACCCACATCCTCTTTCAATTCCTTCCTTCACCAGCAGCGCCTCACCCACACAGCAACCCAAGTGGCTTTGGGAACCATATGGTGCGGCACAGATGCTCCCCGCTGCTGGGACAGCGGGATAGAAATGTGTGCCCAGTCACCAGTGAATCATGATGCACTCCGGCTGAGAAGGGAAAAGGAGTGGGGCAAGCAAAGCAGGTTTATTTTCTTAGGGTTATCTTCCACGCACCAAGTTCAAAATTAACTAAACGTGAGACAACTTGCAATTTGGTCAATAGATGCTACAGTGAGCTCACCGCTAATATTCAAGCCCACCCTGATGTGAAGTCAGCATTTCTGCCTCACTGAGCGCAATCTCTATCATCAACTGCCACTCTGAACACACCATATACATCAAACTTGCTCCTACAGCAACTTTAAGGCATTCTCTCATATTTAAATGCTGACTTCACCTACAAGGTCACAGAAGACTTAGTGAAAAGAAAGCAGTAGCTGTAGTTTCTCATTTGAGAAATCAAAACTAGTTGCTGCTTTTGCCAACAAGCATTCCTCTCAAAGAGGAGTAAAGCCATGTTCGGTCCAAACAACACCAAGCAGACAAAGTAGCTGGCAGCACACTGTGACAAGCACAAGGAGAGTAACACCTCACACCATCTAAGCATTTAGTTTCAGCTACATTCTCAGCCCTCTGACTATCACTAGCACCTAAAAACTTTCTTAAACCTTTGCACAGACACAAAACAGGGAAAGCTTTGAGTAATCAGAGTTAAGAAATTTTCATTAGAAATGTCATGGCTGTGAGCTGAAGAGGCAGAGTTAGCCCTTCCCTGAATGCCGGGGGGGAAACAGCCACAAATGACATCCTCCATAGCTTTTGCTGAGAAAACAAAGCACTGGAAGCATGACTGCATTTGAAACACTATCTCAGGCAATGAGCTAGCCCTGAATTCATGAAGTAAACACTTAACCCTCTGTATTCTCAGCTTTCACACTTTCACTCTTTGGATTCAGGTCATTTGCAAATAGTTGGCCCAAAATGGTGGATTTTAAAAAATATATAAATAAATAAAAGAAAATTCAAAAGAACAGGTGGCAAGCCAGCCCTTAAAACAATTCATTCTGCTGCTTGATTTTTACAACCCAGAGGTCACAGAGTTCCGTATCCTAAAACTTTGCGGAAAGCAGTGACGAAACGTTCGTGTCTGTATGTATGCATATATATATATATATATATACACACACACACACTGTTTTTTTTTTTTAAATTACAACAGCTATTAAAAATGAAGAAACTATTCCTTTTCTGAAGTGTCACATAGTTCATTAAAATTGCAGTTTGGAAGCAGTCCAGTTCCAATCTCTTCCTCTGAAGGAATTCCATGCCTTAAACAGTATGCCATAAACATTACTTCTTCTAACCTCCTAACGAGACAGATAACTATCAATAGCTCCATTTTAAGCAGATGGTAAAAGACAGATGCTAAAACATTAAGTGGCATGACTGAGCTCTAGAAAGTCCTGTGGTAAAGTCCAGTGACACACTTGATTGGCTGCCCTGCTTTTTTTTTTTTTTTTAAACAGTGGAAGATTTCCAACAACTGTCTTCCCCTTCTTCACTGCTAGAAAGGGGACAAAAAAATAAAATCTCAGGTTGTGCACCTGAAAGCAGTGATATTCAATACCACCAAACATTTTTAGAACAAAAATGAATGGCCTGGGATAAATGGCCTTCCCAAAACAACTTCTGACTTCTTCCTTTTTAACTTCTCATTGGCCTTTTGATTTTCAGGTGAGCAACTTACTCAAAAAAATACATACAACTCAAAAGCATCTGTTTAGACTAAATCCTTACTTACCTACTGCCTTAGAGGCTTGGGGTTTTCATCCAAACTGGTGGTGTTGCTTCTTTGTTTGCCAATCCTTCCATAGTTTTATGAATCTGACTTCTCAGATGCTCCTGACTAACCAGGCAACTTTAACCTTCCCTTCTTGTTCAGGTGACATTAATTGCTTGTAAAATGCTGTCATCACTACCATGCTTGTCAGTGTTGAATCCCAGATCATCACCTTATAACAAGACAGGTTTTCTAGTGGAATACCTTAACGTTTTAGGTCATTTCTCTGAAGTACCACGGTTTTTATGCTGGCCAACCACAAGACAACAGCACCACCCAGTGGCCCTTTCTTCAGACAGCGTTTGGAAGAACTATGGAGCATGAGGTTAAAGATTTTTCAGAAATAAAAAGTTACATGAACTCCCTCTGTTTCAATTGCGCAGGTGATTTCTCAGACAAAGTGGAACTTGATTCTAAAAGGAGCAACCCCTAACAGGACAGATCCCTTACAGGACAGATAACCACAAACAGTGGCCATTTCTGAAATCTTGTGAGTCCCTTGTTTTCAGACAGCATCGGGTTTGCTTGCCAGAGATATCCCTTGTATATTTTCCTGTGGTTTACACATTCAAAACATTATTTAATACAGTCATTCTAGGGAAAAGCCCTTATATCTAAGAACGGAATGGTTCCTCAGTGAACATAATAAAACAAGAGACATTACCTTTAGTTATCTGAGCCAAAGGACAATGAGAAAAGAAGGGGGGGGCGAAAAAAGGGGGGGCTAAAAAAGGGGGGGGGGAGGGGAAGGGGGAGGTGAAAAAAGGGAGGGGCGAAAAAAGAGTGTCAAGCTGAGGCAGGGGAGATTTAGGCTGGACATCAGGAGGAGGTTCTTCACCAAGAGGGTGGTCACGCACTGGAACAGGCTCCCCAGTGAAGTAGTCACTGCACCAAGCCTGTCTGAATTTAAGAAGCATTTGGACTGTGCACTTAGTCACATGGTCTAAAATTTTGGGTAAACCTGTGCAGTGCCAGGAGTTGGACTTGATGATCCTTATGGGTCCCTTCCAACTCAGAATATTCTATGATTCTATGAGAGAAGAGAGAGTAGAGGAGAGAAAAAATACCATAAATGGCAGTTCTGTGAAAAGGAGGAATAAACACTGTACACTCTTGTTATGAAAAGAACTAGCATGATCTCATCTCAAAAGGGATTTAGGTGCTTAATTGACTCTGCAGTCAATTTAAAAACCCAGAATTCCTGAGTCTGTGAAGGTAAGTTCAGATTTAGTAATAAAATGCTCTTTTACCTACAAAAGACTATTCTGAAAGTCAACTGTAATTAAATGCTGACAGGTCTTTGAACTTAAACCTTTTGTAACAGTAGCACGGACACAGTGTCCCATTGTTAAGACCATGTTTTAAACCCTGAAGGGACCTGAGTTCCTTCTGTGACATTACTCAGGCACGGCACAACCCGAAATTCTAACCCTACTTTCTTTCAGAGTCACAGGGCTACAGAGATTCTGCCCTCAGGACTTTTTCCCCACCAGGCTGCAACCCAGGGCATACTTGCTCAGCCCACAGGCACTGCCCCAAACATACCGGAGGATGTCTGTTTACCTTAACACTAGAGAACCAGTCTGTTTTTCCTCTCTTCCCGTCACATAACTAAAAGATGGATGTGCCCAGCCAAAAAATTAAGTCATGTGTACAGCTGAAGCATACAATGGTTACAGATTGGTCAGAAACCGATGACCACAACCATGGCTGTGGACTTCCTTTACCTTTGATGCATTTCTGATCTTTCCTTGTACAACTGGAATAAGTCACCTTGCAGCTTTACAGCAGCATACACCGGAGGACTGCAAGAGTCTCAGACATGGCCAGCCATACCAGGAGCTGTACAGGTGCCTAGGACAAATAAAAGAGATTATTTATCTTGTGCTCAGAGGCCTCTGAAAGGGCCCAGGGCCAAACTGCAGCAAAACAGGACTGTCCGTTGCCAGGTGAAACAGTCAGCAGCCCGGCTGATCCAGGCTTCAGCTTAAAACTCTTCTCAATTAGCTGTGCAGGCCCTGGGGCTCTGCTGAAGGTGAATTCCCACCAGGACACCAGACCAGCTTAACACGGAGCAACAAGCAGCTTTTTTCTCTCTGTGGCCAAGGCAAGCCACTGTGGGACTTAATGAAGGCAGTCAGACTGTTACTGTATCACAAGCACTGGGTTTCTCCTACCTTTCCTTGCCTATACAGCAAACGTCTCCTCTTTCTTCAAAAGTAGGAAAGAAGCAAGGGAATCTCAAAGAAATAGATGAAATCGGGTGATTTGTGCTGCTATCACTTCCCAAGTAACTGGGGCTATTGTGGCAGTCATTAATGCATCAGATTAACCAGTCTGTTCCTAAGGCACACTCACTGGAAAAGGGGAAAAATAAACATTAGCACACAAGACCTAGGGCCCAGTAGCCAATTAGTAGAGAGGAGGAAAAAAAATGAAAGAAAGAAATAGGAAAAAAAACACTATATACACACTAGGAAACTGTAACCTGCAGCCAGAGGTAGGTAATCTGGGAGCAAGGACAATCATCAGAAGGATCAGTATGGGAATGATTTTCAGTAGTTAGTCTCCTTCCACCTCAAGTGCACTGACAGACCTTCCACACACAGTTCATCTCTCCAAGACCACAGGGAGCAAGAGCATCCATCCCATCACCCATCTCTAGTAGCTTCTTCATACAAACAGGATTTTTCTGTAGGGCTCATTTTGCTGGGTATGTCAGATGTTTGCTTAAGGAGCAAACACCAGCCAAAACCAGGAGTGATCTACTGGCTCAGAGTTAGTGCTGGGCTTCCACATCTCACTGCCTTAGTCAAACTCCCTCTTCCAAAGCTGAAATTCTCTACTCCTGCCTGCAACATCCGGTGAAGGCTGCCTGGTAAGCTCCAGCTACCTTGCATCCTTCCTTGTTTTGTTGTGTTTTTTTTTTGTTCAATGCCTGAAGCTTTACAGCATACATAGAGGGTAAAAAGGGGATGTGAGCATATAGCCATTATTCCAGTGTCCTTTCTGAACCAAAAAAAGTGCCGCATGCCATTGTAGCTCAGCACAGATGACAAATGGAAAGTGTATGGCATTACTACTATAGAGACAAACAGCAAACACTCCAACAATAAAAATAAAAAGAAAAAACACACCCAGAAGATTGATATCTTAAGTTAGGTCTGGCTCTGGTTTACAGGAACACGCAGATCCAGCCTCCTTAGCTTTGAGCAGCTCAGCTCCAAAGCTTGCCCATCTATTCACATGGCAAGTGAATGGAGAAATTCATAGCCCACGCAGCAGGGCCAGGTAGTTGCAAAGGGCCCAGGGCAGTGCTCTCACCCTCCACAGTCAGCACAGTGAACAATCACGTAATAATGCTGAGCACTCTTGAGGCTTTCAACTCAGGGGGCCTGGGATAAACAGCTCAGCTTGTTCTCCATTTCTCCTTTTCACTTTTGCATACCTCAAACTCAGTTTGGTAAACTCCAAATATCTGAATCACCCTGGAATTACTTATGTCATCTCCTGCTGAAATGACCCGTAGGCCTGGGTATATAGCCATACTTCTGCTTATCTTGGGGTACCCTGGTGCGCAGATGTTGGTGGCCTTGTAGAAAATTCAGGGCTGCTTCATAGCCCAGCAGGAGAGGCGCAACGCAGAGAGCAGACAGGTACAATGACACCCACGGGTTCTCAGTGATCTTGGACGGATACAAATAGGCCAGACTTTTATGAAGTAAATGTTCAGAGAATCTTCCTACATAAGAAAACCAAAAACCAAACCCCATGTAGTAAGAGATTACAGGAAAGGCAACCATGAGACAGGATAAACTGAAACCATAATTAGCTGCTAGGATTATTGAGTAGAAACTATGTTGTGTGGTTACAGAGCAATAATCCACATTTGGAGTCAATGAATGAGTACAAACTGGCTAGAGGCTGCAGGCACAGGTTTTTAAAAAATGCTTCAGTACCTAGCAGCAACTTACAAAGCCCCTGCAGAATGTGTCATCTGTAAGGGGCTTAACCGGCCCTGCTGGGCAGGAAGCATTTCTGAAAGCCCAGGCAACTTCACCTGATGTGCTCCCACAGAAGCTATGCTCCTTTGATTTAAGCATCACTGAGAAAACAGCCTGACAGCTTATGTAGAGAGGTGCTGAGTCAGGTGACATTCCTCAATGATGAAGTGACACAGGATTAAGCCCAATCACATCCTCCTCGGGAAGGAATAAAGGAAGATCCTGGACTGTGCTAGGTTAGGTGGAGTCAGACTGAAATGAAACGAAACATGTTAACACAGGCTGCATCTCTCTCTTGAGACTGATAAGGGGAGTGCTAGAGGGCTCCCAGAGGGGAAAGAATACAGTTGCCTTCTAAGAGTTGTGAAATCTGCCTGTTTCCAACCAGCTGCTGTAGTGATGGGAAAAGATGAGCAATTTTTCCTGGACTGGGAGGACAAAATAATCAACATTCCCAAATCATTATGGAAAAACAACAATAAGGCATATGAAAACATGAGCTCCCCAACAAACCTTAAGTGAGATGGAAAACTTGATGAAAAGAAGGAAGCTGTTTTCACTACGCCCCTAATTGGTACCCAGTCATCTAGTAGAGTTCTTCAGAGTTACCTGAGTCATTGATTACACCATTTCAGCTGTGGCAGGTAAAAGGAAGAAAAATCTTTTGCAAGGAAGGGCTCAGAAAGGTTCTCAGCAGAATCCCCACTTGAAACCATCAAATATTTAGACAAAACCACTTCAATTCCAGAAGGTCAAATTCCATGAAGATGTTGAGCAAAGAAGCAAAGTCAAGGAAAACCAAGAAAATGCTGAAGGGTTCAGAAGGCTGCAAAGGCTGGAGGCTGCCTTTGTAATGAAAAAGAAAGGGGACATTTGAGCTTCCTAGCAAACGCAACTATGTGCAAATGGGAAATTCGGTGCTACAAGCATGTAAGAAACTAGCTCACCTAAGCCAGTCCTTACTAGGCCAAAATACTATTAGTGACTACTTCAATGGAGCCTCTTCTACAAAAATAAAAATTCACAGTTCAGCAAAGCTATTTTTAAGGTCTTAAAGCCTCTTAATGACCATCTACGGCCTCTGAACTTCATTCAGCCACTTGAAAGACATTTATCTAACTCATACAGCACTCAGCTTTAAACAAACAAATTGATGAGCACCAATAAACAATTTAATTAGTATATTTGCTGCAAATCACTGGAAATGAGGGTTGTGCAATGTTATGCCAGGGGCAATGAGCATACTGGTGTGGTAAGAAATTTGTAACAGTAGTTAAAGAAAGAGGAAATCAGAAATGAGGGGGGGGTGTAGATTTTCATTAGCTTCTAAAGGAATTTCCCACTCTATGTGAATTATAAACAAAGCCATTAATTACAGGGAAGTCATAACACCCTTTTCCTTTTTCAGTAACATTTCACCATAACCAATTGCGTACAGATTAATAGCAAACTCAGCTCTAGAATGAGACATATCTGAGTATTATAGCAATGCACATTTCAGAAACAAAGGCGGTCTCCATGTTACTTATATTTGCAGTATATTTTTCATCTTAGTATCTCCAAAATGCTGTTTTTATATTCCTAAAGTAAAATTTTCCAGTAAGAGTCAGCCTAGATTTGCCCCTTGTGATGTCACTTCTGCTGAAGCAGAGGCTGCTTTGGAAAAATTAACCTTCTCACAAAACAGGAGCTCAGACACGTGCTCTCTTCTGAACGCCACACTGTGCATTAGTACCTCGTTCCTCCAACTCCCATCAATGACTTTTAAACTGAACACACTTATTTTCAAACTCAGCAGAATTAAAATACCAAGAAAAGGAAAAAAGCAAACTCACATGCAAAGTACAAGCACTTCAAACTGTACAAGTGTCAGAGCAAAACACCACTGTAACCACTTTCATTAAATATTTACAGAGAGCTTGTCTGCATATCTGAATCTCAAGCAAACAAACCCAAGTTTGGAGTCAGGTGTGCCTAGCTGGATTGGACATTGCTTTCCCCCTCGCCCCCAAAAAGAAAAATGAAACTGAGATAAGAGTCTCAAAACCACTGTGAACTTTGGGATTGAAAATGACTTTTCTCAATCCTTTCTGAGCACATTCTTCTAATTTGGAGATGCTATTTAAAAAAAATAAATGTAGCCCTTGCTACATGCCAGAGCCAGGGGGGTGGGAAATTCTCATTCTCTTACAACATGTTCTTTAACTAAGTCCTAGTTCAAATAAAGAGCTTTGCCCAGACCTTTACACTGAGGCCAAAGCTATGTTGTGAGCTGTCAGTACAGCTATATCTTGCTGTACACCAGCAAAGGGCTTATGAGACAACTAGGGCCTTCTCTAGCAAAAGAGCATTTTTGCCAAAACTTCCTCCAGTCTCCCCAGGCAAAACCTGCACTGACAGTAATAACTTTTTGACCAAAGCTACTGTGCCAGCAGAAGACATAATGACAGATTTGTAAAGGCCTTCTTCATTCTTTAACCTATGCTGATGTGGCAGAACAAAAGCACCAGTAAAACCCCTTCAAAGCAGCTCTCAATCACTATCTATATCATGGGTGACTCTACTCCCACTACTGGAGCTTCTCACCCCTTTAAAACTCCCTCTTCCCTCTTGTGGCAGCATTGTCCTCTTACATCCAGTGTCTAGAAATGGAACTGATGTAGCAGAGCGTGACTGACTTTCTGGCCCCAGTAGGCTTGCAGCAAGTCTCCTTAGCTCCATCAACCATCACCTACAAGGAGCTAAACACAGCACACTTGCCTTTATAGGTGGCCCAGGACACAGAATTCTGAGGAGAGAGAGAAGCAAGGACATGGAAGCTTCTCAAGGGTTTACAGTCCCTTTAATCTTCTGCCTCCTGTTCTAGCTCCCTCAATTGCCTAGCACACAGGATCCAGAACAAGAGTTTTTGCTCTATCACTGGCAAGGCAGGAACTCAGCACTCACCTGCTCTCTGAAAGCCAAAGCTTTGGCAATAGCTCAAGGTAATACAGGTTAATGGCACAGAACACTAGCTGTACATTACATGAGTGGGAGTACCGTAATTAGCCACCTGTTCCCATTTCCTTCTACGAGGTACAGGATGCACACCTGAAATATTGCAATAGCTCTGCAAACATGCCTTTAGAGGGGCACTTTCCGCTTCTTTGAACACCTGTCTTTTCTGCAGAAAAGAAGGTCCATTTTATCCTTCTCTTCTTTAGCAAGAACAAGAAGAAATCACAACTGAACAGACCTTTCAGCATTCCAGTTCCAAACCCGGCAGTAAAATTCCATAAATCAATTTCCTTCTAACATCTACTCACCGACTTGGGCTAGACTATGCTGGATTCATTCACTCTGCATGTTACTTGGCACTTTCTGCTTTATTCAGGTCATTGCCCATTCCCACCCCTTGCTCTGTGGCTTCAGTGAGGGACACAGTATAGTCCAAAGCAATAGCCAAGTCCAAAACAGGTTTTGTTCCGTTCTCTGATATCCGAGGTCACACAGGAAATGAAAAATCCACTCTACACTGCCTCTATTTAGTCCTCTCTAAGAAGAGGGGTAACACTGCTATTTGTCGTGCCCAGCCATGATAGCAGGTGACAGTCTTAGTTAATGCCTTGATATAAGTTTCAAAAAAACCCTTTATAGGTTTTCAAAACCATTTTCAAGCTCTTTGTTACTGTAATGAGCTGTTGTGCTCCCTTTACAAGTACTGCAAATCTTTAAGTTAGTATACTGCAGGTTTCACTGGTAATATATATGGGTTACATATAGATGCTACACTTGGCTTACTTGAGCTGCACCATTGCTGCCTAGAACCCCTTTGGGGCATTGAAATAAGAAGTTCCTAAACTCTTCACTTGCTGCATATCCTGTTTAAGGGTCATAAAATATTACACATGCACAATAAAAATTACTAGTAATTCCATTACTTCCTGCTTAGTTCCCCTCCTCCCCCCAAAAAAGAGAAACTAGTCATAATTGTCTACAGTGGTAACTCCTGTCTGTAGGCTGCAACCTCCTGAGACTAAGGCTACTCCTCTTTCTAAAGGACTTGGTAAAAGGTTACAGAGAAAACAAGCCTTCTCTAAGGATGCTTACATTTGTTTCATAAAAGCGTAATATATAATAACATCTAGCTACGTTTTACACAGTGTAAGCCACTGCTAAGAACTGCTAGTCCACAAACGTCACAACTGCCCAATGTCATGGGCTTCAAAAAATTAGAGCCCTCATTTTGGTCATTGAATGAGAAGAAAACATGATCCTGGGGATGCAATTCTCCTCTCATACCACCCGTGCAAAACAGAAGCAATTTGATGAAACCCTGTTCAACAAAAAGATTGTGCATGGCACACAGACTACAGCTAAAGCAGAAACTATGCTTGTTTTACTACTGACAGCATAGCCCCACTAGCCCCAGCTAGTGTGCAGAAGTCACGTGAGAATTATTTCCTAAGAAGCCAGATGCATTTTGCATGCTACAGAGATCTTAATGGCTTCCATTTAGCAATACTCTACTTCAAAGCTAGCCTACAAATATCTCAATTTTTCTCAACCCTGTATTACAGCAGTTATTTCCTGTAAGGACAGAAAGCCTTTCCACCTCTGTGTCTGTTTCTTGATTTGATTTTGGCAAAGCTCTTTTAAAATGAGGATGAGCATAAGCCAAAGATTTAGTCTGGGGCATCTTGTTCTTACTTCCATCATATACTGCCAAATGAGCGAAACTGTGAAAAGCACGTCAATAAGAAGGGAATCAGCTCTCCCTTTCCAACACGTGTCTGCCTCTCCAGCCTGTGAGATCAAACACGAGCACTTTTAGCAAGACTGTCCTTTTGCAATAATTTGTCTATGATATTAGCAAACCACTCATCTCTCAAGGCCTACAGATTTTTAAACAGGAATCTATACATAAAATACCTTGCCTAACAATCAGAGCTGTACCTAGAGAGTACATGGATAGTACATGATTCTATGATTTACTGAACTCCACGGAAATAGTCCGGACTTAAAACAAGTTAGGACAAAATTGGACTCATCACAAAAAGCTGTAAATCCAGCGTGTTTCTTTGCTAACATATTTAACTTCAGCCTGAACCAGACTCATTTTCTGATTTATCTTTAGCAACATCCAGTACAGCAGATTAAAGGCTTTGTTTGCCTTGTCCTTACACCCACCACTCTCTCACCCCATTTGTCCTGTTAAATGGTTACCAGTCTTTATATTACCCGCCTTGTTTATGCTGCACCAAAACCCTTAACCCAGAAGTTATTTGTCCATTCATACACTCTTCATCCTCACCTTTCTTTGTGAGGGGGCAGAGATTATCAACCACACATCAGCAGTAAACATCTCCTGGTCACCACTTCTCTTGAGTACAGATGCAGAGCACCTGGTTGTTGTTATCTGAGCTACCAGGGCTGACCAACTACATTGCTTTTTGAGGCAGTTTCTTATCTCTCAGGGTTCTTAAATTTCTCTACTGCCTCCATCGATACAGACAAAAGTTTGCAGAAACTTTATCGGTATAACTTTTCCCATATCCTTTGACAACTCATGTGCAAATATTCAAGTTATTTCTACCTTTCGCGTTTCCCAGATGTGTACGTTTTGCAGCATCAGGCATTGTTTTCAGAGAAAACATCCCTGCTCCTGCTAACATCATATCCTACTCAGCTAAAAAGCTACATTCTACTATCTGTTTATGTCTTACTCTTCATTTCAGGCATAGCTACACATTCGTTATGTCAAGACTCATAACAAGATTTCTTTCTCTTAACATCTGTCTCAATTCTCTCTCTGCTTTAAAGATCAACTAAGAACTTCCCTCCAACTCCTTCCTTCTTCTCCGACCATTCATATCACAATTAAAGGTCAAAAATAAATAAAACTTAAGGCTATCAGCAGTACTGGTGCTACTAATGACTCGTTTTCAGAAAAGCGACCTAGCCAAGACCACATAACGTCAGCAACAGAGCCACTACAAGAAGCAAGGATTTTTGAATACTAACATTTTTTGTTATTTCAGATTAAAGTGAACTCTATAGACAGCACACAGTCCCCTTTAAAAAAAAAAACAGGAAAGCCGACTGCATTTTATACAGCGTTCTTTCACATTATTGAGTGTACGATATAGGAGATATACCAGCAGCTCACTGCATTCATGGGATTCAGATCTGGAAATGCATCAGAAAGGTGGGACACGAGGAAAAAGCCCTGCTTGGAACATTACATGCCAGCCTTTCTTATCTAGATATCTGTACACCAGGTGAGGCACAGGAGATCGAATTGAAGAAATAAAGCCTTCTATCACAAATAAAAGGGGGTAAAAAAAATGATGCTTTTGCATAGAGTAACACATGATATACTCAAATTACTTGTCTTGGCTTTTTGATGAACACCATACTCCCCTTAAAAACAGACTGTAAAGACTTTTAGGAAAACACACATACCCCACCTCCCAAAAAACACACAGCACCCTGACATGAAGAAGCACAAGTGGAAATCAGTACTTACATTAAGAGACTGAGAATTCAGGTGCCTAAATGCAATTTCAAGACCTTAAGTATTTCCAAAAGAAAGACAAGCTCATTCAATGGACGTACTATGCCAACCTGCAAGAAATGTAGGAAAAGGTCTAATCCCCTACAGAAATAACTTCCAAGATCTACAGCAGTTACAGATATCCAAGACAAGGATCAATATGGTGACGGTCAGTTGTTCACCCTGGGTACACAGGCTCTCACTGCAGGAGTTCATGAGGTAAAGGGACAGAGAAGCACAGTATCGCATCCAGTGTATATGCTGCTGTAGGTATGTGGGATGCAAAGGACTCAGTCCACAGAAAAACAAGCAAACAACAACAACAAAAAACTCAAAGGCAGAGAGAGAACACTCCTGACAAAAAAAAAAAAGCAACAAAAAGAAAGGGTCTGCAGAGGGTCTGCAGCAGATATGGAGACCTTCAGTCCACGCTCCCAGAAAGCTGACAGAGAATTGCTACATTTTCAGCAACGCTTTCTGACCTACTGCCAACATGATTCCAGTTGGATTGTAAAGGCAATCCCAGAAGCAATGGTAAAGCAGCATTTAAAGACAAAAGTGCAACCAGATGCTGGAGATGTCCTCATCTGAGAGCAATGGGCAAGTGCAGGCCGTCAATAAAACATAAAACTAAGATGCATTATCACTTAGAGTCTATCATGGGTGAACAACCCTGGAAGAAAAGGAAACTTTCAGGCAAAGATTGAGTGATTCATCTCTGGCATGGACCAATTCTGTCTGCCTCACTGGATGCAAAGACTAATTGTGTCATCAAAAGATAACACGAGAAGCCATTACTGAAATAAGCTAAATAGCTACAAATACCATCAAGATTCTAGCACTATCATACAAGTCTAAATGAGTGATACACCCATAAGACTTCGCAGATGCATTTAGAAATAAATTTTAGAGTGCACCATGCAATAGCATCTTCACAGCATCAATGGTCACTCCTGTCCCACAGTAAAATGCTGTAGAGGATGGAATGCCACAAGCAAAACAATCGTCCTCTAGACCACAAGGATCATGCTGTCCTCTCTGGGGAAAAAGCAAGTCTTGTGCATAAGCTGTGATTAAGTCCAAAGAGGACAGAGAGTCCATCACAGCAGGTAAGAAGCAAAACTTGGAGATCAATATGTACTTCACACCTGAGTGTGTAAGCATAGTAGGGGCACTCATTAGCTATGAAAAGCCAATTGTAAGTGTATGCACAATAGCATGAGGCACACTGAAAACAGACTGTTCAAGAAAAGGAAAATTCCCTAACTTAAGGAATCTCAGTTAACTCTCCAATACATAAAATTGCTTAATTGCACAGAACAGAGCTATATTTCTTCGTCAAAACAGATAGCTAGCCTTCCTTTCAAAATACAAAGTATTTAAAGCATGCTGCAGCAAGAGCTGCAGCCAAGGCAGACCACAAAACTACGGCATCCTAAAATGCTATCATCAGGCCACAGCAACAGCACACCGCAATAGAAACCCCACTTGAAACAAGCTGGAAGTCGGTGGACTTATCTTCTCCCTAGACGATAAGACAGAGACAGGAAGAACTGTTGACAAGGAAAAACACACCTGAAATACCTACCTGACTACGCTGGACCACTGCAATAAGCCCTCATGAAGCAAGCACTGGAGCAGATCTGGAACAGATACCAAAAAGTAAAGTCCTGCTCTCTGTTACCACAGGTCTTCCAAGGCACAGCACAGACAGGACACAGGCAGCCAACCCCGACCAGCAGCCTGCTGCAACAACGCAGTCAACGACCTGAGGCTGCTGTACACAGCCGAGAGGGTCAGGGTAAAGGCCATGAGCTAGCTCCATGGACAGGACAAAGCCAAAGGTGCAGTGGAAACTTATCAGAGGGCAATTTTAAGAAACTAGTGGAGGCAAATCTGAAGATAATTATGGTTAAAAAAGAGCACACATCTATGGACAGGGCTGAAGCCACAAAGAAGTACTAAGAGCCCCAGCAATCAACCAGACTAACAAGAGAATTGCTCAGAGAAAACAACTAGGATTCCTAAGACAGAAAACTAGAAAAGCAGCAGAACCCACATCTACAAGTAGCCTGCATGCTACTGAAATTTTGGCTTTAACGAGTCTGTTAAAGCTTGTGCAAGATAATGTCTTTGGTATTTATTAGAAGACAAGTCACAACAACTTGGAAGGAAATTGGAGAGAGAAGCATGAAGTGCAGAAAGGAAAAATGTGGACAAAGCAAAGCAACGTGTTCTGAACAAACTGCAGCAGCCACCTCCTTTTCCAAAGCCTGTCGGTATTATTAGCCAGCAAACATACGTGGTAAGAGCTGGACTAACTCAACATTCTGCAGATACATAGATCTAATGTACACCCTGTGTAGGACACTGAGAAAAGCAATCCACAGAAATCCAGTAAATAAGCACTATCCTATGTATTATTTTAGCATGCACTAAATTCTTATTTATACTGTCATATTGCTTATAGCCATGGCTTGAAACCTTGACCTAAGAACAAGTCACCTACACACAACAGTCTAGGTTTTAGCCTCTGTGCATTATATTCACTGCATGCCCCCACTGAATTCTGACCTAAGGTAAAATAAATCACTTGACCACTTATGTCCAGAATCTACACTCCTTGTCACTACTTGCTTTCAGCCACAATTTCAGAGCCATTCTCATTTCAGGCTTATATTTGATACATTAAGTACTAAGCACGGCTTCAGTACAATTCTCAATTGCTTTATTTTCCCCAGCACGCTGCCAACGTTAGTATTGCTCACTGCCTGTGTTTGGGCCTGATGGTTCGGGTCTAAAAGATTGTTATTGCTCAGGCACACCAGGATTAGTGTTATCCGTGTGCTAATGTTCACTCACAGAGCAGAAACAGCTGGTGGCTGCACGGAAGACCTTCTGGTGTTAAAACCCTGCCCGTCAGCTCAGCCTTTTAGTCCTTTACTTAATCCATCAGAGGCTTGCTTTATTCCCCTCCTTCCAGAGATCAGGATTTATCTCATTCAGTAGAGTATTTATTCATCAGTTTAATGTTTTTGCTCTGGCAATGCCAGGAAGCAGTCTCTTCCTTCTTGAACTTTTCCAGAGCCATTCAAAGTTAAAACGCTAATGCTCTACTTGCAGCCAGCTCAGCAGGAGAACTGAGGATACAATGACCTCATGTGGCAAATTCTGCACATAACTGCACAATGGCTTCATCACTACCACTAGCTACACGGACTACAGCACAGATTTTGCCAGCTGTTTTTATTTCAAGATTATATTTGTAGTAACAGCTTCTTTTCCTTGCAAAGGGTGCCAGTATATTTTTAGTGAACCAATTTCAACACAAGTGACATTGCACTAATGGCTTTTAATATGATTCAAAACAAATAAATAATTTCTACTGGCCCCTTTTACGAACGCAAAACATCCCACTGAAAAATTCTAAAACTAGGTCCACCTTCTTTCTTAATTATTTAATAGAGCACTTTAGACCTACAAAGCAGCACATCAATATTAACTAATCCAGTCTTCTGAAGAGATAGGGAGATACCAATATTTTAAAGATGAAAAAAATGAGGTAGAGTGATTTTCTCTAGATCATGCAGTGAGTCTAAAAGCAGCCTTGGAGTTTCTATGCCTAGGCTTGCTGAAACAACCTGGAAATAGCAAATGCGCTTTTCACAGTATCACAGATTTCTAGGTTGGAAGAGACCTCAAGATCATCGAGTCCAACCTCCGACCTAACACTAAGTACTCCACTAAACCATATCGCTAAGCTCTACATCTAAACGTCTTTTAAAGACCTCCAGGGATGGTGACTCCACCACCTCCCTGGGCAGCCCGTTCCAATGCTTAATAACCCTTTCGGTAAAGAAGTACTTCCTAACATCCAACCTAAAACTCCCCTGTCGCAACTTTCGCCCATTCCCCCTCGTCCTGTCACCAGGCACATAGGAGAACAGACCAACCCCCACCTCTTTACAGCCTCCTTTAAGGTAACTGTAGAGAGCGATGAGGTCGCCCCTGAGCCTCCTCTTCTCCAGGCTGAACAAGCCCAGCTCCCTCAGCCGCTCCTCGTAAGACTTGTAAGACTTTTCCCTACTAAGGTATGACTTACTCGTTACTACATTCTTCTTTGCTTATTAGCTTACAGGAAAGTTCTCCTGTGATATTTCTAGTTCACAAGTAGATTTCTGGTGTCTTTAATTGCTGGAAGAAAAATGTAATCATCTCTATACTAACCACATTTTATATACAATCCCATTATGATGACATCTGCATAAATAATGAAAAACAGTAGAAACAGTTAACTGGCATGTAAATATAAAAAAATAAAGTTCTACCTATAAAACTGATTGCTGTTCTAAGCAGTGTTCATTTCAAGTTCAAATCCACTACACAAAAAACAATTACAAGGACCAAAAATAAAATGAGGCAATACTATGTCCATTACTCATATGTGTACTTACACAGCAATTATAATGCTACCAATCAATATTTTAATCTGTATTCTAACCAGACAAAACATAAGAGAACCTGCATACCAATTTTTTTTCCCCAATTACGATGACACTTGGTTAAAAGAAGCAAGCGTTTCTAGCCAGTTCTATCAAGGTGTCTCTTACCCAAGGGAAAAGAAAGGACGCAGTGCTCAGACTGAAAAAACATCACCAAACATAAGTATCAGTTCAGAAACCCTCCATATCTCTAACAGACAAAAAAAAACAAAAAAACAAAAATCCTGTTGTGTGTGGTAGGCTGGTAGTAGATTTAAAGAAAGAAAAGAATATGGATAAATTTGAAAGCCTGAGATACAGGTAGAGCTGTGAGGTTTAAGCGGAGACAGAAAAGCATAAGGACATTGCCACTTCTGTTCATCCTGCATCTGGCCTACATACAAAAAGCTTCTTGCACTTCAACACAGCTAGTGTCAAAGCCCTGAAAAATTTCCTTGTTTTGTTGTGGTTGTGTTTTTTGTTGTTGTTTACAGCAATTAAAAACATTCTAGTAATTGGTCAGGACTTTGCTTTCTCAAACCCAAACTTGGCAGAGATTATGTAAAGCTTTCTGGAACAGGATGGAGATAATCTGCCACAGAATGTGTGTGTGTTCTGTGATGGGTTTGAAAAGAAGTCTTTATAAGAACACAGACTTGTTTACTGCTTGAAATGAGCACTGTCATTCCAATTCCTGTAATTAAATCCTTGATTTTGACAGCTGAAACAGTAGGAATAATTGCACAGTCAGTCAAAATAAGTTGTTACTGTTCTGACTGTTGCCAAGAATGCTTGAAAGGTTCTGCTTTGTTTCAAGTAAATCTGAACTGAACCTTCATCCACCTCACTCCATTTCTGGAGCTAAAATCTTAATCTTGCCTTTTACCAGGCAATCTGGAAGTCCAAAACAATTAGTTCTACCATAATACTGCTATATTCCACTGTAACACAAGTATTACACAAAACACTCCTACTGATCAGGAAGTTACAGATATATTTTATATAATCCTTTGTCTCTATCCCATAAAGGCAATACCCATATATGAAAAAAACTGAAGCTAGTGACATCTGACACATCTCAGTGCATCAGAAATATTAGTTAACACACACTCCAAACACTCCAAGGATACATCATCTTGAATTCATCCGTTGTACCAATATTACAAACCAACGATCTACATTATTTGTCTTACAAGATAAGCGAGCTAACAATACTAAGCATCAAAGAAGTCTTTCCAACCATTTTTATTTTTCAGTCAATGCTAGAGAACACCAGCACAATTCCAATAACAAATGAGGAAATTTCATCTCAAATTAGCAAGTTACACAGGCACCATAGTAGACAATAAAATACTTTACAATGAAATTTTTGCATTCAAAAGCCAACTGTGCAATCATTCAGAAGTGCTTAAAGCTGAACAAAACAGCACATAAAACAGTATGTAAAGACATGCACCCTGTAGAGTTTATATTTTCTGCACCTGAAACAAAAGTGGCTCCGATAATGGAACAAAATGCACTGAAACAGCAGCTACTCCACAGAGTTTTCCCCTTCTTACTACAAGATGATGGTTAAGGACAGCCTACTCCAAATATTGCAGTATTACACATGAACACCCAGAAGGCTCAGTTAAAAAATGAAGAAGCTCTAACAAAAGCAGGAAGCTGCCTCTGACATCCAAAACATAGCTAAGTAAACGTTTAGAAACATGTAATTTAGAGCGGAACATGATTCGCAAGATTTTCTTCTTCCCTTTACAGTACCTATCAAACAAACACGCTTCTCTACAGGAAAAAAAGGACTTAATAACAGCCAAAACCAGCTCTGTATTACGGAGAGTTCAGGGTAAAAAACAAACAAACAAAACAACACAATACATGCTAGAGAAATGAAAGCCTCTTAATGTTCTATCTTGCAGTGCACAATAAAAACAGGTTAAAAACTAAGATACTATCTCCAGAGTTTGTAACATCTCGATTTGTTTCAATTCAGTGTATTCTGAAAACAACTTCACCTGTCAAAATTATCAGATGACTTTTTGTATATCTTGTAAATATAAAACTCCTGGATATATTAAAATTTCCTCACCAGCATAAGCGTTTATGTTTTCTTCCTCAGAACGGTAAGACACCAGTAACAAGTCAACTCCACTAGAAAACTTCATGAGAGCTAAAAAAAACCCACTACTTCCTTGAAAATTAAATAGCTATTGGTCATAAAATAAATTAAGAAATGCTATAAAATACTCCAGAAGAAGTTATTTATCTGATCAGAAACAGGCAGAATATTCAGGAACTCGCAGGATTCTAGTATCTTCAGAATTTGTCCGTATTACTTTGTATAATCCTCAGACCTAGCGATTTATTTAATAATTTCTCTATTCACAGAGTTTGTTTGTTCCTCACAATTAAATCAACAGGGTTGAGTCCTGCCTCTCCAGAGGCCTTCTATAAAAGCAGAAAATGTACTTCAGACTTTGATCACACAGATGTTTGGAACAGTTTGGCTCCGTCTGTGCTTCAAAGAGGATTATAATGTGCTCAAAAATTCCTTCACCTGCAAAAAGAAACACATACTGTCAACCAAAAAAGAATTTATCAACACAAATACACAGCAACTACATTTACCTCTCCATTGCTTTATGCCGTACTACAGGACGCAGGAACCGGGAAAAATAAACTTAGGATTGTCCATGCCATTTCTTGTCCACTGAGACCTTTATTCCAGCCACAGTGCCTGTAATTTAGCAGGTGCGAAGAGCAACACCTTGGAATGACGCTTGTTCCTCCCACGCTCCTAAACTACAACCCTACATCACAAATGAATTCCTTTAAAAGCAGGTCTAACATAACCACAAGGAAGATAATGACCACCTCAAAAAAATCTGTCATTTGGAAAACATCAGGCCACACCCACTACCACAACACTGCTCATATTTTATGTTAACGAAGAGCCCAATGCTCTTTTAATCCATTTAATGGGTTCCTCATAATTTGAGGTTGGCAAATAAGTAATAAAACAACACCTAGCAAAACCACAGTCCTTCAAAGAGATCTGATACTGTAGGACAATGTCATAAATATTCCAGGTACTGTTAAACTCCACGTCCTGTGGTTGAAGAATGGATCAAATGTTACCTAAAAATTAATACTGAAGTTCTGGCCCACAGAACGGTACCTAGAACCCAGAGGTCTACATGTTCTACTTAGAGCACCAAGACCCAGTACAGCACTTCAAATAATCCTTACAATTGCACGAGAAATGACTCCAAAAGAGACAGTGTGCCAAGCAGTAGAGTAGCACCATGCTTTAAGGTGCAATCCCTTCAGACAACATCCTCAATTCAGGTCACTACCAAAGGCTGCAGGAAGACAATGTATTGAGAATGCTCTTATCACAGGTACGCAGCCTTTTTGTTGCGCCCCTGCCACTCCCTCTCCCCAAGAGGAAATTCCTTTAAAGCACAGAGGTAGCAAGAGGTGGCAGTGAGGCCCAGGCACCCTTCTTTAAAATATTTAAAACCTTATCACTACAGGACCCAAGGAATCCAGTGTCTAGGGACAAAACTCCTCTTTTTCAAAGGATTCCAGATAATCCTAGCAACTACACTGTGATACAATCAGAACTAGGAGAGTTTTCCTCTCCTTCCACTCAAGAGAGACTACTGCATAGAAAAGCATGCACAATTCACTAGAGAACACGGCGTTATTCCACTGGCAGAAGCTCTCATACATGGGACACATCTGTAAATGTTTTGTCTAAATTCCTGATGTGAAATGGAAACAGATCTTGGATCACTTTCTCAAATCGTGACCATTCCTTTGCTATTTCAGGGCTCAAGGAAGCAGAAATAAAGAGGTCAAATCCTTTCATGTAGTGAAGGGAACTGAGTCTTCTAGTCAGAGTAATGGCACTCATAAGACAGCCATCCTCCATTTTAGAATGTAGCAAAAATAATGCTGCATGAGGAAATTTATAAAAATGATTTAGGCACTAGTTTCAGGACTGATCTTTGAAAGCGAACATTGCAACAGAGGCGAGCAGGAAACGTGGGTTTTGGATCGACATCAGCCATAAGCACATATTAAAGGCAAAAGCACCCAGCCTCAAGAAGAGCATAGCAGTATCACCACCTGGGATATATATATATATATATATGTATATGTATATATATATATATATACACCAAAAAATAAGGCCAACACAGGGCTTAGGTTGTTCGCAGGTAGCGTCACAGCAACACAGGAGAAAACTCCACTGAAATCCCTACTTAGCTGCCTGAGCCTGGTCTTCACTCTCTGTGCAGGCAGAAAGAAAATCAACTCTCAGCCAGGATGATCAGTCTTTCCATCAACTGACAAGCTTTAAAGGAGCAAATATGATGAATGCTGGTTTTAATCAGTTGAACAGTTCCACTTCTCAGTGGCTAAACTGATTCCAAAGTACAGAGCCGCTTTCCTTGAGGGTAAATAAGCAATTGCCAAAGGAAGGAAAAGCACACACTTAACATCGCTAAGGCCTGGAACTCATTGCAACTGCTCAAACACATCAGGTTGTCCTCAGCTGAATCCCATCATGATTCAACTACCAGACACTTGAGTTATTAAAATTTGTGTGTGCGTTATACCAGTTGGTGCTAAGATTTAGATTTTCTCAATGCAAACAAAAATCTCAGCTTGAATTCCTTTCATACCAATATTTTTTTCCATGCCTTCAAATAAAAGAGTAATTCTGATTCAGATCCTGCATTACTTCTCAAATAAAATAAGCCATATTCAAAGAGTACTCCCTGAGTGTTAAGATCACTGCTTTTGAGAAGGATTTTGAATAACACTATCAAATACAACTGAAAGGAAAAGCTTTAGTGATACTGCCAATTTAGCAAACGTGATCCCAACTAAGCGGTATTGCAGCAAGCTATAAGGCTGTTCAGTATCTGAACGTAACTCCATGCTTTAAATATTTTTGGATGATTAAATAAGTAAATATATTATTTTTAGAGAATCTCTTTTCATTAGCTTTGGTATAGAGTCCCTTATTGTAGCAGACTTACCAGAAGACAGAAGGATAGCCTTACTCTCTTCCATTTAGTTAGAAAAATCTACAAAACCTAAAACATTTTTCCATTGACTCACTGCTTTGCATCAAAACTCAGCTGCAGGTTCAGTAAACTCATCCTTCCGTTGTCTGTTTAAATGGTTTTGTACTCTGTTTTCACAGCACCTGGAACCAAATTCCTCCACTGACTAGCACTCTAGGTTAGACTTCTTCACACATATTACAGGGAAGACCTTAACCCAAACACCTGACCTGTGTAGCCTCTCTCTCTCTTCCTCTCATCAGCTAGCCTTTCTCATCCTCTCCCATTTCATCACATTTCTTAGGACAGCTGCATGATGTTATAAGCATGACAAGCAAATAACAGTTCCTTTAAACATTTGAGGGTTTAAAGTCGGCATTATATTTGCAAACAAAACTAATTGTCAAAGTTTTCTCAAATAAGCCTGGAATATTTCCTTTTTTATTTATTTTTAAATCAAAAACTTAGGTCAGAAGTTACATCAAGAGACACAATTTTGAAGATCAGTCTGACTTCGAAGAACAGCACTTTTTGATGCAAGTATCATCCTGAAATCATTTTGACAGGTTGTCAATTAATCTAAATAATCAGTTTGTTCTGTTCACAAGATTTTTTTTACCTTTTCAGTCATGTGATCATATCTGTCCTTTTTGCCTTTGAAGTCCTCATTAACATCTAATGTTAAGATAGGTATTTCCTGTAGATATTCAAAATCCGTTCTGTATTGGAATAGAAACAAATAAAATATTAGTAGCTAAAAAAAAAAAAGCATGTATCCATTGGTTTTTGTTATTAAGAAACCCATGACAAGAGCTGCACATTTAAATCACAGCCATGAATTCTGAATATAAACAAAAAAGCTTACATTGACAGTGTAGCTCCCACGATACATTATTGATCCTTGAACACACTGCTCCCCCAGCACCCAACGATCAATTCAGCCATATATTAGAATGAGTTCAGCTGAACCATCTGCTCTTCAGAGCTCTATGTGAAAAGAACTGAAAGCACATTGCATGTCCTAGCAATAACTAACACATCATAAAGTCAATACCACTAAGGATGTATATATAGATAGATTCCTGGGGTTTGACTTGATATATCAAAGGAAAAGCTGAAGTTTCACTGGTAGAAAAAGCGTTATAGAACGTCCTTAGAGCATTTATCCACCCTAAAGTAATTGTTAAACAGATCTTACCGCAGTGTCCTATGCTGAAGCCAGCTTTCATGTTTGTAGTGAAGCTTCTCCAGATATTCAATGGGAATTTCTTGTTCTTCATCTCGTCCACGCAAGTAAATCCTATTTAAGCATTTCTAAATGCAAAATTGAAAAGAGAAAAGATCGTTTTTTTGGCAGACATACAGAGGAAGTCTAGTTTGCTGAGTTTTGTGTTGTTTTTTTTTGTTTGTTTGTTTTTTTCCCTGACAACCCTTTCTACTGTGCTAAATATGTCAAAAATGAATGTTCAACTTGCTTCCTATCTTAGGAACATAGAAACATTGCTCCATTTCCAGCTGATGGAGCCTACTGACTATCTTCAAAATCAAAGAAGGACTCAAGGAAATTCATTGCATTGTTTCTCCACTACAAGGAATGTCTCATATAAGCTTTTTTATTAAAAGAACAAGGGGACCGGTGTATTGAATGGAAAGAGAATAGAAACACCCTTACAACATTACAGACTGGCATTTCAAAATCTCCTTATGTATTTCTGGGTCTAAAGAGCTCTGTTTTTGAATGCCATACTTCATTTCAGTCCTAAACACATCCAAAACCTCCAGTATAAGATGATCAAAACTCTTTAAAACTGCTTAGTTTTGTAAGTGTACATTCTCAAACTAAAGGAGGAAAAAAATCCCTTGACAGTAAGCCTAGGAAAAAAGCCCTCACAGAAACTCTATCTAGCATGTTACATTACTGAGTTGTTAAGCACAAAAACAAAAGGTCAAAGTAGAGAAGTATGGAAGTGACCTACAAGTCAGTTAGTTACTAAAATCGGAGCCTTTTAAAACTCTTCTTATTTTTTATCCTCTTGTGCAACTTTCATACTCAAGAGTGGTATTTATGTTGTTACCTTCTTTTAAAATACATTGGACACCCAGCCATCAAAGCATTGTGCTGAAGCACTGCATCAACCAAATGCATTCTTCTGGCTTAGCTCCATTGCTCCAGGTGAAAGGGCTTCACAAACACACACCCCATATCCTCTGAGGCGTTAACTATAAATTATTCTGTCACAGCAAAGATCCTATAGCTAATATTGCACTTTTCACTTATTTTATTACCAATGGTATTTTCTGGTTTGCTTGTCACATAAACAACCGGCTTTTATGATTAGAAAACCATTATCTTCACATTTTATTTACAAATACGCAGGCTACATTTGAAAGAACATTCTTGTGTTAAGTACTTCCAGACAGTATTAGTAATAACTCAAGTATTATAGTCTCTGGGGGAATACTACAATCTAAACTGAACTCTAATCATCAGGATTCTTATGGTGAAGGTTAAGGATAGCTCAATATTTTGAAGAGATTACATTTCAAGGCAAGTTTTTCAACTGTTTCCTTGTCTTAGACATTCAAAACCACCCGTAAAACAAAGAAATGGTGAGATGTAACGACACAGAACTGTGACCTTAGTAGAGTTGCTTACATTATTCTTCAATCATAAAGTCCTAGAATCGTAGTTGAAACCTGCATTTTTAGCAGAAAAAGATACCGTGGGAGTACACACAAAGACCACATTTTAACAGCAAGGCATGGAACAGGTACTAATTTTCTCTGTTGTCATAATTTTTTACTCCTTACCTCAGGAGTAGCTCTGAGATAAATGATCCCATCCAGCGCTAGGCTTTGACCGAACTGCTTATTCATCCAGTCATGCCAGTCTTGGTAAATAGTCCATTCTGTTTCATTCATGCAATCAGACTCATATAAATTAGCTGCAAAGATGTATCTGTGAAAACAAAATAGTTCTGTAAACAAAACTAAGCTTGTATACGGTTATCAAGTTCTTTGCCTGAACTACTGGGCAGCAACTAGGAAAAGAAGCAACATAGTAACTGTGTAACTTTCATGAATATTTGGCCAGGAAATAAACAGCTGGTTTCCTCATTCTGTACCTCTGTCTATTGCAGTTGCCAATAGGAGCATCCACAAGGAACAGTAAAAATTGCAGCTCAGGTATCTGTTCAGGAGTAATTTACAAGCCACTGAAACACTGTGGCAATTTGTTTACAATCTATTAGAACACAGTAAACCAGGATTAAGGATTCTGTGATGGAATTCAGTGATCAAACCTAACCTTCTGCAACTACACACGGAGAGGTACAGCAATATAGAACAGTTAGACCTCTTTCATGAAGCATAAAAGAAAACAAGAGCAAGCAACAAAGAAACTGCTATTTGTTCTTCTTTTTGCCTACTCCCCTTTTGTTTAAAAGGAAATATGTATGCACAAACCATAAAAAGGTACCCAGAAAGAGTAAGAAACTACAAATAGTTTATCAAGGCTTGGGGGCAACCTTATAATTCTCTACAACTACCACTAGTACCTCAAAGGAGACTGTAGTGAGGTGGGGGTCGGTCTCTTCTCCCAAGCAAGAAGTGAAAGGACAGGAAGAAATGTCCTCAAGTTGCACCAGGGAAGGTTTCTGTTGGGTATTAGGAAAAATGCCTTCACTGAAAGGGTTGTGAGGCATTGGAACAGGCTGCCCAGGGAAGTGGTTGAGTCACCATCCCTGTAGGTCTTCAAGAAACGTGTAGGTATGGTGCTTAGGGACAGGGTCTAGTTGTAGCGCTACCACTTGGCAGTGCAAGGCTAATGACTGGACTTAATGATCTTAATGGTCTTTTCCCATCTAAATGATTCAATTCTATGATTTCAAAGTTATTCAACAAAAGTATAAACCCTCAACTCAGTAAAATTATTTCACTGTCGACACCAATGAGAGAATGCTAACAAGCCTCTTATTGCTATCCTTGTGATTCACCTGCATCAAAGTTAAGATGAAGGAAGTGACAAAGCTCAGGCCTGCTCCACCTGTTATTTGTTTCTGGGCTGTATTTAGGAGGATTTTGCTCTTCACTCGAAGGACTTCACATCCAACATACCTGTCGCTGTAGACAGATCGTTCGAAGAAGACCACAGGATTCTCTGCCTCTCTGAGTTTGCCTTCAAGGGATTTGATCTGAGCCCGAATCCTGCTGAGGCAGGCGTACGTCTGGAAAGTGAAAGACCACCTCTCTGGTTTATCATACATCATCCGAAGCACATTTCCACCGCTCTTCTGTGATGTAGTCAGCTCCTGTTTTTAAATAGATAAGGCGACCCTTTAAAAGTTGGGAAGGTAGAGTATTAAGCTAAAACAGAATTGCTCTACTACATTGAACTACAACTCCATCCAGCTTTTCTTTCAGGTTTGTAATTGCATCATTTACCTCTCAGCCCTATTTGTACACAAAGCATAAATAGCAGTAACATTACTTCCCCTAGCGCTGAATACTCTACAGTGTCAAAATGCTCAAGTACAAAAAAAAAAACCACTTTGATCAGTATTTACAAACTTTAATGAAAGAACAACATTCTATCAGTACAAGAAGTCAACAACATTGTGAAAAAATCCATGCTCCTTTCACTCTGACAAGCCTATGTTTAATTATGAAGTTGAGCTACTTTTGTTTTTCCGTGCATTCCAGTTCAGTAATAACACTATGATTACAACAGCTACTGATACAGCACCTTAAGATGTTCTCATCATACCTGAGAGGTTCAGAACAGACTCCAGGCCAAAAATATCCCTCAGCCCACAGAACGTTGCTCAAACACCTTGAGGCAGCCACTAAAGCCATCAAAACTGAAAGCTGCGTGCCTCAGCTTTACTAGAAAACATAATCTATCAAATATGATTGCTTCTGTCTGAATCTTTTTGCCACATTACCTCTAGATGTTTGAAAATATCTCAGTATTTGGACTTAGTGTTTGAGCTCAACTGAAATTCTAGAACAAAACTGGAACAAACAGCTTAACACACAGTAGTCTTGTCTTTATATATATATATATATATTTTTTTTTTTTAAGTGTTTCCTGACTAATTCTAGGAGTTATATATAACATCATGTTTCTTCAAACCAGACAAAGCAACTGCAGAAAAGTGCCATTTTTAAGGCTAGCCTCAAGGGGTTATTATGACGGATTTGAAATTTCGTGCAAGTATGCTGGACCCAGCCGCGATGGAGTTGTTACAGAAGAGCCCATAGTGTGATGCATTATGTTTTTGAGGCTAGAACAGTTAATCCCAGACTAACGTTCTGGCTATTACTGAACAGCGCTTGCACAACATAAAGGCTTTCTCCATTTCCCACTCTGACCGCAACAAGCAGGCTGGGGGTGCACAAGAAGTTGGGATGGACGCAGCTGGGACAGGTGACTCAGACAGGCCAAAGTGATATTCCATGCCATAAGGACATCACGCTCAGCAATTAGCTCAGGTAGCTGGAGGAGGAGGAGGGGAGGGGTTTGATTTGCAGGGTAGTGGTGCTCAGAGGCTGCCAGGGCATCGGTCTGCTTCTAGGAGGAAGTCAGTGATTGCCTTCCCATTACTTGTTATCTTCCCCCTCTTCCTTTTTTTTTTTTTTCCCTCAATAAAAAGTCTTCATCTTGACTCAGGAGTTTTCTTGCTTTGGAAAGGCTTTAAACTAAAAGATGGTAGGTTTAGATCAGACATTAGGAAAAAAATCTGTACTCTACTCTGAGGGTGGTGAGGCACTGCAACAGGCTGCCCAGAGAAGCTGTGGATGCTCCATCCCTGGAATTGCCCAAGGCCAGGCTGGATGGGGCTTTGGGCAACTTGGTAAGGTGGGAGGTGTCCCTGCCCATGGCAGGGATTCTAACAGAACTGGATGGCTTTTAAGATCCCTTCCAACCCAAACTGTTCTATGATGTCAGTGAAAAAGATATCACATGTATTTTCTAAACATACCTGTTTTTTTCAGAAGACCACTACCTCTCATATTAGAAGAGCACTGAACTGGTTTTGAGAAAAATAAAGTTTCATCTTAGTTTATCATACCTCACAATCATCTTCCGAATTTTGCTGAACATTGCACCACCTAGCTACAGGCTCATGAACAACTTCCCATTCTTCATCAGCTTGTTTGAGGATATTCACAAACGTTGATTTCCCTGCAGCTGTAGAAAAGCATTGAGGAAGAACAGTAGTCAAGAATGCTATCATTCTTTAACAAAGGAACAACTATTTTCAAGTATCATAAACGAGTGTCCCCCACCCTTTTGACTTCATGCAGGTATGTTTCAGAGACCGTAGCGCACCACAAATTATCAAGGAACTGAAACACCATTTTTTGTGTTTTTAAAAACCTTACAACACTCATATCAAAGCATTAACGACAGCAAGCCTGTCAATTATCTGGAAAGTTACATTTGCTTGGCGGTCCACTCTTGGGCTCAAAGTTGCTGCAGTTTATATTTTAGGCAAAAAAAAAAAAAGGAATAGCAAAGAAGAAACGTAGAGCAGAAGGGATGTTTTCTCAAAGATACAGCATGCAAGTCCACCACCAATTGAAAAATACGCTTAGATTTTAAAAGGGGTACTTAGACCTGAGAGATGCCAAGCAGTTGGTTCTCAAGTGCAGGAGTAGGCACCAGTTAGCAAACTGGTACCTACTCCTTACAACTCCTACCCTCAATTTTGAGCTCAGCCTCTTGGAAAAAAAAGAGCATCTTATTATGAATGAACTTCCTGCTCTTCACAACAGTTAAACGGGTTTCTCTCGTTTGCTGAGGGAGGTATTGAATACTACAAGTTTAACCTGACAGCCTGCATTTACACAGGTGTCTTATGCTGCAGTCAGGAAAGAATAAATCTTTATAGGAAAGGCAGGAGATAGTAGTGCTTTAAAAATAAATCCTTAGAAAGGCGAACAAATTAAAAACCATCCCGGGAAGCTTTCTTTCTCCCTCAAAACCCCCGCAGCTTTCCCAGCACCGACGTTCTCCTCACGTTATCCCCCGGCTCGCTATCGCGCTGCGACTCCGGTTCTGGGGACGGAACCGGAGGGAAAAGCCGTCCTCAGGCACCAACCGCGGCGGCGGCGGCGGCGGCGGGGCGCCCCCCTCAGCCCCCCGACTCACCGATATTGCCCTCCACGGCGATCTTCTTCACCCTGCCCTCCAGCCGCCCGCGCTTGGGGGGAGTCGCCATGAGGTGACGGCACCGAGGGGGGTGTGGGGGGGGGCGCAGTGTGAGGGAGCCGCGCGCGCACAGCAACCGCGCGAGCCGCCAACGGCCGCAACGGAAATAACCGTCGCCCCTTCCGCCGCCGCGCTCGCGCCCGCCTTTCGAATTTGGCGCGCGCCGGCCCCCGCCTCAGGGGCGGCGGCGCCCTGAGGGGACGAGAAGGGGAAGCGGAGGGGGGACGGGCAAAATAAATAAGACAACCGTGGTCAAACATAAGCTATTTATTTTCCTCTTATAAACAGCCTTCAGCTCCTTGTTGAAAAAAAAAAAAAAAACCCTAGAATTTAAATATTTTGTCCCATCACAGACAACGATCTGTATACATTATTTACAACTCTCAAATAAACATGTTGCAAATTTTCAGACATTCAACTTTTTTTTTTTCTTTTTGTAAATCAAAAGCTGTCATTTAAAACTAAGGAACAATCGGTGACTACAAACTGAAGCAATATTGGCACAGTTAGCTTACAGTAAGGGTTCTCGTCTTGCATTTTACACCATATTTTCTCCCATATGTTATTAAGATTTTAAGAGGAGGAAAGGTTAGTGTTGCTTCTGTAATATATATATATATTTTGCCTTCAGAAATGACCTTATATTGAAACCTCGTTCACTCCTACTGCATTCTTTTCTCCCATTGCCCAGCAAGGTATGTGCTTCTGTGGTATGAAGCAACATGACTACAGCACACGGAAGTAATAAAACAGCAATGTAAATAAGAGTTCCCTCTGCGACATCTCTGAAAAATGTCAGAAGTTGCAAACGTACAAAAATAATGAGTATAGTTTAGTGGCTATAAAAATTAATTTCCCCTAAAAATACAATATTCTATGAACAATTCAGGGAATTTGTTTCTAAAACAAAAACGTAATCTGGTATTTACCTAGACTGCAATCTTAACCTGGTAAAAGGAAATTGTAAGAAAAGCATGAAAGTAGAAAGGTTTAACACTTAAAATGACCGATATTAGCCTCATCTTATAAGATAAGATATCCAGGAAAAGACAACAGACATTCATAAAACTACTAGTGGTTTTAGTGCAGTTTGGGAAAAACCAACTGAAACTAGCAGTGAAGGAAATAAGATTCAGAGTAACGGTGAATCTTTTAGTGAAAAAAAAGCAAGGAATCTGTATTCATGCTGCACCTCTTTAAATAGTCCAACTAAAAGGGGGTGTTTTATATACAGTAATATAGCACTCTGGCAGGTAGGAAGGGGGGAAAGGCTGGTAAGAAAAAGGAAAACTACCCAAAAAGGATATGTTTATAATAAAACTGTGTCTTGTGGTTCAAGAGAAAGGGGGACAAGAAGCAGAAAGGAACAATCTGAAAGGTACGTAAAGTCCATAGCAGCAAATAGGTATCCTTTACCTGTTAAGTGAGTGTCAGGGAGACTGGGAGAGTGTTCAGTTCCTAAATACTGAAGAAGGACAGTGCTCCTCTGCAGCTTGAAGTAAAAGCTAAAGTTCAAAGCTCTACATTGCATAGTAAGCAGTAAAAGAAACTTGATGCTTGCAGACGGGCCGTCAGCCCCTTGAAACCTGTTTTCTCCCCTCACCTACCATTCAGCTACCTGCAACAGCAGAATGTGGCATTTTTCTTTTCTATTTGCACAATTAACTTGTATCCCTGACTTGAATTTGAAAGACTGCAAGCATAACATACCCAACACCATCTCAACAGTGTCAACACTGGCAAAGGTGGCCAAACGTGCTTAACTAACAGTTTGTCCCATCCCGGCTTGAGGTAGATGACCTCCTGAAGTTACCACCCACATCACTGACATGTTCAAATATGCTGGTAGCTGAAGAACACCCCAAACAGCAGAATTTAAGGACATCAGTAGACTGGAAGGCCTCAGCAACCACTGGCGGCACCCAGCCTGATTTAGCCCCATCGGCACCTTCTGCTCCCAATAGCCACAAAGCAGAAAGGTTTTGTTTCAAAGATCTCATGACACGTAACAGAGACTGTTTGTAACACAGGCCTAAAGCAGCACATTTGTTCAGGGTTCATTTCTCTGGGTTTTATTTAGGGGGTTGCCACCCCCCAACCAATGCACTATTTTATAAACATATTCACTCTACCCAGATTTGGCTTGTAAAACATGACAACTTTTGTGTAGCATTTTGATGTGCCCTTACTTCACAAGTGTAAACACACATGAATTTCTGGTCCCACATCTTTTTGAAGCAAAAAAGGAAAAAATAATTAAAAGCTGCAAATATAAACAGCATAGGGATATTGAATCCCAAACACTGCATGCTTATCTTTAATGTTATTTTCAAGTGTTGTATAATTAAACAATGTGTTCATACAGTTGTCAGGCAAATCAAGATCTCCAAGCTTTTATTACATGCCTAGAAACTATTCTGTAGAAGTGTTTTCTACTGCCAGATCCTAAATGCAAAAAAATACACTATCTCCATAAGAATAATATTTTAAGTAATACATCCAAATTCTGATTTGCTGAACTGCAGTGAATGCCTCTGAATTTCTAGAACTGGGTGTTCAAAAAAAAGGAAAAAAAAAATTTCAGAGTGCAAGTTTGCGAAAAATGAGGAGAGCAACTGCAATGGTTACCAGTCACAGCAAATCCTCACTTCTAAGTATTCTTCTCTTTAACTTCTTTCTTGTATATGCCACCAAACCAACAAAAAACCTTTAAATCTAATAGAGGGTATCTCCCCTTGGTGCAGACTTGTGCCACTGTCACGTCTTGTTGCAATGTGATAACACAAACTCTAGCACTAGTTGAAAGGCTCCAGTAAGCTTTATCAGCACGGTGAATATATACGTGCAGCCTATTGAGCTGTAGTGACTCAACTCAGTAAAGCAGTTTTCATTGGCAAGTTTATAGGATTTTTAATTTTAAACTGCATCCGCAGCACTCTTCACGCCTCTGTAGCTGAACGCCTATCTCCCTCAAGCTTAGAAGTTTCAGTCATTAAACACTTATTGGATAGAAGTATGCATAGAAGGCTGTGTGTGCAAGATCCTGTTCTAAATTGAGCTTCCTGCATGACTGAAGTCCATTTAAAATACTGCACTTCGAATTCAGGAGCTAAGCTGCTTTTGCATAGTCACGTGGGTGCTCTCCACCCCCATAGCTCTGCAAAGATGCTAGTCTTCTGCATTGTTTAGTCCTGAACTAAAAGAGCCCTCCAAACCTCCACCCAGAGCTAGCAGCAGCCTAACTAGGCTCAGAGTCACATCCAGATCAGATGTCAGGCATGCTACTCAGTTCAAAACAATTCTGCAGCTGCAAAGACATCATGAATCATGCACAGTCCCTACAAGGACTGATTCCCAGGTACCTTGCTGAATGTACCATACAGCACAAAAAATAAAATAAAATAAAATAAAATAAAATAAAATAAAATAAAATAAAATAAAATAAAATAAAATAAAATAAAATAAAATAAAATAAAATAAAATAAAATAAAATAAAATAAAATAAAATAAAATAAAATAATAAAATAAAATAAAAGGTAGTGCATGGGAGGAGAACTGTTTTTGCAACTATTAAAAAGGATGGTACTTGCCCAATCCAACACATGGGATGTTCTGCCTATGGGAGCTCCTTTCTTACTAGCACATTACTCAACCCCTGACAGCAGGATTTAGATGTTACACCACTGACTGACTCTTCCACGGGCCAACAAAATTTCATGGGGATGCCTGTCAGACCATGTATGTCTTCTGAACAGGAAGACTGACAAAAGCATTGGGGTGAATACTGCAGTCATAGGTGTCTTGACAAAGGGAAGGAAATTGTGCTTGTGTCTCTTATGTACTCTTGCCTTCAGTTTTCTTTTACCTTGCACATTTTTTTCTGACCTCCAACTCACTGAAGAGAGAACAAATGGGGTACCTCTCCTCTTTTCCTCCCATGTGCACGTACACACAGGGGAGAGTCAATATTGTGACTGGCTGCAAAATGGTATGACCCTAGTCTATCGTTTTTAAGCTAGGAGTCTGTCAAAACATTTGAGGGAAAGCTCTCTTTGCATCATCAGCTTGACCTACTTCATCTTTCCAGCGTGGACTGGGATCAATCTAATCCAATCCCAATTCTCAAGTTAACAAAAATCACAGTAAAGAAGCCCTTTCCCTTGATAGTTACATATTAGGAAAATGTCTTCATTCTGTGTAGACACAAGCTGAAACAGAGTAACTGAAATTTTCCCTTGTCCTTAACTTATAAGCAGCTTCTACTGGACATTGACCTTGACCTGCAAAGGAGACAAAATGTATTCTATGTTTTTTTGAACTTTAGCAAAGCTTCTACTGAAGCCAAGGCTGTCTGAATTACCTATGCTAAACTCCAGGTGTTTTGCAAGCAGTCTCTGTATCTAACTTTACCGTAACCAAACCTAAATTCACTATGAACACTACTGCATGACTACTCTTTACTACTCTACAAGAAGAACAGTTTCCATTTCTAAATGAAAAGCTGTGAAAAAAAGCACACAAGGCCATTTTTCTTGTTCAGTACTAGGTCTTCTCAACTGTTCTCCAGTCTGGTAAGAAAAAAAGAGACAGAAGTAACAAAAGTTTAAACTGCTTTTCATGATGACTAGGTAATTTAACTCCATTGAGGAACAACATTGCTCTTAAAATAAGTTTCTGATGATTTTGAAGTACAGTATTTTAACTCAAAATCAATGATTCTTGTCTCCAAAATGAACATATATTTGTTATTGTGCTTAAATACTTCTTAGCTGTCTATACTAATGGCCACTTAGATATTTTGCAGGCTGCTGCACAGCATTTTCTCCTTTACTCAACGCTTTCAGTCAAGCAGAGGTGCCCAAAACAAAAGCTCAACTTTTCTGTCATGACTTTACCTGTAAATTTCTGAGGTTTGAGAGTCAATGTAGTATACGTGGGTCAGTTGATACATACACATTACTCAGATCTAAAAATGGTGTTTTAGGAAAGTCACAACCTAGCAAAGTCTGCCAACCTTAACCACCTATTGTATTAGATCTGGCAACTAGTGATATCATGGGATAGCACATTGCAGACCCTAATGCATATTTATTTGAAGCCCAAATGCAGCAGCATTGACATGACCCATAAATGAACCAGAGAAGAGAGTCATATGGGCTTCTGCAATGGGAAACCCAACTGATAAAGTTGCATCAGAGATTTCCAAGCCATTGTCTGCAACAGCCCCAGAAGTTAACTTGTCACAGGTGATTCTCATGTCTGGTTTGAGTCAAGAGAAAGCTAGAGAGGCAGAGAGACTAACACAGGTGGGGGAAGGACACATTTCAGTTAGGTTTTCTCAGAAACAACAGATGCACTTACCAAATTACAAACCACTAAAAATCACCAGTATGTTCCCATTACTTTTCCCAACTTCTGTAGTTCTTTGGAGATGGGCAGCAATTTTAAATGGGGGAGAACACTGTTGTGCTAATGTAAATCCTAAACGGTTCACAAAATTATCTTCCCTTCAAGCTATGTTCCCTATTACAGAAAACACTGGCCATCAGAACTCCTCCATGGAGCTGGGCTTTTTATTCCTAACTTACAAACACCATCTCATTAGTTATTTTTAAAGGTAGGATTTTCTTAGTATTACTCCAGTGTAGTTTTGCTATTAACTATCTTCCCTAACTGTATTTGTGCAAACTGACGGTTCACTTGGCAAATGCTAGGAAACTTAACAGAAGTGCCCTACCCAACTTGGTATTGTACTCACCTGTTACAAAAAAGTAACCACAAAAAGCAAAAAACAGTGCAACAGACGTGTAAGTATTTGCTAACCACAAGTTCTCTGTAATTTTGACACCTCCTTCATCATTTTGATTTGGCGACTAGAGGTTCATATCACTTCTCATTATAAGAAATAGCTACTTTTGAAAAATCCTATATTAATCTCTAAAAAAATAAGACAAATATTCGTATTAAAAGCTGGAGATCATCGATTTAAGTAAGTTATGGCTTTTTTAGTGTAAGTATATATATTTTTTTTTTCTAAAACAAGTATCAGTAAGTGTCTTGGGTGTTAGTTCGTATTTTCTGTTTCCAGCAATGTTGAGTATTGTATGTGCTTTGCACCTCAGAAGCGAGTTTGCCAAGGCACTTAGAGAATGTAAGGAAGTCTTTAAGGGACTTCATGAGAATGGGCTACCATTGACACAATAAAGAACCCATCCACCAGCAGAGTCAATCCCCCAACCAAGCATGTTTCCTTTACAAACAGTCAGCACCTGCTAAAATTCCACAATGAATAACAACTATCAAAAAAAAAAAAGGCTATTTACTGCATGTCACTAACAGACAAAAGATTTCCCCTAATAAAAGCACAGAGAGTAGAACTTGGCTGTCAGGAATAACAGCGCAGGGTTTTGTTTTTAAAAAACAAATGAACAAAAAACATATACCACACGCTCGCTTAAAGAAACAAGTGACTTCGAAAAAATTCTCTTCCTTTTATCTGTCCTTAGAGGTGAGTTTTTCAATCAGTTCTTGAAGTGGTGCAAGCTCTCTTCTATCAATAAGGTTGAATTCCTGTAACAGGGATGAGGGGAAAGACAAACAGTGTTATATCTGTGCAGCTCAAGTAAGAAGTCTTATTCCGATAGAAGTCATTTGGTAGTAGGCTCTTCCAGTCCAGGCGTAGCCACTACATTGTTTTCTGCCTGTCTGCCATTACCTAAACAGTAAAGTTAACAGCCTAAAGATTTTTTCCCCATTTAAGGGGAGGAAACATGCCAAGAAGATGCCCTTTGTTGGGCTGGGAAGGGAGAAAAATGTAGTCTTGTAGCAAACACTCTCTTTGTAATCTTTAATCAATAGTTTCAGAGACTGTCCTTCCTCTTTCTTTCGTAAGAAGTTACTATTCTATTTAATTTTTTTTTGCTAGGAAACAGTTCTTTCTATTCAATTTGGTAGCAAATGAATACCTCACTGAAAATGTTTCAATTCCTTGAATATTTCTAGCAGTAAATATACATACAAATACCATGAGAGATACTCTTAGAGCCTTGGAAGTGTTGACTCATCCACAAACATACCCGCTGTTATGAAACTGAATGGGTGTTGCTTTGATACAGTACTTTTCAAGATAGTAATCATAACTGTAACGTTCCTGCCACACTTACCTGAACAAAAAATATAAAGTGCTTGAAAGAAGTGTTAAGATGTGCCTCTTCCTGTAGCTGGATAACTGGATCAAAGTGCTGGTGATAAATGTGAGCGTAAACTCTGAAGAGACGCTTTAAAATCGTCTTTGCCACTGACATGAAATTCTTTGGGAACGGTACACCTACAAATAAGAAAATGGATGGCTTATTTTTAAACACCCATGCCATGCTCATTTATGTTAAAACCCACAATAACCCAACCTTATCTCTTGCACCCAACTGCTTCCTTCACAAGAAGGGCTGCTTCATTTCAGCCTGGAGAAGAGGAGGCTCAGGGGAGACCTTATGGCTCTCTATAGGTACCTTAAAGGAGGCTGTAGCGAGGTGCGGGTTGGTCTATTCTCCCACGTGCCTGGTGACAAGATGAGGGGGAATGGGCTAAAGTTGTGCCAGGGGAGGTTTAGGTTGGATATTAGGAAGAACTTCTTTACTGAAAGGGTTGTTAGGCACTGGAATGGGCTGCCCAGGGAAGTGGTTGAGTCACCATCCCTGGAGGTCTTTAAGAGACGTTTAGATGTGGAGCTTAGTGATATGGTTTAGTGGAGGACTTGTTAGTATTAGGTAAGAGATTGGACTGGGTAATCTTGGAGGTCTCTTCCAACCTAGACGATTCTGTGATTCTGTGATTCATTTCACTCAGCAATTCTGTCTGTAAATCACACAATGCACTTAGACCAACGCACAAGGACAAGCTCATTAGAAGACCGCAGGGGAGGTTTCTCTCCCTCCAGTAGTTCAGTGGCTTACAAATTCACCCCAAGACAAATTCAACTACATTTCTATGCTGAACACACCAGATACATTTGTGTTGGTAGCTGAAATCCCCTTCAATATCAATCACATTTTACTGTTCGTTTGGCTACAGTGAAGTAAGAAAAGATGCTCTCTCCCAGCTGTCTCGTGCTCTGTGAAGAGATTCAGTTTCCATCTAGCTCATCATCATCCCTTTGCCTGGGGCTACTGCTTTCTTACCTGCCTGCTGAGGAACTGACACATGCTCCTTTCACTCTTTGCAGTGAAAATGACGCAGGACATGTAAAATCAGTTTCAACAGCCAATCTCTGTCAGTGTACAAGTTCTATTAATATTGGTTAGGAAATTGCAACCAGCCACTGGGAGCAATAATCTATTTAGCCAACACAAGTTTAAAAAAAAAACAACGCACAATTATTGACCATCTAAGTAGATGAAACTTGTCTAGCTTCTCATCACATAACAGATTTCCCAGACACCTTAGTTCTTTTGCAGTCCTTCCAGCTTGTGAAGTCCTGTCAGGCGGCCAGTGGCCAAAGCTGGATGCTGGTGGCCAATCATGATTTTAATAACGCTTTAAAATTCTAGAAATAAAATTTCCACACTTCACTTCAGCTTGTCCTGCTTATATATACATCACATTTCCTTCATCGGCTACTGCATCACATGCAAAGTTCATATTTAATTGCTTATCCACTGTGGCTTTAAGTCCCTTTTGGCATCACTGCATTTCAAAAATATATCCTATTAAAAAATAAATCTTCACTTATTTTCATTCATACTTACAATCTTAAAAAGTATATGCTGAAGTGAAAAAAAGATCCATTTCTGACGTAGTCTTTTAAGCACCGCTTTAATATAAGCTGTAAGTATTTAATATCACTCCTTTTAGTAACAAGACTTCTACCCCAGCTCTGAACTCTACCCTGAAACACTAAAACAAGTGTCACAGTATGTGAAGATACTATGTTCACATCTACCAAGCAGGGAAGATTTAGATTTTTGTCACTCTTCTCAAACTAACCAATCTTCTTTGCATATCTGCTTAACATAAGTAAAAACAAATGCCACTTGATTCTGACAGGTGGCCCTGTAACTCTGAATAGGCTTATTGAAAATGTGTCAAATGCCTCAGAAGCTACGGACAAAATACAAGCAATTAAGAGATCTCCCTTCCTTTTTCTACAATGGCTCATAGCCCTATGAGTGGTAGTGTATTGGAAAACTGCCAGTTTGGAGCTTTAGAACAAATTGTCCTCCGTGCCTCCAGCAGGATTTTCTTCTCCTTTTCATTTCAGGAACAGTGGTTGTTCGTTATTTTCCTCCTCCATTTCTGCAAGAAACCCTCTTAAAAATATGTCTTCCATCTTCATTTGAAAAGAAAAAAAATCATGCAATTAGGATGAAAGATGCAGTTCAGCTTCCTTGGAAGTAAGGTCTAGAAGTTCCTGATGAGGACCTAGTGTCTTTCCTTTATCAAAAATCTGCTAGTTTGCTCCAATTTATTGGTTATAAGATTTAGAGAACCTCCTACATATTTTTAAGGAAACAACCCACCTTTCAAAACTAAAAACAAAAAAAAAATCAGATTTGATCAAAAAAGACAGTTAAGTAGAAACAAAGCTTCCTGCATTCATAATTGTTAGATATTTACTAAAAATATTAACACATGGATCAGAGCTCATGTACTACCACATGAAGTTTATCTTAACAGATCCAAGTGTCTTTCTATATATAATGTTACCTTTTAGAGTTGCCCTACTCCAGGATAGTCATTTAGGAGACCTTACAATGCTACAAGACTTGAATATTCCTGTACAACTGTAATCCAAACACATTGTTCAATTTTACTTTATTTACATTACCTATTTTAGAAGGAAATAGCGTTTCATCATCCAGCTGATCCTGGACCCAAGTCATCAGGTAATCTATGTACTTTGGTGCGGAGCACTTGATTGGCTTCTTTATGTTTGTCCCATCTGCCCAGTGGTACTCGTATCTGGGGTGGGATGACAGCAAGACATTTCTTAACACAAGTGAATCATTTATAACAAGGCCTAGAAGGTGGCTCTTCCTGCACCACTCCCTGTACTCCCACACCCTCCCACAGCCCTTCCTTGAAACAAGGGTCCAAATGCTCCCAACATCATCTGCAACTGCTCGGTACCGAACCTCCCCATAGTAAACAAAATAAATTACGAGCTGTTGATATGAAACATCAAAAATTTACATTATATTCTCCCGAGAAAAAGCTAAGCTTCAGGGCTCAAAAAAGTGAGCGCAGCCAACTGATTTCAAAGGGTGCTTCATGCAGTCGGCCCTGGTAGCTGTTGGTTCTTCACCTCTGCCTGCAGAGAGCCGCAAAGCAAGTGACACTGCTCAACAGCTATATTAGCTGCCAAAGCCACCCCAAATATTTTTTGAATTTCTTTCCACCTGAAAACAGACTTAAAGGTTTTGCAGAACTGAAGACCGAACTACATTGGTTCTTGCCAGAGATCCCAAATTATGATTGGATTAAAGGCATGGAAAAGATTCAGAGGTAAGTTAATGCCAAGGAATACTACTAAAAAACCAGAAGCTGGTGCAAAGTGCATTTCATCCAACAGTTAGAAGAAAGCTTCTAGATTAAATAGTCATCTTTATGTTCGTATCGGATGGTCTAGTATTACCATGCAGCACCCAGAACTAGCCCAAGATGCACAAAGTCTCAGTTTCCAGCTCTACCACTGACTCACTGGATAGCTGCAGTCTTTTACCTTAGTTTTTCTATCTGTAAATAAGGTGACATCACACCTTCAACAAAGCCCTGATGTCACTATAGAGCAATAAAACATGCACTCTTTTCATCCTTTTCTATTCATAGGGCTAATGGCATTGACATCTTTTACATGGCACATAAGGAGTAGATTGCAGCTTCATTCATTTCACAGTTGCCACTTTAACCTGAGCAATTATAAAACCATGGAAAGCTGTATTAAACAGCATCCATTTGCATGCACAACCAGAAATAAGTCCTCATGAAATTAGAACAGATTTTTTTGGCTGGCTTGGGGTGCACATTGCACACAAGCCCAGACAGAAGAGAAAACAGCTTACCATGGGAACATATAGCTGGAAAAAAGAAAGAGAGAGAGAAAGAAAAAAAAAGATGACAACACAAAAACAACCTGTGTTTAACCCTGGGAGTCTGACAATACCAGCTTTCAAGTGAACCACAGTGTTCCTTTCTGTTTCTTGCTGAGTACAAATGCATATACCTCAGTATTCCCTGCCAATCTGTTAACATCTGAGCAGGTTTTTTTTGTTTTTGTTTTTTCTTTTCCCCTCATCAGCACAGCCACGCGTAGCCATCTCTTAGATCTAAAAGCAGCATAATTCCCCACGTCTGTTTTAGATCGTCCAGCCTTGCTCAGCCAAGCGGCCAAAGAGCATTGCTGCAGAGTGGCTATCTGCGGGGCAAGCCTGCTACCCAGCCAGAAATGAAGACGACTGCTGAGCTCTGCAGCTCTGAAATCCTCCCAAAGAAATGAATGAATAATGGCTCAGACTAGCTGCACCAACCACTCCTCTTATTAAAAAACAACCACAAGGGTAGTACTGTCAGCTCACTCGTGCTTTTACAGGAAACATACCCACCACATCTACAAGTTCTATCCCAGTTCTCTTGAGAAGAATTTGAAGAGATGTTATTAACAGCTAATGTTTCTTCTTTTCATGGAGGAAAACATGCTCAGCTGTTAGGTTTTCAGTACAGCGGTAGCATACCACACTGTTTGGGCTGCAAACAGCACCATCTGAACTTTCTCTTGCTATCTGCAATTAATATTGTGAGGACATTTGGGAAAGTTTTCTATTTTAAAGATCATACACATCATTTCACACAAGGCTTAACCGTATCTGATCCATTTGGCTTCAAATTCTGTTTAACATGTTTACTTTTGTCAGAACAGTAACCGGAGGAACATTTTCACAACAAACAAATTTTATGAGTGATTCCGAGTGTGCAGCTAACAATGCTATAAAAGGACACTATTTTTAGAATGGTAAGAAATTAGAAGGTCTGAAAGCATTTTGAAATCATCTCTCAAAATACACAAGGAAATTCCATATGCAGTGAATAGACCACAGTATTTCTAGCATGAACAAAATCGGTATTCCTCACCACCCAGTATTACCCAAACACTGAGATTTAAGTGGTATTAACATAGGACAAATGCCAGCTCTTAGCTAAGGTGCCAGATTCAATCTAGAGGCAAATAGAATAAGAAGAAAAAATCTAAATTACATGCTAAATCTCATCCAAATAGCATATATCCCCAAGACAGCTCCTCCTCCCAAGACTATGCATTAGTTCTGCATTTTTTAGAGAAAGGAGCGCCGTAGAATTACCTTTAAATAACACAGCTCTTAAGAAACATAAAAGATGTGCCTTGACAAAAATGAAGTCAAACTCCCCAGGCTCCACACAGTTGGTATGTAATGTTCATGGTTGTCCCTACACTGTCAAAGGGCTTGGGGTCAGCAAGGGAGGGGAAAATGAATTCTTCTGACAACCTTAAAAACATCACCAAAAAAAACCCCAAAAAATCAAGAATTTTAGCAAAAGAGGAAAAAAAAAAGAATTCTTAAACATAAAACCAAAATCAACCAAAAAAAAATCCACACATTATGGAATTATTTCAACAGCTACAGGATACGAGAGGTAAAAAAAAAAAAGACACATTAACTCCCTAACTCAAGTTTTTGAGCGAACACCTACAGCTCTGATGATAGATACAAGCTGATTTTATTGTGATAAGGGGCTCCTGTAGGGGAAATAAATTTAAAGAATTTTTTACAATAGAGTATAGGTTTTATGGACAACAACGTATGATAGAGCAAGAAATACAGAGTTCACATTAGCAAGTGCAGGGGAAAACCTAGGAAACCCTAATGACTGTGAGAAATTTTTCTAATACTAATAAATGCAAGTTATTTGCCATCTATAAATAGATAACCCAATTGTGCTTCTCACACATGTCTAACTATAAACATTTATAGAACCAGCTTCTCTATCAGCCAATTAAAAGTACTTGGCTTGGAGAAAAAAAGGTTTAAAGTAAAATTAAAGTTGTTACCTTTTCCAAGAGCAATAAGATACCGTGGTTCAGTAACGTCTTTTAAAAGACTCTGGGACATATATTTGGACCTATCGTTTCTAAATCTCAGTAAAATTCTATTAAATCAGAGAGCTGGAAAGTGCCATATTCTGTTTTGTGTCTCAGTCATCAAGGAATACAGGTGCAAAATGGAGTGCCAAAACAAGGCAAAAGGACCGACATTGCTGAGAGATGCAGGGTATTTCAAGGACGTGATTAACTGGTTATTTCTTTATTTACTGCTATGGACACACTGGATGGAAGATAGCACATGAACATTCAGCTACAGTGTATTACACCAGTGTGGGATTTATGGGAGGCTGTCCACTTCCGAGTGTCACGCTACTCATATTTGACATCTAAACTTAGAAGCACTGTGGACCTGAAGCCTCATGAAAATCAAAAGGGTCTCACCACCACTAACAGTGAGCTTAGTTCACTCACTCAAATGCCTAAATATGGATTTGAGAACCTCAGTTCAGACATCCAGTTTTGAAAAATGCAGCAGACACGTCCTTCCTTTGTGTTCTTATTTAAGGCATGGTTGTAAAACCACAGAGGAAAATAAAGAAAACTCCCCTCATCCCATACTGGTCAATAAACATATTACTTTTACGCAGGTTCTTAATGTGTTATCATGCCTGTTGCATTGACGATGACTAAACTGATACATGAACAGTAAGGAAGTGAAAATCAGCTAGGGTTTGTTTGGGTAAAAAATGGCTTGTCTTTGCAGACATGAAAAGAATGGAATATTACTATGAGAAAGCATATATTTTGGAAGAAATCAGATAATTTTCTCAAATTATTAGACAATGAGCTGTGCAGCAGGAAAGAGATCTGTTCTTGATGTTTATGCCAATCCTTAACTAACTCAAGGTACTAATGCCCTGTTAGACTAATTCAGCAATCCTTCCAGCAAAGACAAGTCTAAAATAAATGTAAGTGATCTCACAGCACACATGCCTCATGTTAACAGAATGGCCAAACTGGATTTCAGTTGGATTTTATCATTCCTAACCTAAAAGCAGCGTTCAGCTCCCCAACTCCCACCCATTCAGACCAGGAAGCTTTGGTGGGTCCCAAAAATTGACTTGCCTCAGCCAAGGCTTCCTGGTCAAGATCACTACCAAGAAAAACCAGACGACCCAGGCGGTACCTACCCAGCCCCAGGCATTTGCTTATCACTGAAGGTAGCCCTTGAGAGGAGGAAACCACCCCAACATCAAAAATAAATACACAAAGCCCACACACAAACCCAGGTGAGCTGCCTGTTTTTCCATCGTCTGCTTCAGACTTGTCAGTTGTGCTACAAAAATTGTGACTGAGCCACTATGAGTTCCAAACAGCTACCTATGTATGCACCAGCAGCTTACAACCCTTTTTTAATACAGGGGCCATAAATGTTTTTCCACTGGGAACATGTAGGCCTGTGTCTGTACAATACCAACGCACTCCAAACTCTGAGTTATTAAAATAAAGAGAAAACCCCAAGTGTGGATGTAATTATACTAGCTTGCAAGTAACTTACATGACTTAACTTGCACAGAAAATTAATAAATAAAAGGAAATCAGACTGTAAAGCCACGGCGTGCTTGCTGGTTTTAGTTCTCCCCAGCTACTCATGCTACTGCTGCCTAACCTGTTTCAAATGACCTTATACAAATTGTTTCAGCTAACTCACACTCTTTTATCTGAAAGAGAGGAGTATGCAGTAACGGTGGCGGCTCAGCCATGCTTGTAAGCAGACAGCAACCTTCACCCTAGAAGCACGAAAGAGCTCGTAAGACTCAATGCCTCCTCAACTAGTACAGCTTGAGCCAGAAGATAACAGGAAACAGAGATAAGAAAAAACAACAACTGTAAATATCAGAGCTGTTGCTCTAATAGGTTTTCTACCAGTACTTCCCTAAAAATATTTTGCAGGTCACCTTTAACTTAAAGAAAGGCCACGCTCACTCAAACCAGAACCACAATACATGCTCTGCTGCCAGTCACCGCCAGCCAAACAAATCACCTGTTCCTGTGCCTGCCTGGCCCTGGCCCCTCAGACACAGGCACATTTCTGACCCTCTTTCACAAACCCCATCCCTGAGCACAGGTGGGGCCTGCAGAGTTCGGGGAATGCTGTGCAAATCCTAGGGACAAGGTCACCTAATTAAAAAGTTGGCAGAATGCTTTTCTTGGCCTCTAGCGACTCTCTCCTACCCTGCTTCATAACTGCTTGAGTACTACATCAATTTCCGTCAATGGTTATCAGTGTCTTTGGAAAGAAATAAATTGTTTAGACTGGCAACCAGAAAGCTAAGCCTTTAATAATTAACCTCCGTCCCCAAGTAACCGCTTGTCATTCAGACAAACAAAGCAAACAAATATTTTCATGCTCTTATTTAATAACCAAGGGCCTGTTCTGCATGCCAAAGCACAAAGCAGACAATGGGCTAAGTTATTGCACAAGCCTATTCCAAAGATCTTTTGTATAATAGTAAACTTTATTTCTTTTGTATTTTCACCCCCCTTCCCCGCTTTGCAGCAGCAGGTCTGCCTGCCCACGCTGGTTTTGGCATTCAGCAGCATCCATTGTTAGTTTAACAACGTAGCACCAACCCTCTTCTCAGTCAGTCTGGCTGCTTTCGCCTTGCAGAGCTCGTACCCTCCCGCCTCACCAGCTCTCCCTCCCAGCAGCACCACTTTGCTCGACCTAGGCTCCCCACCTCACTGGCTGGCAGTTACTGGCTTCAGACATTAACAACAAATGTCATTAGAGAGGAGGAAAAAGTGGAAGAGAGGATCGGTTTCCTTTGCTGTTTATTTAAGATTTTAAGGTAAAAAGGAAGCAGTGCCTTCCCTCTCCACTTGCTCAGAAATGCAGTTATTTTCCTTTTTGGAGGACATGAAGCAGACGGAGAGAGAGCAAGCACAAACATCACATTGGGTAGCCGTACAAAAGCGTAAGCAACAATCAAGGAAGTGAAACTTAACTGAGTGACAGCGTAGGGGATTCTAACTCAGAGTACTCAAACCTACAGCCAAGTTTCTTTCTGCAGTACCTAGTCAAACACCTAAAAGAAAGATTTTGCTAAATCTTAATCGAATGCTGACAGATAAAAGCTTCCAGTCTTCATTTTAAAAGTCCTCATTAACATTTCAGAACAAAAAAAGAGAAAACAGTTTTGATAGTCAGGCTACCTCCCAGACTAAATAAAAATAAAAAAATAGAGAGTACCTTTCCATTCCCCACTCCCTTACAAAGGGCCATGGCTTTTTCCCCCACAGGTAACAAAAGAAGACACCCCTTCCACCCACAGAGGTTATCTTTTCTTTGGCACTCAGGTGAGTTAGTCTCTTTCAAACGCAAAAGCATCTCAAAAATTTATGTACACACGCAGCAATGAGTAAAAATAATCTTACTTTGGGCCAGCAGACATCACTGGGCAACTCTCCTCCGTGCAGAAGTCCGTGATGGTTCCATAAAGCATATTGATCTGGTTGAAAAAGTCGACGGCTGTAAAGCATTTAAACCATCCATTATCACTCTGCAGTTTAACTGCAACACAAGCTTCCTACAGTCTAAACTAAAATGCACGCTGCTAGTGAGGGACCTGGAATATTTTTCATGATAAAACCTCATTGTTATTGCTTTTTAAGATATGTTATAAAGAAGATGCAGAATGCAACCAACAACTTTCTAGACTGCCCTCTAGCAAGAACTACATAACCATTCACTGTAGCAAAACTTTAATTTGAAAAAAAAAAAAAAGGTAAAAGAAAGCTGTTATTTATTTTTCTAAATGTTTGGTGCATTTCATTAGAACCCCAAATTCTACTGGCAAGGCTGTAAAAAAAAAAAAAATAATTCCAGTGTAAACTTTCAAAGCAGAGAGAACTGTTAGATATTAGCTGAGGTCCCCCAAGCTTTGCATCCAAAAGACTATCTTTCCAAAGAATATTTATGCTGTGTTCAAACAATAAATGGGAAGGGAGGTGGGAGTTAGACAAGGCATACAGTCAAGTGACTTCTGTTCCTTTGATTATTAATTAATCACCACCAGTTAATATTTTGTCCAATATGTTTCCTCTTTTACAAACTATCCTTGGATATTTCTTTTGGGGAGTTATTCCTTAAGTTTGGTTGCAAGTTTGCGATAAATGTTCTTAGACATTCTTTTTAAACAGTTTACTGCTGAATCACTGAAATAAATAAAAGACCCAAAGTTAACATATCTAGCTATTCCCATTGCCCTAACTACTTTAAATGGATGCTCAAGCACTTAGAACTCTTTGAAAGCAAGGCTCTTCTTCAATAACCTAAGAGCAGGTTCAGTTTTTAGCAACCATGGTCACTGTGATCAATTTATAAAATCCACTTTCAATGCCTAGTCCCCCTTGCATCTACTGGGGAGCGCAGCACATTCCCAAGGTATCAATATGTAAGTTTATCTTTTCAAAGTAACTTTCAGACAATGGATAACATGGGTTACAATTGAAAGGGGACTTATATTAAGCAGCAGGAAGCAAAATTTCAATTAGGCAGGGTTAAATTCTTACCACTAAGAGCATAACATGGTTCCAGTGTAACATTTTACTCAATACTCCTACCTTCCTTATCCAGCAACAACTACTGTAACTTGTGCTTCTGGATGAACCCGAGCAATACAAGCATACAAGAACTTAAGACTTGTGGGAGTAGCTTTGGTGTCCTTACTCATCTATCCCATGTTTTCATCATATGCGTGCATGAAATTCAGCAATTCAGCCATATACAAAGTAAAAATAGACTTAATGTCCCAGTGCCCAGTCCACACTCTACCATTTCTCCTGCTAGGAGCATCAGGCCTCCCATCTCTGACAACAGGAGCTTTTACAGCTCAAATTTCGTCATCATGCGAGGCTAGTCCTCACGAGAAACCAGTACGTAGTCTGTCTGAGATCAGCACCACGTAAGACTTACTTTATTTAAGTGTTACCTGCGTGATACCCACAACTCAAGGCATCAGTGACAGACCGTTCCTTTATTGAGACGGATTTCAGGAATACTCAGCTAAAACCGCTTATATCATTAAATAGACATGCGCTATCCAATTTAGTGCTGAGGTGACAAAGCTCTTCATTCTGAACAAATGGGATTGTTTTTCTGAAACCGGCCTCTGCAGTAGTTAAACAAATGTGTGTGTCTTCGCTTCAAAATTGACCTTTTTAGAGTCATCAGTTCCAACAGTGAACACTCATACAACCAATCTGCAGGACCCTGTGGAATGACCAACAACAACATGCTCCTCTCAGCCTGCTGCTATGCCAAAGAAAAGTCAGTGCATTACTTTGTAGCCAGACCAAATTGGTGCTCTTTGCTTAAGTCTAGAGAGAATTACAATTACACTGTAATGCAATGGAGGTTGACATCCTCAATGTAAGCAATAGGAAATATAGTATACTATTAAAGTAACTGATGGCTACGGGAATAGGAGGGTTAAATACTGTAACTATCCTCACTGAATATTCAGGAGTATAAACAAAGATTACATGCACATCCTGGCAGCAAATTACAGCTACTGCTCAGCAGACGCAAGATCCAAGCTACAGCTGTGTCACACAACTTCCCAGGTATCTAAAAAGGGAAGCAGATAAAAACTGGTATGGCATGCACCTAGCGCAGTTCATCTCCAGCAACAAAAAACGTTTTTCTCCCTTACAAAGCACCAGCAGAAAATGGCAAGACAACTTTGGGAAGGGTTGATAAAGTTAGAGAGGACAAGAAGGGCTGCAAAGCTTGTTTCGGTGGGCAGGGGAGAGGTATTTAACACTGCAAAGGCAGCAAGAAGTGGGTATATGCAGCCCTTGTTTCATAAGTGTACACAAGAACAGCTAATTAAGTTTCCATTCCCTGCTCCCAGTAGAAACCACAGCCCAGTGTTTGCTTCGAGGCAAGCATGTTCAAAAAACCCACACAGACTTCGACAAGATGACTGATTATTGTGAATCCCACACTTGCAAGTCTCAGAAGGCCATGAGACACACCACCCAGCCACCACAGCCAGCAGCGCCTGACAAACAAGAAAAATGCAAGATCCTCCTTTCCAACATCTATAAAGCAATACAGTGCCTTTGCACATTTTCATTTCCTCTTTTTACTCATGGTTAAGTTTTAAGGGTTTAGGTTACTTTTCGCGCATGCTTTTCTACTTGAAGCACACATTGTCTGGTGTAAGTTTTTATTACTACAAAGATAAGGATGAATTGGACTTGTGAACTCATCAAAAACTGTACATAAAACTGAAAATAAACTCATCACACACTTCTCACCTTTTCATTTTTTATTTTGAAAATATACTTCAAAAATTTACATGTCAATTTACAAGTCAACTCATTACCATAAGACACCAGCAAGGCTAAGAGTCAAGCAAGAACTGGCAGAGCAGAGCACATTCTTCCTCTGCTCTTACTGTTATGAAGGGCAAAACCAATGACATTAAGTCATTTACATCATTTACTTGTTAAGTTTTTTGATCAATAGAAGAGGCTCACAGCTACCATTAACTGGTACGAGGTGTGGTAGACAGATGTTGTAAATCAAGGGAGCATCTAATGAGCTTCTCACTTTTAAAAAACAAACAACAACAACAAAAAAAACACTAAAACCTCACTTTGCTGCAAGGAGGCATGAAAAAAGACCATTTCGTTACAAAATGCAGCTGTTACCACGAGCCAGTCTTGTCAAACGTTTCACTGTGTTTTGCCAGCCAGCTAATTTAGTGGTTATATCATTTGGGAGCTGAAAAAAAGAGGAGACATGGAGTGGGGGAACCACCAAAAGGGAAGGATGCAAGCAATATATCAAGCACTGTTAGTAATGCTTACTCGTAAGAACGGGCTGGCTCTTTTTCTAGACAGTTTTGCAATGCAGCATGAACAAACTTGTATAAAGAATGGTGTCAGTATGACAGTTCACATCCCAAATATGTCAAAGAGCAAAAAGAAATAGAAGTACTGAAAATAAGCAATTAGAAGACATTTATCCTAAGCGTAATCTATACTGCTCTGCAGTGCACAATCAGTACTCTACTTGCAGGCCAATTCAAAGACACAAAAGACAAGGAAATACCGAGACAAGGCACAGAGTCTGTGGCAGCCAAAATCCTGCACGGCTATAGAGCATGATAGAGTTTGGGTTAATCCATTCTCTAAGGGTAGAAGGAAGGCAGCAAATCATGCTGCAAGGAGAGGGAGAAAGAAATATGGTCAAGCAATCAGAATTTGGGCATCGTTGTTTGGCCTAGTCTAGCATAAAAAAAGAGAGCTAGGAAAAACAGCTTTAGAGAAGTTAAACAAACAAAATCAGAGACTTACCAGAGCAAGGGCTCACTACTTGGTAGAAACAAAAGGAAAGGACTAACTTTAGGAACATTGCAAAGATTATCTCTGGGTTTGTAATGGGCAAAAGGAAAGACAAGCGACATGTGACTCACATCTTAATATCCTTTAGACCTGGTCCTCACACTTACCTAAATTAAGGTACTACGCTTCGCATGCAGAGGCTTGCCTATACTGTTGAGTAACCACCCTAGCTGCAAAAGAGCTAGCTTAAACATATTAAGATGGCACTGACGGGCTCTTTTCTAAAAACAGCAGTGGCATTTCTACCTCAGCACTTGTTTGCGATCAAGCGCTCAGATTTTAACCACTCAGAATAAGAATTATTTTGTTAACAGGAACATATTTTTGGCACGGGGAGCTTAAGGAGTTTTGTCTCAGTGAGCCATTCTGCATACACCAGCACTAAATGATATGACATTCACCTCTCCCCACTTCAGCACAGCGCAGAGTGGTGCATGTACGACAAAGGAGCCCACCCCACTAGAAAGGAGCACACAGTTGTTTTCCCACAAGTGTCAGCCCACATTTAACACCCCCTCACAAAAAAACTGTTAGCTGACTTACTGTTAACTGCAACCCATTCATTTAAGTCTTCACCCTCTGGAAGCATAACAGCCATCCGGAGGTTACCACTTCCAAGCGTGGCCTCGGCATGTTTGAGCAGCTCGTACTGGTGAGAACCCTCTGGAATATTCTTCTTTGGTTTGAAGGTTTTGGAAGAGCGACTGCCGCTGTGAAAGGGAGAGGAAACGTTTAGAGAACTTACAGAAAGGGAGGAGGCAAGAAGTCGCGCGCAAGCACAGGATTAGCATCAAAAACACTTCTTCCACTCCCATATTTTCATGTCCAAAAGGATATTTAACAAAAACTGGGATACAAAAGTAACAGGTGCTTTGGCTTTTAAAATAAAATAAAATATATTCTTCTCTGCTACCCTGCCTTCTCATCTGTTCACCTTACCACTAAGCCAGCTGGACATTTCGGAATGCTCAGCCTCCCTTCATCCCCTCAGCAAGTAGGATCCTAGGCAAGACGTGACCAGAACTATTTCCTTCCCCAGAAGTTGTACAGCCACACGTAAAGGATAGCAGCCCAGCCAAACAGAAATCTTCTTTATTCTAAACAGTCATGAATCTTCTCATGGTAAAAAAAGATAACAAATAACAGATAAATCCAACATCCACCTTCAGGAGCCTGTTCAGACCCTCATCTTTTCAAATCATGTATGGTGTGTTAAGTAGTTACTACGAATTAAGCTGCTGTTATTTACAAAAGCATATTTTCTGCAGGCCCAGCTGATTCAGAATAGTATCTTTGCTACCTCAATTCACCAGCAGTGTATTAGATCAAAACATCCACATCTAGAGGGGGTTAGGGGCTTAAAATGCCAACATAAAATACACTTTCCAAGCATCTGGTATTGTTTAGAAACTTTTCAAGACACTGTTGCTCAAAAATATGCAACTGCTTTAGCTGAATTCTGGTATAATTCCACATTTTCCACAAGCTTTCTACATCATTTTCCCCTTGTTTCACAGCACACAGACCTTTTAGTCTGTCAAGAAATACAGATGGCAACTTTTACAACTTTCATATAGATCATTTTCCTGCCTATAATTTTGTTTAAAAAACATGGACTGACTCAAGAAAAAAGTTTAGATACCTACATTTCAAATGATGGTAGTGAGCCTGGATAGCAGGTAAGCCCCTAGCAAGTCAGAAACATGACGTGCAAAAGTAAATATTTGAAGAAGTGTCAAATGAGCCAACACTTGTGAATGTTTCAGTGTATGGGCTGAGGAAAAAAAGGGTTGGAAAAAGAAAATTGATCTCTTGATTCCAACGAAAGTAAGTGCAAAGAGGTGAAATCCAGGCAGCTGAATTTTCATTACAAGCACTGACCAGTTCTCATTTCTTTAACCAAGTCTGCCGTTTTTTCCCCAGCTCTCCATAGGACAGAACAGAAATTTTTGTTGGTGAAGGGTAAGGATGCTCTCAGGCTCACCACACGTCTGAACGTCCAGGAGTTGTAGCTCACCTTTGAGGCAATTCTACCCTAGCCACCTTGTTACACAGAAGCGCTGCAACAAACTTGTTTCTGGCATTTCAGTTTCCCCACCACACCACACTACAGCCATGAACAGAAAACTAACAAAGGAGATCATTTGTTTCTACAATCCTACACGCCAACAGCTCTGGCAGAGATGCAATGCACACCAAAGAAGGCAACAACATTTCTTCTTTCCAAAAGACGACAGGTGATCGAGAATACATCATACACCAAATGTACGACAAAAATCTCCACAGTTTGGTTAAATCTAAACTTAAAACAAGAGTAGGGGGAGAAGAAAACACGCAGAAACTGGAGATATATGAGTTTTCCATTTCTTTTAGGCAAGTAACATCATCTTTGCAGGAACATCCCTGGGTATTACTCTCCCTTGGCACAATGCAGCAGCAGCATCCGCCCCCATCCCACAGGCTCTCAGGGTCATCCTGCTTCCTAAGCCTCATAAAGAAGCTCTTTGCTGGACTAAAGGGGACCGTGGGATGGTAGAGCTGAACAGGCCATGCCCATTCATACACATGTTAGAGTAATACCAAGGAGTATCTAATGCAGTCAGCTGCAAAAAGCAGCTAAGATCCAGAATTAGGAAGAGGATGCGTATAGCTCCCATCTCTTCTGCTACACGACACTTCTAATGTGCACCCAGTCATTTGCATTACACCCTAAGCAAGGATACCAGATTCAAATCTTAAATAAAATAATTGCCTCCCAGTGGGAGTGAGAAGCTACTGCGGCTCAGGGAGTTCCCTTCCCCTCCCACCCCACCCCAGCCACCTGCATTTGTTGCCAGGCCACGCTCAAACTCACTCAGAAGAAAGAGCACCTGTTGAAATAAAAAATATATACATGAAAAAAAATAGAGAACACTTTTAACTGACTGTTTAGAGATGCAGGGTTTTCCTCCTCGGGAACACACAGCCACAATGCCAACAAGGGAATAAAAATACAACTTGGAACATCTGGCAATTGCCTTGGTGTATGTCTGCAGAACAGGGCTGGCACAAAGCAATACCCACAGCAACTGAAGACCGAGAGCGACTGGTATTTTTATCTTCCCACGTGTGTCAGTGTAAGCAGAAGAAAAAGCAGCACAAGATGAAGACAAGCACGGCACTTCCTGACCTGCTCAGAAGATTTTGCCTTCTGCATCGTAATATGACAACGAGGGAATCCAAGTCCTGATACTTGCAAGAAATTCAAACCAAAGGTTCCCAAAGACTTACCACCGCTCCAAAGCTCAGGTCATCCATTCATCAATCATCATAAAACAGAAAGGAAAATAAGATATTCCCTTCCCCCTCGATGTACACAGATTCCCTAATTCTTAAAACTTAAGCCCTCCTTCCCTCTCCCTGTTTCAAAACCTAACATACATCAGCTTCTCTTCCACAACGCTGTCATTTTATAAAGAGATGAAGACTGAAGAACTTAACCGCTGTAACTGGTCTGGTGTCGTTGCCCGAGGCAAGATCCACAGCCTCATCACAGAGACTACTACTGGGTGCATGGAGCTCCCCGAGTGTGGTGAGGAAAGCTCCATCCAGACAGAGGGAGCACTTACCGGAGGGATTCAGATTATCAAGAGCAGTACCCCACTTCCAGCTTCAGCTGAAAACCTTTGTTTGGGGAGGAGACAGTAGGGGAAAATACAAAGCAGTAGCTATAAGAAAGTTACTTCGTAACTCAACCAAGAAACTGTTTGTTTGGATGTTATCAGAGGTTAAGCCACCAGAAGGAGTGAGGGTTTGAGAACCAAGCACAAGGGAAAGTATGGTGAGGGAACTCCCTAAATAGCCCAGTCTATTTTGAGCAAACTCTGGGTAAGAATTCACACCCCAGACCATGAGCTTGCGAGATAACAAACCAAGTCATCGCCGGTCAGGTGAACAGTCAGCAGAGATCTTCTATGGTCAAGGCAGCAGAAAAAACACAAGTCGGAAACAGGTATTGCTTCATCTCTGCTATCCCCTTCCCATATCCAGGGGTTTTCTTTCCACAAGCTGGCAAAATTTCTGAGAGGATACACAATGCTTGATCTCGTCAACTCCCCCAGATAAGCCACCTCGTATTCGTGTATCTACCTTTGGCTCCTTTACCTTTCGGACCCCTGCTTTTCTAATTCAGCACAGCCAACCTAAGACAGCAGGAAATTGTCTCATGCGAAAGGCAGGCAGGCATCCCAAAGGAAAAGTAATTAGGATAAATGCAGGCTGCTAGCAATCCCATGCTATGGAAATATCTGCAATTTTGGCAATACATTATCAGAATTCCATGCACTTGTGCAGTTGGCCATATGCGAAGCCAGTTATCTGCACACGCAGTCACACGCTCCTTATTACAGAGTTCAGGGACACAACAGCCCAGCACAGCTTTCCTCAGCCAAACCGCTCACAGACAAGTTTGCTCATGGGCAGTCTAGTTGTAAATGGTGCTGCAAACACGGTTTCAGCTTACTAGTTCGGTAGCTCTCCTGTTCTTTAATCAAAACCATCCTCATTTATTTATGTCTTAGCACCATCAGTTGAATACCCCTTCAAAAGGCTCCCTTATTGAGTAATCCTGCTTATTCCCCAAATCCAGCACATGGCAGCATCTTCTTCCTGCATTATGATTCCCAACACTGAGATGTAAATGCCTTAAAAAAAAAAAAAGTATCTTTTCATTCTTCCTATTACGTTAATCCCTTACCTGTGGCAGATTTATAAAGTCCTCCTGTTCCACATCTATTTCCCCACGTTCTTGGGCATAAACTAGAAAAGTTAACTTCTGAAAGTTCCGTCTGGTGACCAATAATACAAGCAGTAATACAAGGCTTGGTCAAGTACGACGTGTTTGTCATAATAGAATCAGCTGCATCTGTGAACCTGTTCTCCTGAGAACTTAAAAACACCCCGAGCTGGCAGGTTGCAGCCACCTTTCCCTGTTTAGACTTTCTGAACTCTCCTTCAGTTTCAAAAACGTACATTGCATTAATGAAGTCGTGAAAGGGAACAGAAAAGTCTCACAAATACCCCACTGAGGATCCTTGTGCATAAAAAGGTCACAAAATGGGGAAATGTTGCATCAGACCCAGTATTTGTCACCACCAATTTCTAGTCTTCCTGAAAGAGCTGACTTCTCAAGAATTTCTTCCAAATCCGAGGACGTTTTGCTGCCTTTACTCCCACGTCCAACATTTCGAGCAAATTATGCCCTTCTATTTTTATAGGTAAGTGCAGCTACAGCAGTGCCAGATGCAGCTCAACCTAGCACTAAATGAGGAAACGTGTTCAAAGCCATTGACTCATTGTGCCAGGACGAGTCTCGAAGCCTGCCGAGGAAGCCGCACCTCTGAGCCGCAAGGAGCGCTTCCCACTGTCAGAAGCCCACACGCTGCTTGGCCTCACAAAGACGTCACAACGTGCTTACGAGCAAGAATACAACATTTCCTCCAAAGCTGTAATTTTATCTAGCCATCTGCTGACAGGGAGGGTTTTTAATCAGGCGGATCCTGCTGCCTGGTCTGTCGTAGGTTTGCAGGATGATGCTTCCAGAAGAAAAGAAAATTCTCAGGCATCCTACTTGCACCACACTTCGCACCCTGCCTCACAGCCCACTCCAGCCTCAAATGCAGCATTGGCAAATCTTTTATAATCCAAGCAGTTAAAAAACCAGCCTAACCTCCTGGTTCATTTCTTTTTAACTGGGGGAAAGGAGCCACTTAAACCTTCACGGTCCTGCTGGAAGCACTCTGGCTGACCTGGCTTACACCTCCTCATACCCAAGGGATTTGTGCACTCGAGTCTTTTGCTAGAGCTTTTTACCTATTTCTACAAGGTCTGCTGCATCTCCATGGAAACCTGAATTAAAACAGAAAAGTTAGCATCCTTATGCAGAAAACTTAAGGCTTCACAGTTTGTTCTTACCATTAATGTCAAATTCTTACCTACTGTTGTGTCCAAGACGGTTCAAACTGACAAGCAAAAACCCTGCCGCAAGTCCTGTGGATGCGGATGGAGGCCCAAATCCTGCCTCTATCCAGGCTGCCAACATATCTGTTTTGCTGCAGTACCACATCCTGAAGCTCTGAAATACTGACAGTGCTCCAACATCTTCTCCAAATTCCTCTCCGGTGAAAAAGTCCAGACGGCGTTATCCCCTAATTCACTAACACTTCATTAAAGCATCTTAAGCTAGCCCAGTGCTTACAAAACATGCAATCACTACGTCACTGGCAAAATGGAAGAAGGAGAAGAGGAAACACCACCCTGGAGAAGACACAGAACAATCCGAAAACTCTTTTTTCCCCCCCTCGCACACCTGATCACACATAGCATACAGAACTGACACGTTTTTCAAGTAATTAACATCTTATTTTTAAAATACCACAAGTATTCAACTTCCATGGAAAGTAAAGACAGCATTGCTCCTCCCATCTGTTTCGGGCTACCTGTCGGCTCAAGAACACAGTGCTGCAATTACCTTAAATCATTTCACACGGGGCTCATCAGCGGACTGTTTTATCAAACATTGGAAAGGGCAGAAGCTTGCCCTGGGGAAAAATAATTAGAAAATGCTGCACCTTTTTCAGGATAAACCCGCCGCCTGTATTCTTCTGGCCTGTACATATTGCTGAGGCCAAGGGATATCATCTTTCTTTCCTCACGGAACCTCCAAGCAACTAAATTTTACATGTATAGCTACAAGACTCGATGTCTCCCAAAAGCATCCACTACCAGGGCCCAGCTGAAGTAAGCCCCTCAAAATATTTGGAGGAGCTCGAGAGATTTGGAAAAAGCTGAACTCAAGTCAGCACACAGAACATTTACCTGGGGCATGGAAACTTTCCATATTTCAAATCCTGCTTCTTCATCTTCAAAGGCCTTTGCAGGCATTAATTAATCCTCACAAAGTATCTTTGAAGTAGGCATCATTAGCGTCTTGTTAGACATAGGGAAACTGAGGCAGAGACTCACTGCCGCAGGCCAAGGAGTGAATTTATCAGAGAAGTCCCCACGTTTTCCTTCTGTGCCTCCTTGTCTCCTTTCTCCCGCCACGCCTCTTTTTCAACTCCAAGACACAGAGACACTGGAAGGAGAGAGCTAAATTCCAGAAAAGCAAGCATTTCAGGCCTTCAAACAATAACAATGGGCTTCAAATTGTAACGTGCTGCTAAGAACAGACACATCAGAGTAGGAGCGTGTTAGTTTCCAATAGCCAAGATGTCAACATAGAAATTAAAATAAAAGCTTAAGCTACTTTTTGGAAAGCAAATCAATAGTTTCAGCATGTAAAAGCTTATTCTCTGTGACAATCGCAGCAGCAGAAGCAGAGCAGGTAAATTAAATCATACATGCTCGAAATCTGCACTGACAAGATGTAACTTGAGCATTTCTATTTATAAAACTGAGTAGTCACAACATTTCTGTTCTGAAGACAGAAGGTGTGCGAGCCAGGCATTACTTTCTTCAGCTCTTATAATACCAAAAAGTCAATTATTTTCCAGCCTGATTCCACTCATTAAAATAAGCCCGTCTCATCGTTCACCTGTTTGGAGGTATCAAATCCACCATCAGAATTCAGGAAGCAAGTATTTCACAACCTTACACTCCTTTGATGTTCCAGCATGCAGCAGGTCTAAAGACAGATAAAACAACCACCAGCCTATGACTGAGAAAGACAGCGAGGAGCTTCAGCCCCGTGGTCAGATGCTGCGTGTGCTAAGAGCATTCCTGTTGGGCTCTGGGGCAGGACAAGAAACTTCAGAGGCCAGCTCTGCAAGAGCTACAGGCAGTTTTGGAAATGCTGTTCTCCCACCCGACTACGTTCCATGAAGATGACCACGAGACCCCTTGAGCAGAGCAAGCTAATGGCTTGAAATGAGACGTGGTGCTGGAATTGCTCTAAGACAGTGCAATACTGAGTTACAACTCAACATTAATCGGTATTTGAAGGTCATTCAATGCAGCAGAAGAGTTAAAAGCCAGCAGAGACTGGCAGCGCACAAGCTGATAGCTCTCACCCAGAAAAATGTCCCTTTGTGTAAATTCTTCAGCCACCATCGCTGTATTATTCTGAACACTAAGAAAAGCAACACACTTCTAGAGAGCGCTGCCGCCTAACAAAAATAACTTTCCTAAACATTAAGCTGTAAATAGCATAATTCTCTTCCCTCGTATGGAAACACAAACTCCACCAAGATCACTAAGGAAATCGAAGCAGTCTGTCTGGGCAAGAGTTAAGAGCTGCCAACTCCTTGCACAACACACCTGCTCTCCCAAAATGCAAGGCAGGGTTTAGAAAGTAATTCCAAGCCCAGGGTTTTGTTGCTGGTTCTGTTTCTTTGTTTTAAAAGAAAAATCAGTTAATACTTCCACAGACAGAGGGTCGTTCCTCCAAGTACAAGATACGTGGTGTTTATTACTTATACACTCTACTGTAGGAAACTGTACGTAGAAAAGCTCCGTGGAGCACCTTCAGGAATAAGTACCGGACTCTGCCAAGGCACCAGCTGGGCTCACAGCTTTTCCGTGCAAAACCACCCCTGCCATGTTCCCCGAGGTGCTCCTGCTCGCTCCGGAACAGGACTGCTTCCTAAACGCAGCTTTCCTTCCAGAGGCTTCACCCTGCAGGTGTGGGGCTGTGTTCCCACCTCCTGGTGACATGCAGGCAAGGAGATCCAAAAAAAAAAAAAAAAAAAACCAAGCCAAGGTTAACAGTTACAAAACACAAAGGCAAGGGGCCTTCTGGAAGAAAAAGGAAGGAAGAAGTTTAATTTCAAACACCATTTCTTTAAGCGCTGAAAGCCATGCTTAAAAAAAAGCCACCAGCAAACATGCATCTAAAAGTTTCCTCATCTAAAAATAATCCAGCACAGACCTAGGGGATTTAAAACCTGATTTTCCAGCACATGGAATTGGCAACGCTTGCAAAATAACACGGGTTATTCCTAAAAGAAATGCTTCTTCAGATGTCTAGAAAAGGGGTAAAGCCAGAGAAAATTCCACACCCCATTTCTTCAGTGAAGTACTAGTACCTGTCCTTCCCCATCCTACCTTTTATCTTTGCTACAACATGGAGTAAGTTAAGCTTCCCACATGCTTTTCAACCTGAATAAATTCTCCAAGGGCTATAATGACCACTGGTTTTTAAAACTGATTTGAAATAGTGCCTCCTTCTACCAAAGGAGAAAATACTGCTTTCTGACTGTGAAATAGGTATTTTAAGGAGATTTTAAATCTCTCTTTATCCTGTTAATGGATAGAGATTGAGAACAAAAATCTGGCTTCCCTTTCTTGGAAAATTAACCGTCTTCGTAGATTAGTGTTTCACACAGGATGGTATGAGAAGAGGCAGATTAAAATGTCATAATCTTATCAGGGGTTCTTAAAAAACACAATATGCAAGACTCTACATGTTAAAAGAAGTTAATCAGATGATTCACATCCAGTAAGGAAAAAGTTACTTAGGGTAGCCTTAAGGAATGTTTTTGCTTTTGCTTGTCCCAACCATCAACACCCAGTGTTGCAAGCTGTCATAACATGTACACTTCCACATTTTTAAACTACTTTTTTTTTCCCTTTCTATGCATACACATTTTAGGCAGTGAAATCAAGCAAATTCAGGGTTCGCCTAGCCTAAGTTGGATGCTGTTGCAGCAGAACAGAGCTGAAAACAAGCTCTTGCCATTATTCCTAGGCAGCCCAGCCCTCGGGGAGGCAGAGGCTCAGCGGGAGAACTGGGGGAAGGGGACTGGCCCCGCGGGGCTGGCATTTCGTTCTGCCCTCAAGACACTTGCGTGCCCTGCAGCAGCACACTTGGTGCCAAATCCCCCGAGGTGTTCAGTGGCCATGGACAGTTTCCTGAGAGAGGCAGGCATCTACACCCCTCTGCGTCTCTCCGCCTCTGGTTCCCAGGATGAGCGAAGGGGAGGCGTTGTGCTACAACGCTGAAGTCTTCTGCAACCCCACCCGGGTAGGTGGCACTGGTGTTCCGGCTCTTTACCCAGTGGGATGCAGCCTTTCTCCGAAGTAAGCACAATTCCTAACACAAGAAAGAGGCAAGCATCCAGAACACCATCCCGTAACCAGAAGTCATCATCTGTTTGCTATGCTTGCACACGAAATAAATTCCCTTGTCTGACTTACAGCACGGTCATCTAATACACTTTCATCTCCTGGAAAACCCTCAAAATAAACAAAGCAAGCCAGAGTTGCGTTCACTGGATACTACTGGAGCTCTGTGTGCGCACTCAAAAACACAAACTAATTCCCAGAGCAGCCAACAGTTGCGGAAGTGACTCAGCTTCGAAAGCCTTGTCCTCTGCAGGACCGACAGCAGTGCTGGACAAAGCAAGGAGAGGGACAGGGCACAGAGGCAAGAAGAAGAATGAAAGAGAATCCACTGGAGAGAAACTTGGGGGGAAAAAAGCAGTACACATTCAGCCACGTGTGTCCTTTTGACTTGCGGGGACAGGCACACTGACATGAAGACAGCAGAGCAATTGAAATATGCACATGGTATAAAAATTGCAGCCTCCCAAGAGTCTTCTGCCCTCATTTTTCTCCCCTCAAAGCCACGGTAACATTGGTAATTTTAAGATCACTGTAATAAAAAGAAATCCCATATATTTTATGATTAGAAATCTACCAGGAGCTATTATCATCACTGAAATTTTCTTTATGGCTAGACAGAACAACAGTACCGTGTTCTTTGGTTTAAAGGAGAGAGGAAAAGCACATCATGCAAAACACCCAAAACCTTTAACCAGTGCTACAAGCAAAGATTTCTACAGGAGCAGCAAGAGACCCAAGGATCTCCACACATTCTCCTCTGTCATACATTTGAAAACCTGCTGCAAGAAGGAATCGAGATTATCCAGAATGTTTTGCTGCACATTCCCGGCATCTACTGCCTGCCTCGACGCAAACACAATGCTGTCGTCACTCACAGAGTTTGTTGTAGGGCAGACCAAAGTTGGCTTTCAAAGAAGGCTGAAGAGCGGGCTGTTTTGTTGGGTTCTTTCAATTAGATCCAGTTTCCTTTAATAGTTGAATATGGGCATTTACAGTGTACATACACACACAGGCACAACATATCTTGGAATTGTAGGGCAAAACCAAAACCAGATTTATTTCTACATATTCTAATATCCTAATATTCACGTACTCCTTCTTTAAAAGAACAAGCAACTTTGAAAGAGGCAAACATAAAGTATTCCCTCCTCCCCAACTACTTATTTTTTTTCCCCCAAGGACCACTGAGCGGGAGTTCAGTATCTTTATCATTTCAGTCACTAATTAAGTTCTCTGCAAACTAAATAGCGCTTTTTTTCTCCTACTAATGTTCCCCTCTTTTCCCAGGAAATCCTTAATTCTGTCAATTAGCATTAGCTCACTTAAAAGGGAGGGCACAGCATGAATTCAAACAAAAGTCACAACTTCACCCAGTTATGCTTCAAAGTTCAGTTTCCACAAAGGTTCAAACCTCAGCTTACTGAATGAACGTGCCTAATAAATCATTCAGCAGACAGAAGAACTACGCTTCTTTTGTAAAACCAACCCTTTTCCATACATAAAACTCAGCACTAAAAAGCCATCCGAACACTTATTTCTACTGTACATGAATGTATGGGGCGCATTTTCCTTTGAAGAAAGAGGACTCAATAAAGCTGTAAATGGCAGATTACTGCAAGAGGCTGAAAGGCTCCTAAAAGGGTGCTGTACATACATACCCTGCAGCAAGGACTGCTGCATGAAAACTAAAGCCACAGAGGGTGCAGTCCTGCCCAGTGGCAAGCAAATTCGGAATCAAGAGCCAGGTGCCTGCGACAGATTATACAGATTATAATACATCGTGTTAACAAATGGTAACGCCGCCCTGCTCCAGAGCAATGACACCTGCAGGAGGACTCCACCCGGAGAAGTCTGCCACCTGAACCATCTCAGAGCACTTCTCTCTGTACGTTGTGCATGATGAAGACAAAGACCAGAGAGCAAATGCAGGCAGAACATTTTCTGGTTTTAGAGAAACTCTTAGAACCCGTCACTCAGCTGTTTCCAAGAAAATGTTATGCTCCAAAGAAAATCAATTAGACAGAGGGAAGATGCTTGGTAACAGATGTGGGAGTGAGAACGATACTGCACATGTTACGCAGACACATGGAAACATAAAAAGCAGAATGAGGAACTTGAACGTCATGCGGAGCAAAAGGGAACAGAACAACTTTTTTTGAGGGAAGCAGAGCAATGCTGAAGTCCTTGCCTGGCAGTCAAAGTGAATACCAACAGGAGAGAGAAACAAATCAACCACAGAATGTGAGCACCACAAATGATCAGAAATGTAAACTAGAAGGTACCGTTACAGAAGACACAACTGAGGAAACTCCTAAAGAATTAAAAATCTGTGAGTAAGTTATTTCGTTTTGTAACTCAACTGATTGTGTTTAAGGAAAAGCTACTGGAACGCTAACAAAGAAAGACGGTTTACTAAACCATTTAAGTAGGTGTGAAGGAGTTCAAGATCTTTCAACAAGTAACCGAAAACATCATGAAGTGGTCTGGAGAGCTCCAGCTTGCTTCAGGCAGCCTCACTGCCCAACAGCAGCATCCTGATTGTGGAGCAGGAGACAAGGAAAGGAGGTTGAGAAGGCGATTAATAAAGCTTGTGATTAACAGCACTTGCCCATCTGTGATTTCTTTACTGTAGCACTCTTTCAATTTCATAGAACAAAGACAAAAGTGCCCCTTACCAAAGGAATAAGCTACTTTGCACGGCAAGCTATTCTGTTACAGAGATTTCCTTATATTCAGCTCAATTCTCTGTATGTCTTTACGTTACCAATGCCCTCTGCATCCCATCCTAAACCACATCTGCTGCCAACAGTCACACCCTTTAAATACATTTAAGAAGGTAGCAAGCACAGCTTTTCAGAACGCAATCTACACGCTGTTGAGGATGATGAATTACAGTAATAAAAGTTGGCTCTAATATCAAATTAGATCCTGACTTATACACCAAATATAGTTCTTGAAGAACATGCCTCAGAACATGGATGGTTTCCCAAAACGCTGATCAGTGCTTTTGCAAACCAATGCTTTATGAATGACTAAAGCAAATCTAGTCATACAACCTACGAAAGCACAGCAGGGCATCCAAGAAAAAAAATGACTAACAACTGTTTAGTTTAAAAGGAAAGTCTTCAGTGCTTTTAAACTCAGTAAAAAGAATAATCTGGTAATGCGTTTAGGAAAAAGGCAGCAAGAAAAAAGGAGAAACTTAACTGAATTTTAATGGAAGAGAAATCACTTCAGCACTTCTTAAAAGGCTGTATTTTATTTTAACCCTCAAGCTGAACAGGCTGACGATACAACTACGGTGAATAAAAAATAGCTGTCAATTTCCTAGCAGAAACCTCAGAGCATATACTTAAGGTTACACTTCCACCTTGATTAATTGGTAAAATGGGGTCTGGATTCAGGAAGTACCAGAACAAGAGAGACAAGAAATAACAAGAGAACAACAGGAAGAAACGGACAGGAGGCAGTAATGAATAATCTAACAGCTTTCCAAAAATACACTGCGTTATCACCAAGTATTTCTTACACATCCCCCGTATTTAATACAATCTTGTATGTGGTGTGTGTACCTTCAGTAAAAGCTGCCTGTACCTTGCGAAGTACCATAGCAAGAATATCCACCTGTCCACAACATCTGAGGTGGAACAATTGCTCCTACCTCCACAGAACACATCTCTTGGCATTAGTTCAGCTTGTGCATCTGACAATTGAGTCCACAGTCAGTTTAACTGTTCTCCCATGAACTTGTATACAGTTTCCTCTTGTCCACTCACACTGCAACAAGAAATTTTAAGAGCTGTCAACCACAACAATTAGTAACAGCACTTGAATTTAAAGGAAAAAAAAAAAAGAGAGAGAAAGAAACCAACTTTTATATAAAAATAACTTCAAGATTTTTTTTTTGGTGAAAGTTAGATTTTACATTACACTTCAGCATTAGGAAAAAAAAGTTCTGTTGTATGACGAGTAAAAGACACTGTAATGCCATTTGGATCCCTGGATCTAGAGCACTCAGCAAGTCCCTAAAACAATTGCTGCATTCAAGTGAAACCAGGACTGTACCACTGGAGTTGGCAAAAATGCAATAAAAATATCAGCTACCAACTAATGGGTTACTTGATTGAGGTCAAAAAGGGAAGGCCGCCTAGTCGTTATCTGGATTCAAACTGTTTTTCTATCAGAAGTCAGATGTCTCACTTTTTTGCAAAAGAGGAATTTACCAAAGCTTAATTAAAATCATTTATTCTCTCTGCCATAAAGAAAGGAATTCGACTTGTGATGCGGACAACAAATTCAGGCGTTCGCAGTTCTAGTCTGCAACACGTTCTTCACCGAAAAAGGGAGAAAGATTTTGTACGTCAGCAGTGCTCATATCCCTAGGACACAAGTAACTAACTCTGTAGGTAAGCTACCAAATGAAAAGATAATATGCAATGATAGGCAAGCAAAACAAGAAGGTGGGAAGGGAGCAAGCTTCAAATAAAACTAAACTGAAATATGGCAAGGATCACAGGAGGTATGTAAGAATAACAAAAGGAATGGATTCCTGCCAAGGAACAGCTGTGAGCTGGAGGAGGGAGGGAGAAAGTCCCCTTAAATCCGCAAGTTACAGCAGTGCAACAGAAGTCAGTGATTTGAAGGGCCTAAGAGGACCAAGAAGGTGCACCTTATCCGAAGAAAAACTGAAAAAAAAGTCCAGTGAAGAGTGAATGAATTAACTTCCAAGTCATCAGCAATTCACTGCTTTTCAATGTTTCAAAAATGCATTTGCGAGGATAAACTGCTTTTACCTTCGTGAATTCACTGTGGGGGACTGCCTATTTATTAACACAAAATTACCATCTCGTACGCATGAATTTGGTGTCTGCTGACTCAGGCTATTTATTGGAAATGAGAAGCCAAGACCTGAATATAAAAGAACACTTCTGAGATGCACAAACCATTTTGCTACAGTGCACAAAGCTGTGTAACTTTGTGGTTATTTCTTTAGGACCTGCTTCAAACTGATCCAGCAAAGCTGCGCACACACGGATTCAGATAACCTAGTCAGAATACACGACAGCTCTGTAGGGAATTCTGTAGCACCCTGCTCAATTTTAACATTCGGTGTGTTTCATCCCAGAAGATGAAAACAGAACAGATCTCTTCCTCCGGAAGAGAGGTCTTCCTCTGTAAGAGATCCCCCTGCACACTCCAAGAACAGTAATTTTCTTGTCCATAGTTGTCCCACAGAGACACTTTCAAAAAGGACTTTTCCAGTTTTTCCTCCCACTTTCGTCATCATTCACCTGTGTCACCCTTCCTAAAGCACAGCACTTCACACGGCTGCCAATACGTCCTCTGCAACTTCTCTTCAGTGACTCTGGCACGCTGTGCAGCCGGTGAAGTTACAAGAATGACAGCCAGCACTACACTAGTGCCACAGAAGTGCTATGGAAGTGAAAGGGAAGGAAATGCCACGGTTAAAAAAGCAACACGCACAGATATGACAAAGCACTGGACACTTATAGTCCCACCTCATTACATTTAAAGACTAGAGGAATAAAAAAAATCTGTGAAAAGCAATTAAGTTATATTTGGCTATAGCCAAAACCAGATTCTACAGCATTTCAGTACAGACAACCCACAACCTCCCTCTCTGCACATTTGAAAAAAAGACAAAAAACAAACAGTAAGTTCACTGTGCCTCGATTTTAATAGGAAATGGCTTAGTTTACAAATGCTAAAAGCCGTTCAAAGCATATTCCGTGGTTTAAGTTGATTTGTGGGTCGAAGGCTTATTGATAGCTTTGGCAGCAGAAGCTCTGTTACTGCTTACTACATAAGACTTAAGGTGGCATAATTAAATGCAGCAATTTACTTCTCTAAGACAAACAAGCAGCTTCGCTCTGCCAGCCTTGGGCATGATATTATCATACTTGTGACTCTTAAACCAGACGTTTCTATTATTTCATCCTTTTTCAATCAAAAAAGACGTATCTTGCAGGACACCTACAGCCTAAGTTATAAGTGGGACCCCCGGGCTATCCTTACCACCATTCCCTGTTGACACAAAGAGATCCTAAATTCAAAGACTTGACAGAAAATTATCCACTGCATTAGACACCTCTTCCGGATTAAAAGCCAAGCTACATCACACCTGCACAAATCCTCCCCTAAAAGCGATCCTTGTTCCATCACCGTTCTCATCTGACAAATGTAAACAGCTAATTGCATAGCTCCACTTACATTGCAAACACAAAGAGAGAAGAACAAGCAAGGGAAAACACTTGTGGCATAAAAACAAACAATTAGGAAGCAATTAAGACCGGACATCCACTGCCATGCAGTATACACAACTTTCACACTGAACAATGCCACCTTTGGCATGTCTGTTTCTTCACTTTAAACTGATGCTTCCACGTGGAGAGAGAAGCATCCGAGAACATCTGCAAGTGTCAATCCTTCATTTCACCAACGAGATGTGCCCCAAAACAGCCTATTAGTGGCAAGACTTCTTTTCAAGCCCAATTCAAAGCTCCGACACCTTGCAGGCTGAGTGGGGTCTGCCCAGCTCTGTTACTCAGAGGCAGACTCATTCTTTCCGAAACGAAGCCAGCGCCTGCGTAAACTGAGCTCTGCAGTCCTCTACCGCCGCCCTTAACGATAAGGCAGCAGCACTCGAGCACTGCTGGCTCCAATTTATTTGCGTTTCATGGTATGCAAATTTGGTCAGCCGCTTTTAAAAAGCATACATTAGCTTACCGTGACAAGCAGACATTTCACCAAACTCATCAAGAAAGAACAAAATCAGTGACAAGGGAACGGCAAGGACTCGACTGTCTCAGAAGGCAGCAATGCACACAGAGCCGGATGAAGTCTGAGGACAGGCCTGATCATACACCCAAGCTAATTCAATTGCCAGTTTGCACAGAAAAGAAAGAATCCTCCTCCCTGGCTTTTGCCATTTTCACACACTCCTGCTGCTTCCGTTACTCTAGCACCATCCCTCAGTCTCACTACACCATGACCCCAAGTAGCTAAATTAGCAAAAAACTAGTGCTGCCAAAAAGGAATTCATAGTTTTCTGCTGTTTAGCTTCCTCAACCAGCTCGTAAGAAGGATGACAAGTGCATCAGCACACTGCACCCTAATAAACTGGTTTAGGTTCTTCAGCAAAGACAAGTGAGGAGGGAAGCGCACTTTAAGTAGTGTTTTTCAATGGTCTGAGAGTTGGAAAATGACTTATACTACAGGTAGTGCAAGGGGAACACGGACACTTCTGTATGAGTTGTAATGCCTTATTCATCACCATGGTTTCTGGAAGCTTGCTGTTCTTTGGTTCTCCCTTCCTTAAAAGCGACGAGCTGCCAGCCAAGGGGCAAATCTCTTGACAGCAAGCCTTTCAGAACAGGAATTAAACACAGAGTTAACACTGCAATTGGAACTATGTACTTGAACAACATGACACACCAACTTCAGATGAGAGTGTATACTTCAACAGCCAACCATTCAATGAAAACTATAAGCAGCTAAAAAAAGAGGAAAAAAAAAAAAAAAAAAAGTAGAAAAACTACTTCCTGTGTAGTTCAGGGTCACAGCTGAATCCATATGAACTCTACCTCTAAAGAATCCTTCCGGGTTCCTCAAAACTCAAAATTACAGTTATTAAGACTTAACGAAAACAAATCTTTAAAAACTTGGCAATAAGTTTTGCAATCCCCTCTCTGATTTACTTATAGGCAAACTCAAACCTTTCATTCCCAGTACTCTTCAAAAAAAAAAAATAAAGGAACTGAATGCATCGATTTTGTGGTAAGGCAACATATTCATGTGTCCAAAGCCTTTACCCTGATCTCTTCTCTAGGAACCCAGCCAGCACAGCAGTATCACATTAGTCAAAGCAAAGAATGGGTCATACTCTCTCCTGTAAAACCTGTATTTTAAAATAAAGAGAACAAAATCATCTAACGTTGGACAAGCACATGTGCCATTTCTAACAGTTTGTGAATGCCTACACATTGATTTTCAACGACTGAGATTCCAGTTCAGAAGTGCCTAACAGTCTGCTGTGGGAGTCCTTGCTAAAGAGGAGAGAAACACCACTTCTCCAGCTTTTAATTACAGAAGGAGCACTCACGAAGCACTCAGCTGCTCTGTTGGACTAGAGTAAGCTGAGAAACTCTGCCCACTTTAAACAGCTTTTCCAACAGGTTAAGTAGCAGCAACTGAGCATCCAGGAAAACTAAAGGAGAAGGAAATAGCCATGATGTTCAAGAGCAGGAGCAGGCAGGGAAATCGGAAGGGCCATAACGCTCTTAAATCCAGAAACAAAACCACCAGCTCTGATTTTGATGCTGCTCCACAAGAAATGTAAGGGAAAGAGGAATGTCCCACTGCACCTTCCCCACATATTCATACACACAGAAACTCTGACTTCAAAAAACAAAAAAGCACCACAACAACCCCCACACAGAACAAACTGCTAGAGGCTCTACCATACCGTGTTAGGTAGCGAAGAGTACATCTTTCCCCTCTTTGGTTTACAAGTTAACTTCATTTTGATTCATAAACCAATTCCCCCCTCAAACAACGGCTACTCATCCCCACCATTACGTGGCGTTTCCATCAGCTCTTGGTCTGCCAAAGTCTCACCACTTATGACTGCTTATACAAATCCAGTATTAAGAAACTCCTGGAACACCATACATTGGAATTTTCTGAGAGGGATTTACAGACTATGCAGACAGCTTTTATATAAAAAAATCAATAAAAAATACGGTTTCTTAATATCAATAATAAAAACACTTTCCTTTTAAAAATAAATTACTTTTATCTAGCTGCTTTTTTTACATAAGTTTTGCCAGCGTAGGATAACACAAGCGTGTTACCATATGGCACGCCTACCAGAACTATCTTTAATTTTTTTTTGTGGAGATGTAAGCTACAGTACCTGCAACTAAGCTGTAATTTCTTTTAGAGAGAACTTGTCAAGTTGAATTTTTTTGGAACTAAAGATATTTTCTAGTTCAATTCCCTTTTTTTAATTATTTATTTTTTAATGGGATGACCTATTAACCATTGCAGAAGTCTGTAAGAAGCGTTTTCAGAAAGGAAGAAACTGATCAGAAAGAGGAGATGGTGAAGCTGAGAATAACAATTGCTGTCAAAACCAAGTTGTATTAATTCAGTGACTCGTCTCAAAAGACACTCTTTTTATAATGTTATCCATAGTGAGAGAAGACAATGGTTTCCCTTGATTTTTCTCCCCATGTAGCTTTGTATGTCACTGGCCCTAGCAACAGAGAAGAATAGCAACGGATTCGTCAGTGGACAAGGACCATGCAACGGGCTTGCGAGGGGGGCCCCAAGCACCCTGTGTTATCCAAGCACAATCACCCTGCTATTTGACAGCAAACAAAGTCTGCAAGCAGAACGTGGCTTTTGATACCGTACTTGAGTGTCAAACTGACAAACTGCAGCCAAGTTGCTGATGATAAACCTGCGTGACAGGTTCATCGTAATTCAGATAAAGTGTTTCTAAACACTGACAACCCTGAGCTGCTGCACTTCTACTGCGCGTTCAAAATTGCGAGCCTGTTCACAAAAAGAGAACGGGACCACACAGACAAAATACAACTTTGTTACCTCCATACCAAGGAAACTTGTGGTGAAAAAGGGGGAGAAAAAATGCTCTGAAAATCTGTTTTAGAAGTACTATGAAAATGTGAGGGTTTTGCAACACAAAAGTTTGAACTACTACATCAGTAAAAGTGTAAAGATGTCCAACTGCTATGACTGAATAGCTCTATCAAGAAAACATGAAGTTGGAAAAAAGGTGATGCTGACTTCCTGGATACCAAAAAAAAAAATAATCAGTACTAGCAAGTAACACACAGCTTTCCTGGTCTCCCCAAGGCCTACTGGGCATCTCAGGAAATTGTTTTTTAAAAATCCATTTCTAAACTGCAGATGAGCAAATGAGGTGTCACTGACCACGCTCTGCCAACAACAGCTGTGACAGCTTTGCCAGCATTTCTAGCTTTGCCATGCAACAACTTCAGTTTCCATTTCTATTTTTCAACCAGCAGGACTACTGGAAACAATGGAGGCGGGGGGAACGGGGGGAAGGTTCACTTTCCTAGGTTTCAGAAGGGTCTGGAAAAAGAAACAAAAATCTCATTATTGCCTGTGACAGAGGGTGGAGGGTTTCATGCTTTTCCGTTACCAGTTAGCCAAATGCCACGGAGCGTGAGGCTGTCTAATTTGCAAACCAGACTCCCAGGACACCGTCGTACGAGAAACCCTGTCCCCCTTCTCCATTGCAGCAGCTGAGAATTATGAAGGAGGGGGACAGCTGGGCTTCTCATTAGGAGCAGCGCTCCTGAATCTGCGGACAGTCATTTGTGCCCACCTCTGACTCGCAGCCCCGACCCTGCAGCTGATAGGTGTCTTTCAAATCCCTCTTGGGGCAAGGCAGCACGAGTGCAATTACAGGCAAGCTGCTGTGGTACAGCAGGGTTAAAAGAGAAAGGCAACGCGGAGGTTCGGAGGACGTTAGCTAGCGTCGGTGTTACCCGTCTCCACACAAACCCCACTCGCTAAAACCCTCCCGTTCCCCTGATGAAGTGTCTCCTCGGGAAGCAGGCTGCACGTACATCTGGTGGTTATCAATATAAGCCTTTAACAACTGTCAGAGATTATGGCAGCAGTCCCACTCGCTGCTCACACGTAACTCTGGCCGCGCGCTCGGTGGGGCAAGGGCCTTGGGCGAGCTTCGCTCCGCGAGGGATCCCTTTTCAGCCGCTTGCGTTTCCCTGCTTTCCCTAGAGCGCATCTTCTCCTTAATTAATAGGTCACTGAACCGGCTTATGTTAATTGTCAGAAGTACCTCGTCTTTGTCCCCAAGGGGAGGGACCGAACTTCATTCAGTTGTTGTCTACGAAGCGAAATTGCAAAATGCCAGGTTCTGCGCGCACCTCAATTGCCCCTCGTTCCTCGGGGAGCTTTTTAAGGCCGCAGCAAACGATCGCCTCCCCATTAGCGCCATCCACCCTGCCAGCGGTCCTTCGCCGGGCAGCCTGAGCCCGGAATTAACTTTGAACCGCTCTTTTGAGTACAAATAACGACGTAAAGGTTAAAATTAAAGACCGAACAGGCTCCGGAAGATGGGTGTTTTCCCCACGAAGGCTGCCCTCGCCTTCCTGCCGCTGCCTCGGGGCCGCCCGGCCGGGAGGGGCCCGCGGCCGCCGTTAGGGGGGCACAAAGGCAGCGGGCGGCAGGGGCTGGGGAAGCGGGAGGGGACGAAGGAAGGCGCGGAGAGGGGCCGGGGGCAGCCGCCCCTCGCCCCCCCCGGCCGCGGTTACTCACAACAAGAAGCTCATGGCGATGGCGGCGGAGCGGGACCGGCGGCTGGGCTGGGCTCGGCGCGGCTCCCAATGGCAGCGGCGGCGGCGGCGCAGGGCGGGCGGCTGCGGGGAGAGCGCCGCGGGGCGGGGACACGGCGACACCGCCTCCCCTCACAGCCCGGGCCGTCGCTGCTGTCCCCTTTCGGTTGTTCGTGTGACCCCCCCCCCGCCGCCGAACGACACCGTCTCCAGTGCCCCTCACACCTCTCCCCTCACACAAAACGGACCCCGCCAGGCTCTGTCCCCCCGCAGCCCCGGGGGACCTAGATGGCACCGGGCAATACTTCAGGGCACGGGCAGAGCATAGATGTTGTGACAGCCTTGGCAAGTGAAATCCTTTCTGCTCTGTCCCCTGCCTCATGTACCCTGTCCTGTGTCAGAAATCGAGCATTCCCTGACAAATTTGTGTGGCCTGTCACACCTGTACGCGGTGGAAATGTTGACATTTCTGACAGTGAACCCTCAGCAGGGCAGCCCCCTGTTTTTTGTGGAGATATGCTTGTGGTAGTAGCCTCTGGGCAGCATATAAGAGCCCCACAGTTACTTACCAAGTGCTGTGGAAGAACTGTGAAAACTGCTGAAGCGCTATGGCCTGCCCGTACCCCTTTTCTACTCCAAATTGTTTCCCCAACATCCTGTGGAGCGAGCCTATGGGATGCAGGAACAAAGTAGCATGCTTTACGTTAGCATGTCGTGTCACATTACAACAGAATTACTTATCCAGATTGCCCTAAAAGGTCAGTAAATGACATTATCCTCATTATCCTCACCTTGCCACAAAAGGGTGCAGCTACCTAAACCCACAAGTAGTCACCAAGGTCATAAAAGGAACAGGGAGATCATAAACTTCTGCATCTCTGCCCTCTTCACTAACAGCTGTGACTAAACAAATGTACCAAAATGGCTTCCAATATTTCAGAAGTATCAGTGTTTGATTTTCAAACAATCTTTAACTAAGCTGGCTGGGGCCAGCAATCAGCTAAGGAATGACACACCTCAAAACTGAAGATATGGGCAGCTGCAAACTCCCGAAGTAAAAAAAAATAAAAAAAAATCCAGTCCTGCCTTCAAACTCTTGGCAGGTCATCAACACCGCCTTCACCCAGTCTCTGCCCTGACCTGCCTCACCCTGCGCAGGTGTGGGTTAAAACCCACACATCCTCCCATACGCAGATATTTTACCTACAGCACGGTCACAGTATGATTCCAGTATGAGACGCTTTCAGAATAAATGCAACTGCATCTTCACTGGCATTGTTCCACCAAATGCAAACCAAGGGAGCACAGCGCATTGCAAAAGACAGCCCACAGTTCATTTGACACCAGATGACAGCTGCAGGCTGTGTTTTTGGGGTCTGGGACTGCGCTCCCACTCCCAAACCAGGAATGATGCTCTTTGGTCTTGGGCTTGTCTCAGCTGCTTTATAAGCTCCAGAGGAAACAGAGCAGCATCCAGAATGCTTTAAAGTAAAACCTTATATTCAAACCCAACAAGGGCCACACATCCCACTACAGACTTGGCCACATCCAAGTGGCACCTCTTGACAGAAGAAATGACAATCCCAGGAGGTTGTTTCACATGAAAACCTGCTTCTTTATAGGTCAGTAAGAAGCCAGATGGATTTTGGAGAGGTGACAAGACAGACGGCCTGGCTGTCTGTGAGGTTCCCTCCTGCCCCAAGAGGATTGTGTGGCTGCAGGCTACCCCACAAAGACTACGGCTGCAGGTAGGCCAGAGGAAAATCTGCTTTTGGATTCATTACGGGGTAAATTCAGTACATCCAAACATACTATAATCCCACACAGCGTTAAGTTTCTGTTGGCACATCATGGGTTTCTCTCAGGTAGAATGCCTTACGTGGTAACATTGAGAGTTGTCATATTCTCTTGTGCTTTTAAAAGCTGAAACTGCATTTTCCACATCCTGGCTCCATCCTCCTGACCAGGTCCAAAATGCCAGGTCAGTATATTTCTAAGTGAATGAAAATTACACTAGTGTTTTAGGACTCTTTTAAAACCAAGTGTTTTACTGGGCAGCAGCAGAGGCTTAATTAAAAACCAGTTCCCAATGTTTGCAATTTTCCTTTTGGCCACATTAGTAAAAGCAGGCATGAAATGGGGCTTGGGGCACTTTTTAGCAGACTTTGTCAGACTAAGTTGTCCACGTAAATCCAACTCAAAAACACAGTGCTGACCTTTCTGACACATTCACGTTGGGACACGAATAACCTGCATTCTCTTTATCCACCCATACGCTTCCTTCTACCCACAGAACATTTTATTTTAGCGGCAAGTTAAAATTAAATGTCTGTTACTGCCACAGTCAGTAGGAAACACTTTGCCCGTGTGGCTGAAAGAAGAAATGGTTACATAACTTGTACAGTTGATGTCTCAAATTAGTATTGGTCTGCTCACGATGGCTAAGGGCCACGTGAAGTGCTCACTTCAGACGCTGCCGATACAAGGGACTGGCAGCATGCTGCAGTCTTACGTAAGGATCAAACTGCTCAGTGATTCAAGACACAGTGAATGTACCCAAGCCCTGACGTCTGTCATTTTGGTTTATCCATTATAATGTAGAGCTTAAAGAATTACTCTGAAAAGGCCCTCAAGCTGAAAAAGGGCTTTGGTCCTGAACTGAAGTTTGTAGCAAAGATTATAACACAGCTCAGTAAACACAGAACATTCAGGGTGAAAAAAAAGTTCTAAAATTAAGAGCTGAATCCTTACTGTATATGGACTACAAAAAGGGAAACAATTTTATTTTGAAATGTAAAAAGTGTCCACATACTGAACTCTGTAAGCATTCTATCCATATTCTAGATTAAACTTGTCTAGCATCGGACAGTTTTTCAAATCAGATACTTGTCTGTGCATTAAAGTAAGGGATTTAATTTGTGTACAAGCAATACCTAGAGGACCAACTACAGAAATGTAGTGAAGCATTTAAGTATAAATATCAGATTGAACCTGTGATATGTACTTGTAACTCTACAAAAACCACAACACATGAAAAAATTGCAGGAACTATGTGGTATTACACAGCAGTCCTGAGAGTTGCCATAATCCTGGAGCTGCCATAATCCTGAAGCTGCAATAGTATATCCCATCAGCTTTGTTACTGCTGGACTGCAGAAAGAGAAATAAATACAGCACTCCGTGGCATTCCACACTGTTACAGTACTCACATGTATACAATTCCTGATGCAACGTTTGTACACAGTTGTCTCAGAAATCAATGATTTGTGGAGAACCTTCTCTAGAAATTTCAACAGCATATAGAGCATGGACACCATCTGCAGAAGGTTCACAGTACTTTAACTTCTCCATGCAAAATATGCTCTTCCTCTTTTCCAGTCAGCGGCCTCACTCAGGCTAAGCTCGTTATCTCCTGCTGAACGCTGAGAGGGTTGTACTTGTACAACTCTGTAATGGGCCCATCTTTCATAGAAAGCGAGGGAAGGCCCACTGCTTGAATAACTTAAAATAACAATTTCAGAATACACTCCAACAGAATATAAAGTCAATTTTACTTGATGACAGATTGCATTGATAAATAATGCATCCCAACACTAAATATTTTAGTATGAGCTGACCAAACAAAAGAATAGCTAGTATAAGTTATTTTTAACAATAATCTTTTTAATGGTGGGTATTAAGAAAAATAGTATCTTACAAGGCTGGAAAAGGCTGCTTGGTCAACAAGCAGCATGGAAGGGGCATCTTCTTAGCCTCTTTATTTTTACTTAGTGTAACTGATTTCCTCTGGTAAGTAAGATTCACTCAACATCACTACCGAAGAGTGAATAAATGCAAGTTCTATCGTCGTAGGATGATTTTCTTTTTTTTTTTTTCCTCCAGTTCCTGTTATCAGAAGTGCAGGGGTTTTGCTCCCTCAGGCTTGCTGAAGCTCGGACATTCCTGGAAAACTTCGCTGTCGACAGATGCCCAACAAAATGGTGCCCTCTAAAGGTAACTTGCACACACTGACAAGCTACGGGACACTCAGCAGTGGGCTATGTTTCACTGAACTTGGGAGGCAGGTGCTTTGGAGGTAAAGTGAGTAGAAGACTCGTATCCCCGTTGAGGAGAATCAGCCTTACACCTTGTCTGGATCACAAACCTTCAAGAACAATTAATCTGCATGAACGAGGAATGCACATAGCATTCACTTGACGTGTATGACTCACTAATCTGCTTATTCAGTGACAATTTACAGCATGACAGCTAGCCTAGAAAAAGAAGTGTTTGAGAGGAATTACAGTAATTAATTTTTGCACCAGTAAAGTTTTCTCATTTAAAGAAGGTTTTAAAGAGAAGCCTGACATTTAGAATATGAAAAATCTTGAAGGTGAAACACTTCAGTACCACTAAAGGAATAGACATTACTTGGAAAATAAGTATATGATTCACCTTGAAAATTAAGAGTAAAAAATTGAATGCTATTGCCAAGAGATCATGTTTTAATTCTTTTAATATTTTAATATTGTTTAATAATCTATAAGAGTCTCTAAAAGAGTTTACTGCATGAAATAGTTTATAAAAGCAGCAGCTGTCAACAATGAGATGACTTAGGATAGGTTGTTTACAATTTCAAAACACTGATAAGAAATGTTCAAGGCTTCTGAGATATTAATGGGTTGGCAGTACTACAAGGTGAAAGACTTCTGTTGAAATCCTGAGACACTTGGATTGATAGCTCGTGACAGCTTGATAACACAACACTTGAGGATGCCAAGACTGGAAGTAGAGGATGCAGGACAGCACAGGACCATCTTCCCTGTCACGGCCATCCATCGCTGCCTTCCTGACCACACGACAGGAAGGTTTGGCACGTTGTCTTCCCGACATACTGCTCAGATCCCTCAGGTCCCCCGGACCTCGGTCTCCACACCTATTTTTCTTTCCCTTGGCTAATCTTTTACGTTCCCGCTCTCTTCCACAAAATGGTTAAGGTTGGAAGGGACCTGTGGAGGTCACCTGGTCCAACCACTGCGCTCAAGAAGAGACAACGAGCGCATGTACCCATTTTTTTTTTTTTTGGTTTTCCCTTCCTGCCGTGCGTTTGCTATTGTGACACCACCACACTGACGGTGACCCCTCTCCCCTCACGCCGCCGAGCGTGGCCCGGCTCCCGCCCCCCGCGGCCGGCGCCTCCTGGGAAGGGAAGGCGGAGCCCCCCGGCCCTCGCCCCGCCTGCCCATGGCCGCCACCGCCGTCGCTCGACGCGGCCTGGCCGCGGTGCTGCTGCTGGGCCGCCGCCGCCTCCTGCCCTGCCCGTCCCCGCTGCCCGCCCGCCGCCTCCTCCTCAGCGCCGCCGCCGCCTCCCTCCGGCCGCTCCGCGCCGCCGCCCGCCGCTGCAGCCAGGTAGGGGCGGGCGGGAGCGGGCCTAAAATGGCGGCGGCCATGGGTGAAGCGTGGGGGGGGGGAAGGGGCGCCAACCGCCCGGGCTGCCAAGGGTACCGCGGGTGACAGGCGCTCGCCTCTCTCCTTCTTAGATATTTTTTTTTAAAAGGTGTTTTTGGGGTCAGGTTGTAGGCTCGCCGTCCCAGGAGGGTCAGCTCTCGGAGCAGGACGCGGAGCTAACCAAGGGAGAAAATGAAGACGCCGTCTTCCTTATCAGGGCGCAGGGATTCCCCTTCTCGTGCTCCGAGGAAGATGTGCTTACCTTTTTTGATGGTAAGGAAGATCATTTACCTGAGTGATGGTTCAGTGTGGTGTTATTGAAGCTAATACCTGATAATTAGTGAAGAAGGAAAACAAAAAACATACAGACCACTGCTCAAAGCAAGATGGGTTTTCAGTTACATCACAGCAGTTCACACATATAAAGCCAATAATCAGCTTCCAGGCTACTGTCAAGTTTCTAGTCATCTTCCAGCAAAGTGTTTTACATTTAATTGAGCACATCTTCCCCTTCTTGGTCAGTGTTTCAGTAATAAAGTTACACTGATCCACATCTAAACGCTTGACTGGAATACCATTGTGGTTGGCTTTCCTCCCCCCTCCTCTCTTTTTAATCAAAAAGTGATGCTTACTGGGTGAAACTTCAGAGTTGCTTGCCAATGCTGATCAATAGGCTTTTGCTCAGCTTTGTGGAGCTGATGCCCCCATACTGTAATATTAAGATGCATCCCTTCAGTGTAAGTTAGGTGATCAAGTTTTTAAATGGTTAATAACCTGATGAACTAAATTCAGTCTCTTTGAACTCCTAGAGAAAGGAACGTAGAACAGGCAGAGCATAAATGATTGAAAGGCGCTATAGCATTTGTTCAAGATTTCAAGTACCTCAAAAACAAAGTTTACCAGCAATATGAGGATATTTATTACCCAGTTATACAGCTGTGGATGCTATGGGATGCCAGATCACTTTCTTCTCAGTGAGAAGCATTGCATATTAAAGAGAGTGGTAGGAGTGTGAGTTTCTTAACCTGTGCTTCAAGACAGGTGAATGGCTCCATGCAGAATTTGCTGTTTTAGTCTGGAATCAAAAGACCCCCCATGTTTGATACAGTTGCGTATGTTTCTGTATCACGTGTTCCCTGATTTCTAGGCTGTAGAATTCGGAATGGTGAGAACGGCATACACTTCCTCTTAAACAGGGATGGGAGACGCAGGGGAGATGCATTGATTGAGCTGGAGTCAAAAGCAGATGTCCAGAAAGCCTTGGAAAAAAACCTGAGATACATGGGCCCACGCTACGTGAAAGGTGAGTTTGAAACAGAGGTTGACTTGAAGGAAAGACGGTGGACTGAATAAGAGCTGCATGAATACCAGAACGTGCTTGTGCCAGGGGGACAGTCAGGGACAAAACTAGCGAACAAAGCATCATGGAGTCAAAGCTGCTTGGGCCAGGCAGAAAAAGCAAAGCACCTTGTGGCATGAGGGGCAGCACTGGGGGGACCCTTGATTGCATGGGGAGAACGGGAATGAAGGTGCATGCATGGAGGGAAATGGTGCCTTAGAAGAAGATGCCTGCAAAGTGCTACCTTCTGTGTACCATGAAGGAAAATGTGTTTTGTGCCTATATTCCTTGCAGTTTTTGAAGTACATGATAGAGATGTAGAGGGCTTACTGCAGAGTCTGCAGAATGAGTCGCAAGCCATCAGTGATGGAGTCGTACTACTCAGAGGCCTCCCGTTCAGCTCCACTGAGGATGACATTGCAGATTTTTTCTCAGGTAACTCAATATAGTTTTTACTCTTGTTTATAAGGTGTTCTGTGCTCCAAGTTCATGCTTGGTCAGCCAGTCATTCCTCTAAAGGAGAGCTACAAGAGCACGTGCAGCCATGAACACCGTAGCAGTGTAACAGGTTGCTATCCCCCTGCAGTTAGAAGGCAACTAAAGCTTTATTGAACAACCTTCAAGATTATCAGCTACCTTTGACTTTCTGCAGGTCTAACCTAGTTTTGGTACTTGCAGCACTCATTTTAGGGGAAAAATAAGTGAAGGGAGTAATCTAGGTTCAATTTACTTCTCCTGGACTGCTACCAGCTCATAATTTGCCATAGAGGAAAAAGTATGCCTGTATTACAGATAAAGCACAAGTGAGTGCAGCATGGAGCCTTTCAACAGTATAATAGTAATAGATCACGTATGCCAATGTTTAGAACTCAGCTAATTTTTTTTTGTTTTGTTTTAAATAATGGCTTATTCGTGGTTGTGAATAGTTACTGCACAATTTCTCAGCCAATCAGCTACCGGACAGTATGTTTCCCCCTGCCCTCAGGGCTGGAGCAGGCCAGGTGGCTGCTACGTACACTTACTAGGAAAGAAGCCTTCCTGGTGTTTGTAGAGTTTACCTTTTTTAGACAAAAGATTAGACTGTAGAGTAAACCAAAAACACTTGTTCCTCATGTTTCTGCCACTCCAGGTAGGCATGCATACAGTTCTCCAGCATTAAGGCTCATGATAGTCAACGATGCCAAAAGCAAAGGCTGCTGATAGTAGATTTTTGAACTGATTGCCAGCAGTTAAATAATGTTTAAAATCAATCTAGTGCAGAGCTATCACAATGAGGTACCTAGGAAAGCATTTTGAAGTTGCTGTTTCTTTGGGAGCTGGTGAGACCATTCCAGAAGGTCAGAAAAAAAACAATAAAAGATTACAAAACCAACCACAATCACAAATGTGTGCTTTCAAAAGTTCACAAGTGTAGGAGCCCAGCCCAGTATGCACTGGTATAATCACTGATTAAGATAGAACTTGCAGCTCTTGGTCTGTATTGTGTCAGATACAACAACTTAATGGTTTACAGGCTCCCCAGAAAGATACTACACATTTAAAAAAAAAAGTTAAGTAAGCTAGATTTCATCTGGATTTTAAAGAGAAAGGAAACACAACCCGAATAAGAGAACATTTCAAGAGCATTTGTGCTCTGGACCTCCTTTTGTGTAGAACTTCCATTCATTTGTTGTTTTTGTAGTTACTTGAAGCCTGAAGTGGGTTTGTTATTAGCAATTAAGGCTTCTGTGAAAACTAGCACAAGTCCTATAAACCAGAGTTTTAAAAAAACAGGAGAAAAATACAGGTATACTTAGGCCAACATGACCAGTTGTTGCAGGACTAGGGGCTACTGGATTAATTTGTCAAAAAACAGAAGTGAAAGGGCACAAGTTTGAGCACAAGTTCCTAACATTGTAAATACTTTTTTTCCTCCTTTAGGTTTGAGGATAACTGACGTAGCTTTTGTTTACCGTGGAGAAAGAAAATCAGGAGAAGCTTATGTGCAGTTTGCAGCTCCTGAAATGGCAGCTAAAGCCCTCTTAAAGCATAAGGAATACATGGGGAGTAGGTAGGTGCTCTGCTGGAGTTAACAGAGTAGGACAACTTGACATGAACCACGCGGTGTGACTTACAGCTTGCCTCTTAGCTTAAGGTATCATGCGCATAGTTTTATTGAAGCATGCGTAGAACCCAGTTTTTAGTATCAAATTCCAGAAGGAATCACAGTAAAATCTCTCAGAGTGTGTCATACTGTTGCTTTATGACTTGGAACGTATCCTTTTTTAATACCGTCTTCTGAAGAACTCTGTGTTTCCTAAGTGTTACCTCCTCTGGTGAGGTTTTCTGAGGAGCCTTGACAAAGATGGGGATGAAAACAGAAAGCTTTGTGCGTTGCAGAAGCCCCTTCACCGCTTACAGCTTAAGCAAATTTGGGGCTCTGTCAAAGAGTGTTCTTTTGAAGTTCTCCTGAAGCCAGTCTCACCCTGGCCCAAATTGGGTGACAGCATTCAGGGTGGGGAAGAGTTACACAGGGGTAGATCCCGCCTGCCCAGTCACAAGCGCACAGGGATCCTGCACCTCCTGCAAGGTTTGCTGTTGCCCAGGCTTCTGTGATGGGGCCCACAATACAGGCAGCCCTTCCCTTCTAGTTCCCAGCGCTAAGTACAGTCAGTGTTTCCCCGTGGATAGCATGTCGTACAGAGCTCGACTCACCGCACCTCTGGCTTGAATCCATTGCCTCGGCTGACTGCGGTCAGGTACCAGCCTCCTTGGTGACAGCATCTGCCTGGGCTGTCCTCCTTCCTCAGCACATTGCATTTAAGGGCCATTCTCCAACATGCCGAGGCCCCACACTACGTACTTCCCACCTGAGAACTTCCCTTGCCTTAAGCAGAAGTATTTGCAGCTTTTTTTCCCCACCATCCCAAAGTACAATCAAAAAAAAACCACTTGGTTTTACCCTGGTTGGCTTTTAGAGTGCTCTCTGATAACTCACTGATTTACTTTTCTGACTGCCAGATTACAAGAAACCTCTCCCAACCTTTTCTTCTCGCAAACCCTACAAAGGGCTTACTTCCCTTCTATTTCTTTACTTCCTGTTTCAAGACTATTTCCTTGTGTTTGTCCCCCCACCCATATTAAAAGAAAACAGCTGCTCTGCAGGTGTGCTCAATAATTCAATAGGTGTCGCAGCTTGACACAATTCCCTACCCTCCAGGAGGGATTAATTAATTCCCAGTCTGCCATTAGGGTTTTTTTTTAACCTTTCTTTCTGCATGACTAGCCAAGGAACTGAGTAGTTTCCAAACCTGCTGCCAGTTTGCTCTCGTTCTTCCTGGGTCATCAGTTTTGTCCAGAAACAGACACTGTGCTGAGCCTGGGCAAGCGGGTGCTGAGCTGTAAGCTCTGGCTGGCTGTACGTGGGGTGACTTCTCTTCCTGAGGCTGCTCTCCGTAGGCAGGGAGGAAGGCCGCCTCACTTGGATGTGCACGTTCTCTTCTCCATCGCATTGTTTCTTCCGTGCTCTGGAAGCCACCTGCTTGGGCACTGGTAGTTAAACCTGCTTGAGGCCCAGCTGGGTGCTGCTGCCGGCTCTAAAAGGTCCTCATAGGAGAGTCTGAACAAGGGGTTCTGGGGTGGGTGGCTAGAGATGCAAGATACTACCCTGTTAATGCTTTTATCTGCTTTGGGGTTGAATTATTTTTTTTTAAATTGGGGATTTGGAGGGTTTGAGATAAAGCAGTTTGCAGAGGTGTATTGGGGAAAACAGCCTCAAAAAGGATGCATGCTACTGCAGGAAAGAGATCGTGGTTTTTGAGTAACGCTGTATTTCTGCAGCAAAACATAGCTTTGGCTTGTAAACCTAGTACTGCTATAAGAATTTTGGGTAAGGCCATAAACTAAAGACCTTGTCTAGAACAAACTGGCTCACACTATGTGGGTTTAGACAGGATGGTGACTCTCATTGTGCGTTGAAAAGGGCGTTCATAGACATAACTGTACAATTTAAATGAATTCTTCAACACCTTTGCTTGCCAGCTAAGCCAGACTATGTACCATGGCTCTCGTACTTAGTTTGTGAGCACAGCTGAGCTGGGAAAACATCCGGAATTAATGGTACTTTCTGAAATCCTTGTTGTCTTTGTGGTGGGCCAAGAAGTGCCATGTAATCTTTTCCTTGTAATTTTAGATATATAGAAGTATACATAAGTAGAAAGCAGCAAATGCAAAGGCATGTGCCTTATCACAAGCAGATAGCGACCGTCCCCAGACTGAGAAGGGAGCTTGAATTGATTTCTGAAGGAAGGAGGTTGAGTGACAGTGGAAGCTCCAATGCCAAGAGACAGAACCGTGAGTCGCACCTTGTGGCATGTGTTCTTTGAGGCCCCTTTGTTTTTACCCTCATTGCTGCTGTGGGCACAGCCCTGTGTGTCTACAGCTTTCAGATGAGGAAGGTGATAATTGCAAGTGTTAATGATGTTTTCCCTTGATCCAACAGAACTAGGTAACGAAGAAACGGAAAGCTCCGGGCACTGTTCAGAACCTGGGAGCACCTCATCATCATCACACGTTGTCCACATGAGGGGTTTCCCTACCCAAACTAGAGCCCAAGACATAATAAACGTGAGTAGCAGTAAAAGTACGCATTGAGTTCAGTTGTAACTACTGATGTAAAGCTGCTCAATCTGTCCGGCTGAAATGACTGAAAATTTTTGCTTTCTCTATTCTCTACGTCAGCCCTCAGTGCTGCGTGGCACTGAGCGTTGGGAAACTTGAACCAACATTGCATTGCTGAGGGACAGTAGAAGGGTTGCAGGCTCCCCCATGTGCCCTGGCCTCACGGGTGCAGCGGTGGTACCTGGGGAAGGTGACAGCTTGCAGGGCTGTGCTGAATGGTCACCAGTGTGAATTGAGCGTCCTTTTGTACCCTTAGCTGAATTTCTGCATAACTGACTGTACAGAAATAAATTTCCCTGTCCTTTTAATATCAAATATATTTCATTTTAATAGTGTATGGTCACAGAGCGACTGCACCCGCATTTGATGCCTTTGGTCATTGTACAGAAGGGTGCTGTGTGAGGCTATTTCTTTCTGTCAGGAGTTACCCTGCCAGGCAGGTGCAGAGGGCAGGAGGCTGCACACCATGGGGCAGGTGTGTGCGCATCAGCCTCACCCAGCTGGGAGGGGACTTGAGCTGCTCAAGCGCTCAGTCCCTAGGGTTGGACAAGCTTTGCGAGTAAAAACACGATGGTTTCTGGTAAGAGTTTTTTCTGGTAACGCTTTCCTCCCCCCCCTTCCAGTTTTTTGCTCCACTGAAGCCCACAAGGATCATGGTGGAATACAACTCCCATGGAGATGTCACAGGAGAAGCAGATGTGCATTTTGAGAGCCACGATGATGCAGTCACTGCAATGGCAAAGGAGGGGACACAGCTGCGTGAGTAAGAGGAAGGGGGAACCTACAATGCTGAGACTCCCCCCTCCTCAAGCACTACTTCTTGTATAACTACTTGTAGCATCCTGTGCAACAGGATTGTCTTGGAACTAGAATTCCAAATTACCCTAAAATGTTAAATTAGCTTTCTGGGAGAGAAAAAAATGCAGCAGCTACAAGTCACTGAACACAAATTACCTCTTATATTGTTCCCTAGAGTGCGGTACCATTGAATTATTCCTGAATGAACATCCAAAGGCAAAACAGGACTGCTAGTGACGGGGCAAGATCACAGCTTCGGTGAGCACATCCTTCTATTCTGTTGCTCCTGTTCTACTGCTAGCATGCTTGATATTTTGCATTTCACATAGCTTCCAGGCTAAAATTGAGAGCAAGTGGCTGAGGCCGATCATCACAGCTAATCTGAGGGCAGGCTTCATGCCTCACACGCTGGCCCTTGAAGCCAGAATCCCCAGGGATAAATTCTTGTGGCAGAGGGGCAGCAGCCCTTGTCCGAGGTCGCAGCCAGCGGTTGTTGCACTATCCTGGCACTGCAGCACCACACAGAAACGTGCCATGTTGTAGCTGAGGCCTGCTGGAATGTGCAACAGTGCTTCTTCCCCTGCCTTTTTCCTCCTCCCCTTGAAGCTGTCCTACTTTTCATCTGTTCAAGGTTCTGATGGGGCCATATTCCCTGGCACAGACACCAAGGAATGGCTAAGTATTTTTTACAGTCGCAGTGTCCCATTGGCGCAGGAACGCCCAGAACCGTTCCTGGCTTTTGTGCTGGGACTTGGTCCCAGCAGAATCAGCTCCCCGTGTGTAAGATCAGCTTGAGCACCACGTGAAAGTTACTCACCTCTTGGAGGCTGGCTGTCTCATCTTACCTTTTTGCTGACATACTTCACCACTGCTGAATTCTACAGTTCCATTATTGGTGACCATAATTAAGAATAAGATGCAGTGGTACATTTAAAAAAAAAAAAAAGGGGGACACTAGTAAGCTGCAGTGAGGTAGTGATGGTTTTTATTTCTCTCCCCCACCCCTTTCTTTTTAGGCCCGAGCGAACACATTCCTTGGGTACAAGCATAAAGATTGAGTACGAGTGTCACCGCTCAATTACAAGGACAAACTATAAAATTTAGTTTGGATTTATGTAAAAAGCATGTAATAAACCGTGTTGACATACTGTAGGAAGGTTGTCTGTCCCCAAAGTAGAAAAAGCTGTACTGGAGGAACAGCAAGTGCTGCAGGATGGAGCGGTTCTGGTCTCCAGCTGTGTACTGGTGTACAAAGCATTAATAAAACACCAGTATGGGCCATTAACACCACCCAAGCGATTGAAGATCCCAGTACACAGAATGCAGCAGGTGTGCTGTGTAGTATAGCTAATACCTCGTCCCTCCTGCCATGCTTCTCTCGTTTCTGCGTTGGCATCTGTTACTGGTTTTGAAATGCTTTCATACCCACAGCCAAAGCAGAAGGGAAAGCCCATTCAGGACGCAGGATACAGAGGAGAAAGTTTTTATTGTTGCATGTGGAACAAAATTAACAACAGAAAAACAGCCTTCTGCTCCGCCCCATCCAAATGTCCAGGTACGAACCCAAAAATCCAGCATTACCTGAGCAAACATGCCTTTAACATTTGCAGCATCACCAGGTGTAACATCCAGTACTTAAAAGCAGAGCCTTTCACCAAGATAAACCAGGGAGGCAGCAACTGTTGACATGACTGACAGCCAACTTGGTTGTGCTCTGGTCTTTCTGAACGCCAGTTTCTGTTACAGCAGCCGGAGCAGTATTTTGAAGGGTTTTCAGCTGCCTCCGTAAAGGGCTGCTTGTTCATAGAGATCTCGTGTAACGATAAAGGACCTGCTCAAGAACTGTCCTGCTTTTTACACGAAGATGATCACAACGTTCACTACAAGCAAGCGGAGCGGCAGCCACTCCTGGTGAAGCAGCAGAAAGCTACATACAGGTCACAGATAAGCTGTGATTCCAGAGCTGCAAAATTGCTCGGACGCCCCAGCAATAAAGTCACTTCACAGTGAGTGCCTGGTTTCCAGTTTAATTCTCCAGCACTGAAGTTGCATGGGTCAGACTTTCTCCTGGGGGATGAGTCACTGTGGGTTGGGTGCAGGAATTTGCTATCCCAAGTGTGTACAACATGTACACAAAGCTACTAACAATAAATTCAGTATCTCGTGCATTATCTATGGTGTCTCACCCCTTCAAAGCAGTGTTTGCTCACACTTAAATTCTAGGCTTTTCCAATTTCAACGCTATTTACAATTTTTTTTTACCTACTTCAAGGGATAGCAGCAAGGAAATGCATGTGGTAACTACCACAGGGGGACTAAAGAGCAGATAAAGGGAAAGTTGGAAGTTGCTCCCCTCTGTTTAGTGCTCTATGAAGGGCACTAAGAGGAGTTGGAGAACTTGGGTGGCTGAACACACTGAGGCCTACGGCAAAGTAGGAAAGGGGAAGTTTTTGGTACAAACTCTAGCACCAAGCACATAAAGAACCTCAACTCTTGACGTGCTTTTTAGTGCAGTTCCAGCCAGTCTAGTGAATGGAAAATCCTCTCTGGGGCGTTAAACCACTACCCCCAATAAAATTTCTACAAAACCAAATACATTTGTCACATATAAATACATCAGTTTTCTCCAGATTACAAAACATACTGTGGCCCTAAAGTCTGAAGTCTCCCAGTACAGAATAGACCAAATAAACTATGACATACTGCGTGCTTTACGAGGAAGCCACCACTGCTTTTTGATAACATGCAATTCCTTTTAACAGCAACAAAGATAGATGTAGCATGAATCACAAAAACTCTAAACTGGGTTTGGATCAGGATTTCTTACAGGTGCAAAGTACTTTGACTTCATATCACCTTCATTTTGATCTGAAGCAAAACCAGTGAAATATGAGCTGTATTACAACCACTCTTTCACATGCACAATGGAGAGAAGAGAGGTGCACAGACATGGCCCTAAAACCTCTGTGTAACAGTATTTTGTATTTAAATATTTGTGACTCAAATTCCCCCAGATGCTGTATCAAGATAGGAAGCAGAGTTGCAGCCCTTAGGACTGACCACCATTTTGTGGCCGTGAAGTCACAGTGAGGGTCTCTGGTAGGAAGGTCAGAGATGCCTTAAAGCACTTCCCTGCTAGATCAGTGCAGGTGAGCTCTCACATCACACATACCTTTAAAAAAAAAAAACAAACAACCTTAGCCCCCCCTCCAAAGTCCCTAAAAAAGGATAATTTCACAGCTCTGTTTGATACTGATTTGCATAGCAAGCCCACGGCCAGAGGACTGAAGAAACTAAGCCAGAAAACTTTTTTTTTGGCGTGTTACCTGGTCTCTTTCACCTGGCACTGAAGTAGCACGGTTGAGCCAGATTGTCAAAGGCAGCAAGGAAAGGGGAAATGGTATTTCAAGTGCAGCCAGACATGAGGATTAAAAAATGCTCCTGTTTTGCTTTCAGTGAGCCATTGCTTAGCAGCAGCATGCCCTCACATGACACGCTTGGGGATGACAACATTCCTGACCTGTACACACAGACACAAGGCTCTTTTTGGGGGTGGGGGCTCTGTTCTCACAGCGTCCCGAGGCTGCTCGGTCACACCTTGTGGCTACTCGATGTGAAATTCCCCAAGCAGTTCTCCCTGGCACAAGCGCAGGTCTGAGAACTGGCAGATTTTTCTACAGGGAAGGCTCAGACTTCGTTTTAGTCGCAAGAGACTAAATACCATCAAAGCTGCTTCCCCCTCTGACTTCCCAAGAACACAGGCAAGCATCTTCTCTTCAAATTCCTCTTGAACAACCCCAGAGACATTGATTAGCTACAACAATTTTTACAGTCACCACTCTCTGCAGCCCGGCTCCTACAAGGGACTGGTTGAATACTGCTGGATGAGTTGCTTGTGACAGGGATTGCAGACGGACTCCGGGTTAATACTGGACGGGAGGGGCAGCTCATTTGCTGAACAGGCTTCGCAGAAGATACCGCCACAGTTCTTGCAGATATTCTGAAACAGGAAGAGAAGAGAAAAATTAAGGGATGCTAAAGACACTTGAGTTTTTTCTCATTAACCTTCAGTCAAATCACATCCTCTACTGGACTAGAGAAAGATGCTCAAAATTGCACTCTTGCCCCCTCTGAAGACCAGAAGTTTTTCTTGTGCTTATAACATCAGAGAAGAGCAGGTGAGGACTTGTAGTGAAGTGGTACGAGTAATCGGTAACAAACCATTTAAGTTTTGACTCAGTTCAGTCTCAACTTACAGCTAGAGCATTTTGTCATGAGATGGACATTATTATTTTATAGTCAGACAAACATACAGGAATGACAAGTCTTACTTGAAAGCTCCCTGGTCAGGTAACCTCGCTGTGCTCACTAGCCTCCCCCAAAAAAATTTCCAAGGAAATATTTGGAACCATGGTACTGGTTCATCTTCAACCTGGGGTGGAGGTCAGAGCCTTGTGCCGGGAGCTAAAGACTCCTTCCTGCTCTGGTCTGTCCCCAGATCCCCACCAGAGCTTTCTGGTGGGGGTCTTGTTAGGAAAAATAGGGGAAAACAGCAAAACGACACCTAGCTTGCCACTAAAGTACGTGCAGCAGTACGGCCAGGGTGGCTGCTGCACTGACAGCAGTTGGTATCGGTGCCTTGACTGCTGGCCACAAAGAAGGATAAAAAAGTGATGTTTGTGGAAAAAAAGGCAAGAGAAAAAGGTATAGTGGCTGAAGTGGAGAAGTAACAAGCATTAACACCCTCTTCTCACTTCTGATTGATCCCAGAGAAAATCATCTAGTTAAAAAGGAAATGTGCTGCAAAGGAGAAGGAAAAGCAAACCATGGAGCACAGCGCAAGCTGGGAACCCTCAAGTGGCCACTATCTAACAACTACATCTTATGGGTCAAATACACAATCAGAAAAAGGTTAATTTCTTTGTCCCAGGTCACTAGTAGGAAATCTGCGCTACTTGAAGAAAGAAATCGGAGGAAATGCACATTCACCACATGGCCGAGGTGACAATACCAGCCCTCAGTTACCTTTTTCTTGTTTCGGCTGCTTTCTTCCTGGCAGAGCTGGCAGATCTGGGCGTTTCCAGGTCCTGATGGCTGTTCCTAAACCCGTGATGAAACCCAAGACATTTTGCTTTACTTGGGTCCTGTAGTAGACCCCTGCGTTGATCCTTATTTTAAAACCGGGATGAAGATTTCACACTGTTGTGTTTTTAGCCCCTCTCAATTCACCACCCACCAGGCAGCCATGCTGGACCTATGTGCATTTATCTGCAGGACAGTTGCCCTGGCTACACCACGGCTCTAGCTGTGCTTTGCCGGGCACTCAGGAGAAAGAACAGGCTCTGGTCAATTTGACATGCACAGAAGCAACCAACCAAACAGAAACAAATAACCCTTCCCTCTAGCCTACACAGGAACTGGCAAAACCCTAACCCAGACCAAGGACTGCCATTTTCACAAATATTAAATTATTCTTTCATTGTTCTTTTTAAAGACACCGACCTAGGAAAGGAACCATAAAAGAGGTTAATACAGTTTTGCTGAGTAGGCAAAATGAACCCACGTAAATGTAGCACCGACAACTAAAAGCCTTCCTACTGAGATAAACAGCACTTTTCCACTAGGGAACCAGATTGTTGCTGCACGCTCTACAAACATAAATCCTCATAAAGGCAAAAAACCCAAAGCACAAACTCCAGGGTATTTGGGCCAAGAAAAATACTGCAGTAACCCAGGAGCTCCCTCAGCACGCTTGCTGTTCAGTATTTCAGTGCTAGAAAAGGAATCACCAACCTGCTCTTCCTGTGTGTCACTCTGCAACCTACAAGAGAAAAACATCATCACTTTGAGCCGGCACTTCAGTCACTGCTACTGTTAAGAAAAACACAGAATCAGAATCACAGAATATCCCGAGTTGGAAGGGACCCACAAGGATCATCGAGTCCAACTCCTGGCACCACACAGGTCTACCCAAAATTTTAGACCATGTGACTAAGAGCACAGTCCAAACGCTTCTTAAATTCAGACAGGCTTGGTGCAGTGACTAACATCTGGACAATCAGAGGATTCCTCCATCCTGTTATTAACATCCCACCCACAGTGATTTCTGGTTTTGTTTCTTCTAAACCACACTGCCAAGTCTGCTCACACGAGAGCTGAGGCATTCATAAACTTCATCAAACAGAGAAGCAAAGAGGCAGCACGTCACTGGTGTTGTAGAATAAACGTTAGACATGCAGCACACTCCTGGCTAAATGGAAAAACTTATAAAATGACTCCTGAAAAGCAGAAAAAAGGGAGCCCAAACATGGAAGAACAGTTTAGACAATATACACATAGTTCAAAATTAACATTAAACTTATTATTGCAAAATGATTGATCCCACAGATCTGTGAACAGGCAATGATAACATTATATTAAAAAGCCTTCCAGACAAATTGGCAGACCGATGCTAATATTGCTAATGTGCTCAAGGTGAAACGGGCAAAAAGCATCAGAGGCCTGGAAGGTTTTAATATCTAGTAAAGAAGATTTGAGTAGAGCTTGTGCTATTTTTAAGACGATACTTTTCCAATCACCTTTATATTAGCATTCAGCGCACCGTGTCAGAGCACTGTGTATTTCCACTCACTTTCAGAGAGTTATTTCAGAGAGTTATTCAGAGAAAAGGCTGTTATCATCTCTGAGCAACATCCTCATTACAGAGCCCTTCCCTATCAGTTTTTAAAACTTACATTTAAACCTAAATCTTAAGCTTAACTTTCAAAGGCTAAACAAACCCTGTGACAACAATCCTCATTAATATTCTGTTTAGAAACATGCTACCTGAAGTACTTTTTTTTTTTCTTTAAATATGGCCACATTCTTGAATCACTATTTTAAGTTCTTCTCAAACAGCTTCTATTTTCATCCAGAAGCCACTATTTATTAACTGCAGGTGTCACAGGTTCACCAACCCTTCTCCTGTCCCCCACCAACAAAAGATACCTTCTTTGGACGCTAGCATCAAAGGTCCAGCTCTGTGCCGGATTTGGTTTATGAGGCTTCATTAAATATGAAAAATTAGGAAACACTAGATTTATATAGAAACAAGTTCAAAGGTAAATAGGAGAGAGAGAGAGAGAGAGAGAGAGACAGTGCTTTTCGCATCCAGAAACCTTGATGGCAAGCAGTAGAACCTGCTTCTTCCCTTTGACAGGAATTAGAAAAAGAGAAGGCAAAAATGAGATTTCTTCCATACTTGTATGTCAGGACACAGTTTTCCTCTCTCAGAGGCTGTTTCAGTTTCGCATTTTCTTCCTGGATTTTGAGCTTCCCATCCTGCCAAAAGGAAACATTTATCCGTCAGTCAAATCATGTTAACAGCTCCCACTTCACCTCTGCCACACTGCAAAAGGAGACTTTACACTGATATTTAGGGAACACTGATCTCACTGACCCACTCTTGACATGGAGGTGTGTTTGGACGCTCGAAAACATACAATCACCAGTCCACCCTAAGAGCAGCTCTGCATGCTTTTCTTTTGCTATGAACACAGTTGATTTCACATTTTAGAGCTGGACTCTTAAAGATGTCCAATGGTATCCTTTTACTAGAGGACAAGAAACTTTGGCCACTTTATTTTTTTTTTAATTTTTCTGTACGGCAGAGGTTGAAAAGGTAAATAGGCTCTACAGGCTTTTTGAGAACTGATCAGGGTGACAAATCTTCTCAACCAGTAAAGAAAGATCCCCTCCTACTCCCTATCTGATAACTGGGTCATAGCCTGAGCCATATATGTACGGAACAACTCTTTGAAACGTGACTGTCAGAATTCGCCTGCTCACTATATAGCATGCATGCATGGCTCTCAAGTTGCAGCCATCATTGCAGTGCAGCCCTTAAATTCCTGAAAATGCAAACTTCCATTAGACCGGGAACCACCTACAAGTTTTGTGGCAAAAGAAGTCCACTCTGAAACATGTTCGTCTTTTTCCCCCCCCTCCAAATTGGCCCATTTGCTCTTAGCAGGAGCACCCTACTGAGGCTTGCTGAGTAAAGGAGACTAACCACAGGCCACCACCCGTTCTCACACCCAGTGACAAGCTGGCACACAAGCAGTAAAGAAAAGCAACAATTCTGCCTTCCAGATAGCTAGCCAGCTTCTGCTTAGGAGGTTAGACTGTCCCATTTTGGTTTGTTTTTACTGGCCAACAGCACTGCAGTTAGATCTCAATTCTTTCTGTTGAATTATAGCTGTTCCACTAGAGCAACATGACATTTTGATAAATGAATCGTGATGCATAAGTAACTTCGCAGGAATTGTGTGTAATATCAGGGAGAAAAAGAGGAAGCTTAAAGCAACCCAGGGGAGCCCAGTGAAGGCAACTCTCAAGTGCAGCAACCCACATATGAATTTCAGAAACCACCTCTTTTTTCACAGTTCTCATATTTATGAGTTTTGCTCTCCAAAACAACTGCCAATTTCCAGCAAGAGAGCCTGTTTTGTTTTATAGAAAAACCTGTAGAGCAGATTTTCACTTTCAAAGGCAAATTACTTCTAAAAAGGGAGTTTCACTCGGGGACTATCAGTTTTACTCTGGAGATTAACATTGCATTTTACTTTAAAAAACACTGAATTCACTAATGCACAGCACTGAAAGAACACTGAAAGTGATTTGTGATTCCCTTAAAAGATAATTTTGTTTTCCAAGTTGTACTGTTTTTCGGGAGAATTTCCCTTATTATGATGCAAAAAAGTAGAGTGAGCAAGCTTGCTTTTCACTACATGTAATACATACAGCATCTCTCCTGCTGTATTACATTTGGTTTTCATAAACTACTGAAGGAAATCATAATCACTCTCAAGATTTTGTCAGGTACCCAGCCTGGAAGAGCAATTCTGTGTTCTGCAATTCAATGTAACGTGTAAAATCTTTCTTTTGAGTCTCAACCAAATAAAATGCCTATTTACCACATGCAAGAAGTGTTCCAAAGCTTATCTTGTTGTGACGCATTAACAGTACTTATTTATTGCCTAATAAAGCTTCAGAAAAGAGAATGAGCATAACGAAACCTTATTTCAAATTTAAGCCAAGAGGAAAAAATAAGTCATGTTACCTACCGGTTTTAACCAATTCTTTGGGACTTTTTTGTTTCCTTGGCTGCTTTGGTGATTCTGTGACCATCTGTCTCTTTCCCGCTTCAGTTCCAGTTCAAGGTGGCTCCTGTAATATCAAGGTGGAATTATGAATAAAGGCTATGGTTTTATAACACTCAACATCAAGAGCCATTACATTATAAAAACTAATTAACTCTCTTTATCCTAAAGCAATTGAAGCTCAATTCCAGAGCTAAAAACTGCCTCTCAGTAAAAGGCTGTTTCACATGTGTGAAGCCACAAAAGGCCAGGATGGAGAATCTAAATGTTCTTCATGTAATTCTAGCACAAATTTGCCGGAAATAAGCCTGTTGACTATGTCTGCAAGTCCTTAAAAAATACCAATCTATTCATTCACTCTAGCACTGTTAATCAGTGCCCTGTTCAAGACATTCTTCAGCAGATGACCTGCTACATGACAGGCTGTGAAACCCAAGGCAATATCCTCAACCACTTCTCAAAGCCATCCGGACATGACGGATAGACTCCTCCTCCCTCTGAGCTGTGGCAATCCTTCAAGCCCTTGTGTAGACTTGAACAGGAGAAACGAGCCCCTGGGCTGAAAGCAGGCCGTGTGTGCTGTTTTAGAGCCTGCAGTTACCTCACTGGCCTAGCCTTATCGGTAACCACGGGGTGACGCACGCTCCTTCGAGACTGCTAAGCAGCCAGGCCGCTGCTCTGCACTGCAACCCCGACGAGGCTTTTGTGTCACCTCATGCGGGGCATGCTACGGTACATCGAGCCGGAGGGAACAAAGGCGAGGCTGAGTGCAGCACATTTGTATTCGGGATGACAGCTGATCAGCGGGTCAAGGACAGATGAGCAAGCACATCTGAGGTCCCCAATACAGCCTGAAGAAAAGCACAACTCCAAATCCAGCCGTGGGTCACACACCCTTTACTCTGGGGCACCGGAAAGCTCCACAACCGCGGCCTGCCAGCACACAGCAGCAACAAAGCTGTTGGAGCACACAGAACTGGGGACTGAAGCACCAGAAATCCCATTTTCTGAAATCTTTACAAGTTATTTGGACAGTAATACAGTGAAGAACAACTCCTGCTCCAAAAGCAAAGGCTAGAAATTGAATAACGTACATGCTGGTAAACACATTGGCAGGATTTGTACTACAAAACACTCATAATCCTCATTTCTGTTAAGAAAAAATATGTCCGTTATTAACCTCACCAGTCTCAATGCTCAAACAGCTTCTTTTAAGTAACTTATTTGACTGCGTCCTCATTAATTACAAAGCCTAACTGAAATGAGTAAAGCTGGTGGAAGCTTAGATCCAGAAACGAATCCTTATCCACGTGGACATTCAAAAACAAACCATCCAGGGGAAATCTTGCTTACAATTTGATTAACACAAAATTCCGCATTTCCTCTCAAAAGGACACAATTCAAGCAAGACTACCTGCCAGCCTCACTTAAATCTATCAGTACAGCCTCCTGCTAAAGGAGGCACAATCATTTTCATACTGCCACCTCGATTTAGCATGAGCAATACCATATTCAGAAAGGGGTGGACTGATGCCAAAATATACCAGTTTGAAAACATCCTCCCCAGATGCTACACTAATTCAGTTAAACTGACTTAGTGTGAATTGCATGTGCGAAGATATATTCCCTGCATATACCTAATAATATCACTGAACTCACCCACGCACACCTGGGACTAGCACAAGTTTCTGATAAAAGCCATTTGCTGGCTTTGTGGGCAGCCTCGGTAACTTTTTAAAACAGGAAACAAAAGAAGCCATGCCATGATTAGGGACGAAAAAATGCACCCAGTGGTGCTTCCACACCATTCACTCCAGTGACCTTGCTGCAGAAGAGAGGAAGCGTCATGGCTGCAGATAGAAAGATGCTCTGCTATTTTAAGATAAGAGGATTTCCCTGTTTCCCTCTTGTTGGTAAACTGATGACACTGCAGGGGGGGAAAGCTGACAGCTCTCGTTAAGTTTTCTGTATTTGGCTTCCAGCTTTTTAGTTGTCACCCAGCAAAACTGAAACCCCTGCCATAGTGGTTCCAAAGAATGTTTATCAATATGGTGATAGTCGCTTTATATGAATATATATATATATATATATATAAATACATGTGATGGCAGGGTTTCAACTAGAAAAATCATAGCACTTTGTCGGACTGACCGTCAAGATCGCTTCCCTTGCTCCCTCCCTTGCTCCTTAACGCTTCCATGATAGCTCTAGGCAAAGGCATCTTTGAGCTACATCTCTGACTATGAGCAGCAAATTGTTTGCTTTTCTTGTTTGCTTCAGGTTCCCTTTAGGTTCCAGGTTATGCTGCTACAAGTGAGAAGTCTAGTGTAATACTAGATTTTGGAGAGGTCTGTGTGGCTGTCAGAGGCCTGACTGCACGTTGAAGCATACAACCAACTAACTCAAGCTCCCTAGAGCAGGCTAACCTGCAACAGGATCTTGGTGCACATCAAGGATCAACCAAGCTTCCCAAACACGTTTTGTACTTTGCAGTGATCTCCATCCTCCTACCCTCACTAGCACTGCCAGTTCCCAAAAGAGGTGGTTCTGGGCAGATGCCCAAAGTGCAGAAAGCATCCATGGAAATTTCTGTATTCAAAAAGAATATCCTGACAGTTCATTTCCACCCAAGAGATGTTCTGCAGCCTGTTTCTGATATTTCATCACCACAAAGATTTGTGCTTTTGCTTGTGAGTTCTGCTGACCCCTCAGTTTTTTTTGCATTTCCTTCCAATCACATTTTCGACACTTTAAAGATACCCATGTTAAAAGCCTTGCTGTCTCACAAAGCATTTCACTTCCCCACTGTTAATATCACCTAGAATCAAAAACACCTCGTCCCTCCGCCTGCAGCCCCTTCCTCCTTTTAGAACTGCCCTGCCTGCTTTTGTCTAGACACAGTAAGAACAACCCAGAAAATAAATTAGAAAAGGATCTCTTCACCGCTGCCTGGAGAGCTCTTCCACTTCTAGCTGGAGGCTGTTGATTTTGTCCCCAAACTCCTGCTTGAAGAGACGGTTGTCCTGCTGGGCCAACTGACGGTCCTTCTCTGCCTGTCGCAATCTGGATTTGAGCCACATGAACTTGTGATAAAAAACAAAAGCCATGGTGGGGAGGAAGACCAAGTTTAAACAACAAATTAAAAAAACCCAGTGAAAAGGTAAAGCCAAAAAAAGGGATGGTAAAAGCAATGGGAAGGAGGGGAATGTTTTAAAGAAAAGCAAAATGTAGGTGAACCAGGCAGAAGCGCTGATTTTCAATTTTTTTTATTCTATTACTACAGTTTACAGCCATTAGATGAAAAACATAAAACATCACTTTTATCCAGATTCAAAGCAAACCTCAAGTACACAGAATTTTAAGTCAAATTTGATTTTAATGTATGTTACATCTCAGCTTTATGCACGTAACTGGAACTTGCAACATAGGTTAGCTACTATATTTAGAATTAGTGCATTTTCCTGGTTTCTTCCACAGACTGTCACACTGACTCAAGTACCCAGGCATTAGCACACCAAAGCATCTCTGCTTTGGGCCTGACATCAGAAATTGCCAGATGCGTAACTGTCTGATTTTAACATTGTTGTGACAGCAAACAAAACCAGCCCAATCCCCTATTCCTACAGAAGAAATTTGAGGAGAGGCAGGGGCGTTAATAGTTCTAACTCGCTACTCGGATACACCTTGATGAAAGCTTTCACCATTTTTTTTGCCCCCCCCCCACAGGTAGTTAAAATGTATTTCTAGTAAAAGATTACTGAAGGTTAAGTTTATACTTTCAAGCATGAGACTTGGACATCGCTTAAAGATTGAGACCTGGTCTCCACGTCTGCTTGTGTGCAGGAGTCCATTGAACAAGCTAAGCAGTGGTACACGCTTGTGCATAGGAGGACTAGGCTGAGCCTCACGGATTTTTAAATGTACCTAGCGAGAGTCAATAGGTATTTTTTCCCAGTTGTGTTTCAGTCACATCTGCCTCCTGCTGCCCCACGGAGCGCTATCCAACAGCACAAAGGGGGAACTGGCACCAAAGAATTTTTACAACCATCTCACCAGAGCAAAAAAAGCCTTATTTGACTCAAACCTCTCAAATATCATTTTCTTGAGAGAAAAACATCTCTAGGAGCACTTATAAGGTAAAGGCTGTAAAGGGCCAGCATATTGAACTTCTTTGGCCACGGGGAAGAGGATATTAATTTATAATAGTCCAAGGTACAGTTGCTTACAGTTTTGCACTAGGATGTTACAATGACAATTATTTTTCCTATCCGGAGATGTTTCCAAGCTTTAGCTGTTCTTTCACTAGCAAATTCCATGTTTGTATTGAGCAACAGAAACTTAGAAGCAAATGAAAGAAGTGTAACAGTAAAAGGCAACTCTTCCTTTTAAACCACTAACTACTCAGACAAGGAGTGGTCAAGTATCAAATTACCATTTCCACTCCCCACCACTGCATGTTTTTCTTTTTATTTTGTTTGTTTCAAACACTAGAGTATAAAGATCAGATTTATTTTTATTTTTTTTTTTGTAAAACATGTAACTTCCCTTTCTAGGGAGAGGAGAGACCTATCAAAAAACACCTCTCCTCAGGTTCCTTCAGTCAGGAAGAACAGCAAGGTATGTCTAGAGGGATTCATGGCAGAGGTAGAAGGCAATGCAGAGATAAGGAGGTTTTCACTGAACTTACCACTCTATCATGTTACTCTAAGACACCTAGCTACTAATTCTGGACACATGAAGTTTAAAGGAATAAGGATAAGTCCCTACCCTCCCACCAAGTCACTAAGGCAAAATCGTTGCAAGCAGTCTTGGTTACAAGAGGGCTGGTCTTCGCCGCGATGAGCTATCGAGTCGCGCCCATCTGTCCTTGACTTGGGGCTGAACCCACGGAACAGAAATGAATGGGTAAACGGCTTGGGGTACGCACACAACTACTTTCAACAACTTCCAGGGATGCATTTTCTCCTCTACTTCACAAAAAGGGAAACACAGAAAACTAGTTGACTTTCCAGAGCTGGCCAATGCAATATTGGCTTGGCCAACACGCCTAGTATCCATACATGTTGAAGACTTGTGCTGCTGTATACGGCATGCATCACCGGGATGTACAGAGCCACATTCCTTACGCTTTTCTGGTGTGTTTATTGGCCAACTCATTGGTACTTTTAACACAGTTTAAATGGCAAAGTTGGGGATTTTTATATCCGACTAAATCTCTGAAGAAAAACTCACTGATTTTAAAAACTCAGCAAATTCCAAATCAACTTCAGATGACAATTAACAATTTAACAGTTGATTTTTAGCAATTCTCAAGTTCTTCCCTCATAAATGAGTTCTGATGTCAGAGCTGTGAGGTGACCAGACATAAAAACGTTTAATGATGCTTCTGGATCAGTTTGTTTGCTGCACTATTTAAGGTTTTTGCCTGTTTCACCAAATCCTTTTCACTGTATAAGTAAGTCAGAATGAGGATGAGGAGGAAATGGAAAAAAATAAGAACAGCAAGAGAAAAAGAGCAAGTCAATTAGCTGAGAAGATATAATACATTTTAAAATACAATTTTTCTACAAGCAAACTGACCTATGTCATTAAGAGTCATAAACCCAAAAAATAAGAACATTAATTTAGTGCAATGAACTATTTATTAAATAAGTCTCATACAATACATCTTGCCATGACCTACGGTTTCCCCCGGTTTTGCTCAGAGCTAGCAGTCAAATCAATTCACAGAGATCGAACTTCTGAACCTTTGGCCAAACAAGAAAAAAGGGGAAAAGGAGCACTGCTCCTTGCCATATCAACCCAGCTTCACTGGGTAATTAAGAGGCCCTCTTAATTACATGAGGTTTAATAACATGGAAGCAACACAGCCATGAGGTTGGAGCTTGTCCTAGACTAGATGGATGTCATTCCTACAGGCTCTCTCTATCAACCTTTAGTGATGATCAGGCTGCCCTATCATCTTCCTTGATGTACTTTCACGTGAGATTTTTTTCAAGCTTTTTTTTCTCAGAAAGTATAAGAATCAGAGCATTTGTCAGTTCATAAGGAGAATGGTTCAAATTTGGTGGTGTGTTTTGTTTTTTTTTCTTCAAAACAGTACCAGAGAGATCTGGAATAACCAAGCATCTGTAAAACTGGTCTCTGTTGTATGTTTGTTCTCCCTGCTCCCATGGCAATAGTTACCAAAAGTCAAACACTTCTTTAACTGCGCGACTGTGCTATCAGATGTATCAGTGCTATCAGAGATGGTAACTGACTGCGTAACATACAAATATGCAGCTGACATAGATAAACAAAGCTGCTATGTTTATTACTGTTCTAGCAGTATATTTTTTAATGGAAGCCCTCCTAAAAAATATGCAAAACACTTCTCCTAACAGTATCTCAAAATTATCACTGAGACTGAATCCTACTCGCTTCATGTAGAGCTATTTAGAGGTGACTAAGCACTGCATTTGGACTCACCTACTTCATTCATTTCAGTTTGACACTGTCACTATAATGAATACAATTATAATAATTGTAAAAGTTTCATTTTTTACCTTTGTTCAAGCTGTTTAATGGTAGCAGCCATCTGATTTGTTTTTTCTTCCAAACGGCTGTTTAATTCACTCTTCTGTTTCACTCCCATATCTGAACTCTGGAAAAAATAGCAACATGCTTTCTGTAAGTATGGGTAAAACCAAAATAAGCCAGGACATATCATGTGACAACTGAAGTGAAAGAGGCAGAACCCAAACAGACAGAAGGTGCTCAAAAAGCAAATGCCAGGTCAATATCGTAAGGCCAAGCACCTTGCCCTACAGGTGCAGGCTATATCTGGGGACCCCACAGAAAGGCAATACCATAATCAGTTCTGCTGTCTGTATAATATGTAGTATATGTAGTGATGCAGCAGCTGCTAAGATCACTCAACTGCTGTGCATGGAATGATTGGCTCAAGGAGCACAAAAGCAACACTTTGCTATTCTAAAATTTATTTTATTGTTTACTTCTGAGCATTATGTGCTGCTCTTTGCCATTATGCAGTAATGTATGTAAAGATACCATATACTTTCAAATATGAGATCGTATTGGAACAGAAGCTGTCATGGTTTAGTTTTTACAGCACAAAAGCCAGAAGATGCTTTCCCCACTGAAACACACACATTTCCAAATCACTGCCAGTCTATCTTCACAACAAACAGCATTTTCCTTTAATTCCCAACATGGTCAATCGCTTAAAACACTACAGCTTTCTGTCTTGCCCCTCAGCAGCTCACATCCTCTTTACTAAACTGAATAAACATCACTGGGATTACAGAGCACATCCACAGGCTGGAAAGCAGTCTGAACCAAACCTCATGATTCCTGCTGTTTAAATTCTTGGCTTGACCCTGGAGAAAAAAAGCCTGTGGGCTCTAGAAGTGAGTATCTGCACTGACAAAAAAGTAAAACAAGGCATAAAGGGAGATCATCCCAGAGAACTGGTAAAGCTAAAAATCTGTTTTCTACCCTGCAAGGAAAGAAACCAGCACGGAACTACTGAACATAGATCAACCATGCAAACACCTGAAAAACATGCTCAACTGAAGAGTGGCCCACTACTAAGATACCCTCCCCCAAATCATAACTACAGTGTGTGCACTTTGCTACGCTGGGGAAAATCCCATCCTTACCAACCACAGATAAAGTACTCTACCAGACACTTGTGAAGGTAACCTACACAGGGAAATGTTCCTTTCACTTAAGACATTTTTTATTTTTTCAATCTTCACTTGGTTTATAAATTTAAAAAAGGCAAAAAGACTATCAGTGCATACGTCATTATAGAAATATTTTCCTTGAAGTTTTTTGCACAAATCAACTTTAACCTGAAGAATGCCAGCCCTAATGAAAGCAGCAAACAGAAACAAATGTAGAAAAACAATATACAGGTAGGGAGAAGGTTTAAACGGGAGCAAGACAGAAGTATGGTATACTGCCTGTCACCCTTCCACACCCAGTACTTTTAAAACAAGGTGGGGTGTGGAAACAAAGGCCCTAAAAAAACTTTTACCTGGAATTCATTACATTTGATTTAATTATTTTCCTACCTGCAGCTTGAAAGATAGTTCATGCTTTAGGGCCCTGAGATCATCCAGTTGCTGTCTGAGTGCCACCAGAGCATCTTGCTTCTCGCAGACATCTTTCTCCAGCATCTTCATGGCTAACTCCATTTCCTGTCTCATCCCAATCTGGACCTCCAGCTCCTTTTCCACATCCTGAAATACACAGCTCAGTCAGCACTACTCGCCAGCTTTCTTCACCATCAATGAAGTAACCACCCTTCACTGGTGGTCTTGGCAATGGAGTCACAACTCCGAAGTGTGCTGCATTGCCACAGCATCACAGTTACAGATCTGACACATCAAAAACAATTAAGGACAACAAATATGCTATTTCAATCCAATATTAAAGCAACGTAACCAGCATTACTAGCAAAGAGTCAGAAAGCACTACCTGAGTCCATCCTTCTGATGGAGGGGACTAGTGAAAAAGCTGGCAGACAATTTCCTTAAAAGGTTCTGCTCGGGCATTTTATTTTGCACCAGCTGAACACAAGGTACTGAGTAACAGTTCAGATAGTGGCAATACCCTTACCTGCAAGGGGGATGTGTTAGACCTAGAAAAGCAACTGCACTGCTCATTTTAAGAAAGAGACCTTGAACTGATAAATAGTCACAAAATTAACATTAATTCTGACAAGACTGTCTCAGATCAGGGTGAGGTAGGCAGGCAGAAATGACAGTAAGCCCCTGACCAAACATGTTGAAAAGTGATCATCTAGTATGGAGTAATTATGTGAAAAAGCCATTTGTAGTGAGCTTCAACCTTACGCTGTCCTTACCAGCCGCAGCTGAGTCTCTTCCTTTAACTGTTTTCGTGCCTCAGTCAGTGCATGTCCATCTGCAGTTCTGTCTTTAGTGACCTAAGGAAGAAACCCAATTAACTTGTCATTATATACACCAGTAATCCTCACATTTGGTGATCATTTGCTTTTCCCACTTTGAAAACAAATTCTGCAAGTATCAAAACTCAGCAGCTCTACTCAGTTAATGCAGCATGCAGCTTACGTGAAGCGACTATTTCCCCATTTCCCCAAGTTGCTCAGTGCAATTCAATGAATATGAATAAAATGGACACTATTTTCAGATCTTAGACGATCTACTACGTATGGTTACAAAGTCTCAGACAAATATCTGATGGGGTTTAAAACCCCTAACAGATTCTGTCAGAGTTACGAGTACTTTAAACAAATCAAAGAAAAGATGATAGAGTATTTCAACATCCTTTCCTGCCCCTTTATTTCTGAAAAGGGTAGCGTTTCAGGCCAAAAAAGCAGAACTCCTACTTTCAAATTTTTTTTTGCCACCCCTTAATTAAATCATCCTTCTTCCTGTCCCTTCTGACACCTCCACCCATCAAGCCACGAGCATGCTGTGTTAGCTTTCAGCTCTGCACATGCTCACTGTTTCATCAGCTACTGCCAGGCAGGATTTACTGTGGCCAGGGTCCATCTGTTACCCTCTGCAGAAGGCCCACCTGGAGTTACCTTTACTTATTACAGATTTCTGTGAGATACATAAGGAAATTAAGTCTCTTCAAAACACCTACTCTGCATCAAATTTGGGCTGGAACTGCCCAAAGGGTTCCAGAATCATCTACACACACCAACCTTACGATTGGACTCCAAGATGTAAGAACTTTCTTCTTTAACCCGCTCCATCTCTTCCTGCAGTGTAATAATCCTGTTGTTTGCAACAGCAAGCTGTGAACAAAACAGAACAACAGTAAATATATCAAACACACACTTGGCAGGTTTTTTTCCCCTCTAGATAGATTTCCTGTATTAATTTGTTCATATTCCAAGTGAGAAAAACAAATAGTTGACGTGACAAAAGACAGTTTAACCCCTGTCATGAAGACAGACCATCTGAAAGAGTATCGGTTAGCTAACAGTGGAAGTCTGTCACACTGGTAACTAAAACAGACTTTCCAAACCATTTCTGTTCATGTCTTTCAGTAAAGTTATTCAGTTCTAAGGGTTACTACCTGCTAGACTCTACATAACCCATGGTTAGCACAATTCAATGTAAATCCTCACTCTATTCCTCTTCCTTTGACAGGCATTAACAAAAAAATAAAAAAGTGAACATAAAAAAATAGCTTTAAAAAAAACAGAACTTTAGCAATGGAAATAAACAACCAGAGAAGTAGTACTTGTGTGGATTTGCTATAGCTTTGCTAGTTTGGATACATTGCTACTCAGAGCATCTGAAGTGCAAGATTTAAACATGCACTTCAGATGCTCTGAGCATTTAAGCATTTGGGCAGGAGAAGTGCTACTAAAAGTGCTCCTCATTACAGGAGGAAGACTTAACTGGAAACTGAGGGTCAGCAGCACACACCACCCTTACAAGACGAGACATTGCCTCAGAATAATTCCCCATAAAAACATCCCTGCAGACTAACAGACTACTCTGAGTGTGTGGTCAAAGTCCAAAACAACTTCAGAAAACTCCTTCTGGCTTGGTAAATTGTAACTTCTGTAAGTCTTGCACGCAAGAAAAGATCAGTTACATTCCAAGAGAGACTTCACTAAGAGACAAGCAAGGTACTAAAACTCAACATATACTTGAGTCATTATTGTAATTAATTTCATGGGTACCATGCTTAATGGACACAGCATTCATACACTGCAGGTAATAAATCAAAAGCCATATATTATATTAGCACTAAGAACTGAAGCGTACTGTAGACCACCTTTTCAAAATTAAAGAGGATTAAAAGTTAGTCATTTTTAACTGTGAAAGTTAATTCTAACTCTAACTGAGACTGGATACACTAACTTCCACTACTAAAGCTTCTCATCATTTGGCATCATCCATTAGAGAAGGTGTTCAAGAATCAGACACACAGACCTCTGATGAGGATGAACAAGCAAGAAAGAATTTCTATTTCATATTTGTACTGCCAGGGCACTGGGATGTCCTAACCAAAGTCATTCCGCTGAGCTAAGTGACATGCTGACAGAGACACTGTAAAACCTTTAAGATGAGAATTACTTTCACCCGTTTGTCAGGGGAATTGACCTATGACGATTTTATTACATATATTCCATTATTAATAAACTGCAAAACCAATTTCAAGACACAGATTACACCTACAACTCGTGTGCCAACCACCTTCCATGCTCAGACTGAACAACGTTTTATCCAGAAGGACTTGACTTCTTACAAATCATGACAGGCTAGAGGAAAAGTTATTGCTATATTTCAAATAGTATCTTAACATAGTAGTAAACTTCTGCATCTGTCAAAAATAAACAGAAGTTTATAAAGTTTTTCATACCATCTTGATGTCTCAAGACATGTCAGCTGTATGGTATTTGAAACCATATCCATTGTACAATTTACTCTAAGACACTTGGCAAAAATCAGAAAGTATTCATAAGACTTCAGAAGGAAAAAGCGGATTCAATTAGGTTTGGATTTTTAACAAAGATTTAGCTGTTTTCTACATCATATTTAGTTAGCAGCAACAGTCAGTGTAATTCCTTGGCAGCTCAGTTATTCCAGTTCCATTATTAAACCGACATCATCACTTACACCACAACTCTGAAAATAAATCCTTCCTAACCGTTTCTACGCTTAATTCCATAAGGCCAAAGCATCAGATGCTTCCCTATTACACTTACCTCCTCTGTCAGTTTAGTGTTGGATTTTTCTAAAGCATCCACTTTTGCCTGTAGGTTGTTCACTGTAGCACTGGTGAAAAGAAAAAAGCCTACATTAATTCCTTCTTTTTTAGTAGTCTCATTTCTATTGTGCTATATAATAAAGAATAAATACATCATGTATTACCTTAAGTGTCTGTTGAGTTCTTCTACATAGTTCTTCTGGTCCAAAATAGCAGTTATTTGACCATCTCTGGAAAAAAAAAATCATTCAGCTCAGCCAGAGCATAGCCCTTTCATATCTAAAGCCAATGACTGTGCGGCATGTTTGTGGAGGCCCCAAGCAGACCAGAAGGCCTTCTCCGCCAAGCCAAAAGATGACGAGACAGAGAGGAGCCAATTCCAAGTCAGAACAGAAAGACAAGCTGAAGAGGAAATAGCACAGTTTCTCTTTGATCCTAAACCTCAATATTTGTATTAATAGACCTAAGAGACACCATTAAAGGTCTAAGATGAAATGCGGCCAACTGTTATATGTTCAACTGGACAACATTCAGGCATTTTGTGACACAAGAAACGGAAGGATTAAGGCAGAAAACGTTTTAGTGAGTATAAAATTTTGAATTAAAAAACGACTTTGCGCTACTTGTATATTGGACAAGAGTTATCTCACCAAAATTCATTCAAGGAAAACCATCAACAAATGTGCTTTTTGCATGCATTTCCAGCAGGAAATCCTAACTAAAGGAGAGATCTAGAAATGAAACTACAGATAAAATAAAGGCAATCAAAACACCGGACCCTGAGGTACAATAATTAAACACGTACTTGAATTCAAAATGGCAGAACCTCTTAAATATGAAGAAAGAGTCTCAAAAGTCTCAGAAAACCACAAGACTGGATCTGTGTGTCAGTGTGCCCACACTACTTTTCAAGATCTTGCTCTGAAAGTTGCATAGCTACATTTGTGTACACTGGCACAGGTATTCAGAACTATTACACTTATGATCAGTTCCAAGTGGAGAATTTATTTAGGGATGGTATGGTGCCAAAAATCAACTGCTATCCTGCTAGCTGCACGACTGGTAAAGGCTACTAAGCTGCTTACCGAAAAGGTTTTCAAGAACGGCAGACCTAACTCAGCAAAGGGTCACTTTTAAGGTATTTTCATCATCTTAAATTGCCAGTTAATAAAGAACACACAGAATTCCTGGGACACCTTCCCTTCCCCTGCCACCTCCCAATACTTCCAGTGTCTTATTTATACATTGTTTTTTCACAGAAGAGCAATTCACTTTAAGAAATGTTTTAGTGAAAAAATTAACAGCTTGCAGGGCAACTTGAAATACTTGAAAAGTCATCAAGGGATAACTCGACAATTTATCCTGAAAACTCGAAAAGTTATCAGGAGATGACAAGCAGGACTCTCATGCGTGTGCTTACCCTTCACTGCCTTTTGTGCTGTTCCCATCTTTCAAATACATTGAGAAATCAATAACTCCAACCTAGGGAAAAAAATTGCATTTTACATTAAATGCTTCTCTTAAGAAACACTGTTCATAGCTATGGAAGTTCAGGGTGGTTCAGTTGGAACATCAGCACATGTTGTATTATAACAGATTCGTTATACCAGTAATCTAGCCAAAATGAAGGAAAACATGTCCTCGTTCAAGCAAGAATATGCTAGCAGAAACAGCAAGTTAGCAAGCAAGTCTTAGCAGATAAGGACAAACATTATCATCACTAGAACTATACATACATTACTTATGCAAGCTGTAACGTAAGTGCTCGTGGGCCTTTTCTCTTTTGTTTAATGGCTACATTGATCTAGTCATATGGCATGAGTGAATTACAAGATCAGTTCACTTCTCCCCCCCTTTTTGGGAAAGTCCATCCCAGCATTCTCCTTTATCTTCTTCTACATTTCACACCACAGCAATCCAAATGCAGACCGCATGAAAGCATAACAAAGAGAAAACCAAAATCTTGAATCTCTGATCTCAGTGCTGCCAGTTAACCGATGAACACTGTAACGGTAGCAAGCTTGTATGAGTCTTAAATTACTCATAGAAAAAGATTTGAATCTCAGATAAACAAAGTCCTCTACAACAGAAAATTGGTCCAATTTAAATGAGCAGAAAAAATATTAATGGAACACCCAGTACCTGTGAATCCAGGTCTTCTCCTTTCATGCAGAAATTTGCATCAATGACATTCAAACCTACTAGCAGGCCAGCAATGATCGCACCTTCTTCTTCCATCATTAGTGCATTAGGCTCGTAAAATTCACTGCAGGATGGACAACAGGAGAAAACAAGTGTTGCATCTTTTAAAATTCGACCAGAACAAGGTCAACTAGAATGGCTTTTCTGGTATTTCACACAATAATAAAACACAAGCTCAGGCTTAATAAAAAACAGGCAATAACATAAACTACACAGAAGTGTAGTCCTATTAATAAACTGATGCTCTGACCAAATATCTGCCAGCACAGTACATCTTGGGGTGAGGCAAAGACCCAGTAAGTAGGAGATCTGGGCTCTCAGCTGTTAGAAGGTGATTCAAAGTAAGCATGAAAGTTGAGCAATATCAGAGCACAGTGAAGATTCAAGACTGAGGCTTAATATTAGAGTTTTACAAATAGCATACTTTTACTGCTCCATTAAATACTTCTCTAACATAAGACACCACCACACTTTCCAGTGGACAATAGGAAGTTCTCCTTTCCAGCCCCAAGTCAGCTATGGATTTGCATGGACAGACGACAACAACAAAAAAACCCTACTTGCTTAAGTAAAGAAACATTAACATATTTATTAAATCCTACTACTTAACGTAATCATAGCAGTTCAAATCTGTGGACTTGCAATTAGCCTAAAAACTAACTGCTGTTTTATGAATGGGGAAGTAGACAGAGAGAAGCGAAATGACTTGTTCTGAGTCAGATGCTGATGAAGTGACAAGGTCAGAAACAAGTCCAGGGCCAAGATCTCACAAACGAGAATGCTGCATCCCACCTATACAAATATTTCACCCAAGTCACCTCTTTGGAAACAAAATTTTTGTTTATTCTAACAGACAGGCACTTGAGACAATAAGGGTGGCAAAATGGCAGCTCCTGACTAAAGAAAGAATATTAAGCATTTTTATTCCTTCAAAGGAAGCTCTACATTTCACAAACAGTACTATCACATCAGGAAGAGTACACACACCCTTACCTTTTGGGTGTAAAAGATCTTAAAAAAAAACCACCTTACAATAGGGCAGAAGGGAACCTTATCTAATCTGAGAGAGAGTTCACCACTCACCTGAGAAGATCCTTTCTGTTAATCAAGGCTTTCATGTATTCTGAAAGCTTCTTCTGCATTAGAGCCAGGCGAAGCCAAGCTCTTCCTCTACCCACAGGTGTCCTACAAAGGCAAGAAACAAAACAGTTACACACAAACTGCAATACACATTCACAGACAGCTTTAATAATCCCATTGTGTCTGAAGTTTCTGCACCTTGAAGTTACAGCTGCCATTGATGACAAGAGGGATATACAAGGTATTTAAGCATGAATTGTTACAGACAAGTTTATCATATAATCATAGAATGGTTTGGGTTGGAAGGGGCCTTTATAGAGATCATATAGTGCAAGTAATTATGTAAACAATTATCTAAATAATTATCACTGCTTCTCTCCTAATTCTGTATTTGTTACTATATTAACAGTATTTTCCTGACTTCACTGATGCTGCATGGTACTACATAGGTGATTTACTGAAGCAGATGAACTCTAGTTCATATACAGTTTTGTATACAGCAAATCAGAAGAACACGTATATATTCAGCTCAACAGTGATGCCCAAGCATCACTTCTTCAGGTAGGTGTTAAGCCTGCTCAGAATCCACAAAGACAACAAAATCACAAATTCACCACTGTTCTCTTCAAGTATTTTGCTCATGAACGCACTCACAGGATGCAATAGTGTATAGTCACAGCCCTTCCCCCCCATTTCTCCTGACAATCTGAAGCACACAGCTTTAAAAATATGAGAACTGATATGCTGCATCACAGCTCTGGCTCCTCTACCCCGGCATATTGGCCAGGAGCCAGTATCAGATGCTCTAAAGGAAGGTGTTAAATCCCCCCGTGTTGAGCAGTACCCTGATTAGAAGGAAATTTCTTTTCAGTCTCCAGCAGTCAGCTGTCTTATAGAAAGCAGCATGTGGGGCGCTTTATTTTCCAATCTTAACCAGTATAAGTAGCAATTGCCCATGGAAATCATCTTCTTTATTGCCTGTTGTGGTCTTGACCTCACTAACGCATGATGCTTCATAACCCAAGGGTTAGTATGTATATAGGACTGTGTTTTAGAGACCTCTTCCAAATCTGTCTGTCCTTTATTTTACGTCATGTTGCAGTTTTCTGTTACAACAGGAAAAGGTAACAGGAGCTCTGGCATGACACTCCTAGCGCTCCATGCTGATCTTGTAAGCTGTTCCAGGCAGAATCCTGCACAGTCCTCCAGTACAAGCACCTGTCCATATATACTTCGCTAGTTACTAACCCAAGAGAAGCTGTTATTGAATCTATTCACCCTTTCTTTAAGCAATGAAGATCTGATTCTTAGCCATGACGCTCATACAAAAGTTTCCTCAAACCTTTTAGCTATTTTCTAGACTGAAAGCCTTCACACTAACAATTTTTTTTAGCAATGGAATAAGCAAACCTGAATGTGATATCTGAAATGACTATGCAATTTTTAAGAGCAATATATCCTCAAAGTGGTTTCTTCAGCATACACTAGCATCTTCTCCACCTCCGTGAGCCTCCCTTTTACACAAACTTTACAAGTTCATCCGAATTTATTTAAAAAGGAAAATGACCTCTATCACTTTCCTTCCAATTCCCTTCCTCTACAGTCAGGGAGTCAGTAAAGACTGACACATTCTAAGCACACATTGCTAACCATAAATGAGTGACAAGCAATGTACTATTGTCCATAAGATCCCTTGAGCTTAATATAAGAAATAACATATCCTTTCCTCTCCTTCTGTAGTTTCTTAAGGAAAAAAAAGACTGAAGAACCATTTGTATCAACAGAACATGGCAGACAGATTCCTGATTATGTTTGTCCACCCTTCTCTTCTTCAGGATCTTTCTTACAATTAAAAAAAAAAAACATATTTGTGCAGTAAAAGACTATACTTACTTCAGACCTGGGAGATCCTTAACACTTGCTGTAATCTCTGCAGCTTCAGGAACAAGTTTTTCTACTAGTTCTAGAGGTCCCCAAAATGACTTATTTTGCCCAAGAAAAGTCTTTTTGGCTAGAAAAGGAAAAGGTATAAAATTAGTCCATTAAGCCTCTGTTGACTATCTGCATTCTCAAACAAGGTCAGAAGCGAATGAACAGTTGACAAAGAGATTCTACTGGGCAAGTACAATAGATTACTTTTTATGAACAAGTGTGGCGATTACTGGCATCATTCAAATAAAGCAACAGGAGCTTGAGATGGATGCCAGAAATAATTTTATACATCCCAGATACTGCAAAACAACATCCAGTGATAACCACCAACTGAGATTCAGTGCTAGTGGCAAAGGCTGCTCTCACTGTCCAAGTTACATGTTGCATGCACAGTAATTTTCCCTCACTGTCCATCACATTACACGGAAGAGAATTGCATCACTTTGAATCCACTCTTTTGCCACAGCTTCCAGGGGCTTCTCTGTACATCCTTTCCTCCTTCAGGAAAGGTTTCTAATAACCCCTACATTTTAACACTGGAAATTAATTTGCTTCTTCCGTAGTTTTACTGCTACTTTGCAGCAGCTGTAAGGAAACTGAGAACTCAGTTAACTTAAAACCTGCAGTAGGGACACCAGCAAACAGATAAACAAAACTGAGGAGTATGAACACTTCTCCCTTGCACAATGTTACCTTACCCAGCACAGGAATCGCTTTATCAGTGCGTAATGCCGAACTCAACCACTAAAGCAGCACTGCAGGATGTATGTACAGGTGCTGAGAGGGAGTTTAATATCCCCTGCTTTTCATCCCAAGCTACTATCAAGCAAGGGCAGCAAATCAAGAGAAGTAGCATGATACCGGGCAGTTTAAGTTGTGACTCCATATTGTAAATATAAACATATGCTCTGCCTGCCATTTTAAAAAGCAGCTTACACGACAGTAGCTGCACACAGCCCAAATCCTCAATTTTGAGAGAACTGAGAAACAATCTCAGCATTACATCCCCACTTCCAGCAAGAGGACCATTGCCCCTCTGAACCGTGAAGACATGCAAAAAAAAGAAAGCGGAGTCATGATCTTGCTGAGGAGACAATTTTATTCCTGATGACTTACTCATATTTGAGTCACATCTGCAATGCTGTTATAACAAGTGACAAGCAACATCAACAACTGAACTTTTCACCTGCGGTATTACATCTTCAGCAGACATTTTCTTCTTTCTGTCAAGTCACCTGTGATCATAACAGACATCCTGCTCTCCTTAGCCTGCTGTTGAATACCAAACCAGACCCTAAAACGAGATTGCTCTCTCTCGCTCCTATGCTATGACCAACAGCCTGGGAGGACTCCTCTCAAGGAAGGTTACCTTTCAAGCCATGTTTAAGGCAATGTTCCATCACAACGAAGAACTGCTGAAGAGGTGCATAGTCAGAGTCCAGCGTCCTGCCCAGATTAAGTGCAGATTCGATCAACCCCTTGATACTCAGTTTTGCCATGTTCATCAGGTTCATGCGTTCATTAGCCATGAGATAATTAGGATCTACAGAAAATAGAAGAAAAATACTGTTGAGTAACAGAAGTTATTTTCAGTACAATAAGATATCCCATCTCCCTCTTTTTGTCCCCCAGCTTGAAGATATTTTTAATGGCAGTAACAGTTTGATGAGAGGTGCTCTCTGCAGGTCTTTTCTTGAGAAAAATCAAAATTATCTAGCACTTTATGATGAAAGCCATACTGACGTGGGAGTAGGTGATATATTAAGGGTTTCCTCAATACTTTCACTACAAAATCCTTAATTTTTCAAGAAATCACAATTTGAAGGCAGATGATAACATTGTGCTTTCCATCTTGACAAGGTGTTACTGAATGTTATGGCCGTCACTTGCTCTAGCTCAAATCCCCAGCTATATCCATCATCTACAATCCAGTAAGAACTCTGCAGCGGTGATTTTTTCTTCAACCTACAGCCAACCATGAATCCTCACACACTTAATCCATCAGTGTTCCTCTCTATCAAGTTTTGCATCTTTCGTGACTTTTTTTTTTTTTTAATTTGGGTGTAACAGAGCTAATTCACCTTGCCTACAGGCCTCCTGCCCCCCGACCTGTCTCTGACACAGCACAACATGCCAATGCCAACACAAAATGCCTCTTTTCCCAAACACCTTACTTCCCAACACCTCGAGAAACAGTTTTTTTCACAGCATTACTGTCCTGTAACTAGAGTGAAATTGTCATACGCCCACAATACAGCTTGCTCAAGCTTTAGGCCTGGAGACACACAGTAACAGAGACAAATCCTTGCTGTTAAAATACAGAGTTGCATCAGCTGCAAGTCTTCTGTTTGCCTCTGCTCCACCTGCAATCTCATACCCAATTTTTGAGCTCAGGTTCCTCAGCACAAGCAGCAGCTCCATCCGTGTAAGGCCCATTTATTCTATGGTGCTGTAGACAGCCGCAGACCTTTGAACACTGATTTACCACCTCCACCAGTGCGTTTATTACACTTAGCAGAAAAAAGGTGACCACAGAGCATCTAAGACTGGATGCGTACCCAGTGCTTAGATGTGTCATCCACTGTACTAACAAAACATGCTTGTGCTCAGCAAGCAATTAAAACAAGTAAATACTCGAGACTGAAATCCTTGAAGGATTTCAAGAAGAACTGTATTTCTGTTGCAGAGAATGCAGAGGAAAGCATGGGTAAGTTTGATGGAAGAAGCCATGAAGCTAACTATAAACCTAAGCAGTGGAAGAATTGACATGGCTGTTGCTGCTACCACCCAGCACTACCACTTACACCCACAAAGTGACTCTCACTGCCACTGGGGGGGTTCCTCAAGCTCTTTTTGGCTGCTCAGAGATTACCTCTCCTTAACACTCAGACAGCTTAGACAGGTTCCCATGTCTCGCCTTGAAACATCTGTCATTGCTGAGGAAGAGATGCAACCCCCATCCTCAATGGATCTACTCCCCAGGTAAACTCTTGCAGAAGCCTGGGTTTGTCTTCAGCACGTTTGCCACTGACTAGACAGCAAACCTCTGCCAGACACGTAGACTTGAGCTGTCTGGGTTTGTAACAGCTCCCATATCCTCCTGTCCATAGCAATGTGAGGGACGATTTCTCATAATCTAAGATGTAACAACCTAGCCCAAAGGGGTATGTTTTTCTCAGACTACTGCCGCCTCCTGTAGCACCTGTTCTGCTGATGAAAGGCATCATCCTGCTTCATCACGGTGCCGATACTGATGAGCCCAGTTGCTCATGTGTGGGTGACTACAGCCTCCTTGTCATCTCAAACATCCTACCACTGCGACGAGGCATCTTGTCAGTACCCACCATCCAGAAACAAAGCAAGGAGCAAAACTTCACAGAACTATTAGAAATTAGAAATCACATTGATCCCGCTTTCAATTTTGGCCACATCATGCGGGTTGAAAAGCACTGTAGGCCCAACTGCCCTTAGCTGATATGAGCAATATTTAATTTTAGTGCCCTATGACTGAATACAAAATAAGCAACAAGAGCAGCAGCTGCTACTGTGTGATTGAGACTTCCTATGCCAGACGAAGGAGGCAGTGAAAGGCACCTCGGGGCTAGGAGAGGAAAAGCAACTACTCAAGCGCAGACAACCATCCCCAATCAAAGAACCAGAGAAGTTATACAAGGGGATCAAAAGAGACTATTTGTGAAGCCTAGGAGCCAGCAAAACCTGGGAACAAGCCGAATCTGCCTCTGAAGCATTCCATATTCAGGTTCCCACGGCTCCAAAGCTAGTTGGCACTCCACGTGGTAATGTCTGGGTATTGCTGCTTAGTTTTGCATGGCCTGTCTGCTAGCGGATGGGCTGCTTTTATCAGGGATGCTGATGGCCCAAGAAATACTCAGACCTAGCTCTGTGGCAACTGAGCTAGCAACAGTTGAATAGCCCCCGTTACTGTTAAGGGGTGTGAAAAAATCCACAGTCCAGGGAGAGGGACCCATCAGGGCAGCTGCCACCACTCAAACGTGGTACCGCAACTGCTTTTGTTTCGTCTCTTCAAGTGTGTCAGGACAAGGCCTCTCTCTTCTCCCTTTTCTTCTCCAGGATCAAGCAGTACCCGAAGCTGTCTTCTCTAAATTTCACTGGAACCATCCTGGCAGGTCCTGCACAGAGCAGCTCAAGCAGTGAAGCCATCCAACAGAGAAGGAGAGCATGGAGCCAGTGCTAAGCAATGCCAACTGAAATCGCCATTGATTGACAGCCACGCATCTAATTTCACTCCAGGCCACATCTGCTGCCACAGGAGTGTCTTCTTTTTCAGAGAAGCACCAGACAAGTTCAGCTGTTCCTGTGTCTCCACCCAGTCTTCTACTGCTGAGGGACAGAGCGATCAAGACTCCTGGTGAGTTATGTTTTAACTCTACACTCTTAAAGCACTGATTGTCTTGGCTCCCAGCTTATAAGAAGTCTGGGACAAGGCATTTGCAATTTATTTTCACCGTTTAGGTAACTTAAACTATTCATTTAGCAACAGAACTCTTGCAGGAGCATTGGACTGTAGAAAGATGTAATTTAGTGAGTGAATTCTATTGCTTTTGCAGAACTACTATTATTTTAAACTGATAGATTTGGCACTTAAATTGAGCAGAATACCTGTTTTATGATTTGCAATCCATTTTATGATTTTCTATGTAGCTAAGAGAACAGTCACCATTACTAGAAATGCAGGCCCAGGAAAACTAAAAAATCAGATGTAATATAACACCAAATTGATTGCAAAAACATAATTTTTGTACGTGCAGTTAAAAATACATTCAGCACTCCTGAGTATTCCCTTCTGTGCACTTCTGGATGATGCTAACGAATGCCACCTCTGACTATAGCCATCACAGTTGCCTTCTAAGAGCACACGACTGTCACTGCAGCGTTTGCTTCTACCACAGCGGGCTGTAGGCACAAAATTACGTTTTGCTTTGGCTCCATGGTTCAAAGCCCATTCAGAACCACCTCATCTACAAAGAAACAGCCAGCTCCCTCCCGCAGTACTTCTGGTATAGTTTTACTCCATCTACAGCAGACTAGACTTAAATCTTGTCAATAACCACAGCTTCTAGTTCTTCTTTCCTATCGGGGAAACAGCAAGATACAGGAAGATGGAGAGAGCTTCTATCCTTTCCTACCAACATTTTTCCCCCACTGGCCAAGGCGTGCCTGTAAGTAACGGAGCCCTGCTGCATTACCGAGCTGCGGGAGCGACTCTTCGATCACATCAGTAGCGGGGCAGGCATCCAAAGTGATTCTGCTCAAGTGGCAAATCAATGGCTAATGCAAAATTAAAGAAACCTTACAAGATACCTACACAGAAAACGTTACTTAGGCTATGGCTATCAGCTTATTTGAATTAGGATCGATTCCAGCTACACTGTTCAGAATTCAGGTGCTATTCCACTGTGCACTCACAGGAAACCATATACATTTCTTCCAGTATCAAGAGTTGCTGCCTCATGCAGACCTACGCTAAGGTCAAGGGTATGCTATGTTTTTCTGAGGCAAGATGCCTGGTTTTCCGTGAGTCAGAGGTCTGCCGTGTATCAACTGGCATCAATGTGACACTAATTAAAAAAGAAAAAAATGGATATGGATATGTGTATGAAGCACGTTCAAGGTAACTACGTTCTTTCAACACCTTTAAAGGATAAGAGCTAATGAAGATGCGAGCTGATGAAAGGACTTAGTTAAAAAAAAAAGGGAAAGCTGGGCTACAGATTTAAGACTAAAACACAGTCATGCTCTGAAGAACTATAATACCACATCACTGAAAAATGTTTTAATCACATTGACTAATTAAAGGCAGCTTCTTCATTAGTCTGTTGTGAATGATGGTGCTCTGTGTATGCATCTTATCCAAGATTTTCATCCTGTAAATAAATCAACTGTCACATGGTATAAAAGTGCATAAAATCCCCAAGACTTATTCCAAAAATAAAATCCTAAATAATGTATACCCTTGTTTGTAATGTTGCAACATACACAACATTGAATTTGAGTCTAAAAGTGCAGAGCAAGCAAGTAAAAACGACTTTCATACACTAAGACTGTCCAGGCAGCTTCAAGTCAACCCAGCCATTTTCTGCTCTGACAACCTGAACCTGACATCAAGCTGAGATTCTCACTTCATGCCAATACCTTCTCCGACTTTCTCTCTCTGCCATTAACTGCAGAAAGCTCAACCTGCGTTGACCATAAATGTCACATTGTGAACTTTAAGAGTAAAGCCTTGGTCCTTACGCTTGGCCTTTCAATGTGGTCTGGATTTCAATTCAAGTAATCTGAAATTCTCCAGACAATTTTGCTATTTAAAAATTGTAGCTTCTGCAGAACAGACCTAGCCGCGACCATGCAGTGGTCATGATTGCACCGGGCTTGCATCCCATTAAAATGGCAGGTATTAAATAATCTGCTCATCCTACTGTTTCCCTAAAACACTATACTCTCAGGTTTTTGAAGATGTGTAACTCTGCCATAATCATTCACATGCAAACTGCATGAAAAGCAAAGCATTCCTGAGAAGTTTCCAGGAAAAAAAAAAGAAACTTTCAAAAGCATCCAAGAACCTCAGGAACCCCATCATTTTTTAGAAGGTAAAATATACAACTAGGAACATAAAAAGTCAAGGGAAAAGTCAACACAATATTGGATCTCAAAAGATTAAGCCATGACTGTGCTTCTAGGGACTTCCCTCCTAGCGACAACAAATTTTATCACTCCTCATACTAAATTCCTATAACAGATTTAAGAAGAAAATAAAGCCAGAACTTTGATCAAACGCAGGGACTCATGAAATACTCTAAGTGTGAACATGTCTGCTCAAAGTAGTGCCTATTGATTAGCAAGGTTGTCCACATACTGAACCCATTTTAAAAGTCAAGAATGCAAATTTCCAGCAATCTGAAATTATAAAGGCTACTGCTGTGCACAGCAGAGGAATAACAACTTGTGATCAGCTCATGCTGCACTCAGATTAACTGAGATACATGGCAATGATGAAGCACTGGCTTTCACAGGAAACCAGTCAGCACTGAGTTTCAGTTAAGCAAATTCACATTAGGAAAGACATTAGTTCTAGCTGTTCAGGCTCTGAAATCAAAAACACATGTATAATTTGAAATAAATGCAAATGAAATAAATTTGAAGCAAATCCCTAGATAAATTAAGGGCTTGAAATGACTTTTTCCCTGCCTCTGTTCTGCCACACTACATGATGCGGAAGGTGAGAACACTCCTCTCAGAAAGCTGAAGCTGTCTCTCTGCATATTACTGACAGGGAGTCAAATAACCTCCCTTGCCACGAGCCTGAGGACATCAGGAATTGCCATCCTTGTGGTCAAAGCCGCAGAGGGTACAGGCACCTACCTACAAGCCAGCTGCCCCAGGGCAGGGCCTGGCACCCGAATTCAGGCTGACAGCAGGGGCCTGTGCTAACAGACTGACTTATGGTCAAGGTAACCACGCCGTGGCCATCTCCTCTTTGCCACCCCAGCTTTAGTGGCAGCTGTTTCCAGCTGAGTGGCTCGCACAGTGAGCTGGGAGCCAGGGGAGTACCTGCAACCTGAGCTGTTTGCTTTTGGCATCTGATCCAGAGTCCTTCAGTCCCGATGGACAAATAAGTTCAAGCAAGCTCAGGCTACTTCAATGCTGCAAAAGCAAACAGGAGTTGAACATCCGTGTGTATCTTTTAAGCTTCTATCTCAGCTGGAGCTTTCCTGACACTCCCTTATATCCAAAGTCCTCATCTGCCTTCTAGCAGCACACTTCCCTGCCTACCACAGCCAAGAAGGTGATACACACCTTTTGCTTATCGCCAACTCGCTCCCTCAGAGGTAAGCAGCAATTAAAATAAAAATGAATGAACGCTCACAAATGAAAAGTAGAGGCATGTCTGTTTCTACAGAAGAATGTTTTTCTCTAGTTTTTTGCTTCTGTATTCCAAACTCAGCCTCCCTACTCTAAGGGACTGTGGATAAACTGGAAAGGAGATGTACCAACACCACATTACAAACATGCATCTCATTTCCTGAGAGAAGCAGCATTTTTATAGAGTTTCAATGGTTGCCTCATTTGTTCTTGCTATTACGCTCTTCATCTTCGCCTCGAGGGGGAAGGCACACTCTATTACACTCTATTAGTAGGGAGGACAAGTTCCCAACAAGCAAGCATACAAGAGTTTCAGCAAAAACAGAATAGGGTGGTAGGCACGGGGAAACAGATGCAAGGGAAAACAGACAGGTCAGACATTTCAAATGTATCTTTGAAATACATTTCATCACCATCCCACAAAAATAAGTGCAAAAAAATCTGGACAATGTTTTACAGAAGAAAAGAATCAACCCCTTTTCTTCCTTAAAGACTACCTCGGAAATCTCTCGGCTGGTGCTGCTGGGGCAGAATTAGCTGCTGTGTCGGGAGAGAGCACATCTCCCCGGGCTGAGGAAAGCTGGCTGTGTCCACCAGGCAGAAGCCCAAGCACAACAGTTAGGGAAAGCAGCACCCACAGAAGCTGACCAGCAAGCCCTCCATGTAGTTAATACATCAGACCAATTTCTCGCGCACAACACACCCTCTTTAGAAAGATTTGTACCATTTCAACTTCCAAACATAAATAAAAATGTATTTTTGCTATGTCATGGTTGCTTTTGCTTTTTTCTTCAGCCAGAAATATGCTTCAAATTCCTTGCATGGGAAGGTTTTTTTTTCTAGCAAGTCTCATACCTGCTGCATTGTTTTGCCTCCATATTTATCAGATATTACTCTGGTAATATTTACTACATATTTTAAGACAGATGTACCCTTCATGCTGTCGCTCAGACTTGACCTTCTGTTTAGAACCCTGAGTCTATCATATAATCACACTTTGCTTAATTTTACCATTTTGCTTTGCCGAGTTTAGGTTTAAATTGCTTATCTGTACTATAAAGCAACAAATGAAGTTTCTGATTAAGATTCTTCCAGTGGGAATGAGACCAAAACTGAACAAAGCACTGGTAAGAAAAAAAAGCCACTGTGTTGGCTCAACTCACAAATTGGCAAAAGGAGCCAAAACACATCTGCTGGTTTTATTCCTTCATGGTTATCAGTACAGGAATAACAGGACTTGTGCTCTCAAGACTTCTACATTTCAACAGCCCTAGTGTTGGCTTCCAATTTGAGATCACCACTTTCAAAGAATTTGGCCTTTCAAATATGTATGCCCCTAATCATACTTTTACATTGTATTTTATATTCTTGTAAAGGATGAACGCAAACTTCTCAGCCTCAAGGGGAAAATGCTCTTGTCTCTAGAAGGCACGTCCACCTTCTGTGCTGCAAACACTTCCATCCCAGCCACGCACAGCTGTTTTTAGCCAGGCTACAAATTTACTTCAGTGCATGCTGAACTGGGATTCACGTATTTCACGCCTGCCCCGCTTTAAGAATCAAGCGGTGCAATACTAAAAACTCTCATTTAGTACAAGTTTTAATCAAAATTTGCAAAACAAGTTTTAGAGCCATTTTTGCCAAGTCTTGACTTGATAAATAGAAATAAGTACCTCAGAAAAACTGAAACTTTGGGGTTATTTCTGAAACCTTATTTAAAATTTAGCTTCTAAATATTGCTGGATCTTTTAAGTTGTGTTTATATCAGGCTCAGGAAAACAATCATCCCAGAATCTATTTAATGTAAGAAAACTAGCCCCTCTTTGTTCACTTTTTCTACTTTCACTGCAAGGCTCAAAATTAGTAGCAGGTTTTTTTCTTCCCTTTTTTTTTTTTTAAAAAAAAAGGAAACATTGATAGAGTATCCCCATATTTTCTAAAAGAGATCAGTTAGAATTTAGAAACCAAAATTGATCACGCAGAGCCCATGAAGGCATTGGTAAAATTTAGCAGAAAAGCCTTCACAATACCCATTTTAAAGGCAAATTAATACAATTGAAGGAGTAATACATAAATGAGAGTGATCAAAGGCATTGTCTTTAACACGCTAACAGCAGAAACCAAACATCCATCCACAGTGCAACAAGTACAGCACGTTCTGGCTGTGAACCTGGCGCAACCAGACAAGCATGTTCAGAAAGCCAAAGCTATTAGCACTGGAAAGGAGAACCGCATTTTGCGCTCAGGCTCTAAATCATAAGTCAAAAGCCAATCATTAGTGGAAATAATAGCTGAAAGATGTTGGTGTGGCACGCACCTTCAGTATCATCACGCAATTGCTCCACCACATCTGTCAAATCCTCCCAAGAGTCTTTGCAAACAGCAAAAAGAAAGGAAAAGAAAGAAAATGTCATGCAAGCCAAGATCTAAAGGAAAGATTCAAAATCAAGGTACGAGGGAAGGATAACTGAAAGGGAGATTCGCATAATACAAGATTCAATTCATATTGGCAAGGAATTTGCAAGTCGAAAGGGTTTGTTAGTCTGCACAAAGCAATACAGCAAAGCTTATTTTTTCCTCCTTGAGAGGCGAATTAAGGTAAGCTTTAATAAAGCTTGAGAAACTCTGTTGCTTTTTTTGCATTAAGACAATCAATATTTTAGTAAAGCACATCCTAAAAAGAAAAGCAAGAAATACGTTATTTTGTTTGTAAGGCCAAAGCACTAAACGTTTGGCGTTTACGCAACGTCAGCATTTGTTTCAATTCCCTCCTACCCAGCCCCCAAAAGAACCCCCAAAATAACAGGGAAATGCAACTATACATGAAAATCAAGCATGACAAGCTTTGCACATTTCAGGCAAATTACATACTGAGGACTTTTTGAACAGGCTTCAACGAAGGTCTAACTCTGTTACAACCATCAATTCAAAAGAAAAACAGTGTAGAGGTGATCCAGCTTCGCCTGGACTCGGGTCACAGGTTTCACGTCGTCATTCTGATGTTGATTCACTAAGACCTCAACCAGAAAACACTCTTCTCCTCGCTGGGAGCCTGCAGAGGGCTGGCAGGCACAGGGAGGAGGTAGGTATATCCTGGCAGAGGAGCAGGCAGGACAGGGAAAACTCGTTTCAGCACACCCACTAATTCCCTGGGTTTGAACCCACAAAACAAAGCCTGATGAAGCCCCGGACGGTCTGCGCCCCGTGTGATTTTCAGCTCCCTACTTACATGCCCGCTCTCCCCAGCACTGATTTGCAGCCCGCTGAAGCACAGGGCAGGCTCTATTCCCCTTCACACGCCAGCCGTGCCAGAGTCCTGAGCAAAGTTCACATACTGCTAGGACCTCCTCCCTCCCACGGAAAAGTTACCGCCAGCCTCCTCCTGCCCTGGGACCCAGCGCTGGCTAACAAACGGCACATTCATGCTGGCTGCATTTGGAGAAAAAAAAAATATAAATACCACTATGACCAGTAATTCAGCTGATCCCCAAAAGCTTCTTGGGCTGCAATAGCAACAGTCACCGTATCCTTACAAACTTTTATTCCAGCAGATGGTTTTTAGAAATCAGTTTTCTCCATAAAGCATAAATTCACTTCCTCCCCTATGGCTGAGCATTACTGCAACAACGACAACGGCAGAACACCACCACTCACTGTGTCTTACCCATATCCCCACACCGAACTGACCAACCGCTTTGGATTCGGCGGGGATTTTCTCCCATCCTACTTATGGGTGAGCAGAGAGGGAGGATGAGAGCAACCAAATCAGACCTACCTACCTCCGCTCCCCAGGTGCGGCTGGGAGTTTCGCTTGAGAAATTCCCTGCAATTGCAGCAGCAAGGCACCCATGGTGTCCCCCCCCACTCCCCGCACCTGCTTCCGCTCCACGCATGGCTTTTGGTCGTTTATTACAGGTGTTAACATAGTCCCAAAGGCTTCCCGGAGTTCAAAGTTAAAGTAAACTTTCCGTAGCTTAGTGCAGCAGTGGACGGACATTTCTCTTGCGCTTTTCTGGACTCCACTGCGCTCGCTCCTTGGAGTGCCATGCCCCCCCCCCCCCCCTTTTTTTAGTACATATAATGCAGATAGTAGTGTGCTTCAAGTATTCAGTATCGGGGAAAATGTTTTTCATAACACATCTACACAAACAGGTTAATACAACTAGTATTTTCTACCTGTATTTCTAGGTATTTCTAAAATTAAATGAGGCCAAAATCTAGCTGCTCATCCAACCATTAATTTAATAGCATTTTCCACCACGCACAAAGATCAGAACCAGATTCTAACCGTCCCATAATCCCTACCTGCACACTGAGATCAAGGACAGACAAACATCCCCAGTGAATGGTCTCTCACCAAATATTGAGGGCTTTTTTCTTTATCTAAAGTGTAAACGGTGAAGAAAATCTCATAATCAAAAAATAAAAAATAAAAATCCATCTATACATACATACATGCACTGCATGGGCCACGCATAAGCCAAATATTTAACATCTCTACTCCTCTAAGCCTGTCTTTGCTCAGCTCCGTATCCAGACACCACCCTGGTCCTCCATCTTACTAAGACAGCTGTTAGCAAAGGGCACTGAGGCTTGCACACTGAAAACACAGGTTTTGAACTCTCATCACTTGGAATTATTCTTAACCAACGTGGGAAATAACTGAACTATGTCCGGTCAGCAAATTCCAAGCAGTCCAATCCCCCTCCACCATCACATTGGGGCTCAGTGTTTCACAGAAAGGTGCAAGAAACCTTCCAGCTGAGCTGGCTACATCTGGACCATTGCCACCTAAATCGCATTAAAAGACGAAGGGTGGTTTTTTGTTTGTTTGTTTTGTTTTTAATTTAAACCCTTACCAAGTAGTCCACGTAAAGCTTGCAAACAAGTGTCCAGTGCAGTCTCAAATATTTTTTCCTATTACATCCCTGCAGACAATAATCTCAGCCTCTTTCTAATGAGAAATGCTCCTGAGAATTGCATGAATTTACATTGGCACTGAGGGACTATGGGACCTGTACAGATTTAGAGGAAAAGGAACACATTTAATTAGCACCTCCTTTCATATTTTCTGTTCATTTCGTTGTGCATCTAGCAGAGGGTTTGCATACATTTCATCTCCTCTTTTACACTGCACAGCTTTCTCTACTTGTTTGGAATTTTCCCCTAACAAGGAAAAAATTCTTCTTAAGACAAAAAATAGTAACAAAGAACTGCAAATAGATAGTTTCCACGGTCCTCCTCACAGTAAATCCAAGATAAATTCAATATCTTTGATTTTTCTGCAAAACTGATAGCAATAACGTATCAGTTATAACTGACATAGACCACATTTAGAAAACAGGCTGACCAAGACTATGTCTCCGTAGAAGAGCTGCCTCATTCCAGCCAGACTCTCAGGAAGATTAGCATTATGGAATAGAGTATTACGCTGGAATAAATACACAGCCCTGCTCTTTACAAAACTTTATTGCTAAAATAATGGATGGGTTTCTTATGATTAATATGTTAATCATAAGAGTGCTTTGATTCCTTTGTAAAGTTATTTTCTTCTCTGCTTGGCCGACACATCAGCAGTTATCTTAACTGGTTTGAATACAAGAGACAGTCTGGATCAAGCAGCAGGAGGAGATCCACTTTGGGCTGATCCATCCACTGGGATGGACCCATCTTCACAGTGGGGTGAGAAAGCCCTCGCAGCCCCAGTAAGATTGCTCCAGCAGCAGCGGAGCAGCACGAGTTTAGCCACGCTTTTAGAACCAGTCACAAAGCCTACCAAATCCCACGTCAAATGAGGTTTTTCAGGACATTTTTATCCTTTGCTAGCAATGTAAAAATAATAGTAATACAAGCAGATCTCAATGAGCAGGGAAACTAATGTACAGGAAGAAGCAGCTGCTACCACTTCGCTTCTCCTAACAATGATGTTTAAGAAGGTGTCAATTAATGAATGATGCGTACAGTATGAAAACAGTAACAACAAAAAAATCTTCCCCTCCTAACCTTATCTTCCTGAATTTGTTCACATCTCAATGTTTGTTTTAGTATTTCTTAAAGACACATGCAATACCTAACAGCTGCATTGAAACTTGTAACAAGTCATGCAGGAATAACAGATATTGCCAGCAGATATGCTTCCCCAGAAAACAAAAGTTTTTATAATTAAGCCCTGGAAGAATGTACCAGTATAAAATTAATTTCATGAAAAAGTTGAAGTCCAAAGGCAACACTGCTCAGCAGCGATTTGCCACACTACTACACAAAGCCAAGAAAACACGCTACATGCTGAAGCTGACTACATGAAGGGGAAGTCAAATTGTGGCTTCTTACATCGTGGGCAGGTCAGGGATAAAAAAAAGCACCAGATTCAATTTACAGGGTTTTTGAACCGGTGGCACACAAGAAGGAAACAGCTAGAGTTCCCAAATACGTAGAAGCATCTGTGGGGTATTTTAAACAAACCTAAACAAGTGCTGAACATGTGGCCTTTAATAAATGCTGAGCAAGTTCCCAAAGACCTGCACTGCACAAAAACTTACCTATTTCCTTCAAACTGTTTTTACAGAATGCGTTCATTAAGAAAGTGTGAAATGCGTGTTACCAGCTCCAACAGCGTCTCAGACTATGCTGGGATACCACCTACAAGCAGACTCCCACAATTCACCGTGAGCCTAGAAGTGGAACTGCAAGTTCCCCACCACACGGTTTCCCAGTCCATCCCACCCATCCGTTTTCTGCCCATGTCCTCTGTACTTTTATTAGTAAACACCTTGCGAGTACAACTAGCAGGATGGAGAAACCAGAACTTTATATATAGCTACAGCATTTTTTCCTGTGTAAAGAAAGATGCACAGAACAAAGCAGTGAATCCACGCTTTTTTTAAAAAACAGCTTCCAAGCATAATATGAAAATCAAGTTCCTTCAAATGCAGACTAAATAGGTCAGGATTTTTTTTTTTTTGTAAGCACAGAAGTCCTTAAAACTGCATAAGGAGAAGCTGAGAAGTCAGTTATTAGCCAAAAAAAAAAAAAAAAACAGCATCAATTTTGGGAAGTGAAAACAGAGGCTGGTCCAGAAAGTACTCAGCAACAGTGAAATGTGAATCATACCTCTTTGGCTATGAAAAGACCTGACCCGGATCTGCTGGTTTTTGCACAGGCACTTACAGGCTTGTGACACATACTACACACACCAGCAGCTAAGGGCCAAGACCAGAGAGACAACCAGATTGCACTCAGGCGGTCTCGATGCACTTCTGTCTCGAATCCCCTCTGCTCCTGCTGGTGATTTGCTGTGACTGACAACAGTTCTGAGGAGAGAAGCAAGGACAGCCAACGTATTTAAAGTAAGACCTACAGAAGTGCTGACTAGTTGGTTATGACCAAACAACATAGGCAGGAATCAGGACAATGATGAAATGAACTGAACCTAACTAAACTGCAAACAAAAACGCCAAGCAACAAGGGTAGCTCTCTCCTGACTCCCCTTCTTCCTCTAAATACAGACATCTACCTTTCATCTAAGACCCTATATTCAAAGCTAAGATCTTTCTTTTTCCTTCAGAAAGGAAAGAAAAGACCACTCCTCCACGCCTTATTAACAGGCGTGAGCCTAACTACAGCACTTCTCAGATTCACTTAAAGGTACTTCAAAGAGCAAGTGAAATTCTACAGCAACCATAAATATAACCGTAAGTTACAGATATTTTCACTGTCAGTCATGTCTCATTGTGCCCTGAAGAGAAGTACTAGCCACGTCCTACAGAGGGCTGCTAATGGAAGAAATGATGACACATGCGCTCATTAGAAGGCTAAAATCAGACAAATAGTCCTATAATTAGTTTTTAGTCTGCTGCTCTAACCACTTGCTCGTCTTTTCTGGGCCAAAGCATCCCATAAGGGGAAGTTGGAAGAGTTTTCTCAGAAGTACTGAATATGCACGACAAATCGCACTTGAGTCTTTCTTTTCTTTAAGGCTAACATTGTCCTTCATTGTATGGGCAACTAATACTTTTACCATTAAAAGGAAACCTTTAGTCATGTTCTTATGTTTACTTAAATTGCATTATCCCATATTTAATGCCTTAGGTATGATAATATGTTTAAGAAGGAAAAAATAAGCTGGTCAAGAAAGGTATGTGTGTAGGTATGTAATAAATAACTTCTTCATATGAGCTTTGCAAATCAGGTGGCTCACAGAGTCAACGAAGAAAAGGGAAGAGCCAAAAAGAGATTAAGCATCATATTGAAAGAAATCCACAGAATTCAAGAAGCGACCAGACAGTCTGCAGACCCCAATGACAGCAACTATTTATTAAAAACTTAGCAAGTGGTTTAAAGAGAAAAAAAAAATTAAACTCTCTACATAAAAATGAGGGGAGAGAGAACGAGTGCCTTACGTACAGCAGAAAAAAAGTCCATTCACTTCAGCCCGCAATTTCTGCCTGGGCAAGCTATTCCCAGAAGGGGAAAGTTAAAAAAAAAAAAACAGATACTAAAAACACTTAACACACACATCATCCCGTCCTGCTGCACCAGCACATGCCCGCTTGCAAGTGCCGGCTATCCTTCCAGCGAGCACAGCAGGGAGAACACCGAGCGCACGGGTACCGCTGCTTCCCCTCACTGCCCAGAGCTGTACTTTGCTGACGCAACTGATGCTGGCGCAGCCTGCTCTCTGCAGATAACAGTTAATTTTACCTATTTCCTCTGACCGCACATCACACGTTGCCCCAATCCCTGCGCTGCTACGCTGCACCTCCTATCCTCGTCCCCTCAGCCAGTGCAACCTTACCTGGCATCCAGCTGTCCAGAATTTCTTTCTTTACCTCATGTTGCAGCACCAACAGTTTGTGCTTCCACCAATTGTAACAATTACGTGTTTTTAGTGAAAAAATTTACACTTATGAGGTTCTTTTAAAGGCCATTGTTAAGGCCATGAATAACTACTATGGGAAACTTTTGATTTTATTTTGGCACTTGACAGTTCACACACACAAACAAGAGAAAAACCACCCTACTTCTTTTCCTCCGTCTTTCACTTCCCATCTTGGTTAACACCTAAGGGGTTTCTCTGCAACTTCTGAATCATTATTTCTGAGGGAAGTAAACCTTCTCCACATTTCCCAGGCTCGTCTGTCTTCATTTAGAGTGAGCAAGCTTAGGAGAGCAAACAACTCTTGATTGCAATTTCTTAATTACAATGTTGAAAATATTTATAGAAGTTTAACCTTTAAAACAAACCCAAACTAGAGAAGTGCTGTTGTGACATCCATCTCATCCTCACCTAACAGGACATTCTCTTTTCCAATTAACTTGAGGGCTGCTGAACAATACCAATCGTCCCGAGGAGCTTTTTAAAGCTTCATCTTCCTTCCCCACTGGTTCAGGGTCAAATCTTCTGTCGGTCATTTCTCTTTCTTCACAGCTCTCTTGCCGGCTTGTGATGGGATTCAGTGCAAATACAGTAAGCAGGGCATCTCCTTCCTCCTCTCCAGGAGGATGACAATCTTTATCACGTTGCTTTTCAGTATGTGCTGTCTGGATTACATGACCTAACTGCTATTCCAAAGACCTAGGATTACTAACAGACTAATTCATGTATCTCACACATAATCGACTTCGCATTTGTTCTATTAAATCCAGTCTCCAGCTCACGCCTGTCAGGAGGGCGCATGACCTAAGAGTACCACAACTGCCAATCTGGCAAGCCACATGCTTTTTTAAGCTCCTTCAAACTTCTGCCCTGTTTAGAGGTTTACTGCCACCATTCACAGATTAGGAGAGTACTTTTATGACAAAAGAATAAATCTCACGCGGTTTCTGCCAGTGAGTGAAAGGTCGCTGCTACTCTCAGTAGGATGCTTACACCAGATTTGGTTTGGAGTCTGAAAGGCACAATTCGTGGGGCAATTCCACCTCTCTCAACAGTTTGCTCTTCCTATTCCACACCACAGAAAACCTAAAACCAACTAAGAGTCCACAGGGTTTCTTCCTAGGTGCCTTTTGTCCTCTGCAAACCAATGATTTCCACCAGGCCCCCAGCCTCCCCACTCACACGGCCCAGTCTGGCACAAGCCCCTTATGGCACACGATTTGGACAAAACCAAATGGCTTTGTAGCTCCCCCACCGAAAATGAGGCGATTCTCACAGCCCCCAGCACGCAAACTTCCGTGCTGAGAATCTGCTTATTTGCAAAACGAAAACATAAGGTCATGCTGCTTGTGCAAGAAAGATGGGAAAATAGTTAAAGAGAAAACAGAGAAAAGAGGTAGAATCTAAAGGACAACCTAATAAGCAGAATAACAGATTAATAGGCAAGAGGTATTTGAGCACATAGAAGTACAACTTGTCAGTAACAGCAAATCCTCAACTTCTGCTCATGGCATCTCACACAAACATGCAGCTGAAAGTAAGACTTTTAAACAAGTGGTGAAAAAAAGTAAAGAAAAAGCCAATTTTAGCTAGCAAAAAATATACTATGGAAAAAATGATTTAATCTTTGCATGTTATGAACATACTGCTCTAATTCCCCATTTTAGAGCAAATACAATAGGATTTTTTTTAAAAGTGATACTGTAATAGCTGCACATCAATTCAGATCATACAGCTATCACATGTATTCCTTCTGCTCTCAATTACAAGCTGCTCTCATGAGGATTAAAATTTCCATTGCTCTAACGTGAAGCTCCTCGTAAAGAATGATTATTCAAAGCAGAAATTTGCCATGCTGTAAAACAATACAAGACCATTTTGCACTTACTACGTTGGCCCAAAAGTTCAGATCTGTGTTGACTCTTATCTCTGCATGCATGCTTGAATGAGCAACAGAAAATATAAGATGTTTTTCCACACCTCTGTCCCTAAGGATGCCTAAACTGTTATATATATTGCAAACAAACAAGAGTCTAATAGCCACCAGTGCCACACCTCATCACTTTGGTATAGAACAAAAGTTTTGACTTCCTACTTAAGACCCATTGTTTAAAAATATGGGTATTTCTAGGCCAAGCAGACTTATACTTTATAGCAAAACAAGCTTATTTCACGTCCAAAGAACTGTTTCAAAAGAAAAGGAAATGCTTTCATTGTTAAACTGCAGCATTCCTATTACATGGTATCTTGAACACATACAGTTGCAAGAAACTCCCTAACTGTACTGATGAATCTACATTACTGCTACCCAACTTGAGGAACAACTCAGTTTTGCTCTGCATTATGCTATCAAACTCCAACTCTATGGCAAGAAATGAAACAGCCCCAGATTTTCTTCTCAGACCAGAACCCATCTCCCAGCACAACTGGGCTTGGTTTTACTGGAAATCAACATCACTACAGGAAGATGCCTACTGTTTTTTAACATCAGTGAATACAACTGTGTTTACCACTAGGTCCTGAAATTACTAGCTCCCTCCCTGCCCCTCCAACTCCAAGCAGAAAACTGGCCTCAAGTTGGATTACTCCAGCGAGGGCTAAGGCCAACAGATTCCTGAGGAAAGGGCTGGCAGCAGGTTTGGCCTCAAAAATAAGCGCCAGCTGCCTCTCTGCTTAGGGAACTTTCAAAGCAAGATCAGGAAGCACAGCAACCTGCCTCTAGCTCCCCCTAACACCATATTTCCACAATCTGGCACTATTTAAACTTGTCTTCCAATGTCTCTCTCTTACTGAAATCGAAATGCAGGGGTTTGATGAGGGATATCAAACCAGAGTGAACAAGAATCACTTCCTTTAGCTTCCTCTTGTACATTTAAACCCTATTTCCTAAGTCATCTGCTCTAAAGCATCAATAAAAAAGCAGTAATAAAAGTAACAGCTAACAAGTCTCCTTTCATGGGAGAGGAAAAAAAAAACCTGCAGCTACTTGTTTAGCAGCAATCCAGTTTTCTGTTACTTTACTTGTTTAGCCCTGCCTTTGGTATAACCACAACAACGACAAAATCTTTAAAAATACAGAAATTGAATCTCACACCATAGCCAAAAATTGGGAGCAAAGCTTGAAGGTGTAAGGTCTGTAAGAGTTATTGGTTTAAAAACAAAATAAGGGAACCCAGAAGGTGCAACGGGAGACCCCCCGGTCTCCCATGGAATTCACTGAGTCATCACAGGGCACCTCATGAGAGCAGCCCCGACGAGTCCAAATTCGTGAGACTCAACTCTTATTTTCCCATCACATTTTCAGCCTTCCCCATCCTCTCTGCTGTTCTGTTCGTGACCCTCTGTCTTGTCTCCTTACTTTTCCACTGCCCAGAGCTGCCGTCTCCCTCATTCCCAGGTCCTCCTCTCGCTGTGACGTGACGGGCGGGCAGTTCTGGGTGCAGACGGCTGTGATGCAAGGCCAGGAGCACGGCTTCTGCTCATCCCCAGCACAACGATGTGGGAGGAGGAGGAGGAGGATGGCGGGATGGCTGCTTGTGGGCAGGGGAAGGGGGCACAGCAGGTCGCAGAGCAGAGAGAGGCTGGAGGCAAAACCTCTCTGGGAGCAGCATGAACTGAAGGACAGTAACCTGGGGCTTCAAATCCTTCTTTCAAGCAGGATGTTGGATGTGCAACTGCAATATATTCTTTTTATTTGTTATTTTACACGTCTTGCTTCGTAGGAAAAAAATGCTACTTCTTGTTATGCCTTTGGCAGAACCCTAGGGCTTTTTTTTCTTCACAGTCCCTACATTTCTGCATCAGTGTTATAGAGCTATTTCAGAACAAGCCAGCCCCAGCTCCGCTGCTTTTCCTCTCAGACAAGCACTTGGTGTTTGCAAGCCCCGTCATCCCGTCCCCTCAACCCTGGCACGCACCGAGGACACCAAAGCAGTGCTGATGCAGTAACTGCAGTTTCAACACAAGGGATCAAGCTGTGTCAGCTTTCTTATTATGAACACTTCTCCCTGAGCTTATCTCTACTAAAAACATAACTTGGATCGAAAAAAAAAAAAAGTCTCTCCCTCCCAACAAGCAACTTTAAGTTATGAATGTATAAATAGCTGCATCAAGGTCATTATGACAGAGCACTCTTTTTACTAATTTTTGACATGCAAATGAAATAATGTTGCAGTGAAATGAGCAAATGCTATTTTTCAACTCTCTCTGGTACCTGCAAGAGAGTGACTATAATTACAGTTTAAAAAGCAATTATTTTTGTAGTTTGGGGACGGGTTATTCTAGCCTTTGCCTTGTTTACAGAAACATGCAAGAGTGCAATCTGTAGTCTACAGGGACACGCTTTCAACATATTTGAGAAAGGTAATGCAGAGAAGCTTTATTACAGGAATTGGATTCATCTAAGCCTACCTTCCCCCCGAGTTTGGCCAGAGCGAGAAGACGAAGAAAGAAAAGATGCATACAAGAACAAGGACCTAAATAACGAACTCACAGTGCTACAGAAAGATTTTCTAGGCTATACCAAGAGCCCTAGACTGCTTTGATTATTTACTAATCACAGTGTGACAAACCAAAAGGGCAGTTACTGTTTATCAGAGAGGGAGGGAGAAGGACAAAGAGTAACAATCAATCCACCAACACAAGATGATGCTGCTAAAACAACCCAAAAATCGGAAGTCCAAAGCCACACAAGACTACGTCTATGCCACACACAAGACCATAGAAATGGGAAGTCAGCTGAATTACTGCACCCTTGGCTCACCCTGTACTGACTGCTCTGGCTCCATTTTCCTGAGCCTACAGCAGCTCTCTGAAAGGCTGGGATGTGCTTCAAAGGGAACGTCAGTCTCTGCTGTTTAAATCTCTCTCCACTACCACATATTTGGCAAGCAAATATGAACCAGAGGGCTGCTACCACAGAATTAAGTTTAAAGCTCGAGTCCTCCCCACAATTTAAGCTGCCTCATCCAGCAAGACAGCGATACAGTAAGAAGTTACTGAGTTGCTAAGCCAGCATCAAATAGGTCAAGCAGGACTACTTGGTGGGACTACACACTTCACTAGTTGCTGGAAAAGGGATGAAAGATGGAGTTCCCTCGCTGTATGACCGAAAGATGCTCAGCATCTGGCAAGGGGCACTCTGAACCCAGCAGTATTGGTGCTAAGTGACCATGGAAGCACTAGCTACCTTACAGTGAATTTCTGCAGGAATTTTGCATCTCCTCCTTCCCCGCTTCTTTACTGATAGGGCAATGCGTCGCCGTCCTCTTGGTGTGTTTTTTTCCTCCTCTCAGTTTTCACAAAGCTTTCAGTCCTTGTTTCACCTGACCTGGTATTAAACTGCTTTCACCATCAACCCAGATCACAAATCCTTTTCCAACAAAAAGCAAGATGTGTTACACCTGCACATTTCAGGCTTCTAAGCCATAACAAACAACAGCACGGCCAGCAGAAGTGAGCTGCAAGACTTGTGATGGTGTTATCACTTGACAATCAGCATAGCTGCGTAATCACTTGGGGCTTTCCAAAAACTACCCACCGGCCATGTACAGACAGAAGGCAGTATTTTGACAGTGTGCTCCAGCTGTAGAAGCTGACATTTGACAAATACAGCTATAAGATTAAAGTTGTGATTACAGATGTTATTGAATATACGACATGGTATGTTCCTTCCTGAGACACAAACCTGATCTTTCCTGATACACCTTAAAGAAAAACCACACAAGTCTGTCTCTGTTAAAGGGTGGATTACAAAGGACACACCAAATTCCAACAGCAATCTGAAGCACCGAGTCGGCTTTTTGATATGTTAGATGGTGTCCAGGTTCTCCAGGCAGGCCAAGAGCATCTCATCCCAGAGACACCCCCTCCCAACCTGTGCAGCGGCCGTAACAATGCGGCGGCTGCGGGGATCCCGAGGCAGGGAACCGGACCGTACCTTCGTGGGTAGGCTCTGGGTCGGGTGTCAGTGAGATGTCGTCCAGCTCGCGCAAGCAGAGCCATTCTCCATCCATCGACACTCGGAATTTGCAAAGATAGATGGTCTCCATGGCAGCCTGAGTGATCTTGTCTGTGGTGGGGGTTGGCATGTCGCTTTGAGGCGTCAGAGCAGACATGATGACTCAGCTGGTACAACAACAACAGGGGGGGAAAAAAAAATAAAAAGAAAAGCTTTCTGAAGAAGAAAAGGAGAAATACCTTGCTAGTATAGGACAGATATGCTCAGGATCGCACAGACTGCTTTGGCCTTTTCATATATAAAGCAAGGTAAAAACGCTGCTCCTTCACGCTCGACTCTTCCTCCCTCCTTTCCACCACTGTCGTTGTCTTCAGATATGCTGAAGGCTATTGATCCTAAGCAGCCACAGAAAACCTGACTTCCGCATCAAACATGAAAAAAATTATAAACAGAAGAAAATAAGCAGGAGGAAGAAAAAGAAGGGCTTCCTCTGACGACCACACAAACAAAAACAAAGGAAGCACAGAGAGGAGGATATCCAGGTTTGCTGAAATCAAGCTGCAGGTTCCTTTCTTCCCAGATAAGCCAGGGCAGCAAGTGCTGATAGGATTGGTTGTGCGCAGTAAGCAGGGTGTTGACCAAAATGGCTGACTAATGAACTGAACTGAAAATTCAGGCTCATGTGATCAGCTGCTCCGAGCGCAGGGCGAGCAATTCCCAGGATGCTTCGTAGAGGCTGCTGATGCAGGGACGGCAATTAGGCGCTCATCATCCGCAGCACCTCCTCGCCGGGCTCTGCCAGTCCATCCGGGAGCCAGCGCGACACGCCACACGCTACGGAGAGGCGCAGACCCGCGGCGCGAGGCACACAAAGAGGCGTTTGTATTCCTTTCACGCGCCCCGATGGCACCGGGTGAATGAAAAATAAGCACCTTTGTTTTCACAGGAGGCGCGCAAGTCGCAGCTTCATTTTAATTTTTGGTCACGCAACATTCTCAAAGGGAACTAAGATTCCTGACATATAAAAGTATTTTTAGGATGGATTTGTCATCTCAGGGAAACAATGGGGGGAAAAAAAAGACCCAGAGCTAAGCATTCCAGCGCTGTAGGATTAAGCTCTTCTAGAAGGGCACATGCACACGGAAGAACAATGAGGAAGAACAGCACAAAGAGAGGCACTCGACTCAATCTTACACTTAAAAACCTCATCTGAAAATGGGTATCTTGCTCAGGTGAGGCCCGCGAAGAGGCATTACCTCTCAGCAGGTAGAGGAAGGGGCTTCCAGTTTCTCACGAACCAGGTGAGAGCACTGCGTCGTCCTGCCGGCCCAGTCCCCTCGGTGCCCCCAGCCCCACCTCTAGGGCACAAGGAGCTGCGCTGGCCCCGAGTCAGCAGGCACCCTTCTTATTCCTAAGGTCACTGATTAACCAAGGCTCCTGACACAGCACCGTCACCCACTTGAACTGCGATATGAGGCAGTAATAAATTACTTTATCTTATTCCCGTGTGGCTCGAGGATATTGTGGAGAGCAGCTGGGTAGCATCTGAAATGGATGCCTCGTTCTCCCCCACCACACAAATCTGGTGAAAGCTGACTGTTCACCAAAAAAACAAATTGATAGAAACACGTGAACGATTAACTCAGGAGAACTTAGTTATTGGCCGTATGGTTTTTCCTTAAGAAACGCTCAAAAGGATGCGTGTCTATTTCTTAGCAATATGAAATACAATAATTGATCACAATAATTGATCGCCTGATGCAGAATTCAGAATGCCAACACACACAGACTTTTGAAAAAAAGCACCTATTCTGCCAAAAACTCATAAAACTGGCAAAAAACAGGAATCATGGTTGCTATTTCTAACAGTCAAGAGGAAGCAGTTGCTTTCCGTGAAAACTTCCTGCTTGGTGCAGAGCATTTTGACTCAGCAACTCTTTCTCCCCATTAGACTAGAACAAAGAGCCATGCAGCATGTTATTACAGCGATGCAAAGGAGAATTATTTCACAAATGACAACAGTCCCTATTGTTCCTTCTCCCTAGGAAAGAATGGGTTTTATAATCCACGCTGACAGCATTTTAACTCGGATTGTATTTATAAATCCTTTCAACAACAATCTCTGGTTTCAGCAGTCACATTTTAATACTTTTAAAACCAGTGAAAGTTGCCATATGCAAACAGGTACAGGAGAACAGCTGTTCACTTCACTCTTGCTACCTTTTGAAAGGACCTGAACAAACAGCAAATAAATTAAACCCTTGAAAATCAACCAAATACCATAAGCTATTCCATAAGCTATTATCTGACATATCTAACTGACAGTCTAACTATTTTCCTTTGGGAAAAAAAAAAACAACACAAACAACATCAGGTGTAACCCTGCAGCTCCCATTTCACAACAAAGGTCTTCCACTGATTCAGCATTGACAAGTGACCCATATAGTGGGACCACAGTTGAAGTTTGTTTAAAAATTAACCAACTGCTCTATTTGTTTTCTTTCATGCCATTTGCTGCTTCTTAGCACGAAGAAATAAAAGAAGCCAGTCTGTCCCTTTCAGCTCAGTTGCATTTTCAGGCTCCCTTATGCAATCAATGTTCCTGCTGTAGAGACTGCATAGGGATATTTTATTAAAGAAAACGGAAGTAATTCCAAGTATTGCCCAGCTCTGAAAATTTTCAGTGTATTAGTATCTCTTACATAAAGCAGAGCTTTGGACAGAGCATACCACCTAGCAGATTTTGAACAACTGCCAGCTTAAAAGAAACAGAGCTACTTCACCTATATAAAACTTCTACTCCTTAAGGCACAAAATCATTATCATCTATGCAGATACCTAAAAACTGATTTTTTTTTTTTAAAGACAAGTACAGAATTTCTTTTTCAAGTTGATTTTTTTTTTCCTTACGGAGTTCTGATATGGGTATTTGAATAGCTAAGAACTCCTCACCTGCCCTGAGAAGATAGCAATCTCCAAGTTTTAGCACGACTGAATTCACACCCACAGAATGAAAACAGAGAACTTCGCTTTCAAACACCACTTTCAGGGTAGGCTAAAACAAGTATCAAGAATGCTTTAAAAAAAAAAAAGTCTATATGTCAGTTACAGCACTGTTGGAAAATGAAGGATATACTCATGAAACAAGCAAACAATGTCCCCCACCCCACCACTAACAGCAACAAGCAAAAATCTCACATGAACTATCCCGTGATTTACTGACCTGACAGCCTTTTACCCCACCTGGAAATCAGGATACTAAACCTACACCCCCACCCCATCCTGTGCTTCAAAGCTACAAATCAACAAAGAATCTTATAAAGCAACAGTGTCAAATATTTGTAGGCTTCATAAAGCATTTGATAAAAATCCCCTGCAACTCCATGCTGAGCGCTCAAGCTTCAGGAAGGTTCAAAGAGTGGTCAAAAGACAGAAGAGGACCAAGGGTAAGTATAAATGAAGAGGAGGTTAGTAACACACAACCACTTTCTGAATCTCAGACAAGTCAGGCGGCTTTGACTGGTCTTACAAAATTCTAATATTAACTACGTGATGGCAAAGCAGAATAGAGGCTTTAACAGGTGACAAAATGCAGCAGTTTACAAAAACGTTTGTGTTTTAGGACTTAACCATCTGAAAGCAAACGATTCCACCAGCCAGAAGCATTTCATATCTCAGTTGTACTAGAAAATATTCCTAATTTATTCAGCTTTTGAAATGAAAATGATCTAAGCAATAAAAAACAAACAAATCCCCAAAGCACCTTTTGGACTCCAGGGGGCACCTTTGGGTGGAGTTTTACTGCCAATGCCAGGAAATCCAGCCTGCAACCAAGCTGACTTAGCATCCTTACGAGAAACCTTTCCCTGATTGCTGCGTAGAGATTGCACAGCAGCCATACAACAAAGAGGCAAAGTTGGCAATGAGATTACTGCTTCAGATGACTGCACTATTTCTGGTTATTTAAGATTGCAGGAGACCACAGAACCATAAAAAAGCCAATAGTACTATGCAAATGGGAACCACTTCTGAAGGAAACTGTTGGTAACAGCTCAGATGCACCACTGAGCTCTAAAATAGCTGCTCAGAGCATCTCGAAAGAGTACCATATCAGAGGTAACTTCACGCAAAAAGGATACAAATTATGATGAAACACAAGCTTTTGTATCACAGTGTAAGACGAGCGTGAATCATGAGCAAGTTCGTGCAAGTTTCTCCAAAAGCCTGTAACCTCTTTGTGGCTGCTGCACACATCAGACAGCCTGTCAGTCTGGTCCAGCAAGGCAGCTCCCACACATCTAAGTGAAAAAAATCTGGTCTTCCTATTTTCTGCCCATGCTCTTTCCTGATACGCAGAAACCTCTTCCTGGCAGACCTATGAACATGACTCCTCCTCTCGTGCCACCTCTCTTTCAGGCTGTTTCTGACACTTCTGCCAGCACAGACACACACGCATACCTCACCTAACTGTGGCACTTTGAACGCTGCATGCCAAAAAAACACAAACAGGCAAAAGACAATGTAATGAGCTGGAAACCAGCAACAGAATTTCTCAGCTCCCTGAACACGCGATAAACTTTGTTTTCTACCTACTGGGAAGTAGAGATATTTAAGGATTTAAATACTTGACATAGCTGAGGGTACAATTAAGTAACAGGAAAGAAAAGTCTACTTGAAGTATTGTATCTGTCGGGCTTTGAGTGGGAGCAAGGAACTTTGTTGTTTTTTTCCCTCCTCAAAGACAGCACGATCAAGTTGCTTTTATAGCATTTAAGTCTTCCGAGGATTCACTACAGCTCAGCATGTTTAAGTAAGTCTCCCTCTTGTTCTCTGTCTGGAACCATCTGTATCAAAAAAAGCAGGTGCTGCTGGCATTAAAAGCTTTTGCAGTCTCCTTCCCTTAGCAGCTCTCATCTTGACCTGACATTTGCCATCATCTCACCCCTCTCACCTTGTAAATAAAACTTGGATAAGAAGGAGAAAAATCAGTCCTGGAAAAACAGGAAAAAAAAGAAAGCACGAGACAAAGCTGATACAGAAAATAATAGTTATAACAGTAAGAGTGATAACTACTCTTACAAGTTCATTCTTTGTCACCACAAATGTTAGTTGCTGGGCTTCACATCACCGGCACCACACAGCTTGCTCCACCGCCCTGGTAGCACGAGGGTGATGCTGCTGCCTGGGCACGAATAATGCTTTAGTTGGTTTCTACCCATGGAAGCAACAGTCGTACACAGAATCCCGTGAGGCCACCGCTCCCCACGAGAACCCTAACGGAGCTACAAAGGCTGCAGCTACTTCACCAATAGCAAATATGCTCTTCTAAAATTTTCAAGTATGGAATTAAACAGCTCTACAGGCCCCTTCTACCCTGCAGAGATACCTCTCTCAAGAGAACAGTTACATGACTGCGTCATGACAGGAAATAAAAAGACTACCTCAAATAAACCTCCAAAACATCCTGCACTACTGACTTTTCAGGGAGTTGATCACTGCCTTCACTGTAAGAGGCTAATGTCAATAAAGAGTAATTACTTTCATTACTATTTGTGGAAATGACAGGCTTCAGGGCACTGAAGGAAGGAACTCATGATCTGGCAGGAACCGTCTTTCACTTAAAACTCTCCTTTCACTTTACAGCTATGTAGGGAGGGATTAAGCATTCACAGAGTACATCACGTTTTCGTAACACAGGCACATCATGCAAAAAAAAATTTCTTCACACTCCCCGGTTTATCTCAACTCCAAAAATAACTAAAGCACTGAAGAATCAAGGGAAGCAGACATGAACAATCACTTCAGGTACTATTGCAGAGCAAAGAAAAGCAGACCAAAAATAGTCGATGCTAAGCAGTCACATGCTATTGCAACATGAACTCACAAAGTTTGAGAAGAGCCCGTGAAACAGGCCAACGGGTTTCCCCAGTAACACAAGCAGGACAATCTTGATAGCCCGGCCATCACTAATGACACCACACCTCAAGGCTGCAGAGTAACAGCCATCTAGAGCAGATGCAGCAAGCGATGACACCTGCAAGGCCAGGTACTCTACAGGTAGCTGAGACTCAGTTCAGCACTCAAACACACAAAATGCTTTCTGTTGCAGAGCTGAGCTCTACCCACTGCTTTAACATCAGTCCCGAAGCAGCAAGCAAACAAGCGAAACTCTGCAGCAGGATCCATTGCTCCTGCTGCTCAGCGATGAGCAAATGAGAGCTGCTGTTTCAGAGACATGAGAACCAAAAAAAAAAAAAAAAAAACCACCCACAGAACAACAGGCATGATGAAAAAGTTGATTTGCAGACAGGACACCCCCCGGGAGAAACAGATCAGAGTCCATGACACTGTGCAAATGGCTTATGATTCCTGTTCCCTTCATACCCAGCTGTGTCAGTCACTGAGCAGGCTTCGACACGATATTGCACAGGCAGATATTACCTCTGAGATAAGAATGAGCAAGGGAGACTCCAGATATATTTTACAATGCTTTTTTCCACATAGTCTATATGAATATCCGCTGCAGAGTAACACCAACACAAGGGATAAAGCATTGCTCAGCTGATGAGTGTGTACACTAACTCCTTGTGATCTTGAACAAACGTGCCTCAGCCTCACCACATCTACGCAGAACCCCTCCTAGAAAGGTACTAGAACAATTAAGCAGTTTGAACAGTACAAGCACGATAGCAAAGACTAAATAAATATTTTTAAACCCTTCAGAGAATTCTTTTCTCTGTCACGAATAGCTCACTCCCTTGCACGCACATCACACAGCTACAGAGTGTGAAGATTTCCTGATTAGTAGACACTTTTTAAAAATATCTTGGTTTTGAGAGGAAGTTAACAGTTGAAAATGACGAGTCAGGAGGGAGGGATACTTAGTCCGCAGAAAGAGATCTGCGACCAGAGAGAGCCCTTCATATAACTAAGAACAAAGGTGGGTCACTTCACCTGCTCTTTACATTACAGAAATTAATTTATCTCACTGGTTATAGCTTTGCTGACTAATAGTTTAAATAATGTACATTACCTTCAGAAGGAGTAAAACCCAACGAAGATACCTTCCCCCAAATCATCAGCTATTGTGTGAGTGAATACACACCTGAGATGCAGCCAGAAGAAAATAAAACAAAGGTAAAAAGCTGTCACCCGTGCCCAGGCACAAGCCCAGAAGATGACAAAGCTACAGGCAATTTTCAAGATGGATGGATAAGGGAAAATCTCTGCTATACGCACCCCTATGCATAGTTTTTGTTTCTAAAACACACCCATTTCGCACTATTTCAGTTTATTCAAATGCACTGCAAGAACATCATAAAGATCACCGTGAAGCTGAAAACAGCTTCCCACCCAGCACACCCCACAGGAGAGAGCACACGTAGCAAAACACTTTGGCCTCGCCTGGCACCCAGAACAAATACCCTCTGCCCCAGCACAAGGAGGAAGCCCCAGTGGGTGTTTTCCATCTCCTAACCACATCGTGAGGCAGGGCTGGGCTGTTAGGCTTCAAAGAACTATTAACATTGGAAAAGACCTCCAAGATCATCTGGTCCAACCACCCCCCTACCACCACTGTCACCCACTAAACCATGTCCCCGAGCACCACGTCCAACCTTTCCTTGAACACCCCCAGGGACGGTGACTCCACCACCTCCCTGGGCAACCCGTCCCAACGCCTGACTGCTCTTCCTGAGAAGAAATGTCTCCTCATTTCCAACCTGAACCTCCCCTGGCGCAACTTGAGGCCATTCCCTTTAGCCCTGTCGCTGGTTACCTGTGAGAAGAGGCTCCCCACGGCTGCACAGCTCTCAGAGGAACGGTCCCGAAAGGAGAGAAGACCCCACGAACGTGTCTCCAGAGCAGTGCTCTGGCTGCGTTTGGGGTGCAGCACACCTCCCCTAACCGGAGGCACACACGTGTGCTGCCTGGGGAGCGGCGATGCCACGACGGCACCTCCCCAACCCCACTCCCCGCAACCCCGCCAGCTCAGGGGGCGCTCAGGGGGGGACCCCCCGCTCCCTACACCCCCAGCACCCCGATCCACGCCGGCTCGGGAGGGAGGAGGGCAAAAGGGAGGCTCCCGGCCCCGAGGCTACTCACGGGCGCCGGCGGCTCCCTCCGGCCCCGGGTAGCTCAGCAGCAGCACGGGCAGGGCGGCCCCGCCGCGGGGCGCCGGGGGTCTCCACACGCTGGGCGGCGCGGCGGCGCCTCCATGGCCGGGGTAGAGGAGGAAGAAAGGCGGCGAGGCTGGGGGCGGCGAGGCTGGGGGCGCCTCGTCCTCTTCTGCCGCCGCCGGGCCGGGCTCGTCCCGCTGCTCCATGGCGGGGGGCAGCTCCCCGCCGCCCCCGTCCCGGCAACTTTCGGCCACAAGCGGCGCCCGCTCCGCCTCCGCCATCGCCGCCCCGGGCCGCGGCTCCGCCCCGGTGGGGAAGCTGGGCCTGTGCCGGCCTCCGGCCTCCGCCCACGACCGGGCCCGGCGGGTGGTGGCGGCGAGCCCGGCTGCTGTGCCGCCCCCTTTCCCCTCGAGTAGGGGTAGGGGGAATGGCCTAGGAGTAGGGGGAACGGCCTCAAGTTGCGCCAGGGGAGGTTCAGGGTGGAAATGAGGAGACATTTCCTCTCACAAAGAGCAGTCAGGCACTGGAACGGGTTGCCCAGGGAGGTGGTGGAGTCACTGTCCTTACGGGTGTTTAAGGAAAGGTTGGACGTGGTGCCTGGGGACATGGTTTAGTGGGTGACAGTGGTAGTGAGGGGACTGTTGGACCAGAAGATCTTGGAGGGCTTTTCCAATGTTAATGACTCTGTGATTCTAAATCCCCACGTCCCCACCACAGGAGGCGGTCACAGAAGCCAGGCTGTGGCTATGGCACGAAGCAGGCAGCCCCAGCCTCCCAGATAAAACACCACTGCCCTGCTAGGGACAGCTGTGGTTCAAAACGAGCCACTGCCCCTTCCACCTGCATTCCCCATGTAGCTGGCAAGTGAGCGGCAAAGAATGGAGAAAGCAGCCTGGGGAGGTGCGGGGCTGCCTCAGCTGCTGCAGTTCACTGGGCTACGAGCTTCATGGGGAAACGTGGATTTTAATCTGTGGAAATGCACATTTTAATCTGGGGAAACAATCTCCAGGAAGTCAGGTACCCACATGTGTTAACTTATCTGTAAAGTCAAGCCATTCCCCTACCTCTTGCCTCCCCCTCGCTTTCCGGAGTGCAAGATCTCACTGACAACAGCATTTTCAGATCCTTTGACAAGAGGTGACAACACAAACTCCAAATACAGTCTTTACCATTAAAACAAACACATTGGTGGTACCCCATAGGAATCTCACCTCAAAGACAGCCTTTAGAAAGGCAGCAATAAAGAATTTTCATTCAGGCAGGGCTTTAAATGCGGACCACAGTGTTGTCAGCAGAGGGAGAATGCCAATCTGCCAGTTTTTAAAGAATATCCTGTTTATTCAGTATACTTAGGTCAGACTGAAATAGGCTGCTTTTTTTTTTTTTTTTTTTTTTTTTTTTAATCTCACATAACAGTTGCAAAACCGAAGCTGAAAAGGCAACTGATTGCTGGAGACTTTTCTGTAGCGCTGCCCCAAGTCATGCAATATGTTGCAGCTAATTTAACAGATGCTTTAATCCCTTTCAGAAATCCAAACGTTTGGTTTTGAGATTTGTATTTGCCAGTGCTAGCAAGAGCAAAATCATGTCCAAACTGTTGCTGATAGCAAACAATGGGAGACAACTATGAAAGCCTTGACAAAATTAAAGCAGTAGCAAATGTACTTCCTTCTGAGTTATTGAATACATTTTCCTTACCCTGCACAAACAGAAATTTTACGTTGTGACACAGAAAGCACTGTCCAACTCTCTGCCCTTGGATTTTTTCAGTTCCAGCTTCCAAAGGCAAGCCAGGCTTACTCTGGATGCAACTACTGGAAGAAGGAAAAACAAAACACAAAACAGTGTTAGCCATGAACTTGCCCCACTTATTTTCCTAACCATGATCCGTGATACCTCCCCATCTTTCACATGCATCTGTTTTAACAGGGGTCTTCAAAAACTATTTACCATCAGGGATTTCCTTTCAGCACTAAACATCTACTAAACATTTCTTAGAGCAATGCTACGGTGTTCCCCCTCCCATGGCATTTATAATCACAGCCTTCTCATGATTACTCATACATAAAACCATACTGGAAAGAACTATTTATGGCTTCGTCCAGTTTCTGAACCAACCAACTGAACAAAATGCCATGTTTAATCTTCATTAAAACGAGTTGGTGCCGCAGACCTGGGAGATGAGCTGGGCCATCTGCTGGCTGCCTGCGGTGGGCACGCTGACACGCCGCACTTGCCCTTGCTTTTAGCTTTAATCTCGACGTTTCTGGAAAGCGAGCCTGTAATTGCACCATAACATATATCCCTTATTTATTGCTCAGATGGAAGCTGCCAGAATTTTGCTTGCCAGCTGCCTAAAGCTTTTCGAGGGAACACAAAACCACCTCGGATACTTGCAGCTTGCCTGCCTGTCTGCGGAAGCGCGTCAGTCCCTCATTTTTGCACAAAGTGCGAAACGTGCACGAGCAGATGCTGTAGTAATGAGATCAGTTAGCATCTCTGCGGGATGTTTTTCACATCCCGTGTGATGCCTGCCAGGAAACACCGCTCCTCTCTTGAAAAACCACCTGAGCTGCTTTTTCCCCAGCACATAAGCTTTCACTGGCCAAAAGCGTAGCTCAGCATCATCACTAGTGGCCTCCATCATGATCCCAGTGCAGAATTAATAGAAATGGTTTCGTTTTGGGAAAAGCACCAGTTCCCTCCTTGGTAAGGCTTAGGCTAGTTTCTCATTTTGGAGCAGACTTGTTATGTTTCACATGACTACCCACTCATAGCCATGCATTTTTCTCTGGGAGCAGCAAGCAGCGAATGCTGTTGATTGCAGCTCACAGTACGAGAGAGCAAGCACCCGGGAAGAATGTCTTCATCCCCAAGGCCAACAGGTTACACTTCTCGCCTGAGGCCATCTGGTCAGACAGGGCATCGCTCAAATGAAAAGGCATTTTCAGTGACCTCTTCAAGCAAGCCATGCATTTGCCTGTGTGATGCTCTTGCAGAACAAGGGTTTGACATGTGCCTCTTAGACCCAGCTTCCCCAGAGAAGCCAGCCGCAGGGCCTCAGACAACAATTTTCACCTTCTAGCAGTCGATGCTGGGACTTTGGGATGTGAGAAATGAATCCTTACCCTTGCAATCACCTCCACCCTTTCCTCTCCCCATGTAGAGACCTCCTACCAGCACAGACAAGACCAGCACTGACCAGAAACACCAAATTCTTCTTCTCTGCTGCCATCAACACTCCTCAGGCGCTTACAGTAGTTTCTACTACCCCTTGCCGTGCAAAATGCCTTGGCTCTGCAGGCAGGCAAAGACCTCCCGGTCAATTGCATGGAGGGGATCAATTCACAGTGAGCTGGTTTCTACGGAGCAGGGGTTTATTGCTTTCCGTATTTTTTTAAAGCAGTGTTTAACTGCTGTTTTGCCTACGAACAGCAGGGGGCAAACGAGTACAGGACCATTAAAGTCAGCAGAACTTGTCATTTCAACATTTAGCCGGGTGCATTCTTATGCTGAACTGAGTTCTTTCCGAAATTGGGACATACAAAGGCTACAAAAAGCCTCCCTACTTCAATTCCCATCTGTCCAGCCTATGTTTGTTCTTTTTTCACCTCTCCCTTTAAGAATCAGCTTTAAAAGTTAACAAAACTGTCTCCAGTCAGCAATCAAGAATGTTCCTAGCAGGAAAAGGCTTAGGATGGAAAGGTTTGCAACAAATGCTATGGAAGCACTTTTCATGTGCAGAAAACAAGCAGTGTCTGCATGTTTTAAGTAAAGTGCCTAGCCTGTTGCAGGTTCACCACTACACATTCATATTTTGGCTTCCCTGAGACTATCGCAATAAACACTAGCTACACTGGTGCTTCCATGACAGGAAATGGTTGTTACTAACTAGACAACTGTCCCCCTTAAGGGAGTTCACGTGGCAAACAGACAAGAGTGCCTCTCAAGTGGTACTGGTACCCAAATAAGATGCGGGCTCACTGAAGCAGATCGCAGCCACATATGCACGTCTTACCTCAAGACAGTGTGACACTTGTAAGCTTCACGAGCAAGAAACCAGTCACTCCTCCTTCATGTGAACTGAAAGTGCCCCCATCAGTTCCCAGCAAGAATTTATTTCAGTGCCAGGTTAGATGTGTTTTCCCACCAGAGGGAAGTAATCAAAACATGTTGAAAATTTACCTTCAAAGTGCAGGCTACGTTATGTCTTACCAACTTGTCCTGCAGCAATGCCATGTTAAACATACAACTGTGTAACAGTTAGGAAATTTATCATAGATGAAGTTAATGTATTCATCATAGGTAAGTAACTATGCAATCCAGAAGTGTCCTTGCTTTGCCTCTCACTGAATTCAGGAGCAGGTGAAATAGCATCTCAGCCATCTGGGATTTAGCTAACAGCTTCCTGCTTTGCTACTAAATTAAAATGATTTAGGAGGGTAAGAACAGTTGATTCTTACATGTATGAACACAAGGATGAGTTAATCAGAGCACGAACTAGAGGAAATACCATAACCATGTATCTGTAACCCTACACAGTAAAAAGAAAGTAAGAGGACAAGGCCATAAGGAGGAGGTGGTGGTGACAGCTGCACAAATCCCATTCTCACCCCACCCTCGGCAGGATGCCCCCTTCCTTCCCCCTCTGCTCTCATCCCACCTGGCCCATTCCCTTCCCCTCACCTGACACACCCCTTGTAGCCTCTCAAAGCCGGTATTTACAGCACAGAAAAACAAGCAAACAAAAAAAAAAATCAAAGAAAAAAATCCCACTTAAAGATGAAAACCACACATTCTTTAACAAAAATTTTATTGCATTCAAAACTGTTACTTGCAGCTCTCTGAAACAGAGAAAAATAAATTTCACTGAAGCTTTCTGCTTTTCTTAACCCCGGCACGAATGCCGGACAGCTCCCCGCCGTATCGGTGCATCTCTGTCCGAACTTCACGGACCTGGCCCTTCCGGCGAATCTTGGCCCGCCGAAACTTCTCCCGGTGCTTGACCCTGGGGTTGCGATCAATCTTCTTCCTCCTGGGGGTGAGGCCTTTGTTCTTGATCATCTGATAGGTCACGCCTCTCTTTTTATTTGGATCCTCCTCCTCCAACGGTTCTTCTTCGAGCATGTCCTGGTCTTCCGTTCTCTTCCTCTTGAGTTTCAGCTTATCCTCCATCAGCTTATAGTATTTCAGGGCAGCCTCTTCATCCAGGTCAGACTTGTCTGCCTGTTCCTCAGCAGCAAGACGGCCGTTAGCAAGTGCAGAAGCACGTTTTGGTTTGTTTTTCCTGGCAGCCAGATATAGAAGCGCCGGAAACTTCTTCTGCTCTCGCAGTTTTTCTTCCTTCTTATCGTAATAGTTCCTCAGGAGCAGGCGAACCTGCGAGGATAACCTCTGGTCTATCACAGCCAGGTCATTGATGATATTTCTGTAAGCGACCAACCGCTCAATGACGGGGTGACTGTGAGCTGGCATTCTCTTTGACTTTAAAACCAAATAGAAACTGATATTGGCGCAGTAATTCAGGTAGATCCGATACTTCATCTGCAGATAGCGGCTGCCCTTCCCCTGAGGGATAACGCCGCTTCTGACCATTTCCAGCAGTGGCTGCAGCTCATCTTTGAGCTCCATCAGCTTGACTTCAAAGTCCTCAATCAGATGCAGGAGCTCAGGGGACTCCTGCTTCAGTAGCTTCAGCTGCTCCTTCTTGGAAAGGGCCTGCAAATCCTTGGCAATCTTCTGCCCCTTGCTGTCGTGGGTTTTCTGCTGCCCCGCCACGTAGCCCTGGATCACATCCAGCCCATAATCATCCTCCCCCAGGTCCTGCACCAACCGCCTCTGGATGACTTGAGCCTCCTGCTCCTCTTCCTCCTCCTCAGCATCGACCTCTTGCTGGCTACGCTTGCCCTTGGCCTGGCCGTCGCTCCCATAGTCCGTGTCGTAGTAGAGCTGCTTGCGGCGGCCCCAGGACAGCTCGTGGGGGAGCTTGGTGTCCTTGCTGCGCTCTTCCAAGTCGCTTTCCATGGACAGGTCCTCATCTTCATCCTCCTCATCCTCCTCTGCGCTGCGATCCACATAGAACTCAGCTCCCTCCTTCTCTTCCTCACCACCGTCACCCTCCTCCTCCTCCTCCAGCTGCAGCCCCAGCACTTCTTCCTCCTCTTCCTCCTCCTCCTCCTCGTCCTCCTCCGGCAGCTGCAGCCCCAGCACCTCCTTCTCCTCCTCCTCCTCGTCCTCCTCCGGCAGCTGCAGCCCCAGCACCTCCTCCTCCTCCTCCTCGCTCTCCCCGGCCTCCTCCCCGCTCTCCAAGGCCGCCATCACCGCCTGGAACTGCGCCTCGTGGAAATCCTCCACCTCGTCCCCCAGCCCCTCGGGCCCTACGTCCCCGCGGGGCACCACCACCTCCTCCTCCTCGTCCTCCTCCTCCTCGCCTCCATCGCGGCCGGCGGGTTGCGGCGGGGGCCGCAGGACGGTGCCGCGCCGCGTCCTCATGGCGCCGCCGCTGCCGGCTCAGGCCCGGCCTCCACCGCCCCTTCCGCTCCGCTGCCGCTCCCGTTCCCCTCCGCTCCTCGGCCCCCGGCGCGGTGGTTCCCCCTCGGCCTGTGCGCGCTCGCGTGGGTTTGAACGCAGCTGGCCGTCCAAAAGTGTTTGGTTTTTTTTTTAGCTTAGCTGATGGGTACGCGAAATGGTGCCAGATGTGAGCTTATTGTGCCATCTGCGCGCTTATTAACGGAAATTTCTCGTTACTTCCCCACAGCCAGGCCAAAGTTTCAGGGAGAAGTGCTTGAAAACCTCCCCTGAGCTATGTGTATTATCTCTCCAGCTCTTCACCCTTACTAAATTGCTTCTCTGCCAGAATTTGGGCATCTCCTGGTAGTAAGCATTGCTGGGGCTGTTTGAGCAGCACCCATGCTCCTTGGATCACCCTTCATATGCCAGCGAATCCAAGCAGGGCATCAGTAAAGGAGCAGTGTGGATTTTCAGCAGCAGGGAAGCCCTCATCAGGAGGGTTTTTCAGGTTGTCTATACTCCTTCAAACTTACATTCACGTCCTGGATGGCTGCCTGTTTGTTTCTGGCATCAGGCATGGAGGGCCTGGCCCGGCCTCCCCCAGCTTTCCACTGGGAAAATCGAATTAATACCAAGCCACATGGAAGCGGTCTGTTTGGAAGTAATGCGGACAGCCACGTCACAAGAGTAGAGGGAGTAAGTAAAGAGTTTGCGGTAAAGAGTTCAGTATGATCTGACACCCCCCCCGCCCCGAGTCTGATAAATTTGGCAGCCACACAATCCCAGGAAGAGAAGTTCTGTGCAGAAGCAGCGCAGGTGCTTTTTTCTAGCCACAGAACAGGTGCAGTTTTATTTATAAATAGTCGTGTCCAACTTCCTGTGGAAAAAGTCACACTGGGCAAATATTGACGTTAACTAAAACAAGAGGATGGGGTGCAACTTCACTCACTTTTTGGTGCTTCACTTGGATTCTGACAGATTTGATGGCAGACCAAGCTCAGTTATGAGCCTTTGTCCTGACATGCTCAGCTTTTCCACCTAGTCACCTCTGGGTCAAAATTTTCCATCCTTGCTCGCACACAGAAGATATGTTTTGCCTCAGACAAAGACACCTTATCCAAATCCATCAGTGCCAATTTTCAGATATCACCTCCTCTGGATACAGGCCTGTGTCAGAGACAGCAATAAAAATGACTTGGTTTTGATAAGTGAGACATAATATTCGCATAGCTTGTTACTCACACATTGGTAGAAATTCTTACTTTGTACTATTGGCCACTAAAATACAACCGTCTTTGCTGATCAGACTTTGTAATCTGCCTGCTTAATCTTACCATTTTTTGTGAAGCCCATCCAGAGCAGTCTGCAGCCACATGGTTAAAATTCTAGATTACTTTTGCAAGTGTGTCTTATGGAAATCCAGGCCTTCCTCATGTCCCAGACCCTGAATATTTTCATTCAACCGCCCTAGCAATGTAATGCCCTCAGTTTCTTAAAAGTCTGCCCTTCCAAAATTCAGGGCTGTAACAGCAGACCAACTTCCACTTAGACTCTCATTGATTTAATGCTACCTTATCTCTCAATGTAAGGTTATTATTTATTTTTTTATGAGCAGAAAAGAAGTGTTACTTAGAAACATTTCATCTCCTTCAGGATTTGCTGAAAACTTCAAGTGAAACTGGAGCCAACCTCCAGTTTAAGTTAGTTTACCCAGTTTTCAGGACCTGCCAAGCTGAAGCACACTGCTTTGATGTAGGCAATCACTGCTCCTCAGATGGCAACTGGTGACTGCTGCAGGTCTGTTTTTAATCCACCATTTTCTCTGCTTCTGAGTGAGAAGCAAGGAGAAAAGAAAGCTGTGGGACAGACTGTGAGTGGATAGAATGTAATTTGGAGATACCCTGCGCAATGGTATGGATAGCCTTCTCTCCAGCATAGCAAGGGCACACAATGACCCAACTATTTTGCCTCACCTCATCCAGGCATCTGCCCGGTTTCTAATCTGGAAAAGCCTAATTCATGTGTCCCGGCTAACTGGAGGCACAGCGAGGCTGAGACCACAAGGCTGGTTCATACTTCTTTTCAAATTCTCAGTTATTCTTCCAGTAGTCTCTGCCTTGGGTAGCTCCCCACTCAGCCCAGAATTCAAGCCTGAGATGATGGTTTGCCAGCCCCTTGACAAACTGCCTCCATTTTTTTAATGCCTGCTCGCCCAGATAATTTTATGGTTATCTAACGTGTCACACAGTAAAAAGGGGATAGTCCTTAAAAGTAACAGCCCGCAAAACAAACTCTACTCTAAAGAGTTTGAAATCTAGACAGAAAGCCTCAGAGAGATGCAGGTGGCTGAGGGTGACTAAAAATGGCTCTCACGCCACCACGTAATGACCAAGGGACTGCACATGCAGACACACAGATTTAGCAACTGAAATTCAGCTATGCTGAGCACCAGCAGTCAGGGAATCCACCGAAATCAACAGAATCACACAGAGTATCATTCTGCACAGTCTCTCCACTCATTTTCTTTTTAAAAATTCATAGATGCCTTTGCTTGGATTTTATTGGTTTTGTATTTTTATCAATGTAGATATGCAGAATGTGCTCTGTTTTGCTGCATTCATTCATCCTTCTTATTTTTAAAAAATCTCTTCTTTGATTACAAAAAGTGACTACAAAAGGTGACTGAAACAAATAGTGCTTTAGGTAGATATTCCTTCCCCCCTTCATCCCCACCACGGTTAGCCAGGTTTATTTTTAACCTTATGCACTAGATGGGCACCTTCCTGCTTCAGAAGGAAGCTCCACGTTAAACTCTGTTGGCAATACTTTCTGGGGAGGAGGGAGATGAAAGAAAAGCAAATTTTGCTGTCATAAGGCTGCAGCCTTGCTGAGAGATCAGGGTTTGTACCAAAGAGTCATGGAATAGCCTGATGCCCTGCTTGGAGCTGGGCTTGCACCCATCGTCACCTGCTACCTCCCTGGGGAAAGCCCCTCGTGTCAGTGCTGCTGATGCAACACAAAAGCTTTTTGCATCATGCGACTGCCTGATGAGATGCTTGTGCTGGCAGGAGAAAGTTCAGGACACAAATGCCAGGGTCTTCAAACAGCTCAACCTTTAGGAACCCAGCTAGCAAGGTCCAAAGAAAGGGAAAACAACCTGTAAGGCGACAGGCTGCTATTTCAGGGTCTGGGATGTTGGCAACGTTACTAATAACATCAGCCTCTTGAGAACCTGGCAAGAATGACCAGCCCTGGGGAGCCAAGGGTGGCACGTGCAGTGTGAAAAGCTTGTATAGCATCATGGGGCTGCTGCCCTGCTGCGTAAGAAGCAGCTGGAGCAGCACAGGGAGATTTGCTGTGTGCTGCTATTGTTAATCAAGAATAAACTATCCTTGCAGCTGGCAGAAATTCAGGAAACACTAATACTGCAACGGGCCTGCTAGCATCATACCTTGCTCTGCCTCCCATCTGCCTTAAATAAAATTACAAGATTTTATTCCATCGTAGGTGTCTCTAATAGCACCTGGTAAAAGGTGTTATTAGAGATTCAACATCCCTTACAAAGTGGCCTTTCCTGTGCAATATATAGGCATACACTCCAAAGAAAACCCCAGTCATTGCAAGCTATATTGCAATGTGGTATTAATATTATTATTATTATTATTATTATTTCTTCCCAGAGTTACACAGGTGAACACAAACCCTGGGACAATTAAAAAAAATAAATAAATCGTCTCCACTACTCTTTTTCTTCCAGAGTGAACCAAGCATATTAAGGAAAGTCTGTGTGACAAATACCTCAAAGAAATTAAAATGTCTGCATTCACTGGGGAATGGTTGCCTTGGACCTTACACGGAGCCTTTCATATATCACGCATCCCATGGAGTCCCTTCTCTATTCATAGGGAAAGAAACTCCTTGATGCCACAGGCAGAGCACTGGAGGAAGAGCTCAGCTTTGCCACTGCCATACTGTTGCTTTACCTCTTTTACCCCTCCCACCTCTCCTTTTGTCTGCTTTGACTGAAAACTCCTTGGGGGCCGGTCAAGTCCTTAATATATGTTGCATAGCATCTGGTGCAAAAAGGATTCTGATTCTGAAGCCTAGCATGTTCTTATAGTATGGGTCAAACTATCCCCACAAAGATCTGATTTCTCAAAACTCGAGAGTAAGAACTGTGACCTCTTGGCTACCTGGACACTTTCTTACATTACACTCCTGAGCTTGAAGTGGGAGAGTGCCAGTGACCCTACTGATAAATTAGTCCCTCAAGCTCAGGGCTTTTTTTCACTCCCTTGTACCCAGCAACTTTGTTGCATGTTGGTGATGAACAGAATAAAAGTGCACAGTAATAGTGCAACCCCCTGCCCCCAATCACCTTTGAAAGGCAGAAGTCTCTGTACATTGAACATGCCTGGTTTCAGTCTCCAAGCCACATCTTTCGCAGTGTCAGTGGTAGCCGGCTGGGCTGTTTATTTTAGGAAACAAATAGCTGTATCATTTGCACACACCCTTATAGGCAGACACACGCTCTCCACTCACATTCTTCAAAAGAAGTGAAGGCAAGATGAAGAGCTCTTTGTTGCCGTGGGTGGCCTTCGCCGTCTCCTTGGAGTTCGTCCTTGTGGCAGGTAGGTGAGAAATGAAAACCATGGAAAAATTTGCTTTATGAGGGATGTGTGCTGTGTAGGTGTCTGTTAATAATTTTAACAGTGTAAATCAAACCTTGATGCCTGCTGAAGAAGTCTTGCTTTGGTGGTGCTTGGACACCTCGGTGTGTTCCTGCACCACACAGAGCAATGTGTTTTTAATTCCCGTTTATTTTAATATATTTTATTTTTTTATTTTAATAAAGCCTAAAAGAGTGATGAATGGCAGCAAATTCAAGCTTTTATAATTAGCCATTCTTAATCATGTTTCTGAAGCAACAAACCACAAAAATGCAGCCTGTTTTTATGCAGCCCTAGGAAGCTTGAAAAACTTAGCTGCTAGGTTTTGAGGCTTCTAAAGTCCTGTTGCTGATCCTGTCACATGGCTGTGGCCATTTCTGATTAAACTGTTATTTAACTCCACTGCATTTTGTGGAAGGACTCTTGACTTTTACAATCGGTACTGAGATCAGACTCTCATCCCAGCACATTATTCAGTGTGGTTCACAGGTAATGGATTCTGACTATCCTACTGCCAGATCTCTATAGAACAGTTTAAAGTCATCCTCATTCACACAGCGGATCCGGTCCACAGGACTAAACCCATGCTTAAGAAGAACTACCCTAGCAGCATGGATAACAGCATCCATGCATTTCCTCCAGCTTTTGGAAAGTGGCATCTCACTGCAGAGCCAGTCAGGTCCATGAAAAGCCCTGCTTTCTGTCAAGTGTGTTATAACTGCAGGGAAGTCAAAATTTAGTTGTGTACAGCTACAGGAGTGACATCTGTACTACTTTCATCAAAATATCTTTCTGGCCTAACTGAGCCTTTTCTTCCTTTAATGAAGTAGCCACCTTCACATGCAGCAGAGTTTGAACAGGTATTTTTGGAATTACTTTGCTTCTTCAATGTGCAGCAGCGGGATTTTGTTGAGCTTTGTCTCCATATATCATATTACAGGACATTTTCAAATATGAGAAATGTTATCAAAATCTCTGCATGAGTACTCATCAGGGAAGGAACACCACATTGCAGTAAGTCATGCACCAGAAGATCCAACCCTGCAAACATTTAGAACAGCATTAAGAACTTTTGCATTTAACTACCTTCTCTTTAAAGGAACTTTACAGGTCAATTCATGGAATCATTGCTGATAAATCTAAAAAAAAAAAAAGTCTTATTTGCAGCTTTGTAATTTTACTTTAAAAATATGGAGCACCTGTAACTTTTATGGTTACTGATGCCAGTAGTATTACACAAGGAATTAAATTCAGGACAGTGGTTTTAGAGTACAATCTAAAAATCCCCACATATTTATTAAAAAAAATTGTTAATAGCATTTTATGATTAAGATAAATTAAAGTCCGCTCCCACAGGTTTGGGGACAACTTAAATGTTGGGTTTTGATAAATGTCTTAGAAGAATCACACACAACATTGCATAGAAAATACAGTGACAGACAACAGAGGAAGATCTCTAGCTTCTTGTTCTTCACAGAGTTTTTCTATAAGAAAAAAGACCAAGACTCAAAGAGGCAGAGACTAAAGAGACTTCACTAGTTAGCTTCTGCTTCAGAGGGCAGTGTTCGTGTTATATGATGAGTTGGCAGCAAGGAAACATACAAAGCAATAGAGAATGGAAGAAGGTGTGCAATGACAGATAAGTACCACTAAATTGTGAATATTTATCTGTGTCACGTTTTGGATTTCTGCCTTGGTACAGCACAATCAGACGTGAAACCGGACTTGCATTCTGCATTTGTATAGACGGCTAGTTGTGCTAGGTGCAATACAGACAAATGCTAAATGCCAGCCAATGGTGTAAAAGGGCTAAAGCAGCATATGCTCTAGAGGGACAAAGATATCCCCGAGAGCAGCAGCAAAGGCAGCATCTCCCCCATGCCTGTAGTGGTTTGCTCTATTGGACAAAGCGAGGGACTGCAGAAGCTTCTTTCCCAACTGAGAACAGCCCCACTGAACCTTCTTTAGAAGGTATTTTGCTGCCAGTTGTCACAGAAGCAGCATTCCTACCAGTCACTGAATTTTAAGATCACTCTGAGGCATGATTTCAAAATGTTTTAGTGCCTTTTTCATCAATATGAGGCCTCTAAGGATCTTAGTAAATAACCCAGTGCAATGCAAGCAGATGGGACCAGCATATTGTAGGGACAGGAGTGAAGCTCCAAGAAACGTTACATAGAAAACCTAGAGTGCTATTTACATGGCATTGTATGGACTACATACTCTTGGGACATAAAGTAAGGTCTCCTGATCAGCGCTGCAGAGGACTTGTTCCCATTCAGTCTTGCAGACAGCTTTACCTGACAGTTAAGCTGCCGCTAATAGCATCTAACAATTAGAAACCTCACGGTGTAACTCCACGTGCTTCTCCTGGATCCCAGCTTTCCTAGTGCTCCCACAGGCTTTGAGCGCTATCCATTTCACCCTGTAGCAACAGGATCTGCTGTTCATACAAGCCAGCAGCATTGGACATGAAAATGAAAAAGCAGCCGTGAGCTTATGCAGCCGGGGCAGCTACTTCCTTAGTGAGCCATTCTTCAGTGACCCAGAAGAATCCACCTATTAGGACCAAAGCTTTTAAGTGACTCTCAAATCCCCCACTGACATGACGAACACATTTTTAGACTATTTCTTTCCCCCTGTGGTTAAACTAATGGGTTAGAAGTAAGCAAGTCCTCAGAACTGAGGTCTGTCTGAGCCCAATATAAACTATTCCTATCTTACAAACTCTCAGAGTTTTCTCATACTTCTATGCAGGCTGAAGGTACTGTTGGAAGAGTGATGTAGCAAAGTGATGGCTGTGATTATATAGCAGCATTAGGAGATAAAGGAATGTGAAAATGACCATTTAAGAAGGGTGTGACTATGTGCATGTAAAAGCAAAGCCAACTTGTTATAGGTGAGGAGACCAGAGGCTGCTAGGGAAAGACAGCTAGGAGAGAACAAATTATTTCAAATCCATTTGCATGTTCAGAGAGGAAGCAGGCATTGCATGCCAACAGGAACATTCAAAAAGCCTCTGGGTGACAGATGGGAAGTTTTACCCAGTTGTTTTGACTGAGTTTCATATTGAATAATATACTAGAAGTGCAGGATACAAACATACCCAAAGCTGGCTCTTCTCTATTTGACTCAGCTCCACAGCTGCCAAACTCAGTTTCATTAGGAACAGAAGATCAGAAATTCAGGACTGGAGTTTTCTTTGCAAACCATGGGATTGTAAGGGCCGCTTGCCTTCCAGTACCAGTTCATCAGGCTGCCTTCCTGCTTCATCCTCTAGTGCTTTTTGGCATTGATTCCCTCAAGGACCTGGAAGGAAAAATAACACTGACAGAAAGCTGACACATCTGCCGTGTTGGCATGGTCATACATGTTTAGAAAGCCCAGATCCCAACTAGGGTTTGGACTGCTAGGCCAGTCCTTGTGCATGATACAGCAATCAGGTAACCTCCTAGCAGAGGCAAGTGTAAAAACAGCACTCTAGCTGCCAGGTATAGCTGGAGGCTTGCGTTTCATGAGAGATCCCTACTTGTTTTGCCTCACTTATCAGCAACACAATGCTCAGGTTCATCATTTTCTCCCTGCCACTTGCATCTCCTCCACATATAGAAATGGGCTGTAGGCTGAGCAGGCAAGAGCACTGAACTAATCTTTGTCAGTCATCTCATTTCTACTTGTTGTGACCTCAACTTCAATCAATATAGATGCCACAATGGGGCATCGCTAAGATTCTCATTTCTTCGCTTTCTGACAGAGCATGTCACAAGGTTTTTCTTTTCTAACCTTGAGATGGCATATCCTGTGTCTGCAGGTACTCTACATGAGTATTATGGTGAGGAGCGCGTGCTGGTGAACAACAAGTGTAAATGCACAACAGTGACCTCAAAGTTCGTCCCCTCCAAAGAAAATCCTAATGAAGAAATCCTGGAAAGAAACATACGCATCACGTAAGTGGCAGACAAGTCTTACATGGAGATGGTGAGCAGGAGACTGTGTTGCAGGGGTTCCCCTTTTCCTTTTTGCTTGCATTTTTTCACACGTCCTGCTGTTGAGAATTTAGACCTGTTTTTCCCATGGACCACTTTCTGTGCTATCCTGGACTAACTCCTTTTGCTTCCATCCAGAGCCTAATGATGTTTTCCTAGCTCACATGCAGCTGTGTGGTGTTTGTCCCTTCAGGTACAAGAAGCATTGCAATGTTTTAAGAGGTCTAGTAGCAGCTTCACAAAATAGACCGTGGAAGTAGAGCATAACATTTCTTACAGTTCATCTCGTCTGAAACAAAACTGGGTTGGTGACACTGAACCCTAATATCCAGATTTGATCTTTGTAACAAGCCTGCGATTTTATAGGCTGGGAAAACTAGTTAATGCCAAAACTATCAGAAAAGGTTGATCCTATGAGGCAGATTTCAGTTCAGGACTTTGTCCTCTTTATTCGCATAAACCTGACAGAGAAGTGCACATGTATCTCTCCTGGACAACACAGGCTCAGACCTGCAGGAGTTCTGGCAAAGCTCACAACAGAAGAAATAATCATTAAATACCTCTGTCAGTCTTGCAAGTCTCACAGGCCTCTGCCAGCTCAGATTTATTTATTTATTTATTTAAAGAAAAAAGGAATATCAGAACTGATAGCTTGAAAATATCATTAGTGAAAGACAGCACTTTCAGAAGTTGCTACATTATTCTTGGGGTGAATTTTACAGTCTTTCTAGAGATGCCTAGAAACCAGGCAAAAAATATCTCATTGCCTTCAGGGGCACAGAAAGGCTAAGACTTGCTGTTCTTGGAGAAGGGTCAGAAAGGAAATAACCTGAACAAAGAACAAGATCAGAGTTGGGAATTCATTACAGCAGAGTAGTCCCCTGTTTAACAAGCAGTTTTCACAAGAGGAATTCTCTCCCTTCCTTTCCAGTGTCCCACTCAGGAGCCGACAGAACATCTCTGACCCGACATCCCCGCTCAGAACCACTTTTGTCTACCGCATGGCCGAACTGTAAGTATTTTTCTTCACTAAATTAATTTCCTAACACCCTACCCTGCAGCACTGCCCCCAATGGTTCGCAAACATCTTGAAGGATAGTAGATAAAATGAGGCAACATCACAGAGTGAAGTTGTTCTTTTTCAGCCTGTTTTTTCTATTCTGTTGCAAACCAATAAATTATCTCCATGATTAAGTTGGATAAAAAGGCCTCACATTTGCAGGTATGGTTTCATGCTGACCCCTGTTGATCTTGAATGTCTGAAATATCAAGCCTCCCTTTTAGGGGGCCAGTCATGTGAATAGCAGTTTGAAAAAAAATGAGAGCATCTGTCTGGGAGTGCCTGTGAAAAATACATGGCCTGGAAAAGCCACAGAACCCAAGTCGCCACTGCTGCCAGATCAGTGAGAAAGAGTAGAGTTTTGTCAGGGATGTTTTAATCACAGCTCTGAATACTTTCTGTTCCTCATCTCTTCCAGCTGCAAAAAATGTGATCCTGTAGAAGTTGAGCTGGGTGGTGAGATATACGAGGCCCAGCAGAGCACCTCCTGCAACGAGCCAGAAACCTGCTACACCTACAACAGGGAAAAGTGCTACACCACAACCTTCCCATTCATCTACCACGGGGAGACCAAACACATTCAAGCAGCTCTGACACCAGCATCCTGCTATGCTGATTAGCTCAACCCACTGCTATCCTAACACCTTGTTGCTTTCTCTTTTCCTATCACCCATACATGTATAGCACCATAGTACCTGGACAACAGTGTCCAAAGTATCAGCTCCCAGAATAATGCAAGCTTACTTCTTGTGCTTCATATCAAGAATACCACCCCCTTGAATACTCGCTGGTTGTCAGATTCTGTTCTCTTATCCCTGGCACGTATCTGCGACACCATTATATGTCTTAGACACTATCACCAGCTAGACCAGATCCTCAAACAGCTGTAAATCAGTAATTCCCTTAGAAACCAAAGGAACTACATTAGTTTACAACAGTAGAGAATCTTTCCTGACCATCTTCCATCAGTCTATCTCAGCAAGGCTATCATGGACATCAGCAGCAATGTCCATGTTTCCTGATTGTTTCCTGAGCAATCTAAAACAAACCTCTTCATAAACATTCCACAATACCCTTTGATTATATTAGCATAATTTTTGCCATTATTAGAAGTCTATTGTACAATCACATTTGAGAAAAAATCAGGTGAGACTGAATTCACATTTCAACTTCTTTTTTGTAATTAGGCATTTAGGATCCTTTTAGTGCTTTGGTAATGATAAGCTTCCTGTTTTCACATAGATATAGTGAAAATGTTGCCACCCTGAAATGCTGTGCAAAGCCAACAGGACCTCAGCTCTTCTTGCAGTAGTAAACTTCTTTAGGACATGTTAGGTACTTCACTTTCCACATTTACTAACTGATAATGATGCATTCCCAGTTCAATCGAGGATAAAAAAAAAAAATCAAGTTGGCTTGAATTTCTTGTTCCTGATTTTGCATTTAGAGCTGCAAAAAATCCTACGAAGCTGCCACAATTGCAAGGGCAGGGTCGTAGTTAGGGATTAATTCCCTTTTTCACAAGTCTTCTTTCTGTTCATACAAGAAACTTTCCCCAATTAAAGTTGATTCTGTACTGTACATTACATTTAAATGTATTACACCTGGTGTTTTCCATATACACATCATGTACGCAAGTGCATAAGGTGTCTAGCATTGCATTTGGGATGGCTGGTATGTTTCTCAGTGTTGTCAGAAGTTGATTGTAAAGGCTTAGCCTGTTCTGAAAAGGTCACATCTGGCATCACACATTATTGCAATAATGAAAAAACAGCAAAATCCTTATTACCATAGTTTGTTTTATCAATGAGGCATTAAATAAATTTTTTCTGCAGCACTGTTATGTTCCAGTGGTGTTCATAAGAAGCCAAGTCCATAATGATGTTCTTGCCTACTTCACAGGAAGCTCTCACTAAGCAACTGTTTTACTTACAGGAGAACCCTCCTGAAATACTGAGATAGAAACATTACGATGCACTTGTGGAACCTATGATAGACAGAGGCTGAATTGATTTATTTTACCATCAGTTCTGCATAATTGAGCTCTTTGAAGGTGCTGTGATTCTGCACAGGATTGGAATTAAAAAAATCCAATTAACACCTAAATCCCTCTCAACATTTTAAACTGCAGATAGGAATTTTACCACACTACTGAAAAATGCACCTTTTGGGGTACTCTTGACAGCCCTTGGGGCTCTGCCACAGGAGTTATCTGCCTAAAAGTGAAATTTCCAATTCTGAGTAAGGTGTAGGTAAATGACTTGGAAATCATTCAGGTTTGGGTTGTGGGCCAAGTTCAGCCTGAGCAGGGGGAGAAGGCTGCTAGAGCAGGTAACAGTCCAGAGTTTGGGAGACCAAGTTCAGCTCTTGGCCTTGCTGCAAGCTGCCTTCAAGTGGCTGTGTGGTGTACACCTTGGGCTCAGATACAGCAGGAGTCACACCTGGGTGAGTGAAGCGGGCCTCCTATCTAGCTTTTACCATAGTTGGCAGATTAGCAGACACCAGCTGAAGCCTCAGTTGCTAGTGCTCTGAGCCCCGAAGCCTCAGCTGAATTGTGAAACTGCCACGTATGCAATGGAAAGCCTGTGGTATGAAACCCCTCTCACAGGTACCCACCCAGCAAGTGACTCAGCCTGTACATCTAGTGTTGCAAGATCCTTTAGACATGGAGTTCCCTAGCACAATGAACAGACACCAACGTCATCTCCTTTGTAGGACTAGCTTTTCTTTGCTAAAACAGAGCTGAACATACAATTCATTCTCATAGGGCTGCTCGTAAATAGATTTAAGGCATCAAAATGCTCAAATACTGTTGTAACAAAGTCCAAAAGACTGCCATGAAGAAAATGAACACACATAACATTTGCCTCTAAGGAAAATTATGTGTAACACATGGACACAGAACCATAGCAGATATATTCAGAAGTTGGCTTGTGTTAACAGACTTTAGATCTACGTGGCCCAGAGCTGGTGAAGCACTTTGTCAACACAGAAGCAGGTCTTGTCACACCAGGACACAACTACATCAAACATGTCGAAAAATCCTCCAGCATGTAGTATCCTACAAATACCTAATGGACAGAAGTATTTGAGATAACTAGTTAACCTCCCTCGAATACTTCGCATATTAGTCAATGGGTATTAGCCACTGGTCCTTCAAACCCATGCACCTGGAACTCCTGCTCACTAGCAAACAGCCCGGTGCTGACCTTGTAGAGGCTGTAGGAGATAGATATTTACTTACAACAGGACGGACCACTGGAAATCACGCTGCAGCACATCTTGGGAGTCCAACAATGGCAGCAGAAGAGACTCACAAAAGGCATTCAAGGAAAAGGAAATCAAAGCACAGAACATGGTCTAAGCAGCTGTGAACAAATACTTGCTTTGATGATCTCAGAGCAGTCAGTGGGAAATAAGAAAAAAGGCAGCAGAGTCCACATGCTACTGAGCTTTCTAATAAAGCAGGATTAATTCTCCACATATTTTCTGAGAGGGAGAGTCCAAAACTGACAGCCTTGCTCACCCTTTGTTACTCAATTGTGTTAGACAAATTTTAAGTGATAGCTCAAAGCAATAAACAGTCAGGCTCTATATTCTTACCTGAAAGATGAGGACAGTAAAATAAAAGTGAGGTCTGGTCATCCCTGCTGAAAGAAGTGTTTTCTCTCCTCCCCTAGGGTATACAGGATGAACCAGGAATTAATGGTTCTATGCAAGAATGGGTTTGAGTTGTCTTTATTAGGTATTTGTGGTATACAAACAGATGACAGGCTACGATTTTTAGCAGCCTTCCTATATTAACACTGCTTTTGTTAGTGCAAGGTTCGTTCATGCAGGAATCATTCTGCAGTGTACAAAGCAGTACCGTTCTCTCAGATGGAAGGCTTGTGTTTTTTTTCAGTGGTTAAAAAGATTGCTGCCAGATATAATTTAAAGATTTCACAGAAATTATTTACTTATATTCTGTAAAGCAGTAGGCACAATGTGGATAATTAAAAACCAAAAATTCGATTGTAGCCCAGGATCTTTAATAAAGCCAGTATGTTAAAGCACACAAGACATCTCGAGTGCCTTTTAGGCAGGCTGAAGCACTACCAAGCTCGCTATGTAGTTTATGCTTACAATTCGGTAGAACAAATAAGATCTTCAATCTGGCCACTTCAGAAGAAACTCAAAGCTATCTTTAAGTTTACTCTAATATAAGAACATTTTTAGGAACAGCTCAGCTACTAGCTTGTTCATTTTAAGAGAATTTAGAAATCTGTATTAACAGTAGTGGAAGAACTTTCTCTGATTTTGTCGTTTCTCTCTGGACACCATTTCTTGGAAGATTTGGATGTCTTCTCCTGAGCTCCACTATCATTTCCCCCAGCCAGCATTTTCAGAAGGAACTGAAACAAAAGATTAAGCACGTATGCATGATTAACAGACTGAAGCAACACTTACTGGAGAGAAACTGAAAAAAAAGGTAAAAACATGTAAAGGGAAAGAGTCAAAAAGCCAGTGAACACATTGCTCATAGCTGCAGCTGTTGCTTACAGTATTAAACCAAATGCTGTGAAATCCCTTATTGGGCCTTCAGAGAATTAAAAGCCTTTTTCATTCCCACACTTAACACAAATCATTGGCTTCTGCACATGCTGCTGATGGCACCTTTGAAAGTGCCTCAGCCACATTAAGCTGAAAAGCTATGTGAGTTACAATTGTACATCAAAATAACTGTTCACCTGCTGCTGACATAGCACTGAGTCCTGCTACAGGGTCCTTCGGGCTAAGCCTAAACGGGGGGATCCCAGCACCACTTTAAAGTTCCCCTGCTGAACTGAGCCCCTGGCTGCATTCTGCTGTCTGTGAGTCCCTCCCCTCCAAAAGCTCCAGCACACAGGAGAGAGGGGAACCACGAGGCCCTGATCTAGGTAGTTTTACAGCCAGGACCTTGGGATGACACAGCAATAACCACAAGCACAATAAAATGGAGGCACAGACATTAACAGATTCTCATAACTCACCTGAGGCTTTTGGTAGCCCTTTCTCTCCAGGAACTCCTTAAAGGCCTGTGTGCTGTGGAGCTGTGCAACTTCCATCTCCTAAATTAATTTCCAAAGTAGATTAAAAAACATTCAAAATTCATTTTTAAGTCTAGGTTCCACTATTCTAAATAAACTACAGTGTGCATCCCTCCAGCTGTTATAGCTAATCTAACCAATAAATATTTTATCTACCAAGAGCTATATCTTTGTTCTTTTGAAAGAAATGAGGTTGCTTCATGAATTTGAAGTGGTTTTTAGTAAGTTATAACCTGTGATCCTGTAAATCAGATGTCCCATGCTACATAAAGCCATTTCCCCTCAGCATTTTTGCGAATGAAGGCAGCAAGAGTTACTCTATAATGCAATAAATACACCTACTTTCAGTGGTCGTTGATACATTCCCAGGAGTACCTGGACAAAATGAGGTGGTCACCCATCCAACCATAAAGTTGACCTTTAATTTTAGACAGTATTAACAAAACTATGACCTTTGTCTTGGTGTTCTTTTGACTCAGCTGTTCCCAGGCATCCTTTCTGCGAAAACTCTCCTTTGTCTTACAGACAGCATTTCTTCATAAGACAACAGTAGCGGCACTTGTCATCCAGCTCACCAGCCCCTTGCACAGGGCATGGTGTTAGTCATGTACAACTCAGCTTTACCTTTGGAAGGAGTGCCCTCTAGAGCATGAACAATGTCTTCCCTTTGTGCATGCAGCAAGAATGGAGATGGAATAGACTTGTTTTTTTAAACAGAGGAAACTAAACCTACATCTAGATAAACGTAGCAATTGGTGAAAAAAAAAAAAAGCCTGCCTGCTCTTCCTACTCCTCCTATAACCTGAAAATCCCAAAGCAGAATGCTAGTAACCTTTATGTCCCATCCCTCCATAAAATATTTTGGGTAGGCAAACTACCACAGCTGAATCCAGCTCCTTTGTAAAGGCAGGTATTTCGCTATTACAAAACAAAGATAAAAACACCCTCCATTGCTCTAGAATGCCAATTCATTGTCTTCTGCCATATGTGGCCAAAATGTATGCATGTGCATCAACTGTATTGAAGGAACTAGACCTAAAAAGAAAATCCTTCAACAAAATCCTGATCTGTGCTCATTCACCTTCTAGAGCTATTGCCCACATGTAGGTGCCATAAAGTTACAGCCTAATCATTCACATCAATGAGCCTGTTTGAACCACAGTTATCTCTGCTTGGATAATATGGTCTGTTCCACATTTGTTCCACATTATTCAGAGATGTTCCCATCATAACGTAAGCTCTCTTGTAGCAATGTCACAAAAGAAAGCCATCAGTTTTACATTCATGGTACCTTTTTACTCAAATGATGCTTTGCATTCCTGAGGTTATTTATTGCTTCCTCTGGAGCTTCTAATGGTTTATTCACTATCTCTTTTCTCCATGTTTTGGGGTCAAGATACCACGCTCCGTATCTGATCTTCTCCCTTTTCGGTTGGTAAGGGATCTGCAAAAATACTAATGCGGTTTTGTTTCATCACATTGACATTTTTCCCTTAAGCCACAGGAAGTAAAGACACTATCACTGTCCCAGAACCTGCATACCATCTCTGAAGAGTCTACCAGGGATAATCCCATACCCTAAACTCTGTAATACAAATTTTGATGGCTGATGACAAAACCTGACTAGCTTTTTTTTTTTTCTTTTTCCCCACAAAGGTAAACAGTATTACAAGCTGCTACTGGGAATCACTAGCCTCAAGTCACCTGGCCACTACTTGTTTATTTAACTGATTTGTTTTGTGGAAAACTTGGGAAGGAGGTCTGTGAGGTTTAGACTTTGGGAGTCAGAGTATGATAAATTCTTTTTCTATTTCAAAACAGAATTTCTGAACACGGTGACCAAACTAACTATAAGGTTAGAGAAATGGCAAGCTTTCAGTTTAAGACAAAATTGGTCCAATTTCAACCACTTACCTAAAATCCCCCAGCAGAGGCTTTCCCTTAGATCCTCCTCAAGTTTTTACCTCAGCTGCATATAGCCCTTGTCTGTTAATAATGATTAAAAGAAAGTACAGCAAGAAAAGCAGGTAACAGGAAAGGTAGGGACTGGAAGATCATTGTACTTAGCTAGTTTCCTCCAATTGTTTACACCTCCACCATGAAAAGATTAGGGGTTCCAAGTGTAACTAACACCTAACAAACTGCTTCTGAGGTGTATCGGGCATGGCCTGCTTAACTTGATCCAAGCTGTGTTCTTCCATTGATTTCACTGACTTTGGGTATAAGCAAAACTGCTGAGAATTCTCTACAGTTTGACCAGCAAAAAGGTCAGGCCTTAAATAGTACTCTTAGTTCTCATTCTCCTATTTTACTTCCCTGCTGCTTGCAAGAAGTAACTGCTATTAAAGAGCTCATTTTTAACTACACTCTGAGTTCTTGAGATAAGCGTATAGAGAATTATCAGTACTTGTGAAAACAAAACTCCATCCTCAACTCCAGCAGTCTCCACCACAAGCCATCCCAAACAGACTTTTGCAAAGACTTTTTGCTCAGTGAAATAACGAGGGGGAATGGTTTTAAACTAAACTTTAAACTAGATTAGATGTTAGGAGGAAATTCTTTACTCTGAGGGTGGTGAGGCACTGGAACAGATTGCCCAGAGAAGCTGTGGATGCCCCACCCTTGGAGAGGTTCAAGACTAGGTTGGATGAGACCCTGGACAACCTGATTTAGCAGGTAGCATCCCTGCCCGTGGCAGGGGATTGCAACTGGATGATCTTTAATGTCCCTTCCAACCCAAACCATTCTATGATTATGATTCTATCAAATGTAAATGTGGGCTCTTTTACCTTAACTTGGCAGGGCAGGCAACCTAGATGATGAGAACTCCTGACAGCAAACTTGAGAGGTGAAATCTCCTGTTTTCCCGACTGGTCTGCTTGCCCATCATTGAGTTTCGCTGCACAGAAAGGTGTAAGGAGGCTGGCCTCCTTACTTTCACTGCTGGGGTGGAGCAAACTCTTAAGTGCATCTTCATCAATACCGCAGTTCCCACCTCCCTGGCACAACGAAATCAAAACAATCTCAGAGTGGCAGGGGGGAAATATTTTTTTCTTCCATGTATTTCCTTCCTGCCACCATTCCTATCTATAAGTACAATTAAAACCAGGGTTAGTTTCAGCTTATCTACACATACACTTGCTATTTGCATCACTGTGACGATGCAAGCACAAAGTCAGTTAGGAGCAAAGACATGAATTACTGTATCCATTTCAGATATATAGGGACTTCTCCCAGGTGAGACAGTTAAATAGTAGCTTGAACAGAGATGGATCCCCTGGAAAATCTTTCTGAAGCAAGCTTAACTTAACAGTATTTTTGTATGAAGATACTCATTCTTTGCTTTAAATTTCAAAGGACTGAGCCCTGGTAGGCATGACACAACAGAGCTGGGAGTCAGAAACAAGATTTCTTGTTTCTGACTTTGGCTCCTGTATGCACATACCCTGAGTCATATTTTTACTTTTCAAATCTAAAGACGTTTGCCCTGAACACAGTAATTAGGTTTTTAGTATGAAAGAGAACAGATGGTGGCAGTTTCTTTTTACTTACCAAAGACATAAGCCAGTCACAAAAATGCTTGGTTACTCGCTTTGTGTGTTCATCAAATGGAGCTAAGTGACTCTGTGTGACTTTTCCTCCTTCTGTTACCACCTTCTTAGAAAGCGAGGTACATGCTTTTTTGCCCAGAGACTCCTTGCTGCTGCAGTACTAAAGCAATAACATGTGAAACATCCTTTGATTAGCTGCAGCAATAGCTGTAGACAACAGGCATATGCCTTTGAATCACAAACGGTGCAGTTTACCACCAGACATGACATGATTTTGGCCAGGAATAGTCTGAGCAACTTGAACTAGTTGTAAAGATCAGTTTGGCCACACCTGATATGTCTAGCAAGACAGTCAAGGTTTGGAAGCAAGACTTGGGAAATAATTTGCCATTTTCAAAATAGAAAACTCTTAAAAATGGAAGCGTACAGCTCTATATGGTGCCCATCACATGCCTTTATGTCATCACTAAAAGGGCCTGGGGAAGCATAAAATGAGACTGATTATATTTTTTCTCAGCTGACTCAGACTGTAAAAATTAACCAGCAGTGAGGCTGACTCCTTACAGTTTAACACCCAGAACTAATCCTGACCAGTCTCTGAACAGGTTGTGAGATATCAATTTATCATTACTATCACTGAGGAAGACAAAGGAACCTATCTTGATGGAAACCACCCCCATGACAGATTTTGGGCAAAAGGGCTGGGTGAAGAGGAAAATTTTTAGAAAATGCTCATAGGAACACTGAATCTAAGACAGAAACAGCGAGCAAATTATTGTATGTTAAGTTCATCAGCACTAGCTGAGAAGGCTTGCTATAGTGAGTTTGTCTCTGTCTGGTTCAAATTGTAAACGAGCCTGTTCATAGGCACCTGAGTTTCCTCTTTCCACACATCTGATTTCAGATAAGGAATATCCAGAGCCATTTGTATTGCTCTTTTCATCTTGTCCTATACTCACTGTACTAGCTTCTTGCAACCCGTTACTTTCATTTGCTTGTCCTCCATATGATGCTGCACCTCCTGAGTTTGGGTCTCCCATTGATAGTCATTGTATCCAGCCTTACTCTTAAAAAGGATTTCAGGACCTAGGACACCAGCAACCTCTTTGAAGAGCTGCAAGCCAAGCAAAGGGAGAGTATCTGTACAAAAAAACCTCATTGGATGAATTGCTCTTGGGGGCTGTGTGAAGGACTGTGCAACATACAAGTCTCTGGAAGCTTTCTAGCAGTTAAGGCTGTTCATAGTGCGGAAGCTTCAAGTTAAGAGACTTTTTTTTTTTTTTTCTTCAAAATCTCTAAAGTATTAATTGCAACTCAGGCTGCTTGCCAAACCTCTGAATCATGCTGAATTTCTGGTCTCGGCCATCTCCTATGGCAATCTGCTGTACTACATATAAGATTTTATTTCAGCTGATTTTAAGTTTCTTCCCTTCAGGACAACCCCGTGTTTCATGTTCCATTCCCCCGGTAATAGCAGCCAGGGATCAGGGAGAGCTCTGCTGTTGCATAATCTTACAGAACAGAGACCCAATTCCCTTTTCTAAACTCTAAGGTTTCTCTCAATGAATCCATCCTTCAGCATCGTACCGCATCCAAGCTTAGGTTAGTATAAACCCCTGGAACAGCCTAAACAGCAATACAGACAAAGGTGCTCGATACCCAGTGTCCCCTTGTACTGTAGTATGAAGTCTGCCCTTTCCAACACAGTCTCCCAGCTCTCCCCTGTTCCTTTTGTGAAGTACTAGAAGTGAAAAGCCCAATTCTCCCACTGTGTTTGGTCACAGTCCTCTGTTTGCAATATCCAAATAACCAAGTTCTGAAAACTCCGAGACAGACAAGAGAACTATCTGCTGCCTTTTGCTTGCATGAAGGAGAGAAATTTGAAGAACCAGAGGCTGGGAAAAGAGATAAGCTTCTGTAAACAGGCTGAAAAATAAAAGTAATGAGATTATACCCAACTATCTTGAGCACAGATAACTTTTCAATTTTGATTAGACTTGCTTCCTGCCCCATAGCATCCATTTGTGTCAGTGCCTGGTGATAGCCTAACAGATAAGATGTTCTGTAATCTGTGAAGGCAGGCACTCAATTTCTCAGCCTGTTTATAATAGTGTTCTGCGAATTACTTGCTGACAATCTGGACCTAATGTCTAAATCTAAGCTACCTTTGATATCACTTGCTTTGTTTTTACTATGGAAAGAAAGAGGTGGTGGATTTATTTTTGTTGTTGTTAATTGAAAATAGTCATCAGTTAGATTATTTTCCCGTTTCAATTTTCTGAAGAATCTGTATAACCACGGTTACAAAAATCATTACCTTTGGGGAACTACTTTTTTCCAAATGTGGGCAGAGCACTGCGGGATGCCGTTTCAGGCAGTGCTCTATCTGTGCAACGTAATCCCTCCTGGCTTGCTGCAGAGGGCTGAGCTTGGAAAGATAAATCTGTGTTTTGGTGCACTTCTTGCTTTTCTTCCCTGGAGCTGTGTATGAAGAGTTCCCTGTGCTGTTTTTCACGATAATTGAGACAGGACGCTTTTTACCATACACAATCATGTTATCAGATGAAGGGGTAAAGCCATCTCGGAAGTCATCTAGGCCTTTTCTCAGGAATATCCAGCGCTGGCCATTAAGGGAGTCTGAGAGCCACAGTCTGCTTTCTCGGAAGTTGTTGTAAGACATTTCTCCTTTCTGTAAGCAAATTGCATTTGCTTACAAAGAATCCAGCTTACAGAGGCTGGGTTCTAATGAAAAAGACAGGAGTACACTGAAAGTAAAAAGGGATATTCTGCTCCAAGCATGCTTACCCATACTAGCCATCTTTTTGTTACTATTCAGCTTTGGAAAAAAGCTTATAAAACACTGACTTATTCTGTATAACTGAACAACTGTCAAACAACAGAGTTGCCCACTCACAGAAATTTCTGGCATTTCAGAAATTTATTTTTAAATAAAAAAAGTCATGATGTTATAGAGCTTACTTCAACACCATCAACATGAAAATATTTTAAAGCTTAGTTTTGACTGTTCCCACCATTACACTGTAAATTGTGTTATACCGTGTATGTAGTCAGAATCATAGCCAAAATAAGGTTTTGATAAAACTGTCATGATTAAGACATGATCCAGGACAGCATTTTCTGACAGCAGATCCTTCCAGCAAGCATTTGTAGCCAAATGTCCAGTAGAGAATGCCCTTATTCTGCCTCATTTCAGATCACTAACTTTTCCAACTTTCATCCATTCCACATGAAATCTCTCATTGGTGGCCTACTAAATGAATATTTTGAGCAAAATAGTTTTGGCAGTTTCAGAGAGGTAGAAGTTGGTGGCTAAACCAATCCACATTTTCAATTGCCCAACCTGCAGTTTCCGAGGAGGTTTGGGTTGTTGCAGGAGGGGAATCATGCCAGCACTGAACAAGCAAACTGGATTGGGAGTCCCTGACTGTTTGCTACAAGGGTCAGAAGCTGCATTAGCTGCCAGGTAGCAGCAGTTCACTTCTTCAAATACTTTTTGAACTTTACAACCACAGTAACAAGGTGATTCAGCATTATGAAACATTTTAATCCTTTTTAATCAGGGATTAAATTGAGCACAATAAAGTAGTGACATAGTCTTTACCGTCTGTCTTCACAAGAAAAACATTGTCTGCACTATGGTAAAGACTGCTCCAAAGCAAATGGAATAAAACAAGATAAGCATCACTAAACCTCCAGCATTCTGCACGTACCAGGTATTGGTACAGGTGTTGATGCTACTTCAGTTTCACTATGTCACACAAAATACATCCTCATTATGCTTTGCTCTTGGTTTTACTTACTCTCTGGATGCTAGCAGGGCATTTTTTTTCCTCTGCCAAATCATTCAGCAGCTGGGAAGGATGTCTATTTACAGCAAATATTCAAGTGCCACCACAAAGCCATGCATGAGCTAGTTTGGATGCTTCTAGTGATACAAAGCCAGATCCAAACATTTTCAGCTGTACTGCACAGATGAGCAGTTTTCACAGTTGCTCCAGGTCAAAGTGCTAAACAGAGCCTCCAAATGCTGCCAGAGAAAATGCCACCCCAGCTACCTCCACAGGAGCAGTCAGACCAAAGAAGGTCATTGCACTCCTACTTCACTTTCTTCCAGCAGCTGTAGAGTTGAGACATGGAGACCACACTGGATTTCTAAGACAAAATAATCTATTCCTTCAGCCCAGCCTGCCCATGTTTTGATGGGCTGTAATTCACTCTTGTCTTGCTTTCATGTCTACAGAAATCTTTTTTTCACCTAGATTTCACGTTTTAAACCGTACATGGTGCTACCAGGTCAAACTGCTCATTGTACTCATGTGGTTAGTTTCATGCTTACCTGTATTGGCTTGCTTCAATGATTGTGTCAGTAGCAAATGACAAACTATTTAAATGGCTACTTTCAGTGCCTTAGCAATACTGTCCTTGCTTGCTAAAGCATAACAGTACAGAACGCCATAAAAAGTTTGCTTCAGAGATAATCAGTGCTATTCACTTGTGATAGCAAATGCCTCTAGACAAAGAAACCCCTGAGTAACCCTGTACAAAACGTGTTCTAAGAAAGTACCATTAAGTATTACAAGAACTGTAAAGAGAAAAGCACATACCTGATATTTTACAGCTCTGACTGTGAAGATACCCTAGGCAAAAATGGCATCTTCCTCTGCAATACAAGGTGTAAAGTAGGCTAATTCAACATCACTCTGCAAGGAAATCTCCAGAAAATCTTAAAAACCTACATGAAAACATGCAAAAGTTAAGACTTCTGTAGTATTACATCAGATGAGGCACTAGTTTCAAGCCCCTGCTGGCATAATACCCTAGGCATGTTTCAAGATGGTTGTTGCGGAAACCAGATCCACGACTGTCTGCCTACAACAAAGATTTTTTTCACAGAGAGATATACAGAGCTACTAGGGACTTTAGAGGAAAAACTTGAATTAAAGCAAAATTGAGTTTTGTCACAACATATATCTTGATCTTTTTAACACCAGTACTTATTCAGGAATGGAACAGTCAAAAGTCTTTACTGCTGATGAAACATGATACAATACACTGTTCAGTGTGCCTTTACTTAAGTGTTCATTAACTTTGTTCTTCAAGAAAAACATAAGAAGCAAACGTGAGCCAAGTGTGTCACTTAACTTCTTGTGCTTTTGAGTAAAGACACAGATTATACATCTTGTAAAATACACGTTTCCCAGAGAATTCTGCTGATATCTAGAGACACTTTCAAGACATGTACAGAATCAAGCCTGGCCAATGTCATTAAACATAGCTCAGCCTTCAGACTCACCTTTGCCTGTAAGTTTGGATAAGTACAGAGACAGGGCCAGTAAAAATCAAAGTCCAACTGCACAGTGAGCAGGTGCTCCTGCTGCTGCTCTCAAGGTTGTACTCACTTTCAGCCAGTGTCCCTTTAATCTACAAAAAAAATCAGAAGCCAAGTGAAAACATCCTCCCAGCTGTGCACCCAAATCATGACAAAGCCCCATTCCACAACACTGCCATCTCTCTCACAGCCATACTTAGCTCCTGGCCAAGTGGTATTTAGCTGGATTATTCTCCCACCCAGCAGTAGTGAAGGGGCAGTATTGGGGCAGGAAGAACTTGGAAGCTCCTGTCAGGGAAGCATGCAACAGATGTAGCTGCCTTTGCAAATATTGTGTGAGGGGTTTTGGCTCTTGCTACTGGAACAATGCATTTACATCTTTCTTCATTTTCTAGTTTGAGACAATAACAGGAAAAAAATTTGTGCTGGATCCATGTCTTTAAGATACTGCTAGGATATCTTTTAAAATGCAGACAGATGCTGTATGAGGAGACAGTAAAACAGTAACATAATATTAGTTAATGGACTAAGAAATGTTTTCTCAAGCAGACCTCTGTTTCTGGAGCGCTCACTCAATATTAAAGCCAGACTATCATTTTGGTTTGAATACAAACAACAGTAGCTTGTCCTGCTATGCTATAGATCACTTTCAACGTATTTGTTAAAGTTTGATTTTAGCTACCGTGTTGGTACAGTTTCCGTTCAACAACAAATCCTATTTCTTTGTCTGTACTTAATGTTACTAAGCCTCCTTTTCACTCTGCACCAATGGTCTATTATAATAATGGGCTAATACTAGCTGAATGTGTATCCCAAAGTGACTGAACCCCACTGAAGAAAACACCTGGCACATTTTGTCTGGCAAACGTCTGATGTACCTACCTATGCATGCAACATACATCTCTCCTTTATAGATACAGGTACCACTAGTATGGCTTTTGAAGGCTTTATCTATAGCCTGATGCTCTAAGTTCACTAGTTTATTTTAACAGGTGTATTGTAATCACAGATGACCAAAGTGCAGGTACTGCAAGACAGAATTCCTAAATTAACTCTCCCTCTATTAAAAGGTCCAATATAATTTTTATGTTACTCCTGTCATCTTACAAGGACTTTGCTTCTCTCCTGTCCATCCATCAGGTGAAGAGTAGAAACTTTTTCAGAAGCATATGGTACAGCTGAGAAGCAGAGTCCCTGGGAAGCACAGCCTGACCAACTGCAGTTTCAAGACAATGAACTGTGATTAGTACAAACTCATTTGTGGCTGCTGTTCTCAATTAAAACAAAAAGACAAACCCAAGACCAGGAAGACAAGGTCCCTGCAAGAACTGAACACCATAAATTTAAATGTCATTGAAATATAATATGAAATATAATAGCAAAAGTACTATAGTATTTTGTTTAAGTGAAACCTCCCAGATTTTCAACGAACACTACTTAAACCCTACAAATCCTATGGGATATGAAAATTTGTAGACTGACTACAGCAAGGACAGCAATGTTTTTCTACTTTGCCAGTTGTTGCAGCCCAGTACAGAAATGTTTTTTATACAGCATTGAAAACAAGCATTTCTTACATAGTTGAGTACTGACCTAAATAACCCACTAAAATAGAAAAATCTAGGTCTGGGCAAAACAGAGCTAAAAGCTACTCATCCACACGTGCTCTGCATAGAAATGAAAAAATGTATTTTCAAAAACAGAAAAAGTCTCCACCTTGTAGAAAATAGATAGCAATAAAGATTTTAGCTCATAGTGCTCAAATGAAAAAACTATAGAGCTTAGAAGTACACAGTTTAGAAAGTATAACACAGAACAAAGATAACGTGAATAGTTCTCCCTCTAACAATAGCAAATAGTTTATGTAGCAGAATTTTCTAAGTAACAATTAACTAAAGTAAACCTACTTTACATTATACATATAATAACCTCCCTAACCACCTCCTGAAAGATACTGAAAATAAAACTGTTGTTTCTTTCCTCAAACAAAAAAACTTTTTTTCTCCTAGAAAAAAAAACTAGCCAAACTGATGAGGGTTTTCGCATGTGAATTTAATAATTCCTGCCTTGATTAGGTGATGAAAATCAGACCAATCAGCATGCAAGAGGGAAAGGGCTTGGATTATAAATACTCTCACTGTGGTCTTTGTGTGTGTCTGTCTGTCTGTGTGTGTGTGGTTGTTGTTATTTTGGAGTAGTAGTAAGGAATGGTCTTTTATTTTTCATTTAAAATTTGCATTTTTTAATATTTCTATTTTTAATTGCTATATAAGTCAAATATCTAGAATAATTTTCACTTTATTATTATGAAAATCCTGAGCATAATAATAAAGTTCTCTATGAACATAATGTTAAAATTCTAAGAAAAAATATCAACAGGCTGTTGCTTTGTTAAAGATGTTGCAATTATGCATTAGTTCTTTGTCTTTACAATAGTACACAGTAAATGTAAGAAACAAGATTTTTCTTGCATAAAAATCACTTCATCTATAAAGAACAATTTCTTAAATGCAGTACTGTATTTGTTAGGTGAATATACTGTTCTTAAACTAATAACTTGTGTTGCTTTTCAGCATTTTGAGCTCTTTATAGAGATTATATCTTTCTTCTTGATATAACACTATTTTTTGAAAAATACTGAAAAAAGAAAAGTGGTTTTTCAGAGCTTGTTCTGTGAATGCTGAGAGTATAAGTAAAGCACTGTCTTGATTGGGTTGTTCTTAACACTTGCAGAAGGTGCTATGTTTTACTCAACTATGTCTCTTGTCCCTGACCACATTAGACTAAATCTTCCTGACTTTCTAGTTACTAGCCTCTAGAACAGCTATGTAACTTCACTTTGTTTTTGAGGACTCTGTATCCTTAATGAGCTATGGATTAAAAGTATTGAGACTAAAACATGTAAGCAAAGGTGCAGGATAAAATCATCTCTAGCACATCCATTTCAGTACAACACTATCTTAACTCACAAAGATGCCTGAACCTGAAAACTAAACATATCAAGGTATAATCAAGCTAATTACAAAATAGTAAAATAAAGATAAGTTTCATTTTTGAAATATTATTGCATTTAGTAACTTCTGAATAACAAGCAGCTTGGTTTATTCCAAAAGCTGATAACAGATCACATGTGGATTATATTCTTATTTCTACGCTCACTCAGAGCTCCTGGATGCAGACAAATTTCTTGACAGCTGTCATAAAAGAAGAACACATTGCTTATGCTCTAGTCAGCATGCTAGAGCAACAAAAAAAACTTGATAGTTAACCTCTACTACCCTGTATCTGGTGGTAACATCCAGTCTTTCAGGCTTGGACTATACTCTAGCAAGTATCTGTACTTGTTGTAAGTGAAGGAGATACACAAATTGTCCTGTAAATCCTAATTGGAAAAAAGGACTCTATTTCTGGTGTGTATGCTTTGCTATCTTTGTGGAGGGACTTCCTATGAGTAACTAGAAGAGGCCTGTTAGACCACCATTATGGAGGTCTAGTGCTTGTGCCAAGAGGAAGTTAGGATGTAATTCCCCATCAGCTCTGTACGGTTCTCTGACCAAATGCTGGGACTTTACCTTACTTTCAGTATTTGGGCTCTTGGGGATGCCTGCTACATCTTGCATGTCCCAACAGGCATTGTGCATGGATGTCCTTCCTACTGAAATCCCCTTGTTCTAAAGGTTTCAGGGAAGACAGGTGTAACCTTAAGCACTGGCTTCTGTTAACTAGTAAGTCTATGCTTAAGTGGCTACAGCTGGCTGCTGTATTGGTACCACTATGCTTAAAAGCCTTTTACTGAGAAAGCCTTGGGTTACTCTGAAGGAGAAGAAACAATACTTTTGGATGCCCTAACAATGGCATGTTTAAGCCCTAAATGCATGTCATTAATTTACATCTATTTGTATATAATGAGAGTAATTATTGGATACCAGTTCTTTCATAAACAAATGCTTTCATAATTTGGAAGTGAATGATACTATGTAAAGTAAGTATAAATGCACTACAGTGTAAATAGTTATAGAAAGAAAAAATAGCAATACAACTTAAGGTTCCTATTATACTGTTTAAAAGGTGAACTGAAATGATGCATTTCCTCGGGTGAAGCCTCAACTTAGTGCTGACCACTTCTGTGCACACATTGTGGCTGTATGGCAGAAAATCTTCCTTAGTGCAGGAGGGGACAGTATCACTCCTAAGGAGTCCTCTCTTACCCTACAACATAAGGGCAATGACTCACACCTACAGGCTGCAGTCCTGAATCCAACAGCTACTGCAAAGGGAGGAAATGTAAGCAAGTACTCACTCCACTCTGATTAGGTAGCTGCCTATAATTGTCCATGTATGACCAGTCAGGCAGATGAAGAAGAAAAGGCAAGATCTGTGGGGAATAAGCAGCACTTGATCACGCATGATTTTTAGCTATGTCCTATTGCTCCTAGTTTGGTTAAATTAATTGGGGTTTGTAGCTGTCATCAGCTGTTCTGAGCCCTCGCGTCTTAACTGAGTGCTACTGATACAGAAGAATAATTATTCTTGCTCTACTTAAACTGAGACCGACTTGACTCAAATATGGTCTGTTAGAGTTAGCCCCCCCTCCTTGCCCAAATCCTTCCACCATTTTCCAGAGGGCAGGGAGCAGGCTGCATGGGGGGAAACAATCTCATCTGCATGCTTCTGCCAAACCTTTCCCCTGGAACTACTGAACTAATGTTTTAGCCCGTTTTCTTATGACAGTTGAGCAGCTCCTTTGAAAAGGGAATCCATGAGGTCAGCTGCCTACTAGGTTTTCCCTTCAGACTGTTAAGTCCCTACTCTTTAGACAATAGGATGTTACTACAGACCAATAAGTATGGGGTGGGGAAAAAGGAAAAAGCCTTGAGTATAACTATATGTTGGGAAATATTTCCCTAGTGATTTTTTTTTTCCAGACTCCAGGAGGTATTATTCAAGAATATTACAGGAAAAACTTCCATTTTGAACATCATGAATAAATATTTGTTCTGTTCCATGCTTGTCATTTTAATTGAAATCCTAGGTAAGGAAAGAGAATTTACTGTTTGTACTACTAACAAAGCCTAAATTGTACTTATTTATATTGTATAGATGTATAATGTTTAATATCTATATTGTAAATGTTTTTTGATTGTCAGGTGTTTCACTAAAGTGACATAGGGAATGCCTAAGTCACTTCATTCTGGTGCATAAATTGCATGTGCTAGTAATCCTTGAATAAGAGGACACTGTCCAAAAAGTCTATAAGGGAACTTAGAGGCAATGAATGCCTTTATAACATGAAAGAGTCATGAGTAAGATTAACAACAGCTAAACTACAACAGTGTTATTGAACATATATGTATGCAGTGGGGCTGTTTTCATTCCTGTCATTTTAGCCCTTTTAGCAGATGAGACTGGATGAATACAACAGCTTTTTCTCTTCCACATGACAAAATGTTATGTGCTATCATGCTTTGATCAAGTATATGGATCTTACTAACCAGGCTGGAGTAGTATGTTGATACTACGGGTGAAGAAAGTCATTTGTACAGTGAGAAAGCTTTAATGTTGTGAACGTTTGGTAGGCTAAACCACCCAAATGAGACAGCGGTGGGCAAAAGCCCTGGTGCCTAACCCCCAGTGAGCCGGGAAAAGCGGTGAGCTTTGTCAAAGCGCCCAGCTTTGTCCCTGGGCGGCTGCCGTGGCGGGGCGGGGACTCTAAGATGGCGGCGCCCCGGCGGCAGTCACGTGGGCGCCGCCATGTCGGGCCGGCAGGGCAACAAGCTGCCCAGCAACCTGCCCCAGCTGCAGAACCTCATCAAGCGCGACCCGACCTCCTACACCGAGGAGGTGAGGCGTCTCCGAAGCCCCCGTGGCGCATGGGGGGGAAAAAAGGGGGAAAAAAGGGTTAATAATTCGAGGGAGACGGTAACAGGGGCTGCCGCGGTTCCTTGTGCCTCAGTAACGCTTCCTGTGCTTGCAGTTCCTGCAGCAGTACCACCACTACCAGTCCCATGTGGAGATCTTCACCTTCCAGCCCGACAAGCCCAGCAAGGAGCTGGCGGAGCTGGTCATGTTCCTGGCGCAGGTGAGCTGCTCTTGTCCCGGAGGAAAACGTCAGAGCTGGGCTCGAGCCCCTCGCCGGGCACGGCGGCCTCCCCCCGACTGCTGGGGTTGTGAGAGGTTGTATTTCGTGTCATCTTGTTGTCAGAGCCCTCCCCGAGCTGCTGTAAAGCTGTGTTTACCAAAATTTCCGTGTTACTAGCCATTTCTCAGGGAGGCAAGTTTTTCTTTTGAGGCTTTGGTTCAGTTTTAAAAAGGATCTTGTAACTGCACCACGTGTTTCACATCAGTGTTTCACTGATAACTTTTCTTTTGGTGTAGATAAACTGCTATTGTATGAATAATTTTATTAGTTGATTGTAACATCTCACATTCCTGCAGTTGACTGGTAACTCAAGGTTTTTAGTAGCGAGCTCACTCCAGCCTGTCTTTGCCCAGGTTGCCCACTGCTACCCAGACCAAATGGCCAACTTCCCGCAGCAGCTCAAAGAGATGCTCTCGTACCACCATACAGTGCTGGACGCAGACCTTCGAATGGTAAGGCTGCCACCAAAACGTGTTTGGGGCAGACCACGGCCTCTGGTTCAAGTATACCTGTGGGAATTCAGCGCTTCAAGTTTGCTTTTGCATCTTTTAATAAAGATGGAAACTGGGGGGTGCTGTGAAATTGTGATTCTGATCTCTGCTTCTCCCATACAGACCTTCTGTAAGGCTTTGATGTTGTTAAGAAACAGGAATCTGATAAATCCAACAAGTTTGCTGGAGCTCTTCTTTCAGCTGCTGCGATGTCACGATAAACTTCTACGAAAAGTAAGCTGTGATTACAAAAGCTGGGCTTGACTTCCAGTGGGTTTTGACCCGCCTAACAGAAGAAATAGTAGACAGTTCCACTGTTCATGTTTGTGAAATAAGTGGGACATGGGTCTGCTCCTTCAGAAACTGAAAGTGCCAAAGGCAAGACTCGATTTGTATATCTTCTTAGTAATGAAGCATGCCGCTGTAAACACTTTTACATGCAACAGCTTGTAAGCCTGTCCTGCATTTGCAGTTGAGCAGCTTGAATGTGTCTGCACATAAAAACCATAAGCACGTTGATGTCAGAGCAGGAATTACTGAATTCTATGTGAAAATTTTTAAGTTTAAAAAAAAAAGTTGCTAGTAAAAGCTTTATTTCGTGTTTTCTGCAATAAGCGTGAGATAGTTGCTTTCTGTGACCAGGATTACTAAACTTGCTCTCAGAATGTACATATGAAACAGTAGTGGGATTTTTTGAGTTAAGCTTCATGCTCTTTGTTTTCCTTCCTCACTGTGCTGTAAATTAAGTACGTTTTTTTCAAATCCATGAAAATCAAGCATATATGAGGATTTACAAGGTAACGTGTTGTTTTTCTAACTACAAATTAAAAGGGATCAGGCCTCTCGTTTTGGTACTTGGAGGCTTTGGGGAAATTACGGTGCATGTGCAGTGTTCCCTGTGTGACTTGCAAATGTTACTTTTTCTTTCTCGTACAGACTCTGTATACTCACATTGTGACAGACATCAAGAATGTAAATGCTAAGCACAAAAACAATAAAATAAACACAGTAAGTATTCTAGTTTTCAGGTGCACTTTGTTTTACTACTGTGTTTATTGAAGATTGGTAACAAATGTTTCCCAACTTTTTTCTTAGACACTACAGAACTTCATGTACAGCATGCTGAGGGACAGCAATCCCACTGCTGCCAAGATCTCTCTGGATGTGATGATTGAACTTTACAGAAGGAATATTTGGTAGGTTTGGCAGGCCCATGCTTCTTCCCTATTTAATGTAGGGCAGCCATCTTGACATCACTTGTGGCATGTTGTGCAAAATGTGATGTGGAGGGCCTCTGACTTTCAGTATATTTATCTTCTTTGTGTTCCAGTGGCTGGATTTTATGGAGCATGGTCTAGTTGGGAAGAAATGCTGTCCTCCTTAAAGTCTCAGAGTTACTTAAGTTGAATCTTTCACATTTTAGTTGAAAATACACAAGTTGTGTGTATTGCAGTTGAAACAAGCCTTGTGCAGCTCACTTGTTTGAACGTTTGCATATACAGCTGTTGGTATTGCCATACAGTCTGTGATGTACGGTGAAAAAATGAATTTTGTTTCTTCTTATTCCGTAAAGTCACTAGGGTAATTCTAGATGACTGATCTAATAAGTGCTTTGAGGGCTTTTTGTTGTTTTTAGGTGAAGCTGTAATGCAGCTTTTATTTTTAGCAGACACCAGCTTGAAAAATTATTGCTTAGAGAAATACTGAAAGCAGAAAAAGTGCACTGAGTGTTCAGTTGCTGTCTTAGTGCTAGTTGATGTCTGATATGTTGCTCAATCTTCCTCTTGTGTTCTAAAATGCCAGAGCAGATGTTACCCAATGGAAAATTGCATGAGAAGATGGTAGTTTTTTCACTCAACTTTTTGACTGTAAAAACAAAGTGTTTTTTTTAAGCCCTTCAGTTTCTAATTCCGTTGTTCTTCCCAGTTCTCGTACAGAGATAAACTGCGGAGATGTGTGAATACAACAAGGAATGCTGCTGGTGTGCAATGTATCTGCTGCTTTTTATGTATTTCTGAGATAAGTTAGTGACAGAGCCTTAACAGTGCAGTTCTTGTATTGCTTATTCCCAGCAGTTTCCAGCATGCGGGGAGGTGAATGGCAACACTGCTTTACCTCGGCATTAGGAGAAGCCTCAGCTGGCAGGCAGGATGCGGTGCCAGGTGGTATTTGTCATGAGGAGTTTTGATATGTAGTGTTCAGGGAAACAGTCTATTCCATGGTATGCACAAGGTCACAGCAGCTTTGTTAAGATTTTTGTTGGTGTAGTGGTAGGTTGAGAATTACTATAACAAAGGGAAAATTAGGATAGCTGAAAAAAATATTAGTGTTCCTGAAAAGATAAGACTTCTTGCAGTTTTAATGAGTAGACTTTTAAGTACCTAAGACTTGATATAAACTCAAAATATTTTTAGGAGTCCTAGTTCATGCAACTTAATTTTCTGAGAATAACTTGGGATTGTAAAACTTGAAGTAAAAGGCAATGTTTTGTTTTATTCCAGGAATGATGCCAAAACGGTCAATGTCATCACAACTGCTTGCTTTTCCAGAGTGACAAAGGTGAGGACAGAAGTCATTTGATGAAACTGGATTTAATCTAAGCTACCGTTATCCTGGGGATGCAGTTTCTTATTTCAGTACCCAAACTGCTAACAAGCTTCACTGATTATTAGTCTTTTGTTGTTTAATTTCAAAATGCCACTTGTGTTCTGGGAGTAGGACACATTTGGTGCTTAGGTGCAGAGCAGCAGAATGGGATGCTTGTCTTGTTGCAAGTGCAGGCTGGAGTGGGGAGGGTGGATGTACTTTCCCTTGCTACTCAGAAGAAACTGTCAGGATATTGCGACCTTATAATCAGCATCATTAAGGCATTTACTTTTTAAATGTGGAGAGAGCTGATATCTTGCCTGGGATTTGAGTGGATCTGAGGCTGCCTGTCATCTTTGTAGGTTTTCCAATGCTAGATGCTCTAAAAATGCATGTTATGGTTTGAGATACGTTCTTTCACAGTGAAAGTCCAAAAGCTGTTCCAGTTGATTAAAAACCAAAACAAACAATCAAAACCCAACAACCAACAAACCCATATAAACTAATGAAAGCTTGGAGTGCTTAGCACAGCTGATCAGGTATCGGCTGTGCAGGAGTTATCAATAATATTCGCATGGAGCAATTACATTGCTTTGCAGAAAGCTAGGAAGATTTCAGTCTCTGGATTTGCTCCTGTCACTGAGAAGCCCAGCTGTTTTTTGATCCTTTATGTGCCTCTGGCTGATGAGGGTTAGCAGCAAAAATTGACTTTGTTCAGAATGCTTTCAGTCTGATTGTTTGCTTTCTTTATCTATTCTTTTCTACCAATAATTGGAAATGTTTTAGCATAACTTAAGATCAGGATGCTTGGCTGTTGTAAATACTCTTGTCTGTTTGTCATGTCCTACATTTCACTTAATTTCTCAGGTATTAGTTGCTGGTTTGAAGTTCTTCCTTGGGAAGGATGAAAGTGAGAATCAAGAGAGTGACTCAGAATCTGAGGTGAGTGTTGTGATTAAATCTTCACAAAGTTCTGTTATCCTGCAGACTTTTGACTACACCAATGCATCTACTGTTGTGCTACAGAATTTTCTGTTTTGTTTCCTCCAGTTGTTGATCCACCTCACAAAAATGTTTAATTTTTTGCCACCTGGTCCCAGTTGATAGCAGGTTACCTTTACTATCTGTCTACAGCCTAAGGGCTCCCTTGCTTTCCTATACTCATTGTGAAGGAAGTTCTTCACTTGTAAGAGATAAGTGAGGGCTGGCCAATCCCCCTTTTTTTTTTTTTTAAGCTAATGAATTCGTAGATATGTAACTTTAGAGTTGTGGGAAGAGATTTTAACTTGGTTTTTAAGAGGCAGGTTTAATTTTTTAGATATCCCTTCAGTTCTGCCTCTCAAACTGCATTTCCCATTTATGTACAAATGAAATAATCCAGTTACCCTGAGAAGGCTGACAACCTGCCACAATTATAGTTTAGAACCTCCTAATACACGGCCATTATTGTGTGTGACTGTCTAGTACCCTGTGATTACCCAGCTGTAAAGATTACAGCTATCTCTCTGATATAAATGGTTTTATGGAATTGTGATTTTAAAGGCTACTATCTCTGTATGATGAAACTTAGGTGGGAAGAGACCGTTTTCAAATGTAGTACATTGATACTTTTTGTATTTCTGCTTCCTGTTTGAAGCCTGATTTCACCTGAGTCTTGTTTTCGTTGTGTTCCTTCTGAAGGACGATGGCCCCACTGCCAGAGATCTGATGGTGCGGTATGCAACAAACAAGAAAACAACCAAGCGCAAGAAGAAACTGGAAAAAGCGATGAAGGTTCTTAGGGTGAGGAGAACGGTGTTTTGACTTGCTGGTGTTTTAACTTAATCCTTCACATGCAGAAATCTTTTTGTTTCCACAGTCGTCATAGTTATCTTTTGTCATCTAATTTAGGTGAGGCTTCTAGAGCATACTAGCATCCACTGGTCGGGCAGTTTTCTGAAACACACTTGTCTGAGTTGTGGACTGGTTCTGCTCTTGGGTGCCCTTTTTGTGGTCCGTTACTTAGAGCATACTGTGTCTTGAGAAGCAACTTTTTGATGTGGTTCCTGTTGCCTGTTAGGTCAGGTGGTTGAAAAGCTAATGCAATTGAAAAGAATGGTAGTTTACTTGCTAAAAACCAAAGCACCTCTTTTTGAAGAGAATAATGAGGAATAGCAGCTTCCAATGGCAGCCTGAAACTGAAGCACCTGCAGCTATTTCATAGAAAGAAAAATGTCTCCTTTACTTTTTTTTGCCATGCAGAAACACAAAAAGAAGAGCAAGCCAGAGGTGTTCAACTTCTCTGCTATTCATTTGATTCATGATCCCCAGGGTAAGCATGCATCGTATTCTGTTTTTCAAACTGTTTTTCCCAGATACTAAAATTTAGACAAAACTCTGCAAGGAGAATGAAAGTAGACACAAATGTGATAATAGGATGCTTTTTTACACTTAAAACACTTAAAATGTGAGACCAATCTTGTTGCACTTGTCATAGTGGAACACGTGTAGGTGGCCAGACAAGGAAGGAGCTATACTGCACCATCTGCTTCGGGTTGCTACAAATCAGGATGTGTCTTTCAGCTTATATCTTGTATGTGTGAAGGCCATAGTTTGTGCGAAGGGGAAGTAGCTCATCTTCTGCAGCTTTTTTAGCTTATGCCTTTGTAGAATTGTATTCCTATTATCAGTCTGCCATTTGTCTAATACCACTTGACTCATTCACAGTCTCATGTAGTGAAACTCTGGGGATTTTGTTTTTCAGATGGGTTGAAATGCATCTTTTTAAAACAAACAAACAAACTAGCTTTAAATACCGACCCTGTATTTATGATGTTGCAGAGCTTCTGCTTTGTGTCCTTTCTTTTGGTCCTATGCACAGCTTTAGATTTTCTAGGCATGTGAGAGGAAAAATAAAGAACTGGGAGCAGTGCTTTGAGCACCTTAAGTTTCTTCTGTGCAAGGACAATGGAGCTTTAAAGAAAAACTAAACAACAACAGAACTTCACTATCTTTTTTTAACCCAGTCTCAGCTGAGTTTGGCACAGTGCCTTTTGAGACTACCACAAACCTATTATTGCTTCTTCTAGACTTTGCAGAGAAACTGCTGAAGCAGCTGGAGAACTGTAAGGAACGATTTGAAGTGAAGATGATGCTCATGGACCTAATATCTAGGCTAGTTGGAATCCATGAGGTACATAATAATTCTGTAATGACCTGACAGTTGGGTGGTGGTGTGCTCTGGCCTTGTGCCTCTGGAAAGTGAGTTAATTTTCCTGTATGTTGAAAAATGAAGCTGAGTATACCCATGGAGTTGCCAGTGGGCTTTATGGTATGGCACAGTGATGTAGGCTTGTATGGTACTAAGTGAATTCAGCTTGAGAAGGCTGGTGGTGTGTAATAGCTGGGATGTCGTGACTAGAGGGGAAAATGCCTATTTAAAAACTTGTGTCTTCAGTGTAGTTTTTTAATTGAGTCTAACAATAGCTTAAGAACAGCACTCTGAGGTATAACCAAAGTGTGATCAGACTTCCTTAAGAATCTGTTCCTCTTGGGGCCGGGCTCTGTGGGGCGAGGGAAATACTAGTCCTTGTGGGTATCCTCAAGGCTAACAAAAAGGTGGAAATGCTCACTGTGGCTGTATGAGCACTCTTGAATATAGGGAGCATAAGAAAGTCCAGTTGTTTTTTTTGACACTACTGGGTTCACACCTAGGCACATAGAGCTGCTACTTTGTGCTTTGGTCTCTGCCCAAAGCATTCCTCCCAGTGACCAGGGCATCTGAATTGTCAGGTCTCGCACATCACGGAGACCCCAGTGTTGCAGTGGTGTCAAACCTGAGCCCATGCTATTTCCTCATTGCATAAAGCTTAAGTAGAACTTACCATGTGTAAGTCCAGGAGGAATATGAAGTACTTGTCACTTGGGAGGTGTGTGTCCAGGTGTTAGGCTGCTTCAGCATCAAATATTCATTTAGGCTTGCTGGAGAAGTTAGTGAAGGGACTCAGATGCTAAATGAGCATGAATTTAGGGACAGTCTCTGTTTTGAGAGGACTATGTTCCTGAAGCTATGGGAAGAAGTGGCACATCATTGTGCAGCAGACCACCCAACTGGATTTCTGTGCAGTCAAACAAGAACCACTGTGGATTTCAGATTTTGGCATTGAATCTTAATTTCGTTGGAAAAAGTCCCTTCCTCACCTCTATGTATTTCAAGTTCAAGACAGGTGAAATGTGTTACACAATAAAATCTGAGGCATTTTCAGAGCAGGCTGTGTAGGTTTGTTGATTGTTTACAGCATGTCAGGTTATAAAAGTGGTCTCAAAAGAGAAGCGACTAACCTGTTACAACTTTTATCTTCCCTGCAGCTTTTTCTTTTTAATTTCTACCCCTTCATTCAGAGATTTCTACAGCCCCATCAGAGAGGTAAGCAGCTACTAGTTGATAACAGTGTTGGTCTGTCATTTCACATGTACAGTCACTTCCTAAGTGGTGCTGTGAGCAGGTAGCAGTAGCAAAGTTGGAAGCAAGAATAGTCCAGGGATTGTGGATGAAGGAGGCAAAAGGCTCCAGTTGTCCAAAACTGGACTTTCCTGGAAGCTGTGTCCACTTGATGCTCTTAAGTGCTTGAGAAACTTCAGCAATGGGATCAAGTGAGTTCCTAGTTCCTTGCAGAACCTGACTTGTTGAGCAAAGCTGTGACTGCCTTTTGCTGCTTTTTTCCTTCTGTTTCACTCTAGAATGGAAACATGTATTTTGGTGTAGCTGGCTATAAAGGGTCTGCACTGCTGCTGGGGTAGAGATCCAGATGTGTTCCTAATGCTTTGTGAGAGAGAAGTACAAGATGTCTCAAATAACTTCAGCCTCGAATGGCTTTGATGCTTAGAAGCTTAGGATCTCATTGACTTAGCTGTATTGGTGGATGTGGGTAATGGCCAAAATAAGTTGCACTGATGTACTTGGACAACTTCTCCCCCTTCCTTTTTATTTTTACTTCCAGAAGTGACAAAGATTCTTCTGTTTGCGGCACAAGCTTCGCATCAGCTAGTACCACCCGAGGTCAGTATTCCATAAACTTTTGGTGATGTTAAAATGGACAGTGTGCAAGCTGGAAGTGTTAAGTGCATTCACTGGGGATGGGGGACAAGGAATCCGGTCAGACCCTTTTTCTTGAAAACCACGTGGGAATTTTTGCTCTTTGACAACTTCTGCAAGTTACAGGTTGTTGTTTTTTGTAAAGGGATACAGCCCCAATGCTCAAGGTCTTCAATTTCTGCAGGAGAATTTGTCTAGAAGTTATTTGCAGGCTATAGTGTTAAGTCACAAGCTCTGCCTTTCTGTGAAAAGAGCTCTGTTAATAAGATGTAATCACCTCACAATTATATTAAATAGTAAGTATATTTACCCTTTCTTCTGTATTTTCAGATTATCCAGTCAGTGTTGATGACCATCGCCAACAACTTTGTCACTGACAAGAATTCTGGGGAAGTCATGACTGTAGGGTGAGTACAGAATTTTATTACAACCGTAAAACTCTGAATGTGGAAAAATATTTTCCATTTTTTGAAATGACCTTCAGCCTATTCCTGTCATTCATCTTTGCTTTTAAGAACCAGCTTGAATAAAAACAAGACAGTAAACATAAACTTTCCTTAATTTTCTTGTCAGTGTTGTAAATTCCTCAGCGCAATGGGTTTCTGTATTTAGCCAGTGCTGTGACTTAACTCTTTTGGATTTTGTGATGGCCTTTTTTGATTTCTTGTTTGGTCTTGTGTTTTTCTTCCTTCCCAAGTACTATGTTATTTCTAGTTTGAGGGTACACCCTCTTGTGTTTGAATCAAAATAACTTTGATTTGTATACACACAGTGAGTAGACAGCATCGTAATTCTAGACTTTTACTGTCTAGTAGATTAAATTTTCTTACTGACAACAAATTCAAGTGTTGCTGTTAGTGAAACTATAAATTGCTTGCTATCTCTGTTGAAGAAAGTATGCTTTTGTAATAGGTCTGGTGTAGGCAGAGTAGAATATGACCAGTAAATGTAGGAGAGAGCTGAGCTGTGCCTGAAGAAGATGAAGTAGTTGGCAGGGGAAGCTACTATGGGCAGCTATGTTTTGAATATTTTCATGAACTACTTTTTTCCTCTTAACATGGTTATAGTCTAGCAACAAGTTTAGTGTACTGTGTGTGTGCATGAAGATGATAAAAAGAAACTTGGTGTAAGCACACAGGTTTCCTTTATAGTGTTGTTTGTCTGCCCATGCTTGACAGGAGAATTATTTCTTGATTTTGGCCTTGCCTAGGCCTGGTGATTGTTTGACAGCTTTTTGCAAATATGTATGGTTGGACCTAGCTTTTAGTTGCAGAATCCTGAGGTCCAAAATCCTACGAAATAGTAGGTGGAGAGCGTAGAGTATGGACCAAAGATGGAAGTTTTGGGAGAAGTTTTGGAGAACTATGGCAGAGAGCATCCTGTTATGTTCCCCTCTGTTACACCTAACGCTTCAGAAGATTCATCAAGTTTGAGATAATTCAGTCTATTACTGGGCCAGTGAGTGTCTCTCCCAACCATGTTATTCAGGAAAATATTTCACTTTTAATTTTTAGAATCAATGCAATAAAAGAAATCACAGCGAGATGTCCACTAGCCATGACTGAAGATCTGCTCCATGACCTTGCTCACTACAAGACTCATAAAAATAAAAGTGAGTATGTTATATGGATATGACTCTTAGATCTTTCTTCCTTTTTTCTTGTCATCTGGTCCTCTGTTACAGCCTTCATAATAGTACTGCATTTTCTGGTGGGCTGAGAGATACCATTTTTAATGTCTGTTGCATTTCTATGCATATACTTAGTCAAACAGTCATGGGTAGTTATGGCAAGGGAAACAGCTGGCAGAACTGGAGAAGGGCAGCTGCTTGTTAACAAAGATTTGGCCCTGAGAGCTGGATCCTGCATTGGAGAAATCAGTGGGAGCTAGTATTTCAGAAAATACATGAATAGGCTGTAATACTGTTTATCTCAGTACACTTTGGTTTGCTCAGGATTCTGCTCTACTATACTTAGTCCTGACTCTATTTTTCTGGCTAGATGTGACGATGTCTGCAAGAACTCTGATACACCTCTTCCGTTCGCTGAACCCAGAGATGCTACAGAAGAAATACAGAGTAAGTGTTTCCTCTGCATTGCGTTCACTATAAATGTAAGCTTATGTGCTCAAAAATAATAACTACTCTCAGAGCCTCTTGAGAATGTGATGGAATCACACATTTTTTTTCTCTCCAGGCCTTTTCCCTTGCTGCATTTTGACATGGCTTTCTCTTGTTTCAAGGCTTCTTTAGTTCAGACTCATCAAACTTATTGACAGAAGCTTCATGCTGCAGAAGTCTGTCTTCCTGCAGTTTGTTCAACTTCTCTATAGTAATTCAAGATCTTTTCATGTTTCATCAGGCGGAATTTCTTTCCTACAACTCCACCCCCTATTTTTATAGGCTTGTGTGAGTTAAGATGGCAGCCTGCTTAATATGTGTTTTATTTACTTACAGGGTAAACCTACTGAAGCCTCGGTGGAAGCCAGGATTCATGAATATGGAGAACTGGATGCCAAAGACTATATTCCAGGAGCAGAAGTACTGGAGGTTGTGAATGAAGAGGAAAAAGGAGAAAACCAAGGGGAAGGTTGGCCTTTTTTCTTTATTACTTCCATGTTGTGCATCATTGCTGCTAAGATTTTATTTGGACTTGGCGTTCATGCATTTCATTTGCTGCTGTCACATGCTGCATGGTTTGTATGTGTCCATATTTATCCATTAAGAAGCATGGATACTGTCCTCGAGTTAAGTGCAATTTATCCTGAGAGATCTGATAGTCACTGCATTGCTTCATATAATAAAGAGATGAAAGAGAGGAGAGAGAGGAAAGAGGGATTTTGAACAGCAGAGAGAAGCAAAATAGGTCATAGAGAGCAACTTTGCTTTAAATTGCATTGCTTCCTTCCTTGGGTTATATAAAGTGGAGGGGGCCGGAAATGTTGCTGAATGCAGTGTGGTAAGGATTAGCATTTGTAAACTAGTGTTTCTTCAGAGATTCTCCTAAATGCAGCTGCTTGTTTTGAGGGCCTTGAACATAACTTGAGAGTTACGCTTTACAAAGCATAGGGTTTTGGTACAATTTGCTGCAACAGTGACTTGCTGCAAACTGATTAGCTATCCTCTATGGTTGGCATTCTTTAGAATGAAAGAAATGTATGTAAATGCATTTCCTGTAAAGGCTTTGTTCACCATTGTTGCAGGTTTATTTAAGTTCATAACAAAAATGTTTTAAAGGGACTGCAGCTCACAGTAATGACAAGATAGAACAGGTTTTAACAAGCCTGTTGTGTGTGTTCAAATATCTTACGCTGCCGTATGTGGTTATCACTAAAAATTGGTGTCCATAGCTGTACGCTTAGCTGTCCACAATAGCTGTCCATAGCTGCACACGATGTAGGTGCGCTAAGAAATGAAGGCTGAGATGTCTTTGTACAGCTCTGAATCAGTTGCTTTTAGAGTTATACCCGTGTGATGCTTTGACTTTGCAGGCCAGGTAGAATTTGGTAGCTGAACTTGCCAGTGGGACAGCATGAGAGCTATTGGTTTGTTCAACCGTGGATGTCTAGAAATATTACTCCCAACTAATGATCAAATGTGTGAAGTATCTTAAGTCTTATGAACGTCTATGTAGTTCTGAGGCTGGGATGCTGAGATCCTACAGTTTTGAGTGTGTCCCTGGGCACAAATGTAGTTAGGTAGTAAAAGGCAGTGAGAGCTTAGGATCTGCTCTGAAATAATTTGAAATGCAAAAAGTTCAACCAGCTCTGTACTAGCAGCTCTGTGCATTTGTTCCCTTGAGCAGATGGATGGGAAAGTGCTAGTATGAGTGAGGGGGAAGATGATGAAGATGGAGAGTGGATTGACGTCCACCACTCTTCAGATGAGGAGCAGCAAGAAGTGGTGAGTTCCAAGCGTGTTCTACCCCCAAATAGAAAAGGGACTTGTTAATAGCAGTCCACATTCTCATGTTCTACCTTCTCATGGCTGCTCATAACTACCTTACCTGCATGGTAACTTGACCAAAATCAGTGAGTTGAAGTATGTTTTTGCACCTGTGCTGAAATATGTTTGCTGTCAGGGTGAGGGGGGAGAGTTGGGGAATTCTCTTCCAGTGCTAAGCTCCTTCAAAGCAATGGTAACTTTCAACTCCTTAGTATTTCAGAGGAAATAAAGTACTCTTTTTTTTTTTTTTAATACCACATGTTAGATATGACTCTTAAGAATCCTAATAACTGTTTATAGCGTTCCCCAGCGTTGTTCCCCCTGTGTGGATATTTGGGAGGCAAGAGTGTCATGGATTGTAGAACAAATGGTTTGCAGAGCTCTGGATGATTGTCCTTTTGTACTTGTTTCGAAGGCAGAGAAGATGAAAAGCATGCCTATAGAGGAACGGAAAGCTAAAGCTGCAGCAGTCAGTACAAGCAGGCTGCTAACTCAAGAAGACTTCCACAAAATACGTCTTGCTCAGCTCTCCAAAGAGCTTAATTCTGCACCAGGCAAAGCTGCAAAGAGGAAAAATATTGAAATAGATGATGAAGAGGAGAGCAGGTAGGATGTGAAATATTGTCAAGCACATTTTTTTCCCCACAGTTTGGTGATAAAATTTTTAATTGCCGTAGGGTACAGAGCTCTGCTTTTGGCTGTTATCCCATGGTGGCAGGTGGCAAACAGCCACATGGCCTAGAATGGATCCTGGCCTGGGGGATTTATTTATACCTGGGAGAAAAAAGCAAGGGGGGGCCAATGGAAACTGGGACTAGTTTGTTTGTTCAGAGGAATTTTATTTTTTAAATTGTGTTATTTTTTTAGCAGTACTTGCAAGTCTGTATCTCCAGAGTTTCTTAAATGTTGTGGTTCAAGCTGGACTCAAAAAACAGTCATGAGAGAATTTTGTATGGGTTGTCCCAAGCATGAGGATTAGCCTGAGAGGAAGAACAAAAAGTGCCTGTGTGAATGTGTATAGGGGAACAATGGCCTAAGAGATGGGTGAGAGACAAAAGGTCAGGAGGACATTTTGGTGTTCTGGCCAGATGATGTTTTGTGTTTGACAGCCTTCTGTTGGATTTCTGTGTGCGTAGGGGCGAGTTGCTTTCACTCAGAGATATCGAACATCTACATAAGAAGCCGAGGTCAGATAAGGAGACAAGATTGGCAACTGCAATGGTGAGGAACTGGGCTGTTTCATATCCTCTTTTTAGACATTTGTGGGGTTTGTGTTCTTGTCTCCTGTGGAATAAGGAGGTGGTGTTGAATCTGTAAGACAGATGCCCAGCTGCCATCTGTGTTTTGATTAAGTTATTTTTTACTGTTGCATCGTGGCTGTAACTGATAAGCAACCTCTTGCTGGTCGCAGGTGAAGATGAAAATACAGACACCCCCATTTTCACTGACACTTAATACAGCCAGCATGGAGGAATGCAGTTAATACACACAGGAAGTCATACTGAATCTGGATGTATGCTTGCTGCTCTAGAACCTGTCACCCTAGCAGCTGACGTTTACTGTAGGGAAGGACAAATGGCCTTCTCTTATTATGGTGTGTTGTCTATTCTAGGCTGGAAAAACGGATAGAAAAGAATTTGTGAAAAAGAAAACAAGAATTAACCCATTTGCCAGCTCTACCAATAAAGAGAAGAAAAAGCAGAAGAACTTTATGATGATGAGATACAGCCATAATGTCCGGACCAAAAATAAGCGTTCTTTCAGGGAAAAACAGGTAACGTTTAATGTTGAAATTAGGTGGGGCAGTCTGAGTAATAAACTTGTAATGTTGGTGAAGTGCTGTCTATCCTATACCCTAAGATTTTGGTGTTTAATTTGATGGATTAATCACTGGAAGAAGTTGTGAGCTAGGTTGCTTCCCATGAAACCTACCCAGAGGAAGTATATCAGAGACTGTGGGGGTGGAGGAGAATGCTTTGTCAGAATCTGCTCGTGACTATGCACAAAGAACCATGCACTGTTGCAAAATCATGGGTAGGCTAGCAAGATGATTAAAATGTGGTTTGATTTCTTTTTTCCCTTTAAGCAATAACAGATCATGTTCAAACTAATATTGTGATAGAAGAAATCTTTCCCACGATACAGTGGAGTTGGTCTTCAGGACAGGCTTCTAGTGTGTGTTTCTTTACTCCCATAGTCTGTCTTTGACCTTTCTCTTATTACTGTCATATTATGGACTCAGCTGTCCTGGCTTGAGGTCATCTGAATGCTTGATACAAATGCACTTAAGGCTCAGATGCAGTTGCTCTTTAGAACTTTTTAAAGCTAATCAGAAAAATAAGTCGCTTCCTTGGCTTAGCCTGCTGCCATAGTTTGGCAATACTCTGTTCTCAGTGGCGATGCCCATGCCTTCTACTGCTTCCTCAGTTACGAGCTTAGCTATGGGGCTGATGCAGGATTCAAAACAGTCTTCCCAAAATCACATGTAAGTTAAAAATGCATCTGTTTGGTAGTCCAGTTACCGTGTATTCCCACAGGCAGCTGTGCCAGGGTAGCTGAAGGGATAACTAAAAGGTGAGGCAGAAACTTAAGGTTGATAACTTCGTCCCTGAGGGCACTGGCCAGGGAGCCCATGTAGCTTCCCCACACAGCTGGGGTTAGATGAAGTGGCAGACATGGAGTGTGGACAGAGCCCCCTCACTTCTGTGATGCTTCACAGCTGGGGTTAATGCCTAAACTGTGGCAGCTGTTGCTGGTGTTAATACAGGCATATTGTTTTGCCCTACTGTGTTTCACCTTGGCAGGGTAGATCTGTGTTAACAACAAAAATCGGCCTTAAAATCCCTTTATCTAACCTGGCAGGTGGCCAGTCAGGAGTGTTACAGGGTGTTACAAAACTGAACTACTTTGAAGGTGTTCTGAGGAAAAACTTCTATAAGAATCCAAGTGTGCTGGCTTCTTTTTTTGTGTTACTGATTTGTGTTTACTTAAGTGTTGTCTTGTGGTAGGGCATGTTCAGGTGCTGCTTTCACAAACCCTCCTCTGTCCTTGTGAGCTGTTTCCAGGATCATAATAAGTTGATGTGTATTTGTTGGCCATTTGTTGTCTTAACAGCAACAATACTGAAAAAGTTTATAGACTCAACAAGTCTTCTTCAAGAAGAAGACTTGGACTAATATCCTGTATAGTTTTTTGTTTTTTATCATTCTGTTTTGCCTTGTATAAGGCTGACACCTTAGCCCAGTACTTAAAACACAGACAATGTAGCAAATCAACAGTCCATGTGCTTTTAGGAAACTACTGTTAATTCTCTGTCCTTCTCTTGAGAAGTTGGGTGTAATTTTAGCCCAAGAGTTTTGGATTAGCTGCTGAGATAGGATTCTTAGCAGTTTGTTCTTTTAAAAAATATATGTAAAAAGCAGGTGTCCATGTGCTCAAAAACATCTCCATTGTAGTGTAGTGCCTTTAATCTTTTTTTTTTTGAGATTATACTGACTCTTAAACTTGGTTCCCTGTTTTTATAAAGTCATCTTGAATGTTTTCAGTCCTTACTCCTGATTCAATGTTTTGAGTTCCAGTGTAACAGCTAAACAGTGAAATGAAAGTACCCTTCTACTTTCTTCTAATTTAAGTTAGACCACAGCATCAGTCCTGTTGACGGTGATTGGGAAGTACTGTAAAAATAAAAGTGGGTTGGAGTACTGTAGTTTTTAAGATAATTCCTTCTGCTGCCCTCCTCAGTGGTAGAATAAAATGGAATGTTGTCTATAGTCAAGATCTAAATCCCTTTACCAACAAAAACGTGTATAATATATCACTTTAAAGAGACTGTGTATGGCACTCATTAAAAATTGCAGCATCTCCTTCCTACCCTTGAAAAGCAGCTTTGTAATAATCTCAAAAAATTCCTGTTAATCCTACTTAGCTCTCAGTTGGACTGAAGTTTTTTTTTCTCATCTCTTCTTGCCAAACAAGTCTGTAGAAGAACAACTTGTTACTCAATCCTTTTCCTAACTATGTAGGATCTTAAATGATGATCTGATGCATTGATGAATGTTTTATTTTTTGAAGCCCTACTCTTTCCTTAACTATACTGTTTAACTAAGCAACCACAGCATTTCTGCCAATGTGTTAGCACTTGCCAGTTACTGCTCCCAGTTTTAGCTGATCGATTATTAGTATTTCTCTGAGATTGAATAAATTTTAGGAGTCTTCCTTAGTATTATGCTTACTTAATGAAAATAGCTTAACGAGACTTACCATCAATTAGATCTGTCTGTGTAAGTGCTACCAAAAGTTCTTAATTTTACAGCTGAAGGTAATGCTGTACTCCTGTTTTCTGTAGAAATCTATAAACAATTTCTCAACTGCATTCTGATATTTTACTACCTTCCAGCTTCTTGCGTCAGATTCAGGTTGTCTATATTCACAGCCAGGTTTGAGTGGCTTTTGAACTTGAGTATAGGTAGTCATAAAACAGCAGTAGGAAGGAGCTGTGTGGCTAGCTCCTTTGTCTGTGATCTGCCTACTCAATGCTGGTGTAGTTAGTGTTACTAGCACCTGAGTCAACTGGTTTAAAGACAATTCAGGTTAATTTCTCATCTTGCAGTCTTACTTATCTGTAATACATAAAAGCCTCTATAAATGTCTATCTCAGCATAGATGATGGAAGCTGTTAGCTGTAGCATTCTCTTTAAAAGTTTGGTGATCTTATCTGCAAATGTCTGGTTCCTACAATACCAATGGGATGTGTACGATGGGCATATTGAAGAGGATTGTCAATGTGATACTGTTTCCGTAATAGTTAAAGCTAAGAGTTTGAAATACCTGAATATCCCTCTTGTTTCATATTCCAGCTGGCTCTTAGAGATGCACTTCTGAGACAGAGAAAACGGCTGCTGAAATAAAATGGTAAAGGAGAAGAATAGTTAATCATCCTTGAAGAAACAGGAAACCTAGAAATGCTTATCTTCCACTCTCTTAAAGAAGAAAAAAGTACTGAATTGCCTTATGGATTCATCTCTACTCTGTTCAGAATTATAAATTGAAGGCTGCTGCGAAGTTGGATATTGCATCTATAGGACAGACCAAAGAGGCCTTAATCCTTGCAGGCTTTTGGTTTTTAAAGCATTCTAGGAAATAAGGCAGTTGTCTTTTATTGAATATAATTTATTTACAGCTGTTTTTGTATGTGTAAGTATTAATTAAAACATACAACCTCACTGTAAAAACTATTTGACTTGATTCAATTAATGAATAGATAACTGGAAGGAAAATGAATATTCCAGCTCAACCCTTAAACATAACGTATACACTTTATACCTGTCTTACCGCTGTGATTTCACAGACTTAGTAAGTGGTTGTTTTTAGGACGTTTACTACTAATAAAGCCACACGGAGGGAAAGAACAGCTTAGTCTATGAAGGTAACAAAAATAAAATTAATCCATATTCCCATTTAAATAGAAGGGTAATGTCACATGCAGGAGAAATATGCAGTCTTGTTCTCCCATATCCATGCGTTGTTTGGTAATACTTGCTTGTGTTTGATTTTTTGTGAGAATGTGTGAGAAAAACATTGGTCTATGCATTCTTTACCTTAAAGTAAAGGTTCAACTCCTGTTTCAGCCTTTACCTCACCTGGGATTGCTAATGGCCTTTCTGCCCCTTACCTAGTCACCTGTTTCCCTGATAGCTTACTTATACTACCCTTTGTCAAGTTTTGTTTCATTTCCTTGGGGAGGAGAAACAGGTGACATATGCACAGTGTAATAGAACATATGGTGGGGTGTTTTTTCTTGTTTTCAATTTTCAAGAAACCAGCTTAATGTTTATATCCTGTACCACCATTCACTCAACATAGGTATATTTACATTGAATACACAATTGTATCACTTTTAATTACCATTTGTCTTGCTTGTGGCTGGGTTTTCTTGGTCACATCCTGTATCCTAAAGAAAAAAACACAAGCTTGAGGGAGAGGGAGCTTGTACAGAATGAAAGTCAACTTTCTATTGGAGGCTGTAAATGAAAATTAAGGCTTCTCCTAAGGGAAAGATGGGGATAACTCCTCTTCTCTAGGGAATGGGGCAAGTAACTGGGTGCTGGCGGAGGACTTGGCAGGGTCTGGAGACCACAGGTAGGGGAGAACAGTAGGAATGCCATATACATTTGTAGGAAACCCCCTTGCACTATTCTCTCTTCGCTGAACAGCTGTGCACAGTTTCCCGGGTATATGTGTGGCAGGAGGAGCTGTGCCCAGTTTCACAACGTGCCCAAGAGCCAATTTCACAAGCTGTGCTCCCTTTCTCGAGTTTCCCCTCTACCCTCCTTTTAAAACCGAGGGCGTAGACCCTCTTTCTCTCAGGTATTTATCAACCAGCGCTAGGGGAAACGAAACACAGGCACTAACCTCTCCTTTACTCGTTTGCTGCCAGTGGGGAAGCTCGGGGCGGGAGAGGCGAGGCCGTGACCGTCCGCCTTCTCCCTGAGGCGAGGCTCCCGTTGGGGCCCGCGGCGCCGCCGCCATATCGTGGCCCTTCCCCCTGAGCCGCCCCTCGGGGGCGTGGGGCTGCGGGCACGGCTGGGGCCGCAGCGGCCACTTCCAGCAGCATGGGGCAGGCAGCGGCGTGGGGCTCCCGGCTGTGGGGGCTGGTGGTGGTGGTGGTGCTGTGCGGGACGGCGGCGGCAGCCGGCCCCGGGGCGGCCCCGCTGCTGTGCAACGTAAGCCTGGACAGCCCCGCCGGGGAGCGGTGGCTGCCGGTGCTGCGGCACTTCGAGCCCGCCTTCCTGCGCGCCGCCGTCGCCCGGGTCATCGAGTGAGTGTGGGGCGGCGGGGGGACCCTCCTTGGGACGGGGTGGGGTGGCGGGGCCAGCTGTGCAGGGGCTGAAGGGCTCTGAATTGTCCCCAGGTCGCCTGGGCTGTGGCTTATGGCTGGGTCGTGCAGGGTGCTCGAGGGATGCGTAGAAAGGTGATGAGGTGTAGCGAGGGCTGGGATGCGGGGCGAGGGTGCTAAGTGGTCGGTGTCAACCGGCACGGCTGGTCCCGGTTTGGGACAGGCACTCAGTGGAGCATAAGTTGCAAGCCTCTTTGTCTCTTTCTCAGCTAATAGGTAGCTAATGCCTTGAGCGTGTTTTGCAGTGAAACTGTACCAAAATGGGTCCACGAAGTTATTGAGCCAATTGCAGCAGAGCTGGAGTCCTTCATGCCACAGCCCTTCGCAGGGGAAATCCTGGGGCTGTGCAAAGCCCTGGGAATCAGTTTGGGCGACGGAGTTCTGCTTAACTTCGCCTATGAATCCACTGCGTAAGTGACTGAGAGTAATGGAAATCTGACGGACGTGGACACAGATTCATTTTAGCGTAGTATCTGACAAGGCAGATAAAGATATGGCAGATAAATCACGCTGTTCGATCTGATACCATTTCTGATGTTCAGCTGGGAGGCAGTTTGCATGCTTATTTGAATGAGGTACAGAGCAGCATACCCAATAAGATAGTCTTTTAAATGCTAGTTCTTCATATTTCACAGAGCATGCTCATCATCCTGAGCCCCCATAAGACCTATGAAATTTTAAGTTTCTCGACTCTAACAATGCTCCAGAATGAACAGCAACCAGGAGCAAACTACCGGTCTGCAACTTTTCTTTACCTTTACAATTTTAACAGACAGTGCTGTGCATCACTGGGATGACAAACTTACAACTCCAGAGAAAATAAGTTGTGAATTACCTGCTAATTCAATTACAGAATTATGGAGTATCCTGAGTTGGAAGGGATCCACGTGGGTCATTGAATCCGACTCTCGATTCCACACAGGGCAACCTAAGTGATAAAACATATATCTTAAGATCATTGTGCAACAGCATACTTCTTGAACAACATACTTACTAAAAATTGTTTCCATGAAAGTGAAACTATTACTGAAAAATGAGTTTCAGCACACTTCCTGTCCCAGAGAAGTTAGACTGCTGTTGAAATGGTCAACGCTTTGAAAGTAGTCAGTTTCCAAACTGAAAAGATTTTGTTTGAACATTTAAGCTAACTGTAATCAAAATATAATCAGGGTCCAGATAGAAATGAAACAATCTATAATTTAAAAAAAGGAAATCAAAAAAGTTTCAAACTGATACTTTGTGGACATTTTTTGATGTTGGCTTTTCAACTTGATTTAGAAAAAGTAAGTTTTGAAATAATGAAATTTTTCCTAAGTGGAAATCATGATTCCTGCTTGGTCTGTTATATCTGACCTGGTACAGACAGTAGCAGGGATTTTGACTTTCTAAGTCAGGTGGGATGTCGTAAGTTAAATATTGTACAGTTTTGTATGCCAGGCTCTCTGGAAAGTCTTTACCTTGTGGATATTGTGCATGACTTGTACAGGACACTGTCAAACTTTCTCGTACTTTTCTTTTTCCTTTAAATTGAAAGTAAAGGCTGTGTGAAATTATATGAAAAAGTATAAGGTGAGACTATTCTTTCAGGTTGTGAATTGCAAGTGTTAATGATGTAATGTGAGCTCTTATTTGTATGCTTCCATGTGTAAAGTACTTAGAAGAAAATAAACTCAGTTACTCCCGAAGTGCTGTGCTAGTTCAACTAGACTGTAATGTTGAAAGTGTTGTCATAATGTTGTCTTATATTTCAAAAATAATTTTATCCTTTTTTTTTTTTTTTTAAGGTTCTGTACTAGTATTGTTGCTCAGGATGAAAAAGGAAACATTTACCACGGTCGGAACCTGGACTATGACTTTGTAGATATATTAAGTAAAATTACAATTGATGTGCAGTTTATAAAAAGTGGACAGGTATGAACTGTGGTTGGTGTGGCTGGGTGGTATTCTGTGAAGCAATGGTGTGTGGTTGTACAGCTGCACAGGCAGCAGCATTTAATCTGGGAATATGGTTCCCAACCCAGGTTTACTGAATTATCAGAGCACCACAGTCCCTCTTTCTAGGAATGTTGGATGAGTGCTATTTTTTTTTGTTTTCTGGACATGCAGTTAGTGGTGAAAAACTGGAACAAATAAAACAGTGTAATCTAGTGTGTCAAGATCATTATTTGGAAGGAGATGGTAAAAGAAGAAAATGCCAAGGCATAAAAAAAAAGGAAATACTACACAATGTAGAAAAGAGATCAGTTTTGGCAGGGACCAATTTTTTGGCCCTTTCTAAGGTCTTGTTAATTTTATTGACCAATGTTTATGTTTTAGCTGAATATTGTCTAAAATGAACTAGTTGCTAGTGCAGTCCTCGTTAGTTTCATTTTCTTAATATTCATTTGTCCTTTTTGCAAATACAGAATTCTTTGTTTCTTACTTGGTCCCTTGCTAACTTGAGCAAAATTTTTGTAGCAGTTGGTGATCATTAACAAATGAAATACAGTGTATTGTGGTCCCCAGAGTCTTTTTATCATTTACTTTGCAAGGTTTACTATAATTTAAGGCAAAGGGTTTTAAAGGGATTTCCAAAACAATATATGAAAGTCACAGGAAAAAGTACAGGATGCCGTTTTGGAATGTTGCTTATATTTCAAAAAGTGCTTAGTTCCAGAATGCTAAAATACTGTATGTTTCCTGGTTTCAGATAGCATATCAAGGAACCACATTTCTTGGTTACGTAGGCTTATGGACTGGACAAAGTCCACACAAGTTCACAGTCTCTGGTGATGAACGAGGTAAAAAAAATCAGTCTTCCACACTTGACATCATGTATACTATTTCAGTTGATTGTTGCCTCTTCCAGCTCTTCTGTCACATTCTCCAAGAGGGAAAAATACTGTTAGGTCTGCCAGAAAGGAGATGAAACTGAATGACTTCTCTGGCCCTCGGGAGATGAAAGCACACATGCTGCCAGTTTTTGGCTGCTACTGAGGGGAGAGGCATTTGTTTATCAGCAGTGTCATCTGATCTTGAAAAGTGTCAGAGGAGACGGAGGAGGAGGAGGCAGTAAGAGAAAAATCTTGTGATCTGTCTGAGAGACACAATGAGAGATGACAGAGTTGATGCTGAGACAAAAAGGGAGCTTTGTATAGCAGATAAACTGTCACTTTCCTAGTTCTCTCTTCCTTTCCCTATATCCCGTTTTTCTCTGTCCCCATAAGACAGCTTGGATGAAAGGATCAGAAGAGAAGAGTAAGACTGAGAGAATTATATACATATTCATTATCTCCGTAATTAGGGACTCTGGTGTGGAGCACATGTGCCTTTTGACTCCTGCTTCCTTTGTTAATATTGCTTTCTTGCAATATTAAGATTCTCTAGATTCTTTCTATAGTTGATATTCATATTTTTTAAAAGCCTGCTTCTGATGCTAGTGTAATTATTTAATCCTTTCAAAACTGGATCATCTTGGGCCAATACTGAGAGGTGCAAAATGCTCTTAATTTGTACTAAAATCAACTAGGACATAGAGTCTTAAATGTATTGGATCTTTGCAAAAGGCTTGATTTAGAAAGTCTTGAAGACCAAAGTCTGAATGGGCATAACCTGGGGACAAAACCAGTGCTGTTCTGTTCTCTCTAATGTATCTCAGCAGCGTGCAAAGATCATCTGAGACCACGGTGAGATGGGTTAGTCCACGCACAAGCCCGTTATTTTTTCCTGATTTTGATACTGGAATCAAGTGCTGCAAACGTTTGTGTGAGATGGGCCCCTCTTGTCCGTTAGGAGCTGATGTGCTGTCATCCACCTGCATGCCTTTGTTTCAGTTGCTTTTTTACTATAAACAATAGTAATTCACTCAACACATGCTGCACTCCTGTAAATCAGTTGTTACTGACTGCTTGCTTGTCTTATCTGTCACCATACAACTGAAATAAAATTTGGGGAAATAAACTTGTGCACTCTGGCTGGAAAGGGAGATGACTTTAAATTAGGGTGAAGGTCTCTCAAATAACAGACATTATTTCTGTTGCCTTTTTCTCGTTTGGGCATAAAAATAAGTATAAAGTTGTCCTTCTGTTTTTCTTGGTTCTCCTAATTTTCCCCAGAAACACACAATCACTATTACTACCTCTTTTTTTTTTTTTTTCCTTTTTTAGCTACTTTAAGATTTCAGTGTAATTCTTCTTGTTGTAAGAGTTCAGTAAGATGAACAATGAGATGATTTATGCTAATATATGAGCTGACAGATGTAGACTAACAAATCATATCAATAGACCTGCAGTCTTTTTGGCAATGTGTGTTGCAAAGTGCTTCTTCCTGTTAGGGTAACCTTTGACTCTTCTGTGCTCAGCATTCAGCTATGAATAAAAAATGATGAAAAATCGAGAAGCTAGTAAATTATCAATACTGAGTTTTTGATTTAAATTGCTAGCACTTGCAAGTTCTGAGAGGTACTGCATATTTTCTCTAAAGAGCTAAATACCTTTTTCACTTTTGTTAATGCTGATATTAGATCCTCTGCTTCTCATTCACATTATGGTTCCTACAGTGATTTGCCTGAGAACTTCTGTTCTAAGTTAAGCAAAGAGCACAGTAAACAGATGTTCTGTTTACTGTGGCCCTTCTCAGCAGCGTGATCTCTCTGTAGCTCTTTGTTGGATTCTTGGAAGTGAAATTGTTGAAGCTGTTGCTGGAATCACTATAGGCTGAAAGAAAGGGAGTCCTAAAGTACTGACAGTGGCACTGAAACAGAGATCTTTAACTTCTGAGCATGTTTCCTGACTGAAACCTTTCAGACTGGTTGAGAATTCTGTTGCTGTAAATCTTTTAATCTACAGATTAAGACTTTTTAATCTAGTAGAGGGTAAGATTGTAGAGCTAGAGATGGGACCTGGAGAAGAAAGGAAGACAAGGAGGATAGATTTTACAGAGTGTAAGTAACATGTATGTGCAATAGGTTTTTTTTGTATTTTTTTTCCAGCGGGTGGTAGCTGGTGGGAAAATGCAATAGCTGCTTTTCTGAATCGAAATTACCCTGTCAGCTGGCTTGTCCGAGATGTAAGTGCACTACGTTATATTCTCAGATTTCAGTGATGTCATTTCAATTTACAGACTCCTAGTAAATTTGACTTTTTTCACAGAAAATTCAATAAATTGTTAAGATTATATTTTATAAGGGCAGATAGGTATTATCCCCAAATCATCAGCAACGTGTTTGATAAAGGCAATTCCAGCCCTTCAGGGGGACAATCTCTGATCACTGCCAAAAATCTATGAGTATCTGTGCAAAGACTTCCTTCGAAGGGAGGATCTCAGCTAGCTGTGAGGGATATAGTAATTTAGCAAATTGAGCAGCTGTACTATCAGATAGTAAACATATGAACCCATAGTTGTTTTATTACATTTGATATGTTCCCATATTAAAGACAGAGAGCTTACTGGTGAGTGGCAGGAGTTAGACTGGTGTTTTGTATAGCACTTTTTATGAATAGTGTTGTGTTAGTATAACTGCTAAGATAAAATAGGTTTGCTGCTTCTCCAATTTATGAATTATAGCAAACATGAATTGTATCTTTTGTAATTAAAAACCTCCCTGAAGAACTGGAATGTTTACTGGAGACCTCATTGTTGACATTTTTTGAATTTGAGGTGTGAGCTGAGGCTGTGACTTGCCTACTACTAGCTGCAGTGTTGCTGTCAGAAATAATTAATTGTTTAAAACAACTGAGAGCAATTTTGTTTTATGTTTGTTCTCCATATTTGTCTTTAGTTCCTGCATAGCACTTATTTTTAAAGAAGTACTTCGGTAGATGGTGGCCCTATGCCTGTAAACAGTAGCTTCACTGGCTGTGGTGGAGTTACCAGTTCATACTAAGTTAGTCATGTGGTTATGGCAAGAAAAGGAAGGCTTGCTGTGAGCAATGCCAGTGCTTCTCCATTGTTACCAAAATCCTCTTAAACTAAAGGCAAGGCAAGGATGCAGAGTGTTTTTTTTTCTCCTTCTCATCCCATTTCTGTCTCGTTTTGCAAGCTGAAAGACTTTGAGGATTGAACTGGCAGAGTGTGGACATGCCTTTATCTCTTTAATGGCAGATTTTTCATCTTTTTTCACCATATACATCTGTGTGTGTACGTATGTGTACACGTGTATATACATGTATGTATATTTACTTCGAGTATTTGCAAAGCTGGCATTAATGAGGTCTGTTGCTAGTCACTCATTTTATGTTCTTGTGCTAAAATCACAAGCTGAAATCACAGAAGTGCTTTCCAAGAAGTATTTTCAAATAGCACCTTATAGTTGATTGCAGTTTGCAATAAAGCTGCGACTGTTGTGCTTTTTCAGGTGTCCCAGTGCTTACTTTGTGCTTGACTGTGCTTTGTGAATTTTTTTTCATTGTGCTCTCCTTTTTGCACTAGACCCTGAGCAGAGCAGAGGACTTTCAGTCAGCTGTTCTCAGACTAGCTGACATTCCCATCATTGCTGAAGTTTACTATATTGTAGGAGGTGTATCACCCAAAGAAGGCATGGTCATAACGAGGAATAGAAGAGGGCCAGCTGACCTCTGGCCTCTTGATCCTTTAAGTGGAGCGTAAGTACACAAAATGTTTTGTTTTTTCATGCTCCATCTTAAGTGATAGGCAAGGATAGTGGGACAGCTTTCTTCAGAGATCCAGGCCCATCTCTTACCAGTGTTGAGAAGGGAAAGCTTGGAGCCTCAGAAAAGAACACCAGTTCCTTCCTGGGAAGGCATCACACCACCTTGTCAGATTGGGGCAGTCCAGAGCATCAAAAAAGCATCTGTATGTATTCATTTTTTAGATAGATTTCAAAGGAGACAAGATTTGAGGGCACATCCTGGTTGTCTGCCAAGTATTGCATGATTAAATTCAGTGCTCCCAAGTTAGTTTTCGCACAGCATGGTAGAAGGGTTGAAGGCTCAAACATAATTGTCTCTATGATTTTTGTGAAATCAGCTACTTGATAAATGAAGGAGATCCTTAATAGTTGCCCTGCAGTGACAAAATGGAACTGAATGATTGCTGTCAGTCAGTAAGTGCTGGCTTGGCAACAGCCAGATGGCCTGTTGGCTCTGTGTACTCCAAGTGGAATGCTGCAGGCTACAGTGTGTACCCATAATCCTTTCTCTAATTATCTCTTTAAAGGTCTAATCTTACTTTTTCCCTAATCAGTAGTAGTTTTGCCATTAGCAGTTCAAGAGGTCACTCCTTTTTCATTTGTGTTCAGTAGCTTATGGTAAAGGCTGCTATATGTATAGGATCCCTTGGATTTGCAAGAGACACAGGGAAGAGGTTTTTGAGGGAACTTTTTTTCCTTTGGGCAGAACAGAAATACTGATTCTTGGTTTTTATTACCTACTGATGCATCTTTTGTTTGCTTTCTTGTGTGTTACATGACAGGTGGTTTCGTGTAGAGACGAATTATGACCATTGGACTACCCCTCCTCCTTTTGATGACCGAAGGTAAATTTAGTTTAGACCTCTGTAGTGAGATATCGCTTCCATTTTTAAAAAGCTTAGAGACTTGGGTGTTTTCTTCTGTGAGTAGGTGTTAGCTTGCTGGGCAGGCAGTTTGTTCAGTTTCTGGAATGCCACTCAAATGGGAACAGATAAGCTAAGGAGTGACAATGACATGTGCCAGAGGAAAGTAAGTCTGTATGGCATTGAATGGCATGCAAGGTGAGAAGTAGCAAGGATATATTGCGTATCAAAAATTTCCGTATAAAGTTTAGTAAAAATTACATTTTCACTGTGAATCTAAATCCTGTATTTGATGGCACTATTGAGAGACTTGCAGACGTCACGCAATCTTTAGGATGTGTGGTCTGCAAAAAGCTGCTGGCAGATTCCCTGTTGTTCTGAATTCACAGTGTAGTAACTCAGTAACTTCAGCAGTGTGAGTCTAGATTAAGTCACACAGAATTGTGGATAATTTTAGACCAAAACAGGCATTTTAAAATTAAAGGCATTCACTGAGGAAATTCTTCACAGTGGTGGTTTGTAGCCTTTGGAACAATAAACTGTGTTTAATGATATTGCATTGTTCTCCCACAGAACTCCAGCCATGAAAGCTCTCAATGCTACTGGACAGCAGAATATCAATTTTGATACGCTCTTTCAGGTATTTCTTTTAAATTCTGTATTGTGGCACGTAGACTTTCACTTGAAACTCTTTCAAAGCAGAAGTGGTTATGTGGTTGTCAGTGATTTTAAAGCTATGCAAGGAAGGCATGGTGAAAAGGATGTGCCATGCAGCCACCTCTGGAGAGTTTAAGGCTGACAAGTTTGTGCATTAAAATGGTTCTGAACTCCCTGTGTAGTCATTTCATAATAGTCTGCCGATCCAAGTTGAAAGGGTAAGCAATGAATCCCATCACCACCATCTCCGTGCAGTTCCCTCGTTCAAGCGCAGTGAGAAATACTACAGCAGGCAGCTAAAGTGTTAGACAAGAGTGATATTTACCACTTAGTTTTGAGAACTTCAATTTTGTATATTTCAGAATTTTTATGTAATTTTTTTGTTAAATGGTCCAATACTTAAAAATAAAACACAGCAAGAGTAATTCTTGATTCTGTATTATTTATGTTTATAACTTCATCCTACTGCTGTTTCTAAATAGCGTTTTAATTCCCTTTTCACCAAAATGACACCTTTTCAAACTTTCTGTACAGGTGTTGTCAGTGAAGCCAGTCTTAAATGAGTAAGTATTAGATTCAGAGATGTCAATCAGTGCCTCCTACCATGCCTTGGGCCACTTAAAAGGCCATCACAAATTTCCTCAGGAATTTCCTGTACATCTGTTTGAGTATCTTGTTGTTTCCCAGCATAGATTTCTGCTTGTGCACATGGTGCTGAAGACTTTCACAGAACTCTGTCTGTCTCTCTAGCCATGGAACTGTGCTTTGTTAGGCTTAGTCTGGTAAAGGGAAGCTCCTTTGTAGTAGTGAAACAAGTAACTGCTTACATGAACAGCAGTACTTTCTACAGTTCTTTTTGCCAACTCATTTGTACCTTTGACTTTTGGAAAGGCTGGATTTGTGTTAACACTAGACTCTGGTGCTTCTGATTTCGCTCTGCTTGATGTGTGAAAAATAAAGAAGTCGTAAATGGGGACATAGCTTTTAGGTACCATTTACTGGCTTTTTAAAACAGACTAATTTCAATATAACATTATGGTTCTGCATAGTTCCACAGGTTGCACCTTTGCAGGTTATCCTGTTTTGCTTTACTTTTACATGGAACTCAGTACCTTCTCTAGATCAGTCACTCACATTACAGCTTGGCAATGGCTTCTTCAAAGTCAGTATGAGGACTTCCTCTCCTCTTTCTTATAAACGTGAGGAAATTTGGAAAGGAGAAGATTATATCTGTGTGACTGTTAAGATTAGCAATGCTGTTTTTTTATTACAGTGATCCAAACCAATGTAGAAATACTGTTTCTTTGCTGTATTAAATGGAAAGAAAAATTTGAAAACTTGTGCCAGCAGCCATCATTTTTATCAGTCTCTTTTGCTCTCTTCCTAACACTTCTGTACCTAAGCAGAATGTTTGTTTCCACTAAAATTTGTCCTGCTGCTTTGCTAGTTTTATAAATTATTCTTCTCATCTTGGAATGATTTTTCACTCACTGTTTTCTTCTTTCCCTACCAGTAACACAGTGTATACGACAGTAATGAGCGCTGCATTTCCAGAGAAGTACCAGACACGGATCAGAACTATGAAGTGAAGAGGTGTAAGTAACGTGCTGGTACTCCTAGCTACTTGTACTTAAATAAAATTTCAACTGAAGGGTCATTGAGGGGCAAAGCACTGCAATGGCACTCAAGCGACCTAGTCTGAATTCCTGATTCCCTTGGTTTGCTTATTGACCTTGGGTAAATACCTTCCCTTAGTTGATTCAGAGATAAGAGTTAAGTATTGACTTTCTTTGCAAAACCCTTGGAGATTATTTGAGGAAAAGTACTTTATCGGAAAGGGTGGGTGTGGTGAGCTACGGGTAGTTGTTGGCTATATGAACGTTTTACCTATTATTTTTACCATTTCCACTACTGTGATATATTTCACATGCCTTCCAGTGGCTGACTTTGACAGGAAGCCCTGCCAGTGGTGAACCCTAGCAGGTGAAGTCGGTGCACTTGGCACAAAGAAAGATCAAGCTTGGCTTGTAACAGCCCTTCACAACCAGCTGAACATTAGCATCCTCAGAAGGTTTTGTCCAGTGGTCTTGCAGAAAAAGTCAAAGTGATTGAACTCCCACAGAGCTGCAGGTGGTGGCTTTACTGTGTTCAAAGGAAAATATTAAGTTACAGATATTTATATTCCAAGAAACTCTGGTTGTGTGTGGGGGCTTGGCAGGACCATAAGAAATTGCATTTCAGTTTGAATAGTTTTTTAAACCATTATTAGTATTATATTCGTAGCAGTTAATATCGGACATTAGATTTTAGCAGGACTTTCTTTTAGAGATTCTAAAGTATTTGTTTCTTTTTTAACTTCATACAAACCTATACTCTCTTATTTACTTGTGTATCTGTTTATTTCAGCAGACCAAATCGGCGAAAAGCTGAAGCTTTCCAAGACTGGCATAAGCTTTTAAAATCATACTCAAAAGCAGAACAGTTATTTTGGCTTACTAATTGTGCAAACCATTCAGGAAATAATGACTTGTTAGTTCTTTGAAGTGTTGCAGATGATACTGTTAATGAACTGTAAAGGAAGATTGATTTTATTTTAATTAAATTCATGTTCTAGCAGATGTTGATGACTAAAAATTGTTTTTATCGTTTTTGGAAAGAGTTGTGCAATTTGATTGTACTCATGTACTTACTAGTAAATAAAAACTAAATATATTTTGTGTGGGATGTAGGTCTGAACATAATTAAATAAAAATATGCAGCTGATTGCTTGATTTATGAAGACCTGTGGTGATACTACCACTGTCATCATCTGTTTCTGACTTGTATGGGGCCTGTGAGTGTGAGCCCAGCAGGGCCAAGTGCCCAGCAAGAACTGGTCTGAGTGCTGGGGAAGCTGGCAGAGTTAGAGAACAGGGTTGCCACAGGTCCTGAGACTGTCTCAGCCTTCGTTCAGCTGCATCACTGTGGCCATCCAGTCCTGAGGCGCTCTGTAGACCTTCCTCAAGACAAAAATTACTGCATCAGGAATGTGACTACACTGTGTGAATACCACTGCAGGCTGTATCTTTCTTCTTCAGCTATGGTTCTCCAGTGCACAGGTTCTTCAGCTGTTTTTATTAGGCTTATGAAAGATGACTGAGAGGTATATAGTCTTAAGATGGTTCCCAGGTGATATGGAAAGCACTTGACTTACAGCAGTAGATAAAGTAGTGGACCATAAATGGAGATTTTCATTCTGTCTAAGGACTGTCTATTTAGCGTAAGGTGAGGAAATATGTCTACTCATCAGAAATCAAGAGTTATTTAAGGAGATATGATGATACAGACTTATTCTCCACAATAGATGATAGAAGTTTGTGGTGGAATAGTTGTGAGATTAGAAAATGGATTGTTTTCCTTTTTAATATTTGAAAGCTGTCTTCAATAGAAACTTTACAACTCACTTTTCTAGTGCAGAGGTGTTTTTTGTTTTGTTTTGTCTAGTTGTGTCATGACTGCATACTGTGAATTCAGGCACTTCTTGCAAGCACCCCAGAAATACAGGATTTAAGGAGTCGAGCAATGGATACTTTCACATTAAGCTTAGAGGTCTGGTTCTTTACCAGACAAAATTCAGGTGAGTGCCTGTAAAAATTTTACCTAGGAGAAGAAGGTATGATCATAGCGCTAGGTGAGAGAGCCATTTCCAGATACGTGCAATGCCATCCGCAGTGTTGGTGCGCCAGTTATGCAAACTGTTCCCGAGTGAGCCTTCTGGAGATGTGGTCCCTTTATCTCCTTGCGCTGAGTCTGGCTAACCTACTTACCTGCATCCTCTACTTCTGCCTGGATAAATGCGCTGCCAGCTTTGCCTTGACCCAGTTTGTACAATGATGTTAGTAGTCATATACCAGAACTGATAAAGCTGAAAAATAGAGGTTTTCTGGAAGAGGATGTGAATAATGGAAGTTACAATATCTTTGAGATACCAGGATGACGTTGCTTTAATCCACAGAGCAGACACTGACTCCTCATTCCACCAGGTTTTCCTTATGTAACTGCCACCCACAAGTAAAGGCAAAACAATCCTCACAGGAATAATTTTGCATAGTCTTCTTGACCTCAGCAGTGTTAGGCTGATTATCTTCTGCCAGCGGTGTGCCCAGATTCTCAGTCCTTTATAAAATGAATCAAATATGTTTGCTTCCAAGTGTACAAACAGATCTGGAGTGTGTAAATATTTGGTATCCATGAATATTCAGCAAACAGTTGTCCACTCCTGTATTGTCTCATCAGCTGATCAGAAATCGGTAAGGCTCAGCCACAGAACACATTAGTGAAAAAAAAAATTTGAATTTTAAATGGGAAGCTAGATTTGAAGTAATCTGTTTTTTTTCCTTTTGTTCCTTTAAAATATTTTCTGAAAGCCTTGTGTTTTATCAGTTTATAAACAAACATTCAGACACTCTGCCAATAAAATGAAGCCTTTATGCCTATAAAGATATAGGCATATGTATTTTGCTAAGCAGAAGGATATGTATAACTTTTTGGTCTTAGTTTAATTACATGTTAAAAATACAAACAAAGTGTTAAATGACATATTACAAACTAGATGATTTAATCTGTGGAACGTGTTGAGTTTCTTTTGGCTAAGAATTGAAATCTGATATAAACGCAGAGAGGTTTTTAAACAGTTTAAATAAAACAATGCTGGATATATAAGGAAACAATTAATGTAGCACTGGTTGTTTTGAGAGGTTTTTTTTTGTGTGTGTGTGTGGCATCTGGTTTGTTTGTTCTTTAAAAAAAGAAGGATCATTCATAGTTACTGGAATTGCTCACTGGTCATCCTTCTGTTTGACGTTTCATCTGCTTTGTGTGTTCACATTTTAGAGACTGGGAAATAAAACAGCTTTTCTGCTTTCTCAAGCCCAGTCAGCTTCATGACTTAGAATTGATAAGTAATTAACTAGAACTAAGTTACGTTAGCCTTGCTTTGTCCATTGTTTTGTTTCTGCAGTCCAGACTCCCTAGCTATAAAGCCCAAAAGATTTTTCAGTCCACTATAGGGAGCGGGTGAAATGTTTATTTCTTTTTTCTTTGAGAAATTTGCATTTAACAAAAGGCAACTTGAAACTGTTTACAAACTGGTCCTTTTAAGATGAGAGGAGCCAATGTACCATCTTTCTCATTCCTAATCCTCTTCAGTAATCCTAATCCATTTCAGACCTGTAACCTTTCTTAAGCATCACATGGGAGAGGATTCTTAAGGCTGCTCAGAATGGTGCAGTAAGTAAATCGAAGGGTCTGTGCTTGTTGCAGAGCAGCGCGTATGTTGTGTACTGCAGGTGCTGAAAGCAATGGCAATTTCTGCTGCATGCCCAAGGGAACAGCCTACTTGATCTTCTAGATCTCAGGAGGAGTTTCTAATCTGTAATCAAGTAAATCACTTCAGAGATTATTGATCACTTTGGGTACTGAATGCTGGTTGTACAAGCAAACAAACAAATATTTAAGAAGTGGAGAGCTTCTTTTGTGTTTATTTTAATAAGTCCTTAAGCTAGAGATTGGTGGCAAGGTAAGTTTTATTTTTCTTTTCTCTGCAACTGTTTTGTCTTCAGTAGTTAGTCGGTACCCATAGTTTGAGGTGAAATGTCCTTTCTATATATCACTTTTTCTGAAATTCTCCTTTTTGGCACTGCAGTAACTGTGCAGGTGCAGAGTTCAGTGCATGTGTAAAATTAACCAAGTTTCACTGTCTTGTTTCCAGCTATGAGCAAAGCTTAGTCTGTTGTACACGTGGAACAGGGGTATTTACTCTAGGAGGGAAAGGAAGGATCATCACTTTCCCTGGTGCTAACGAGCATTTTTATTCTTGTCAAAATTATTTTCTTATTTGTTTTAATTCATTGATGGCTCTTAAATGACCTGTTGCTGTTTTTCTACTAGCAGAACTTAAAATTTGTTTCAATTTTGCATCTCTCTTTCACTGTTTTCTTCCTAGTAAACATTCAGTAAGTGTGTTTTATCCTCTTGATGCCTTTTAGATTCTGTTCATCTCTTCCCTTGGTCATCCAAACGTCTGTAAAACTTACAAGCTAGTGGGGATTCTGTTGTGCATATGACATGTGAATGTGTCGTCTTTCTTAGGAAATGCATTGTTTTAGAGTTAACTTTGCATGGCGGAGTAGTTTGTTGCTCCTTTCAGGCCTTTGATTCAAGTAGGTGGAGCCCCAAATTCTGCACAGATCTGTAATCTGGATGAGCTCAGTGATGTGACAGTGTGTGTAGAATTTGATTCAAAATGATGTCACTGTTTTCATTTTTTAAGAGTTAATACTTGCAGTAAGCCTGGAAAAAACCTAGAAAAAAACTAGGAAAAACCTGGAAAAACCTAGGCTTTTGTTTTTGCTGTTTTGGAGCGTTTCCTTTCTCTCTCTCTCTCTTTCTTTCATTTCTTTCTTTTATTTTTCTCTTTCCTTCCTTCTTTCCTTCCTTCTTTCCTTCCTTCTTTCCTTCCTTCTTTCCTTCCTTCTTTCCTTCCTTCTTTCCTTCCTTCTTTCTTTCCTTCTTGTTGACGCAGAGGGATTTATGCAAGTTTTCCTTTACTGGGTTTTATGTGTTATTTTATCATGGGGTAGTATTAAACAGATCAGCAGCCTGTGTTGCAAAAGGAAGTATGTTATCCCATGTCTGGGGAGGTGTATGTGGAGTATGGCTGTAGAAGTTTCTTCTGCCTTTCAGCGCTAACTGGTGAACAGGGAATATGCATCAATACATGTTTGTGGTCTTCTGCTGAGGCACTGAGCTTTACTGATCTGTTAGTTGCCTATATCTATGCACAGCTCTCAAGTCTATGCCTTGTTCAGTGGTGTTTTGGGTGAGAAAGGAGTAGGCAGACAGTTGTTCCACAAATGCACTGTTTTTTCTCAGCTAGTTGTTTAATACAGCCTGTGTTTGAGGTGATGCCACCACTGAACTTCGTCATGTCATTCAGGCTGCATCCTTATGGACTCCTAGACTGCAACTTTTCCTTGCAAACAGGGTTTTAGGTATGGGAGGGTTGTATTTCACTGTGGGGTGGATGAGGAAGGATCAGAAGTGCTGAGCAGTTGGGTTAGCTCCATTTCTTCTTCACTCATCCCACCCTTGAAGCAGGTTTCATTCCTTTGGATTCTCTGGTTTATTGCTTTGCACGACTTTACTCTGGCTGTGACCCTCAGAAGAATCTGTGGGTAACAAAGTCAAAAAGTTTGCAGCTGCAGGGATTGCTTGGGAGAGACCTGTTAACCAGATAAGAGATGTAGGTAAGTGCTAGTGCCTGTGCTTGCTTTCTGCAGGTGCTCCTAGGGTACGCTAACACAGACTACACCTCTGTACAGATGGCCAAAATTCATATTTAAAGTAGGGCTGTCCAAACAACAAATGCTTGTGGTGGTGGTGGTGGTGGTATTTTTTGCCTTTTTTTTTCCCCAGGGGAAAAGTTTTATTTTGTTTCTTCAAAAGTGATCTCAAATCCAAGATCGTGTTTTATCAAAACATGTAGGTAGTACCCCTGAACACACTGTGGGCAAGCAAGGTACCTATCTCTGTACCTGAGCACATGTTTAAAATATGTTCTTTGGTTTTTAAAAGTCATCTGGCAGTGTTCTAGTTCCTGAAAAAGGATTTTTTCTCAGGCAGCCATTTTTAAAGGTATCTTTAAAGGTGCTCACCTCTTCTGAAAAGTTCAAGCATCCGGCTTCCTTTGAGGCTGGTAGTATCAGGTTTTGAAGCTAGGCACGCAGTCTGTGTTGACCTCCACTATGGAGGAACAGCTGTCCACACTAGCCATGTTTCAGGGTTTTTTCTTGGGCCTGGCTTGAACCTGCTCCTGTGGACTGAGCTCCTATTTAGTAGCCGGAGTGTGTCCTCTGGTGTCTTTCATCTGAAAGGAACCCGTGTCATGCTGTTTCGGACTGCTCTGCCAGGTATACCAGAACGCACTAAGTGGAGGTGATTGGGGATGTTTGTTTCTAAAGCAAGCTGCTGATACAGAACGAATCATTCGTATCATTGCTTCTCTGGGTAGCTAATATTTGTTGAAATCTTCAGGTATTTCTCTTTGAAAAGACGTTTTTATGTGAAAATCCATATGGAAATTATCTGTCTACACACAGAGTTTCTGAACTTGAAAATCTGTTTTTCCTGCAATAGGATTTGCCCTGTACAGGAGGTGACAAGTAAGAGCCTTAAATGCTAGAGATTCTGATTTTTTTTTTCTGTGCAATTGTCCATTTGAGTTCCTGCATTATGAAAAAAAGACCATAAAGCACCAGGTGTATTTGGGCATAATTTGCGGTGATTTCAGGCCATTTTTGACACTGATATGCAATAATGTTGTTAGATTAAAACTAGAGTGACTGGTATTTTGTTAAGAATATTGTAAATTATATTCCTGTTGCATCATCCGATTAATGTGAAGATGCCTTTGTGCATTTCAGCATTCTGGGCAAGACAGAGAATTTCAGCATTTCTTTTATGTAAAAACTTCCTGCGCTGACATTTTGTTTAGCATGGATCATCCCCCTGAGCAAGCGCTGTGCACATGTACCTTATACAACACTGGACACGTTCCTTCCATTAGCCTTTCTGCAGGTCTGTAGGCAAAAGGGCTGCAGGAAGTGAGAGAAGGAGAAGGGAAGGGGTTTTCCCTCCCCTGCTGAAAAGAAGTGCCTCTGCTGTCCTGACCCTTCAAAAGCTTTTAAATGTTGTGCTAGCACCAGACCTAATATTGTTAAAGGTGTTTTTTTCCTTCCTTACCTTTCTCAGCTTTCTCCCTCTCTCCAATTATGGGGCAGAATAAAAATCTTTATAAATCTTATGTGATGCAGCCTGAGACTACTGTGGCAGTCGTACATGGAGTTTTATTTTTCCAACATTTTTTTATTTCCCCAAGAGGAAGTGTGTCTGACCACAAAAGGCATTCTGATTGTCCTCAAAGTGAGAAGTTTCAGAATTTGCCTTATTCTTGAAACAGGATCCTTTTGCTCTGAGCAGAGCTTTCTGCAGCAGTGAGGTGAACAAAAGTCTGGCTGTCCTGTCCTTTTATGCTGCCCAGGATCTGAGAAATTGATGGCATAATATGCCCCCGCACTCAAGCAGATCCATGAGGTGAAGAAAAGCAGTATTTATTTCACAAAGCTGATTATTTTCTTATGATAGCTAATTGTTATTTTAGACTTATCTCCCCTCTAGCTGTGGAACTGCAAATAGATTTAAATACCATATGTATGTTCGTCCCTTGTAATGAGAGTTATCCTTCAGAGATGGTATATGCATAAATATATTTGCATATACTGTTACTGAATCAAATTAATTACTTTAATGCTTCCAGATCAGTATAAAAAATCTTGATTTTTTTCTGTATGGCAAATGCCTCAAATATGCAGTCATGTAGTATTTTAGCACCTTTTACTTCATCTGGGTGCTTCAGCTGTGCGTGAGTAATGGGGGTGGTAGCATGAGGACTTGGAGATGTGGTCTGCTCTTAGTGGCAATCAAGCATATTTTATTGTACCATTTGAAATGAAGGTTCACATCAAAGAGCCCTATTATTAAAAGTATAGGAGCCTGAAATTAGGTATGTGAAATATTGTGTGAGTACATGAATGCCTGGTTTATACATCTACTGTACAATTACAGTACCTAGATATGTAATGCCTGATATTTTTATCCAATTGGCAAAGGTGCTGGAATTATTCCTGTTCATACAGCTGAGTTGAAATTTCAAACAGCAAGACAGAAATCCTCATCTCAGATTGTCTAGAAGACAACAAAGTAGCTTGAGGAACGTGGTAGTAGAAGATGTACTTGGGCACAAGACAGGACATCTGCTTGTTGATCTTAACAAGTGTTAATGTATTTAATTATAGACTCAGCACTGTGGGGCATGTTGCAGCAGTTTTGATTCTGATCGAATGCTTTCCTGCATCTCTCGCATGGTTTTGATGATACTGGGCCAGTCAGCAGCATTCTAGTACTGGTTGGAAAACATGGGATCTGGTAGTTCTGTAAATGCCAACTACAAGTACTCTCTGCAGAAGTCTGAAAATGGTGAGTGATTCTCTGAAATGTAATCTTTTCCTGTCTGCTCCTGCACATGCTGTTGGAAGGTTGTGGTGGATGGGCTTCTTTTCCACGTTACTCCTTTTTCTTGATAGTACTGACGTGAGGTTATATCTTTCAGTCATGTCCTATGATGAGGAATTTCAGATGTCATGCAGAATACCAACACTAGACTTAGAAAGTAACAGCTATCTAGACCCAGGATTAGATTAAAATCAATCAAAACCTGACCAGAAGTGAAGCAGCAAAAAGCAGTTTTGTTGGAACTAACGTCAGATTAATTAATCAATTTCTGCCTAATTTGTATGTGTTGGAACCTCGTGCTGACAGGGTGAAAGATGAAAACACCCTGCCACTTCTGGTGGGCTTCCTCTTCAAAGACTGTGCTAGGGATGTAAGACTGATAAAGCAGAAACAATAGCAAAGCCAAAATAAACGTGGTTCTAAAGAAGGCAAGATGCTGTGGTTAAGAAAAGCTAAAAGCCAAAGCGTGAAGAAAAAAAGAAAAAGACTAATTTTATTGGTTCATTCAGTCATTGGCAGTAGCAGAACAGCAGTATGGTACAAACTATTTGCAAACGTTTTGAAAGCAAAACCAGTGATTAATTTTAGAAATTAGGAGAGTGGAGGTACTGCTGTGACTCAGCATTATTTGTCTGTAATTTTTGTTTATTAAAAATCTCCACCTTTTCTTTAAGTTAGAGTTGTCTACTGCCAGTAGCCTCAGAGAACTAAGGAGTTTCTCAGGCAGTTCAGGGTGATTTTATGACAGTGGCTTGTTCGTAACATAGAAAGCATAACATAAAACTAGTTACTGATTTGAAACCCTCCATTAAATCTGATACCTCATCAACAATTTCCAATGGCAGTAAAATCTTTGTCAATTTCTTGCCTCTCATTTTAAAAATCCTTCAGATTTGGTGATCTGCTGAAGTGGAGCTACCTGCTCAGGAGTTTCCAATGTAACCACTGGGCTCTGCCCTGCCAGTTGAGGCTGGAGCTCTGCACAAGTTGTGATGAGGGAGCAGGCCAAACCTTGAGCTGGTACCAGCTGGCACAGAGCAGGGCTGTGCTGACAGGGCATCAGCTGCCTCTGTCTTCTGTGAGGCCTCTGGCTCTCTTGCGTAGGTTGTGGAGACATGGTAGAACATACCCATGGTGTAAATGTTGCCATTTCCCTGCATAGATGCGCAACTTAATTTAATTTTCATTAAATAAACCTGTATGATGGGGAGAACTTGGGCTGTATAAGTATCTGTCAGGTTAAAAAGAATGTTTTCTGGCTTGAATTCTCATTAATTAGAAGTTAAAATGTAGATAAAAAATAATTTCTTATAATAGGCTTTCCATTTCTTAGAACAGGGTCTCCTTTTTTTGCTGGAGCTGTTGTTAAAATCAGCTTGTAACTATCTACTTGTATTTCTGCAGTGCCTTCTCAGGAAATCGTACTCTGCTGGCACTTGTCTTGCAAGAGACCTGAAAGGATACTTGTGGGACACTCACTTTCAGGCAATTGGTTTGGTTATAAATGGTTGCAGAGTATAAAGGCAATATTTGTTCACAGCTGATTTGTGAACTATACAGCTAGCATGAAAAGGCGTAGCTGAGTTTGGGTGCTGCCACTTCGGCACGCATGCAGTAGCTTATGTGTTGATGTATGATTCAGTTTACTTCTTGGATCCTCATAAAATGTGGATAAATCTCTTTTTCTTTCTTTTTTATTATTTTTTTCTAAACTAGTACAAACACTGCCAGATGCAACTCACCCAGGTAAGCTGGTAAATTAGAATACCTGGATTTTTCAGTTGCAGAGTCAGTCTATGTAAAAGTAGTATTAAAAAAAAATGATGCCTTGCCCATCTGGAGCTTAAAATGCTGTGGATGGTGGTATATGTGCTCAGTGTGGGCTTGGTGACCAATCTTCCATTGATTTTATTTTTTAATCTGTAAAAGGATCCGGTTTTCATTGGTATATGTGCAGTCATAGCTATAAATTTCTTCTCGGGATTCACTTGAAGTATATCTGGCTCCTGTTGCAGTAATTGGACGTTATATCTGCTGTTAGAGGAATGCAACACGTTCAGAAGTTATTTATTTTAGAGTGATTGGGACTGATTCTGGCTACTTGCCAGCCAAATTGCTGTACAGGGAGTAAGGCAGCTAGTGTGAAAGACAGAAAAGAGGCTTGAAGAAGTAGCATGAGGAGCACAAACGGCAGAAAACAAAGTTAGCTTTTTAAAACTTTCTCATGGCCCAGCAGATCAGAAAGCATTTTCTCAGCAAGATATAAGGCCCAGGCAAAGTCTAACGTAAGTTATTCTCAAATTAAGGGTAACCAATCTTACCTTCTTGCCCATGACTTCACTGTGACTCAGTTCCCCGTCTGCTCAACAGCAATAGCTCTTCCATGCTCTGCACCTCCTGGTGGTTTTACAGTAAAATAGATTAGAAGGATTATTATTTTCAATACATAAGCCATCGGGATATCTTCTTTAGGTAAAGGTCAAGTAGTGGTTCCTGCTGAAGTACGTCGGGTTTTTACATAATTAATACAAGCTAATTGAATTAATATGATCTCTTTGTCTCTTGCCAGCACTTAGCAGCCTTTGGGGTAGGGGTGGGGGGATTTTTTTTTTAATCAAGCTTTTTCATTCCACACACCCAATTAATTGCTCTGCCTGCTCTGGTGAACACAGCAGCGCTCTCTCACAAACCATTATGCCAAGGGAACACAAGCTTCTGCAGCAGGGCTAACTCCCTCATCTTCATTTGAATTTGGGGCCAGCCTCTAGATAGAGCAGTTGTCCCTCTCCCAGCTGAAGCTGACACAGAGAAGTGCTTTTAGAAAATGTTTTAAACACAGGGCTCTAAGAGCAAAAGAAAGAGCACTGAGCCTAATAAAAAGGGAGAGACCAAGTAGCAAAGCTGGTTGGCTAGGTGATGTACAGTAACCAGGCAGTCCAAATGGGGTCAAGACCAGCTAAGGAGGATGTACGAGTTTCCAGAGGTACATAAAGTTCTGCTGCAGAATTTGAAAAAGTAAATGGAAAACGGTACCACTTTGCTTTATTTGCAGTACACTGCTTTATCTTAAATCACTGGAACTGGGGAAATATGGAGGAATTACTATGTTTTGAACACCAGGCCATATGGCCATCATTTGGAGGGAAGAGCCTGGTGCCAGTGCTGGCTGTAGATTGACCCATGACCAGAGAGACCTATGAATTCCTGGCATTTCACTCCTTCTGCATCATTAAGTGGATGAAGGGCTGTTTCCCTCTTTTCACTGCGTGTGTTATTTTAGTCCAAGGTAACAACACCTTAACATTTACACTAGAACAAATCACACCTGAGGTTTGCCCAGAACTACAGAAGCTGAGGCATTTATTTGGCATAAAGGAAGGGAGATAAAACGTGTGTTTTTGAGGTTCTGTAGACCTCAGTGTCTTGTTTTTCCTTGTAACATCTTGTGTGGCCTCAGTCAAATGTCTGGTTCCCTGAAGCCCCAGTACCTAGACTGTAAGGGGGACATGAAAATGATGACGGCGGATGGAAAGGGATGTAATTGTGCATTAACACTGAAGAATCTGTTTGGACCTTTAGGCCACAACAAGTTGTTAACGCAGGTGCTGAAGAGATGGCAGTGATGGTTAGAAACTCTTCAGAGCAGAGTCAGGTCACCTCTTGCAACAGGGTGAAAGAAGTGGGTGTTCTGTTATTCCTAATATTTAGGCATCAGAACACATTGTTTGAAAACTTGCTCTTGGAAGAGAAAGGTCCCTCTTGAGTTTTCAGGGTCAGGAAAGGAGAAGAAGCGGGGTGTCTCAGCTGGTGTGGCCACTGCAGCTCACCAGGCTGGTTCTGTTTTTGTCCCCTAGCTTTCAAGGCAGCTGTTTTGATCCAAAGGTGGTATCGGCGCTATGTTGCTCGGCTGGAAATGCGCCGACGTTGCACTTGGAGAATCTTTCAATCCATTGAGTATGCCTGTGAGCAGGATCAGATCAAGGTAAGGTGCTAAGGAAAAGAGTAAGTGGGAAGAGAGATCCTCGTTTGGTGATTTCGGTACTGGCTGAAGCTTACTTCCTAGCTTTCTGTCTGAACGCAGCCTCTCTGTGCTGAAGCTAGCTAACGGTAAACTATTTTTAGGGCAGAAGCAGGCAGCTTCTTCCTATGTGGGTGTGTAAGATGTATCATGATTTTTAGGACCCTAATTTATGGAGGGAGAGAAATAAGCCTCTGCCTGAGGGTTTGCAAGGACTGCTGCTGTAAAAGTGGCAGTAGTAGAGTAGCCTGGGGAGGAAAGAGCATCGTTTATTGGGGAAGCTGCGTAACCTTGTGCCTCCATGTGTCAGGAACTTCACAACTTTGTGTTAAATTTAGAGAGGGTTGTTATTTGTGAGTGTGGGGTTTTATTTGTTTGGGTTTTGGTTTTGATTTAATGAACTCTTGTCTCCTTTAGAGCCTAGTCCCTCTTCCCTCTTGGAGAACATTGTGGCCTGCCATTATTTGCCATTCTGGGAGGCAGGGCCCCTTCTGTGAATTCTCAAATAGGAGGATGCTTTCTCTGCCACAGATGCATTTGTTTCTGTCTACTGGCTAGTAAGCCTGCAAGTGCTTCGGTGGACCAAAGACTGGGTTTCCTGCTTCTTTTCTGCCTATCGATTTCCTGCATGCTTGTGTGTGTGATGAAATGCCAAGAAATAAATCTTGAAATAAAGTTATAAGGAGCATTTAACATCATCAGCCCTTTCCTGAGTCTGAACTCAAGAGGCAATCCTAGTTTTGTTTGAACTTTGCTTGATGTTCTCTTATGTGGTTGCCTTGTTGTTGAGCAGGGAGAGGGTTTATGGGTGTTCTGTTTGTATGGCTGAAGGGAAAGCTACTACTTTTACTTCATTACAAGAAATATCAAACCAAATAAGTACAGTGTGATTTGTTGTACATGCCAGAAAACATGAGAAGGGCATGGGTAGGTAATACTTATAAAAAGAAGATCTTGTCAGCTTCCCACTCTACAGAATTTCAAGTGGGCATTGGGGATGTTCCAGGGTGAATGATGATGGGCTTTGTCTCTTCTTGCAGCTTCACAACTTCTTCAGCTACCTCATGGACCACTTCACGCCAAGCAGCAGTAAAGAGAGTAAGCTTGTTTGTGTCTTTTGTAGACTCCCTACAAATCTGAATAGGGACTGAATTACAAGGAGACTGTCAGAGCTGTGCAAGGAATGTGGGGTAATTCCTACTCCTTAGGAGCTAGAAGGGGGAATAAAAACCTCAGCATGTTTTCTAAGAGCACTATTAGAGATCTGCCCTTTTTGCTGTCATCCCTGGTAACCAGCGCTCCAGAGTCCATTTCCAAAGCTACAGAGGATCCATCTCTAGGGAACCAGAGATGCTTCAGATTATCTACATTATTTAGTCTCTCACCTATAATGGTGGGGGGAAAGAAATGCGGTGGGAATAGGGTATCTTTCTGAACCTGCAGAGAGCACTATGTATTATTTCTTAGTGCTGGGAACTTGCTAATGAATTTAGGTCCGAAATCTGGTTATAAGATGTTACAGCAATTAAAAAAAAAAAGCACAACACTGAGAATGTGGGTGCAGGCTTAGAAAAAAACAGGGTAACATAGGAGACAGCTCCTCATTATAATTTTGCATGCTTTTTGCTCTTGCCTAAAGAAACAGCTTTTCCTTAGCAAAAAAACAAGAATGGTGTATTAACTTTTTCTTGTCTCTTTCTCTTTTTAAATAAACAATCCAACCAACCAATCTGTCATCCAGGGGATTTTATCAGTCGCATGTTCATAAGTGGGGAAAGCTTCAAAGAGGCAGAGCTGGAAAAGTACTGTGACTACGAATCCATGGAGGTGCCAGACTCCTACACTGGACCCCATCTCTCTTTCCCCCTCCTTCCTGACCATGCGACTGCCTTGCTGGAAGCTTTCAAACAGAAACAAGTAAGGATCCCAAAAGGAACCACGCTTTCCCCTTCTGCATGTAGAGGAGTGGGACAGATGATTTGTTTTTAAACTTCCTAGCAACTAAACTGATTTGAATATGAGCAGCTGGCAGGCTGTTAAGCAAAGAGGGTAGAAATGATCTGGTAGGTATTTCCCAGGGCAAACTTTCTTCTTTTCAGAAAACACAGTTCTAACAAAACCACAAAATTTTTGTAGTTAATGTGCCAGTGTTAACCTTAATTTCATTTCAAAAGGGAAAAAAAAACACAGAACAGTCCATGTTGAAACATTCTTTTGTCATTTTTTGTTGCAATGCCTCTATTGGTAGGAATGTATAGGATGGCCCAGGAGGAAAGAAGTGATCAAAATTATGTTTTGTGCTGTGCATATCCGATTCATGAGGAAAAAATATATTTTAAGATAGAATTGTGGGGTTTTTTTTTTTGATTAGGAAGTCCATTACCAATTCAGCAAACCTAACAAGAGGAGTCCTTGTACAATTGTTCTGCTTCCATCCCTCAGATGAGGTGCTGAACAGCAAAATAGGTCAAAACAGGTCAAAACCTCCCTTCCCCAAACAAATCCAGACTTGTAAAGCAAAGCCTCTAGAGCCCTGACTAACGTTAAATTCTCCCTCACTGGCTTCAAGGGAACATATTTATGCAGGTCACATGGCAGCTCAGAATCTGGCCTTATGTGGAGAATGCAAAGAAAGATGTAGAAGATAGCAGCTTCTTACCTGTGATGCCAGGCTGGAGCTTCTGCTCTAGGGGATGGAGTTGCATAGTGGATATAGCTTTGACCACAGGTCTTTTGGATTTTGCTGCCAGCTGTGCTGATGCCAAGGCAGTGCTGCTTTGGACAAGTCTCTTCCATTCTGCCTTTGCCTGGTATTTGTGCTGTCTTTTTTGCAAGCTTGTAGGTCAGCTCCGACTGTTGTGATGGGTCCTTGGGGCCATCGCAGGCAGCTGTGTTGCTGCTCAGAGCTTTAATTCCTTCGCTTTCTCCTAGTAGCAGCTCCACGCTCGCTATGTCTTAAACCTTCTGCATGAGACCAGGAAGCACCTCAAGCAGTTGCCAAACATCAGTCATGTCTCCACCTGCTATAGCGAGGAGGTCACCGTGTGCGGTACGTCTGGGTGGGAGGGCACTGCACCCTTTGGAGGGTCTTTGGAGTCTCTGGAGGGAGAGTGCTTAGGTGGAAGGGATGTAAAAGATATAAATTGGTACTGTTCAAATGTGGAATAGAAATGCAGTCTGTATGTAAAATGTGTGTTGAGAGTCAGCTGATGCTGCCTTTAAAATATCTGGTAAAATACCTTATGGTGCTGTATTTGAGCTGCTGTCGAGACTGGCCTGAACATTGGAGGGAGCAATTCTCCATTGTGGCCTCATTTCTGCTTGGTCTGGAATAGGATGGTTTGATAACTGCCCCTTGATGGCAGCGTTTAGCTTGCCATAGCCTGCTGTAGCAGCAGTGTTGTCATGGCAATTCTAAAAATGCAAAGAGAGGAGGAGGTATGAAAGGAAAGGATAAGGATATACATTTGTCTTAGCATAAAATGAAGGGTGCTAATGATGGCCCGTGGCTGTTAGAATTGTTATTCATTACCACATAAATTGAGATTTTTTTTCAACTGGATTCAATTTTGTCTTTGTTCTGTAACCCAGAACTTGGGATCCCTGTTCTAAAGCACAGAAACTGCACCCAGTCAAGGACTGGCCTCAAGGCTCATTTTTTGTCCTGCTCTGTGCCCTGGAATTATTTAAGCAACCAAGTCCTGGAGCTGTTTTGGTTGAGTCTTCATAATTGGCAGTGTGTGCGTTCAGATCCAGGATACTCACAAGTCTTTGAGTTGTATCAGATACATTTGAAAGAGACAAAACTTTTCACCATTATTTTCCTACTCTAATGTTAAAACTTTGAGATATTTCTGAAAACCATGTATTATGCACAGAATTTTGTGTGCAGTCAATAACACGTTAAATGAAATTTTAGTTTATTTTGTATGCAAACCTTTCTCCTGTGTAATGATCAAAGTCAAACAATTTCTTGTGCCATCCTGTGTCATCATAAGAGAGATGAACAAAGCTTCTGAAGCAGTTTGTTCTCACTCAGACTTCAGCTCAAGCCTTTATATCATGTCCTTTTGCTCTGGGCATGCTGCCTCAGCGTCAGGAATGTATTACTTTACTCTGGACCTTGAACTTCCTTAAGTATTTCAGTGGTCATAAATTTATAGAGATACTTTATAGAAAGTTATTTATTGGTGTCTTTTTAAGTTAAAAGTAAGCATACTGTGACTTGTCTTTTTGTGCCTGTTAGGAGATTTGCATGGCCAGCTGGATGACTTGTTCCTCATATTCTATAAGGTAGGCTCCATACTTGGTGAGACTGCCCAGGCATTGTAAGAGGGATCACACGGGTCATGCTGAGAAGCATTTGCAAAACTGGGCCCTTGAGATGTAATTGTCCAGCTATTTTGATCAGTTTTAAATGGCTTCACAAAGCAAAAGCTTATTCTCTTGCTGACTTTTAAATCTGTGAGAACTGTTATGGTACACATGTACATTTGGCAAGTGCTAATGGATATTTTTGTAAGTCCTGACACCAATGGCTCCACCTCCCGACTCCGTTTTCACTGTTCAGTGCATTTACTACTGGGAGCCTACAGGATAAAAATAAGAGTTAGGATCTATTGTAGAAGGTAACTTGGGGTAAGAGTGAGTGTGCAGCTAGTGGGGGGGTGTACTTGTGTGTCATGGGGAGGCCTCTCTAGTAACATCTGCCTGTCCCTTGTTTTTTGCAGAATGGCCTTCCTTCCCCTTCCAAGTCCTACGTGTTCAATGGGGACTTTGTAGACAGAGGCAAACAGTCCCTCGAGATCCTTATCATCCTCTTCACCTTCCTCTTGATCTATCCAAAAGAGGTTCATCTCAACCGTGGGAACCATGAAGATCACATGGTCAACTTACGGTATGGGTTCTGTGTGGGGCTGATCACAATGTCAATGGTGTCGCTGCAAAATCTCACTGAACTTCCTTTCTTCTGTTCCTACAGGTATGGTTTCGCCAAGGAAGTAATGCAGAAATACAAGGTAGGCCTATGTTTGTGTCTGCTTCAGCACATGAGACACAGGCTTTGAAGGTTCGATGCTTCATCTTTTCCTTTCTGCCCTGTCCTCCTAGGTGCATGGGAAGAAAATCTTGAAGATGATTCAGAATGTCTTCTGCTGGCTACCCCTGGCCACCCTCATTGATCAGAAAGTCCTCATTATACATGGAGGCGTCTCTGATACCACTGATCTGGACATGCTGGAGAAAATTCAAAGGAACAAAGTAGGTTTTATTTCCTAGAGACAACGGTGTTGCTGATTTGTGGTTGGAGAGCTTATTCCTCTGTGTCAGCTTGGCTGTTGACAAATGTAAAGGATGGTCTTCCTAGCCAAAAAGTGTGTTCAGGTACAGGCTCGGGGTGCACTGCTTTGGTTTAATAGGGTGTGCGCAGGAGGTGTGAAGGGAAAAAGAGTTGTCAATTTCTGGAACTTGAGAGGATTGGTTATAGCCACGTAAGTGGTGGACAATGGCATTGGGTAAACATGTGCTGGTGCTGACAGTAAACACATAGCAATGACAGGATTTTGTCCCATAGTTCTTTAGCTTGTTTAACTTTTTATTTCCCTGCTAGATTTCTAGAGGGATTGTGACAAGTCATTAGCTTGTGTCTGCCTCTCTTTTTAGTTGACAAATACTACTTCCCTTCACCAAATCTAATGACAAGCACCTGCTTTAGCAATTAGTCTTTCCCTCATTCTGCTGCCTAGTTCCCATTGCAGATTAAATCCATGTAATCTGTCTTCCATGAATGTCTGAGCAGTACAAAGTCAATGAAGAAGAGATGGATCCGTAGTCAGGATGGATGTGTGGCCCCAGGTGTAAACCAAGAATGGTACACCTGAGAGGGTGGCACTAGTAACCTCCTACAATTAAACACCATTTGATGGCAGCAAAGGCAATTGAGTTTCAGAGGCCCGTGTCACTTGACAGACTGCCAGTGGAAGATGTTAGAGCTAGAGATCCAGCTTTCCAAGCGGTTTGACCATCTCTGTTTCCTCTCCTACCTCTTTCAGTTTATTTCTGTCTTGAGAGGGAAGAAAAGGAAGGAGTCAAACAGGAACGTGGAAATACAGGAGGTAAATGGGGAGAGCAACGCAGAGGCTGACCCTACAGGGAACGAAGCAACGCCCAGTTTACCCTCGCAGCCCCGACCAGCGCAGGCTCCCAGCATGGCCAACAGGCTGGAGTTCTCCAGGTGGGTCCGGCAGACGGTGCAGGAGCAAATCGAGTGGTGCCGCCGGCTGGTGGACATCAGTGAGTCGGAGGACGAGGAGCTCACCTACTCCAGCATGGTCTCCTTAGCGGATTTGGATGGGCCGTGCTGGACTCGCCAGGAAGAGTGGAAGCAGGTGAGTGGTGTAAACGGGGCCCCAGCTTTGGTGGGTGCCTCCCACAGCTTTGTTCTCTGTTCTAATGAGGAATCTTGCTATAAAATGTGTGAGTCAGTGCCCAGACCTCTCTGCAAAGATATTTTTGCTGCTCTGTAAACTGGAGTTAAGGAGAAAGTCAGTGCAGAGGTGCCAGAGGAGGACTGGTGCTAGCTGTGTTCTGTTGGTGCCTTTCTCTTAGCCTTGCAAGTCAGTCTCTTCACTGGGCTTTTGGCTTTCTGCACTCGAGGCTTTGTTCCAGCGTTTGCCACCAGCACAGCATTCATCTGTTGGATAAATCAAACTGCTGCTCAAGCGCAGTGGGGTGACAGGTTTTTTTTGATTCACTGCAAGGGAGAGAAATAACAGACGACTGACTGTAGAGCCCAGTGGTTATATCCCTTGCTGTGTGCGTGGGGTATCTGAGGTCAGCTCTGCAGCTAATGAATGAGCGTGTCTTTTGCCTATGAGGGAGTCATGGTCTTGGATGCTAGGAGCACTAGGAGTACTAATGGGCTTCTGGTTTTATCCAGGCTGTACAGTGAGACCACTAGGTGAATCGGAGCCTGGAAACTCGATTTCCTCTTTCTGTTGGATCAGTCTCTTTGTGTGCCTGTGTGCTGTGAAACCATCATTCCTTACCACACACTGCCTATGGCATCCTGGCATCACACACCTTATCAGCGTAAAGCTGTATATTGAGGTCAGGGTTAAAGAGATTAGACTTTAATCCTTGTAGTGGGTTACTGAGTCAGCACTTACATTAGTGGAGGCTGCTGAACATCCTGACCGGGAAGCAAAGGAGTCTAACACTAAGTCCACTCGTGGCCCCAGGATCTGCCAGGCGTTCTTGCCCTGGGACATGTTTTGGACTCGAGGAAGACAGGAAAGGCTTTTTGAAATCTACCGGGGTCAAAGGGAAAGCTTGTTTCAGGCCTGATTTGTGAACAACTCTCTCCCCCAGGCACTTTTGAGAGTGGCTGTAGTTCCAGGCCAACAGTGTTGTCACCTCTGTGGTGGCTCAGGTCTGTGAGAGTCCTGCAAAGCAATAAGGAGGTTCAGCGGGGATTCAGGAAACATCTCTGCGCTATGCTAACAGCAGAAGTCCAGGCATGCAGAGATGGTGCTGTACTTGCTTAGTTGATGGGCAGTGGTTGCCAAATACACATTATTCAGTGAACTTTTCCAATCCTTTCAGATTTTGGACATTCTCTGGAGTGACCCCATGCCTCAGGAGGGCTGCAGAGAAAATACGGTGCGAGGTGGTGGCTGCTACTTTGGGCCTGACGTGACAGGGAAGATCCTTGAGAAGTACAACTTGCAGTTCCTCATCCGCTCCCATGAGTGCAAGCAAGAGGGCTATGAGTTCTGTCACAACCGCAAGGTTGGTGAGGGGCATGCTGTGAAGGATGCTTGGGTTTCCATCCTGCCAGGGCAGGGTTTCTGAGGTGTTTCACCTCAGCTCTTCATTTCTTCCAGTAGGGTTTTGTTAAATACATACAAAATCCTTGAGAGGCCCTATCAGGACTTACTGAAATGTGCTCTCAGCTGAGATGTGAGGTCAGGGCAGTCTGAAGTCAGGGGGGCTGTTATGCAGGCAAAACATATTCCTGTGCATTGTAGCTGAGAAAAGATCTGAACCCATTTGTGCTGTTGCCCCTGCTTTAAGCAGCTGTTTCTGAAGATGAAATACAAAAAGAGCATTAAATAAGCTGATGCAGCAAAGTTTGGCTCTCAGAAGACTCAGGGTGACTTCAGTGACCTCAGCTGAGGCACCTGGACTCTGCTCACTGCAATGGAGAGTGGAAATTTGTCAGGAGAGTGCAGAGAAATCACAGAAGTCCAGCACATGGCCAGAACCACACAAGGCCAGTGCCACCCTCTAGGAACTCTCACCTCACTTTTCCTTTTCCATGTAAAACATTTTACTTTCACCATCTGTTGACTCCAGATGGGATGGGAGTTTTTACTGATGCATATATACGTATAATGGAGGATGCATGTACTGACTGTAAATGCCTCTCTTTTTGGGATTAGGTACTGACCATATTTTCAGCCTCAAACTACTATGAGATTGGCAGCAACAGGGGAGCCTACGTGAAGCTGGGGCCGGACCTGGTCCCCCATTTTGTTCAGTACCAAGCCAACAAGACAGCCCACACTCTCACCATGACCCAAAGGCAAGGCTTTTGTTGCTGAGTATTTACCAAGTCAAAATTCCCAAAGGGAAAACTTTGGGAGCTTTGAGAAAGTTTGGCCGCAGAGCTGAACTTTCACAGCTTGATTTACCAAATAAATAGCCCTAAAGGAGGATTCAAGCTTTGTGCAGAAATTACTGAGGGAGGTTCAGGGGGACAAGGAGGAAGCGTTACAAGATCAGAAGGGGGCTTTTCATTACTGGCTGCTGATTTTCCAGCTTCTCTTTCCAATGCCACGTTTCAATTTGTGACCCTTTGTTACTTCACAAATTGCACAGCTGTTAAAAACCCCTGTGACTGGCATGGTAGAACCATTGAAACAAAAAGGGGTAAACACAAACTGCAGAAGTTGGCTGGGATGGATTGTTTTTCCCTGAACTTGAGCTGACTGCTGACAGCTTGTAGAGGAAGGGCAACAGTTTCTGTGCTATGGCAGGGATTCACTGGATCAGCTGGGGGAAATACTGCTCCAGACACGTGCAGGACAGTTGTGCGAGGGTCTGGGCAATCCACGGACAATGCAGAGGACTGGGAACATACTTCTCTCTTTTCTGCATCCTTCAGAATCAGCAGAGTAGAGGAGTCAGCCTTTCGAGCCTTGCGGGAGAAGCTGTTTGCTCACACCTCCGCTCTCATCAGCGCATTCAAGGCATACGATAAGGACAATACAGGTAAATTTGAGCCACGAGCTGCTAAATTAATCTCCTGGTGGGACAGGGTTGAAGAGGCTAAGTTGGGTGCATGTCATAATCCTCAGGCTGCTTTTGTGCCAGCTAGGAGAGCTCTGCTGGTACGGCAACTGAGTCATGGTGCTGAAGAGATCTCTCTGCATGTGCTTAGGGGGGAAACAGGGACAGGGCAGTCAGCAGAACAACTTCGTTGTGCGTATACCTTCCCTAGCAGCAAAATCATTCAACAAAGTCCAGTTTAGCTGTTAGAGCAGCTGTTAAACTTGGGGCTTTGCTACATTCCCGGGCCACCGAGGAACAACTAGTGCAGTTGCACAGCTCACAACCTGCAGGGCACACTTGGCTGTCAGCCACAAATTTATGAAGGAATATCCAAAGTCAGTCTTCACAGTGTTCAGAGGTTTGCAGTGCCACAGTCCTGATTTGTTATGGTGGTCAAAAGCTGGCTGAGGCTGGAGGGGGCAGCACGTGCTTGTGCCCTGCAGCAGCTGTTGCAGGCTGTATGGCCATGTAGGGTTTTTACCTGTACCCAAGTGCTCAAGTGTACCATGGAGAAATGGAGCCGCTGCTGTCAGCAGCACAGTAGCCTAGGATTTTTACTTTGAGAGCCAGCTGCACTGCGGCTTGGTGTAATGGATCTTCTGGAGGTGGCCCTGTGCAGCAGCTAGAGGTGACAGGGGTGGAGCAGGTGAAACAAGCAACGCACCAGCCATCTTTACGTGCTTTCAGCCACCAACCTCTCAGAGGTCTCCATGGCTTTCTCTTCTCCTTGCAGGAAGGATCACGCTGAGCAACTGGGCAACGGCTGTGGAGTCAGTCTTGCACCTGGGACTGCCGTGGCGAATGCTGAGACCACAGCTGGTGCGCACCACGGCGGATGGCATGCTGGAGTACAAGTCCTGGCTCGATGATTTAGCCATGGAGCAGCGGAGCCAAGAGGTAAGGACTCACGTCTGCCAAAGTGTGCTGCAGAGCAGTTCACAAGATCTCAGTGTGGGACAGGCAGGAAAGGCTAGGAGTGGATGGTTCCTGTAACGCAGAGTTGCACAGTCGGTCCAGCCACCACAAACCCATTTCAGGAGGCACACATAATGCCAAGTGCACTGCTGGCTAACTCTTGAACACAGCACATATTTTTATGTATGGGAAGGTCTGCAGTAACTGCTCGGAGAAAACAGAGCTGTTGGAATGGGTAGAAGGAGTGTCCACGTTGTCTTTCAGCACATCCAGTCGAGCTTGTTGGAAGTCATTTATCGGAACAGATCCAACTTGGAGACCATATTCAGGATCATTGACAGAGATCATTCAGGTAAGGAGGGGTGCAGGGGGTGTTGGTCACTGTGTTGTATTCCATTTTACTTTTGGTCTTTATTATCTTCAAAAGCATTTTATTTAATGGTTTAGGGCACGCATTACCTTCCTTGCTGCACTGTTTTTTTGGTTCTTGCAAATTATATTATGTCTCTTTGCTGCTTCTAAGTTGTATTTTATCCGCTGTTCTCCACCCTAGAAAGTTTAGTTGCAGCATGTGAAAGTCATTTCCTTCCTTTAGGGTAAGCAGGTAGTGAATCTGAGCAGGGGTATGTCCCTGCACACAGAGCAGGAGCTGGCAGCTTGGTGCTAAGGTGGCTGTGCCTTTCTGCCCCGCAGGTCTCATCTCATTTGAGGAATTCCACCAAACCTGGAAACTGTTCAGCTCCCACATGAACATTGAACTCACAGACGACGGCATCAACGACTTAGTTCGCAGCATTGACTTCAATAAAGATGGAAACATCGACTTCAATGAGTTCCTCGAAGCCTTCCGCCTTGTCAAACAGACACAGTAGTGAGAACTCGGAGGGGATTGCCACGTCCAATGCCTTGTCTGCAAAGCCAGGACTCCTTCCTACCTAACTGCAGAGCACGCTTGCAGCTGCAAAACAGGGAAAGGGAAAGCAGGGACCTGTAGCACTACTACAAAAGCTGAAAACAGGGACCACCCCAGCCAACAGCTGTGCTCCGTTTTGGGAAGGTAACAGTACAATAGATAAGCTGCACTTCAGTTATGACCACATTTAAAGAAGAGCTCTGTTCTAAGTAGAAGTCCGTGCTCCAAGGGAGCTACAATTTAATTTCTCGTCAATGCACGTGATGAAATCTTAAAGATCTATTCCAGTTTAGTAAAATGGAATTAAAGGTATTTCTTGGGGGCAGTGTTTTAACCAAATAGCAACTGCTACTGCAGTCTTCCTTTTATGAAACATTTCTTCTCAGTTGGCTGGTTCTGGGCCTTCTCAGCTGTGCTAGCACCACTGCTATTTCTGTGATGATACCTCTCTCCCCTGTTGTTCCTTTGCTTCAGTAAGTTTGCAGCTACTACATATGTTCAGTTGAGCAACACTTTGAAAAATAAACTATCTCAAGCATGCAAAAGAGTCTCTCACATGGGGGGGGGTCTTAAGAAATCTGCTGAAGCTATAGTTTTTGTCAAGGGTCATAGGAATGGACGAGGTAGCTCCCAGCTGCAGCGATTCTGTTGCAGGCTCGAGATTAGTTTACATTCAAAGCACAATACAACTGCAGCATAAAAAGCATGGGGGAATTTTTAAATAAAGTGTTTGCAAAGAAAAAAGCAGCCTCTCTCTCATACCTACAGCATCGTCATTCTAGCTGTTTCTCCAGTGCACGCAGCTGTAAGATCTAAGGGATGTGACACTGTGTTTTAGTTTGGGGACCGAGGCTACTCAGGAGCTCTGTAGCATCTGGCTGGGTAGCTTGTTACATTCAGCGCCTAGAGGAAGGTGAAGTGCATTAACCTGGACTTGTTGACAGCTTCGCGGCTTTACTGACAGAGCTGAAAAGGAGCCAACACCATGCACAAGTTATTATAAAGTCAGACTGAATTTATTACTCTCCAGAAATTAAAAAAAAAAAAAGGAAGACATCATCTACCCATCTTGTTGTTAGTTGAGGGACAGAAAAGCTTCTTAGAATTCACATATGTAAACAGTCCAAAGGAAAGACAGACACTGGAAAAGTCAAATTCCTGCAGATTGCCCCCAGAAAACTACCAGTATTGTGAAGACCAACATAGTTACAGCAACATACATATCTGTAATTCTGTAATGATTTAGATTAGCTCTTTACATAATGCTGTTACTTGTTTTGACAAAACCATGGAAGCAGGCTAAGCTTTCCACAAACCAAGTCACAAGTAGAACAATGCCCTCACCACTGTATTTTCTAAGACAACAATATTGTAAAAAAAAAAAAAAAAGGAAAAATGTACAATAGTACATATAGTTTTATAGTAAACCAGTATCTGAACAGATTCAGTTTTCCTTCTTTTATTAAAGCATATACAGCTTTATAAAATATAAACCTTCCAAAGGTCAAGTTCAAAAGCTTAGAAGAGGCTTTGCTAATTCTAAAGATAACAGACAACATACCATTACTCCTAGAAGATACACATTTCATTTTACCTCACCAGTTTTAGCCTTGGAAGGTGAACCATGAACTTGAATAATATGTTCCGTGCAAGCCCAGCAGCAAGCGACCCGTCAACTGAAGACTCCTCCTCTGATGGGAATGCTCTCGTTCAGCCCATGTTCTATTAGTTTGATGTCCTCCAAGTCATCCTTTATAATGCTAATTAAGTGACTAAGGCCTTCCTGCTGCTGCTTCAGATGCTGCAGGTATTTACAAAAAACAACATGAGTGTACTTTAACTGCATAGATTTTAAGTAACATTTCTCAAAGCAGTCACATGGCTGGTGGCCTTGGCAAATTGAAAAGTCCAGCATAATTTCTTTGTAAGAAGAAAAGTATCATTTTCTGCACTAATACCTTAATTGCATAGCATAACTGTATACAAACTTGAGGCACCGTCACTGAGAACTCTAAAAAGGACTATCCTCAAACAAAAGCCATATAAAATATTCAATATATCTCCCAGATTAGTGCCCAGCAGGCTTAAATGACCAAGTTGTGAGTATCCCAGCAGTCTACTGGGTAGTACTTACTTGCTTGATTTCCCTTAAGAGGTCTGCATCTATGTAATAGCGCTCTTCAGCCCTCACTGCTCCAAAGTGGTTTTGCATCCTGATTTGGGACATAAGCTCATTCAGTCTGCCCTGGGAAGAGAGAGAAGAGAGAGGCTTAAATTAAACAACTCATTTACATCTGTTGGAGCTCCAGCACACATCACTCCGAATCACCAAGGCAGGAAGCATTACTGATTATGCTAGTTTTGGCTCACTTTTTTTTTCTTGTGGAAGGCACACAAGGAGCAAGCAACATTGATACTTTTAACTCAAAAATACTTAGACCTATCAGACATGCAGCAGAAAACATGATGCTGCAACCTAGTAACACTGCTGGACTTCTCTTCTGAAAGCCTTCCACAAGAAACACATGCGCATGCTTTGGAAAATTTACATTGTTTTGTGTGGAGAAAAAATGGGTTGTTAAAGTTCTGGGCCAAGTTCTATTAACGACTCACCTTGAACTGTGTAGGTGCATTAAGTTCACACTGAATAGTATCTAATTGTACACGAAGCTGCTCTTCATCTGCTTGAATGGCATAACCACTTTTTCTTTGGATCTCCTGCTTTATTAACACCTGCAAAAGAAGCCTTTGAGGTTCATTAGAGAAGACTTCGCTCCTCTCTTTCTCCACCAGCCCCGTCACATCTTTTTTTGCCTTTCCTCTGGCAACTCTTTCATAAGATTTGTTCTGTCATTCACTCTGCTGCTCTGAGTCTCCAGGGCAGTCCCACAGCTTCTGGGTAAGTGAGAAAGTCTCCAAAGCAGAGACACGTGTTTGAAGCTTTCCCTGACAGCCCTGCATGTTAATTCAATGAATACCTTTAGATGAAGTCAGAATTTCATTTTCAACACTGGCCGTGCACACAACTGCAGAGGTTATACTGGGGATCCCATCCCCTTTCAACTTGCTTTCTGGCACCAGCCTGTGCATCAGAATGAGTTACTTTGCATATCCGTGTTACCTGTAACGTTCTGTGAGAAAGCGCCATCAGTTTCCTTTTGTACTGTGCAATTTTTGCCATAGTGGTTGTCTGGTTTTTCTGTAGCTCACTGATATCTTCTGATATTATCTGCAGATGACATGAATAAGTTGGAAGTCATAAAAGTATCTGATAACAAAGCACATTTGTCCTCATTTGAAACCACGAGTTTCAAAGGAGTACTCAGTCCAGCAACCTAAGGTCCTCGCAAAAGATGCTTTCAAAAAGCTTTTTGCTGGACCTTTACAATTTTGGTCGCTGTTTATTTTTATATGCAAGTGGGACTTCCAGAAGGCATAATGTGTGCCCAAATTAGAGTCCATGTCAATGCAACTTAATACAGCTGTTTGATTTAGCCTATAACAACATACTAAACTTGAGCCTAAAAAAAAAACAAAAACAAAAAACACACTAGTCAGATTTTGGGCCAAAAGATATTAATTAATATATTAAGGAATGAGAAGAAAAAAAAAAGTCACAGCCCCATGCACATGGCTCCACCACCAGTTTTCAGCACACAGAAGAGAGGCTCATTTAATAGCACCTCCTTCATCAGCAGCAAGCAGTCACAATAAAGATGAGAAACCTTACATCTAATCGAGTTTGATGCTGTTTGGTCATCTGATCTTGGACCTTCAATCTTCTCAACAGTTCTTTGAAACCCACCATTGGTACAGGAATAAGCCTACAAGAATAGAAATATTTCTTACGAAATGTTTTTTTTGTATGAGACATGTAGTATTGATTAATAATTACAAATATAATCTAATGGTGATATAAGTGATCTTGGCTTTTGATAAATTAAGATATGTTTTGGTAAGTTCTAGAATCCTCTCTATTCCTAATAACCTTTTCCTTTTTCAGAAGGAAATCAGCCTAAGCTGTCTGTAACCACTGGAAGGTACAAGAATATAATTTCAGCTTCAGGGATAAAGAGGAAAAAAACCCAACACATAATGATTGCAAAAAAAAAAAGTCAAAAAAGTCACAATAGCTAGGCCATAAAATAGAGACCACTGCAATTCCAAGTAACACAAGTTAGGCTCTTCATCCTGACTTCTCTTAAGCACCTAAATGGGTAAAGGGATTAGGGAGGTATGTCTAGTTAGCCTTATTGCTTTATATTATATCAGCACTGGACAAAGTTATTCTCTACTCAGTTTCTTACCCATTACCTGAAGGTTACTACTCAATATTCTGCTTTTTTCCCCCCCTTCCAAGTGTTTTTGTAACAGTAGGACAAACTATTACACTTACTTATCAGGATCTGGATTATCAACTTTGGCTTGTTCCCATATAATAGGATCAACACCTTAAAAAGAAAAAAAAAAATGCATGGACAAATCTGAATAGATAATACATCTTGCAGCTGCAGCAGGAAAAACACCAGGAAATAAACAAACCACAAGAACTATGCTTAATGACTGTTGTATAAATATAAGGTTAATTAAATAAGGGTAGTTCTTAAAATCTCAGTCCTAGGCTGTGACAGAAAGCCCAGTCCCGAAGGCAGTCGTAACTTGTATTGGTTTGAAATGGCAGGGAAGGAACAACCAACAGATTATCAAATCAGACAATCCATGCTTAAAGAAGAAAAATTCCTTTTTGCTTCCACTGTATGCCACAGTTTGGCCATCGTTCCCCTTCAAGTTGCTTATTGTATGCAACAAATAAAATAAAATCAGTAATTAAGCGATCTAAGGACCCAACCAGTTGCCAAGGTGATCCCAGTAGGAATTATCATGGCTCCTAGCAAAACGCATCTGAGGATTTCATCTGTTTACAGAGCAGTTGTGTATTTTGCCATGAACCGCTTCATCATGTAAACACACTAAAAGCAATATAATTGTACTAGTAATTCAACATCACGATTATTACATTCTCCAAACCTCACTGCAAATCACATCAGTGTATAAAACGCACATCTAGGAAAAATGCACATGCTGGGGAAAAAAAAAAAAGCAATACATATAAGGAGGTCTTTCTGACTGGAGACAGACATGTCTGGCACAGACAGCAAACACGGCATGAACAGCAAACTCGAACAAAGCTGTTTGCTTGCTACCTGTGGCCACGTAATGTATGGATACAGGCTAACAGATCCTCCCCCCAGAAAACTAGGAAGCAGATAAAGGACGTGATTATTCTGATATGTAGCTTTTTTTTTCCTCCATCAGACAAATCAAAGTGATTGATGATGGCCAAATCACACAGTCCACTGCTGTGAATAATTACTGATACTGATAAAAAAAGTTTTTGCACAACTATCTTAATAGATTATGTTGTGCTTCAGTGGGCAAACTGGCTCTAATTAAAAACACGTCGTCACATCAGAATGCCTTGGAACCACCTGCATTTTTAAATGTTTTTTTTTCCCAGTGGACCAACACCTGAGTTTTTCCTAGAGAACCTAAAAACCACCCAGCAGAGCCCCAGTCATGCCTCTGCACAGCCCCAGACCACGTACCAGCAGGAGGATTCTGAAGGAGCTGTTTGACTTGGGCCGGGGAAAGCTCCGTTCTGGCCATGGAGAGACTGACTCCCAGCTGCTGCAGGGACGATTTTATGTTGGCTTGTTCAAAGTGGGCATACAGGGTCGTTGCTGGAACTCTCCTCGAGGTGCCGTTGGGTGAACGCTCAACAACGTAAATGATCACTTCTGTCCTGAGCAAGACAAACACGTACTGTGAGACAAGGCAGCAGCGTGCAGAGACTAACACAATGAAGAACAAATCTAAATCGAAGTTACAGCTTCTCCCAGCTGACTTAACTTACTTTAGTTGAGATATAAGGTACCAGTAAATCTAAATCTAGGGTTTAACACAGCACAAAGAGAAACACTGTAAATAGCCTACAAAAGCACAGTTCCCCCTGATTTTAACAGCCATACTAGGTACTGATACTAGTACTGCATTAGGAATAACCTAAAAGCTTTGGTCCTTTAAAAAAATTAATAAACTGCAGTAAAGTAACAAGTAGAAATGTCAGTGTCATCTCCAATTTTTTCTGCTAAGCAGGGTCTGGAGAAGCCTGTTTCCCAAACTGAGCTGAGGTCTTCAGCTGTGCACTCCAGCAAAAACAATAACATATACAGGAAAGATACTGGTCTTAATGCCTTAAGGAAAAGCAAGAAGAAACTAAAGACATTCAACTCAGGATGAACAGATCTACAATCAAGTCGAGTGGAAGATGCATCCACCACCATTTAGTGAGCAGACCAGGTGCCAACCCTTTTTATAACATGCAATCCTGAAGAAAAAAGCAAAATTGTGTCAAGTTCACATACTGGTCATCTGGCATCGTTTTAACACCTTCTATGTTGACAGTGAGGGTCTGGTTTCCTCCCAGAATTTTGTGCAGTGATTCTACGAGCTGCTGCTGCTGGCTTCGAATATCTATTTCTTTTCTATTAAAGACCAAGACAACAAGGCCATCTTCGTCTTTGTTGTTGGGCATTAAACTGTAACCCACAGCCTGCAGAAGAACAAACAAAAAAAAGGGATACGTTACTCAGCAAAAAGTTTATCTATGTGGCATGAAGGGGAGGGACTAAACCGAGATAAACCCCTCAACTTTTGAGCAGCTGGTTCAAAATATCTCACAACAAACTTAGAGATGCAGAAATATAAAATCAATCTCACTTTAAAAACTACACTCACAGGGCCACCAGTAGAGTAGCTTTTGAAACCATTCAGAATTTTCACAATAAAAGTTCTTAAAAGTCCATACCCCATCTTCAAACAATCAGAACCATGGATGAGCAGATGGCAACTTTGCCGAATATTTGCGGTATTTCAGAGCTGCTATCAATCAAAATATTTTACAAACTTAAAACTTCTTTTAAGTTGCAAAAGGAACCGTGAAACCAGAATCCAATACAGAAAGATTGCTAGAGACTTACAGAAGGGTTTTACAATATTAAATTTCCAAGTATCTCAATAAAAGACAGTTACTGACATAACCTAATTGAAAGATACGCCAGCCACAAATCTTTCTGGATTTCTTCGTATTTCTAATCCTGTATATCTAGGCAGTTTGCCTGACAGTACAAGACAAAACACAGACATGAAATATTTTTACTAGCTAAGACATGTATCAAGTAAGGTTCACACAATTTGGGACAGCCAAATCTTCCTCACAGTAAGTGTGATGTTTATACAATTGCTTATGAAACTTAATGTTGTCTTTATCCTTGCTGTGATAAAGCTGCATCATAATCCAGTCTAGGAACACTTTCTGCTACCTGTGCTAAGCAGTGTATTTTCTGTATTGAAAAAAACAAAACAAACAAACAACAAACAAAACAACCACCAAACCTCTGTTGGCTCCAAAATTAACTCCAGATCTTGTATGAAAGATTTAAGCTGATTACTCATTATAAGCAAAAGCAGAATGAGCAGTTTTCACCTCATCTTGCCCACATGAAAGGAAAAGTAGGGAGGTACCACCATGCCCTGCCTGACCTGAATCCACAAGTCTAAAGCTCAGCAAGAAAGTCAGCAGGTGTGAGATTTGCAGAGGATGAAGACGTATGTGTTCTTTGTTAACATGGTAAGCAAGAGCTGGTACTGCTGACAATGCCATACAGAGAATGGAGCCAGCTTTAGCACTTGCAAGGATAAAGGCAGAAGAAACCTTTGAAAGTCAATATATTTCAGATGGCCAGCTTCATAAAGAGTTTTTCTAAAGTATGTGAAACAATGAAAAAAGACTGTGAAGTTCCTATTCCACATACTGAAAGCTTCTCTCAGGTGTGAAGGATTATTTCAAATAGTTTCTGTACACTGATCTCAATGCTGTCAAAGAAGAAGCAAATTGCACGACCACAAAATGTTTCATGATCCACATAAATGCACCTATTAACTAGTACCTCAGCAACACACAGATTTCTAGTATCTATACATCTTCAAACCTTTTATTAATATTTATCAGAATTGTTTACATTACCTGGAAAAAAAAAGTTTCAGATTTGATTTTGTTACTATTAAGAGTAATTTAACATTCACGGGACATTTAAGACACACAACCAGCAAGGAGAGTAGCTGCCTCAGAACTGTGTGTGTGTGTGCAGGTAACGAACTCATACCTTAAATCTGCAAAATGGGTTTTCCTGGGTGAACTCCACCGGAGCAATGTTATTGTTGAAGTACCCTTTGCCTGATCCCCAGAAGGCCTGCAGCTGGTTCCATTTTGCCAAAATGGCATCTCTCTCATCTCCTAAGAGCGTCGGCGCCGAGAGGGCACTGGCTGTATTGATGAGCTGGTTCGATTGGGCAGGTGTCTGAGTAGGCTGGCTGAACAAGCCGCTTCCTAGTGCTATTATCAGATGAAGTAAAACAAATTTAACTCCTTTACCAACAAACAGACTTGCTTGCTAACGCATACCATCTGCGTATCATTAGTATCTCTTCTTTACTCATTTCAGAAGCAAAATAAATGCAAAGAATAAATAAATGTCAGGTAACACTTTTTCAAAAAGTGTCTCTTTACATCCAATCTTTATCAGCAAAAGAAGTCCGTGAAGGCTGAGTTGAAAGAAAAGAATTACTCTTTTTTTCTTAAAAGAGACATCTATATTCACTCACGACATGATCTGGTACCTCAATATCCTCATGTCAATCTTGGTTATTATAAATTAAGTGGACTCGGAGCCTGCAGTTGTTCATGATCCAACTTACGGTTAAACTAAATCGAACGCTGTTTCCCTCCCATTTCTAACAAGGCTATGGCTGCCAACATCAATTCTGTAACTGCTAAACCAAAGCGGCAAATACCATCACTGGAAACTCAAGGGTATTAAGTTCAGAAACTTGCTTGAGCTCTTATTTAAGAAAAAGGCAAGGGCTGCAAACGTAGGCGTTCCAAAAACCAAATTTCTGACACGTCTCCATCCAGCCAAAGACTGTAACAGGCTCCTTCTGTGATGTACTTCAGTCCCATCACTCAAGCACCACTGTCAGTCTTACCCTGTCCTCAGCAGCCGAAGCATAAGCTGAGAGAAAGCCATACTTACTCGTCTGTTGCTGCTGGGTACCGAAGCCTCCAAAGCCTAACCCAGTTCCCAACCCAGTACCCAAGCCAGTTCCGGTTCCCGTGCCAAAACTAGTACCAAATCCAAAGCCTTTGTTCTGGGTAGCACCAAAGAGTCCTGGGAAAACAAGCACAGAATTATTGAGAGTAATAGGAGAAAAGTACCTGTGGACTGCAAAACATTGTGAAGGGCTGACGGTATGCTTCATTCTAAAGTAAATGCTTTGAGATTTGTGCTCTCTTACCGCCCGTGCCTGTATTGGTGGGAGCAGAAAAACTGAACGCTGGTGCCGCAGTGGTGGTGGTTGTCCCGAATCCTCCAAACGCACCTAACAAACGAAGTTTGCAAATAAGGCAGGCTGCATGTTGCGAGAGGCAGCTGTGCATAATGTGACAATGAACAGCACGCTTCAAGGGGTGTTATGAGATGTTGACAGATGCATGTATTATGTTACAAGCACGTGGTTGACACTGACCATGGGTACCGAGTTCATTGTCCAAGGAAATGGGGGAGAAAACATGAACCAGAAAGCCAATACATTTATGGTGCGCCAGGAACGCAAATAAAAAAGCAACAGGTAACAAATGCTCTGTTCCTTCACCAGGACGTGCTTTCCTTGGTGACGGACACAACTTGCAGCAGTATTTCTTACACTGACTGGAAGTATTCCTAAGAATAAATGTTGTTGCTACATGTTTAAAAAGTGATCTGATGTTTTATGAGCTTGGTCGACATTTCTAAAGTCTTAAAAGCAAAACCAGAAATGAATCAACTCAAGTCTGAGGCTAGGGGGCACAAATGCTATGCCTACACGTGAGTACTGTCACAGCAACTCTTTCTTTCTACACGGCCTTTTCCCCAAGGCTAGTTTCCCAATTTGACAGCCTCTCCATCCAACTTCTTTTTGAGGTTCAACCATTATCCAGAGGAAAACAGATGCAAAAGCCATCCGCCTCACACAGATTTTCAGGAAAACCAGGTGCTGGCTAGCAGAAGGAAATCCAAGTGAGAGCCTGAGCTCCACCATGCCAGATAAAGCTCCCTCCAGATACCTTCCCATTTGTCCTCATGGCAGAGGTGTGCCAGAAGCCACTGCACCACCTCTTTTGGATCCTAACGCACCATCTGATTCAAGGTGCAGCCTGTGGACATCTGATCTGACTAGCCCTAGAATACCAAATCTCTGTGTCTGGGGCAGCTTTTGTGTGTTCAAATGAAGAAAGAAAGCCTAGGATATAGGATGCGTCAAAAAGATGCTGCCACTGCTCATCCATGTTACCACCAGAAAAAAAAAACACCCACAAATTGTCTCTGTAAACCTACTGCACTTACTGTCTTGTATACATATGAAATAAAAAGCTTAAACGAAAGCTGTCGTGCAACCACATTTTATTTTCGTTCAGCAAACATCTTAATGCAACTGGATGTAGAGATGTTCCCAGTAACATTCAAGTTTCAGTCCTAGCAGCGAGTGAGCAACCCTAGCAGGAGTACCATCAGATGGCACAGTTTTTAGGTAGATTGGTATTTACAGCAATTTAACATCTTTTCTTAAAAAAAGAGATCTGAAAGTGCAAAATACTAAACAAATTACGTATTAGAGTTCAAATTCAGCTACAGAAATACAGTCCAATAGCATTCATCCAAAAAATAAAATAAAATAAAAGATCCCTTGAGCGCACAAAACCGGTAAGATTACTCTAACACAGGGAGCAATGATGCTGTGGAATGAACGTAATTCCTATACGAGCAGCGGCAATGAGACCCCATGTGCTAATTCTATGAGAAAAAGCATGAGGTATCCATGTAGCACACTTTTTTTTTTAATGAAATGGAGATTACCTTGAAATTTATCATCTGATCACTCAGAATTGATGGATCTACATGGGGCCAGGAAGGGTGTTCTTAACCAGCACCCAGCGCACACATCATGCCAGGACCCTCGCAGAGAATTGTTTGAGGACAGCCTGGGGTGCATGCCATGTCAAGGTACAAAACGGCATTTTGGAAAAAGAGGTAACAGCGAGGGCTGTTCGTCTTTTTGTGCTGATCGTATAAAATGTGTTTCTCCACAGAAACTACTGAGGTGCAGTGCATTCATGATAACCAACGGAAGGCCAATGAGACAAGGAGGATGAAAAACATGACTGCAGTAGTCCAAGAATCTCATGTCAGGAAACTTGGTGTTAGGACCAACTCTGCGATTGCTCGTGGTTGCCTGGGTTAAAAGGAGAATTAACATTTCTGTTCTGCTAGGTAATTGAGGCTCGATTTTAGACTGGGTAAGACTGGCAGGGTACCACGATCTGGTGGTCCAGAGACTGAGCATTTCATACACGGTTATTTTTCCTCAACAGCTATTTTTGAATAATTTAACAGGCAATAAAAAACCCCTACAAGTCTATGGCTCTCCAACCTGTACCACCTTCAGAGCTTTTATCTCCAGTCTTCACTGGATATGAAGTAAGATTAGTACTAAATACAGATTCTCAGGAATGTAATTCTTGGACCCCTGCTATTAACATTGATTACAAAACAAGTATTTATGCATTATCTACCTGCACTTGCCAGACTGTTACCAAAATTGAATGGTGGAGTTGAGGTAGTGGAAACACCGAAATTCCCAATATTAAAATTCACTGCAGGATTAGCAGTTAATCCGAAACCCCCAAAATTAAACCCACTGGCAGTGGAGTTTGTAGTTTCAAGCCCACCAAATCCTGGCAAGCGTGAAGCAGAAAAAGAGCAAGGTAGCATTAGTTCTAAGTAAAAGGTAGGTTCAGGAAGTAAAAGCTGAAATATTTTTCCATCCCCAGAGACAAGACAGGCATAGTTAGAACAAGAGGAAGATATTAACTGGCATTAAGCATTGTTTACCGAACACAAGCAGAACAGTTGAAAGCATTCTGTTTAACTCACTCTATCAATACTGCAATGGGATTACTTTTTGGCTATTCTGCACAGCAAGCACCTCACACTTTTCCCAACTTATTGAAGATCTATATGCGAAAATAACCAAGCAATTTGAGATTCCCATTACGAGCAATTTTACCCAAGACTGCTAAATAGAGCTGCATCTGTGCAAGCGTGTCTGAGGAGCACCACGCGCTGCTACTGACCTCTCCGCTGCAGTAGCAAGCCCAACAGTAAGTACTGCGGGTTTTTTCACTTTGTATTTGCAAATATGCTCTACGCTCGCTGGTGTCTTTCCTGATGAAGGTTTTTAGTGCTAGGAAAAAGAGGATGGTAGGGCGGCTCTGATCACCTAGGAGCTGGGATCCCCAGCTAGCGGTGCTCGGGGGGCATGCCAGGCCTGAGCCCAAGCAGCGTGAGGCGATTTCTCCCCTCAGGATAAAACCTCAAGGTGTGCTTATGAAACAGCACGAGGCGATTTTTCCCGTTAAGATGTTCTTACGAAACACGAGGTCCGTTCCTGCAGCCCGGCGGGCGCCCAAACCTGTGCTGACCGCCGGGAAGAAGCCCAGACCCTGCCAGCCTGCAGGAACAGGACCCGCTAAGCACGTTTCATTCCCCCAGAGGCCGGCAGCGAGGCGGGGAGGCCGTGGATAATTTTTCTCCCCTCACGATTTTTAACCCGGGGCCGCTCCGAGGGCGGCTCCCGGCGGCCCCTCAGCGGCCGCCTCACGGAGGGGCGCGATCGTTGGCGGCCGTTGGCGGGCTGCGCGTGTCGGGGGGTAGGTTAGCGGGGGCCGGGAAGGGAGAAGGGAGATAGGAAAGGAGCGGCCGGACGGACGCCTTCCCTCACTCACCCGTGGGGTTGGCGGCCCCGGTGCCCGCCGCCGCCCCGAAGTTGAAAGCCATGAGGGGAAGAGGCGTGTGGGTCCTGCCGGGGAGAACAGGCGGTGCTTCCGGCACCTCCACCCCCCCCGGCAGGCTTTCCGGGTGGTAGCGCCCGGCGGAGCCCCGCCCGCTCTGCCCGCGCTCGGGCTGTACCACTGTGGGGGGCGGGGGGAAAGGGCGGGGTGGGGGAGAAACTCTTATCTGAGGCCGAAGGAAATCTCGTAGGGGTCAGGGTTTCCCTGCGGGGAGCTAAAATCCTCCGGACTTTCCCTAAATAGTATGCTCTTTCCAGCCACTGGCCAGGGAAGGAGGGGAATACCACAAAAACGTGGAGGTGACTAACTCCAGCAACATGGCTGGCGTCCTGTGTGTGGCAAGAGCAACTTCTGAGTGAAAACAGAGCAAAGAAAGTTCCCAAAGTGTTTTCACTGAGTGCTTCTTTCCAGGCTGGCCACCCAAATAACAACATTTGAGGCAGGGGCGCAGAGAAGAGGGGACAGTTTCTGCTCGCGATGTGAAATTGCTCCAGAAATGACCGTCTCCAGAAAGTGGCAATGAGTCCCTCCTTCCCTGGTGCGTGCTTGCAGTCCACGAGGCAACAGGCAGGTAAATGTCCTAGCGACGTCCTGTTCCTTGGCCAAGGCTTAGGATACTGATTTGTTAAACTCAGGCCTTCTGCTGAGGCAAAGTCTGCCTCAGTGGAGCAGGCAAAGCTGCAACCGCAGTGCTGTGAGCACCATGGGCTGCAGTGAGTGCTTCTAGCTAATACAGATAATAAGTAATTGCAATTACCTTCAAACGTCCTGGTTGGAACCAGCTGCAGATGAACAAAATTGTTGAACAAAGCACCAGCTAGGCAAAAAAGCAACAAACCAAAACAATGGAAAAAACAATACCTCTATTTAGAAGAAAATAATACATTTTAAAATATGTTTTGCTATCTAGATCCAATGGAAATACTTCCCAATTAGAATATCCCTTTCGCCACGGGAAAAATACTTTTGTAATTTCTGAAAACAAGTTTCCACTTGGCAAGTAAAAAACTGTTACAGCTTTTCAAGGCCCTACACATACCTTAATACGGAGGTGTGCTTTTATCCTGAACAATAAACGTAACCGCCAAATCTGCATTCATATTAAACTACACAGCTGAGAACCGTGACACAAACACCAGAGAAAAAAGAACACCGTTTTTGTGCCTTCCACCGTCATGACAAATGTTGTGTTTTGTTTTGTTTTCTTCGTTTTTTTCAAGTTGAAGGGAAAAAAATCCAAATCTTAAGGATAAATGTAACACTAACATGCAATAGGATTGTGTGCAGAGTTAGAACAGTTACGAGGTCTGTACGTAAAAGCATTTCCAGTCACTGGATTCCTTCTCCCCAATAACTACAGATACTTAAAACGTTTCACGCGATATTTTGGATTAGTCGTACAAATCAGTTCTGTGGAAAGACCAATGACATTAATAGTAAACAGTCAGTGCATACTGGTAGTAAGCAGCGCGCAATACTTTACAGAAAAAACAATACTAGGCCTACAGGATGATTCAAAGATCATAAATCCAATTTCTTTAAGTGATTTATTCTTTATTGACGGCGCCGGATGCACGGGGGATCTTTCCGCCTATCGTGCATCCCGAAGTGAAAAGCCGTCCCAAATTTATACATCACAGTGATTAATATTTTATTAACGCCTATACATATTCATTATCTAACCCCGCCTACTCTCGCTTCTCATGCTAATCAGTTTTTTGTGTCCTGCGCCTGCGCAGATCCTCTCAGTGGCCTTGGGCAGGGGTCGTCGAGCTGTGGTCGGTGGTCTCAGAGAGGAAGGCCATAAGTCTTCCTCACAGTGTACTTTTCACCCTTGGTCAGGATTCTGCTGAATTAGCTTTCTTCCTAACCGCAAGGACTGTTTTTTCTTCGAATCTTCTGCTCATTATTTTCTTATCTTGGATTCCAATGTCTTGTTCGAGATATATTGCCCGTATGTCCTATTTTGAGATACATTGTCCGTACATCTGCTTCCTGCCCTACACCTAATGTTCTGTTCTCCTTTAATAGTTTCATTCTTAACCCTTTCTTATCTGGAATCGCCTCAGCTTCCCTAATCAATCCCCCCTTTTCTTTTCCCCATGCAAATTCTTTTGCAGTGCATGCCCTTATCATTAGCAGTATCGCAGTGACATACATACAAATATTCCTACTACCAATAACATAACCAGATCAGTAAAAACTTGTTCTAACTATTGAAAGTTGGGTAACCATGAGGTTAACTTATTCCATATTTCCTCAAAGCCCCATGAAATGTTATCCTTACTAATCTTATACAGAACCTTTGTTTGTTTCTATATTTCCGCTATGTCAGTAGAGACCTTTCCGAATACAAAAATTCTTCTTCCCAGCCTCTACAATATGTATCCCTCAATACCTTGCCATGTACTTTCGTCAGGGAAGCTAATATTGCCATTCGTTGTAACAATTTCCAATTCCAAACAAGTATTACAAAAGACAATATTAAACTTATACCAACTAACATCAATAGAACAATAATTGGGTGACACAATGTGTTCAAAATCCCAGTTGCAGTTGGCGACCATCCAAAGAGTTTGTCCCACCAGCTATGATTTGTGTCTTGTTTTACTCTTTGCAAAACTCTGTTTATTTCTTTTGTATCATGGTGGACAGTGATTAAAGTCTTCTCTCCATCTTCCTGAATGCCTTTTAAAATTTTGATCAGGTCTTGGTGTTTAAGTAATTGCTTCACTAGCGTGAGGTTCATCCCAATAGGTGTGGGTAATAACTTGTGATACATTGTGTTGTTGGACTTGATCAACTGGTGGGATACCACTGGTGCTGAATATAAAAAATCACACCCGATGATTCTAACAAAGTTACAAATACAAAAGTTAGAATGATTTTTGCTAGGTAGAGTTATGTTTTCCTTATCTACTTCTACAAAAGCACAAGCAGTTCTTAAACACACACAGCCTTGACCAATATATACAAGCACAGTCTTTTGACTAGTATTTGGATGAATTTCAAAGTGGCAAACACCTTGCTCAGTGTCAAGACAGACATCCTGAGCATCAATTGTGTTGCTCTCACAAATAAATCCTTGTTGTTCCCGGGTAGCACATGATTCTAGATTCACAGACTGCCATTTCCCGTTCTTCATCCGGGCCCAGGTTCTATGCTCCGAAGGATAGAGCACTGTTTCGTCATGATTTAATCCAGAGTCCACCAAGATTGGAACTTCTTTTCAAAATCATTGGCATTGTCCCAAACAATCTTTCGGACTTCAGCCGGAAAAATGCCTTCACTTCCTTCCCTAATGATCAAGGTAGCCGTTGCCTGCATCCATAACTGTACCTGTATACAACTAAGAGCTAAAGATACATTATCTTGCGCCATACTAAGTGCATCTATTATTAGTCTGTGGTCCTGGTCTTCAGCCTTTTCCCATATTGGTAACACCTTTGAAACTTGCCATTGGCTAGTTCCCAATGCCAGTAAGGATGATTGCAGGGGCTGTTTTAGTTTTGTGTTCCAGATTGTTGTTGGCCTGTGTTCCTTACTACATATGGGAAGAAAGGAGAACAGGCTGGTTGAACTGCTGAGATGTTAATCTGTATTAGCAATTCAACACGCTTGAGAAATGATCACCATTTGTTCGCCAAATAACCACAACAGCTAACTTTCCATTAATGCTCTTATCCTCTGTGGTTACGGCTTCAGACCAAGGCCACCCACCATTCTCTATCATCATAGAAGCACCTTCCAATTCTTGAATCACAATTACAACTATAAGCCACAGAAATAAAACAATTCTGTTAACTAAATTTCTGCTAGCTACATTACTAAATACTCCTGACCATAGTGTCTTCATTTTGCTTGACTGAACTTTAGTTTCAGTTCACCGTCACCCAGCGTTACTTTCCAGGGGGCTTTTGGAGCTTTCTTCACTCTCGAATAATGGATCCAGGCCGTTTGCTCCTTAATCTTGATGGCGGTATGTGTTGTCAGCAGCACCTGGTATAGTCCCGTCCACTTTTCTTCCAAAGGCCGACCTGCAAATGCTTTTACATACACATAATCCCCAGGTTTAAAGGGGTGGATTGGTTGGTCCAGCCCTCTAGCCCTGGTTCCTGAGACAACTTTAGATATTTGATCCAACTGTTTTTGGAGTCCTATTAAATAATTATACAAGTATCCCGACCCCAGTTGCGTCAGGTCCTCCCCGCTGAACAAAAACTGATAGGGTCTTCCGTATAATATTTCAAAAGGGCTTAGATTTTCCTTTGTCTGTGGTTTTACTCTAATTCTAAGTAAAGCCAAAGGGAGAGACTGAGGCCATGATAAATTAGTCTCTTGTCCTATTTTGGCTATTTGTTGTTTGATTAGATGATTCATCTTTTCCACTTGTCCGCTTGCCTGTGGTCTGTAAGGGGTATGGAGTTGCCAGTCTACCCCTAAGACCTTACTTACTTCTTGAACTATTTGCGCACAAAAATGAGAGCCTCTATCTGAGGACATTGCTGCCGGAATTCCGAAACGCGGTATTATCTCATTCAGTAAAACCTTAACCACTTCTCTTGCCTTGTTGGTTCGACAGGGAAAAGCCTCCGGCCACCCGGAAAAAGTATCTGTCAAAACCAACAAGTATCGATACCCCCCTTTTCTTGGCAGTTCTGAAAAATCTATCTGCCATTGTTGTCCTGGATAGTTTCCTTTACTGATTATTCCGAACTTTACCCTATTTTCTGTATTAGGGTTATGATGCAAACAAATACTGCATTGCTGGGTTACTTGTTTTACCGTAGTATACAGATTTCTTCCCACCAAGACTCGACTCAGATTTTTATATAAGGTGTCTGCTCCCCAATGAGTCTTATTATGTTCTGCCATGACCGTAGGCCATATTAAATTAGAGGGTAGTACAACCCTATTATCTTTCAGGTATACCCATCCATCACTCCTTGCTTTTCCTCCCAGGTCCCCAATTAACTTTTGATCTTCCTGTGTGTACCTAGGTTCCTGTCCTTCACCTAAAGTTTGTATTTTACCGTCTGGTATTAAAGTGAGCGCTTCTGCCTCAGCCAATCCGGCCACCCTTTTTGCTTCTTGGTCAGCCAATCGGTTCCCTACCTCGAAGTCAGCGGTTCCTTTTTGGTGTCCCCGGCAATGTATAACAGCCACCTTCTCTGGGTGCTTTACCGCTTCCAACAACTTCAAAATCTCCTCAGCATATTTTATTTGTTTTCCTTGGGCCGTTAATAATCCTCGTTCCTTCCAGATAGCCCCATGTGCATGCACCACACCAAATGCATACTTAGAGTCTGTCCAGATATTTACTTTCTTTCCTGCTGCTAGTTCCAATGCCCGCGTAAGGGCAACTATTTCTGCTTTCTGAGCAGACGTCCCAGGGGGTAATGGTTTCGACTCAATTACCTGTTGAGTGGTCGTCACCGCATACCCTGCTTTGCGTTGTCCTTGTTTCACAAAGCTGCTTCCATCAGTATACCATGATTCGTCCGCGTCTTCCAAGGGCTCCTCCTTGAGATCTGGTCGGCTAGAATACACAGTTTCCATAGTTTCGATACAATCGTGGACCACTGGCTCGTCAGGAGCGTTACTAAGGAAAGAAGCTGGGTTCACAATGTTAGTAACCACAATTTCTACGTCATCTTGCTCCACCAGTATTGCTTGGTATTTTAAAAATCTTTGAGGGGATAACCAGTGTGCCCCTTTCTGCTCCAAGACTGCCGAGACAGTGTGTGATACCAGCACGGTTATCTTCTGTCCCACAGTGAACTTCCGAGCCTCCTGTATATTCATGATGACAGCGGCCACCGCTCGAAGGCAACCCGGCCAACCTTTACTTACTTCATCCAGTTGTTTAGAGAAGTAGGCCACAGCTCTCCTGTAGGGGCCCAGCTTCTGTGCCAGCACCCCCAGAGCCATCCCTTGTCTCTCATAGGAGTACAACCAAAAGGGTTTAGACAAGTCCGGTAGACCCAAAGCTGGTGCTCGTATTAACTCCAATTTAAGCTTCTTAAAGGCAGCCCGTGCTTCCCCCGTCCAGACCAATTTTGATTGGTTATTCTTGATGAGGTCATATAGGGGTTTTACAATTAGTCCATAATTATTAATCCATAGACGGCACCAACCTGTCATCCCTAGAAAAGTTCGTAATTCCTTAATGGTCTGTGGTTCTGGGGTACGGCAGATAGTTTCTTTCCGTTCTGTTCCTAACTCCCTTTGTCCCCCTGAAATCTCAAACCCCAAGTAAGTTACACGTGACTGAATCAGCTGAGCCTTCTGTTGAGAGACTCGATACCCATTCAAACCCAGAAAATTAAGGAGACTTATCGTCCATTGCATGCAGCTGCTCCTATTCTCAGTGGCTATCAAAAGGTCATCAACGTATTGCAGCAGAACTCCTTCGGTGTTTGGGGCCTCCCAAACCTCAAGCTCTTTTGCTAGTTGATTCCCAAAAATCGTGGGGCTGTTTTTGAATCCCTGCGGCAATATGGTCCAGGTCAATTGAGCCTTTCGTCCTGAGTCTGGATTTTTCCCATTCAAAAGCAAAAAGCTTCTGACTTTCTAGGGCTAAAGTCAGGCAGAAGAAGGCATCTTTTAAATCCAGTACGGTAAACCAAACTAAATTATCTTTTAATTTAGTCAGTAATGTGTACGGGTTGGCTACCACAGGGTGTATATCTTCAGTGATCTTATTTATAGCTCTTAAATCCTGCACTAATCTATAGTTCTTCCCATCTGGCTTCTTAATTGGTAGTATAGGAGTATTATATTCAGATTCACACTCAACCAGCAGTCCATGTTTTAAAAACTTATCCACTATCCCCTTAATTCCTTTCCTGTCTTCTAATCTTAGGGGATATTGCTTAATCTTAACTGGCCTTTCCCCTGGCTTTAATCTCACCACTATCGGGGCTGCATTTTTGGCTCGCCCAGGGATGTCAGTAGCCCAGACTCCTGGGTAAACTTGGTCTAAAATCTCCGAAGGTACTTTACCGATGGGGTCTGCTTGTATCAGCATTAAGCTTAGCGCGGTTATCAGCTTTTCTTCTCTCACCTTTAACCCCACCTTCCCTTTTTCAAAGACAATTTCCGCTTCTAATTGTTCTAGTAAATCTCGCCCCAGCAAAGACTTCGGGGATCCTGGTAAATATAAAAACCTATGTATTGCCATCTGTTTCCCTAACTTATATTTTAAAGGCCTTAGGAAAAAGGCTTTCTCGTGCTGGCCTGTAGCTCCTATCACCGTCACAAAATCCTCATCCTCTGGTATCAATTTCTGGTTTAACACAGAATAAGTCGCTCCTGTGTCAATTAAAAACTCCACTTCCTGTCCTGATTTCCCTAGCTTAATTTTAACCAGCGGATCTGCTAGGGTAGAATCCCCCGGTCCACTTCATTGGTCGGGAGATACACTAGCTACCATCAACCTGTTCTTCTCCCATTGTTTCGGACATTCCCTTCTCCAATGACCCACTTCCCTACAATATGCACACTGATTCGGTCTCAGGGGAGGCTTTACTGACCTTCCCCTTATCCCATTCCCTCTTCCTTTTCCCCGAAAAGGTTCTTCTTGCCTCTGTAAGGCCGCAACAGTTGCCGCAGCAATAGCCCTACCCAGCCTTTGTTTCTCATTCCCTTCTCGATTCCTAAATACCCTCCATGCCTCTTCCACCAGCCTTTCTAAATCTCTCACATCCGGCTCCTTCATTTTCTGAAGCTTCCGCCTTATATCGTCCGCAGACTGACCCAAGAACAGTGATACTAGCTGGACTTTACCTTCCTCAGAAGAGGGGTCTATCGTTGTAAATTTTTGCATTGCTGTCCTTAGTCAATCGAGAAATTCTGACGGGGTCTCAGTTTGCCCCTGTTTTATGGTATATAACCTAGACCAGTTTACAGACTTTGGTATCGCACTTTCCAAGGCGATCCTAATCCATTCCTGATATCTTTTTAATAACCTATAATCACCCTCATCATTATAGTCCCAGTTTGGGTCCACTCTGGGCACATATACCTCCACAGTTCCAGGTAAAATTCCTGACGTTACCTGGGTCTGTACTTGAGTTTGTGCATTCTTAATTACCAGTTGCTTTTCCGTTTCCGATAATGCTGCCAGCATTATCTCTATATCTTTCCAATCGGGATCTAAATTCTTTACAATCAGCTCAAACCTCCGGGCCACTGATTCTGGATCATCCCGGTATCCTTTCACAGCTTCCTTCCATGAATCTAACTCAGCAGTTGTGAAAGGTACTTTTATCCGAGCTGGTCCGTTAGCCCCCATAGCCTGTCGTAACGGGGCTTGAATAATGGGCCCGACCTTACTTCAGGTTCGAGCCGTGATCGGGGTAAAGTCTCCATTCCCCCAACTCTCATTTTTCTTATCTATTCTGCCGTTTCCTGGGCTCGCCCCCAAGCCTCGTTCTATTATCTGGGGCGGGAGGACATAATCCTCCATTCTCTCCTCTGACTCATTCAATTTCAAACATCTCTGCCCGATACTGCACGCCGAACAACATCTTTTCATTTTTCCTGCCCCTTCCTTCTTCATATCCTTTTCTATTGCCAGGATCAAAGGATCCTGTGGGGCTAAGTTAATTCCACACTCCTTCTGCCATTCCAGGTGGTTTCTCAAAGTGAAAAACATATCTGCGTATGACACCTCATCCCACTTTCCTTCTCTCCTTAGAAACAACATTAACTGTAGTAAAGTATTATAATTTAAGGTTCCATTCAGTGGCCATTTCCCTCACAATCCAACTTATAAAGTGGCCACCATTGATTACAATATTTTATCAACGTTTTCTTATTTTCAGTTCCACCGGGGGATCCCCCTATATCTTTCCAATGACTCAAGATACATCCCAACGGGCTTTTCTTTGGAATCCCACTACTCTGCTGCCCCCCCATGTTACAGTTCAGAATGTTTCTTGTTACACAATACAAGCCGGCAGCTTTCCACAATAACACCAAGATCCTAGTAACGTTATAAAGAGTATAATCAAAATCCCAAAGACAATAGCCAAGGTCAAGTTCCACATTTAAACACAACGTAATACCAACCTCGCATGCAAAGGTTATTTGTTTCCCAACAGCAACTGAGTGCTTTCCAAAAAACCAAATGCCGTCTTGCAGAAAACTTTTACTTTCCGACTTACAGACGACCCCAACTGACCGGTCAACCAAATAAACCAAAATAAAGAATATAATCACTTACAATGATGGGGTCCGTGTCTGCCTCCGCAGTGATCCGTTGAGTCGAGGAGTCCCTCCGGGAAATCCCGGGGGTACCCTAGGGAGTCCTGTTCCCAGCGGGTCCTGCGGTCCGACAGAGAAGAAGTCCCATCTGGGGTGCCAGATTGATTCAAAGATCATAAATCCAATTTCTTTAAGTGATTTATTCTTTATTGACGGCGCCGGATGCACGGGGGATCTTTCCGCCTATCGTGCATCCCGAAGTGAAAAGCCGTCCCAAATTTATACATCACAGTGATTAATATTTTATTAACGCCTATACATATTCATTATCTAACCCCGCCTACTCTCGCTTCTCATGCTAATCAGTTTTTTGTGTCCTGCGCCTGCGCAGATCCTCTCAGTGGCCTTGGGCAGGGGTCGTCGAGCTGTGGTCGGTGGTCTCAGAGAGGAAGGCCATAAGTCTTCCTCACAGTGTACTTTTCACCCTTGGTCAGGATTCTGCTGAATTAGCTTTCTTCCTAACCGCAAGGACTGTTTTTTCTTCGAATCTTCTGCTCATTATTTTCTTATCTTGGATTCCAATGTCTTGTTCGAGATATATTGCCCGTATGTCCTATTTTGAGATACATTGTCCGTACATCTGCTTCCTGCCCTACACCTAATGTTCTGTTCTCCTTTAATAGTTTCATTCTTAACCCTTTCTTATCTGGAATCGCCTCAGCTTCCCTAATCAAGGAAAAATGACAGGTCTTCCTGGGTGATACGGGTGTCTTTACAAGGGTACGTTGCAGCCCACGCTCCTAAGGCCATTTGCAAAATTTACCCCTGTCATTTCTGTGATGAATCAGGCCTTTTTTCTTTTCACTGATATAGTGGTTATGATCGTCTATGGGTGTCAGTGCAGGGACAAGAGAGTGCAGAGCTGAAAAAGCAGGATCTTGAGCAGTTTTAAAATGTAGTTTTAAAGTTGTAACTTAGCTGGTAAGAAAAGTCTCCTTCCTTGATGACAGTCCAGATTCTCTTCCATCTCTATACCACAAAAACTTACACTTGACACGATTGTTTCTCCACGGTGGACAACGGTGGGTAGTGGTAGTTGCTATTAGGTCAGCTCTAATAATTTATTCTCCAAGCTCACATGTTAAAGAAAATCTACTACTATGTCCTGATGAGTGGGGACCTTTCTTCTTCAGTACTCTGCAAGAAAGAAATTTTAACACAGGAAAGTTAAATGTGGCATATCACAGAGCTTCCACGGTGGGGAAGCTGGATTTCTGAAACTCCAGGCAGGAAAGGAAAAAGCTCGTCTCCTACTTCTACGTGCAGTTTCATGGAGGAGAACCACCGCTGTGCTGGGGAGGTGCTGGAGGGTGGACGGCAGCTTTGGCAGGGGCTGGCACTGGGGTACAAAGAGCTGTCCCAGATTTGCTTACTCCAGGGGATGGAGAGGATTGGGGCGAGTGGAAGGGCCAGAATGTTCTCCTTGCTCCCACTGGAGGGCAGGATGCTGCCTTCTCTAAGGACAGTGAGTGAGGTGAAGCAGGGATTAGGCCTACCAAGATCATGCTTTGCATGCCAGTTGGGCCAGAGAAGGCTCACACTGCAGGATTCACGGTGTGAACAGTGGGTAATGGGCAAGAAATACAGCGAGACACATCCTGCAGAGAAAGCAGTCCTCCTGGAAGCTGGGAGATATGAGGCAGTGATGGGGAAAGTCGTTGATTAGTAGGATATTAAGGATGCAAAATAAATGGGAAGGCTCAGGCCGCATCTTTGCAGGGCTGTGGAGCAAGTTGGGAAAGCGATGAAAGGGAGGAGGGAATCTGTGTATCTGGAGGTGTGGTGTGCTCAGTTCTGGGCACTGTCTCACTGAACTGTCAGGGACATCCCCCAGCCAGAGGGATTTCAGCAAGGACTCAGCATGGCAGATGTGCTCATTCACAGGCAAAGAAAAGGCCTGATTGCTCGGTTCCCCGTAGCACATTCCAGATGATGAAAGACCATAACCACCCTGGTGGGAGGCGCATCGCAAACAGACCTGTAACTGGCTGAGTTACTCTTACGTCTGCAGGAAAAGCAACAAAAGTAACAGAGAAATCATGAAATTGAGGTGTCACTTGGTCATTTTAATCACTGTGTAGCATCCAGGAACATGCAAGAGGGCTGGTATGAAGCCAGCACATAGGGAGGGGAAGGAATGGCTGGGACAGGGGCCTCAGGCAATGGGACAGTTTTGATTTTCTAGTTGAGCCTGCCAGAAATATGGGCAAAAGAAAAAGGAAGAAAGGAACAAGGAAAAAGGACGAGGATCTGCTGTAAAGGAACCTGAAGTATGGTCCTGAGAACCCCTGCTCATGAAATGCTTCCTGGGTGCCCAGAGAGAACTGCAAGAGTGAAGCAAGCGAGACAGAGATCAGTTCTTCAAAGCTCGAGGAAGGAAGGCTGAGGACTCTCCGCTACTGCTGCCACCACCATCACACCCCTAACCAGCACTGGGTCCCACGGACTAAGATGAAGCACAGACACAGCGCAGCTGGGAGCTCTGGAAGTAGGCATAATGGTGCTTTCTCAAGTGGTTTTAAGAAGGTACTTAGCCAACATCATACAAGCAAGACCACACTAAGACGACAGCAGCTACAGGGAGAAAACAGCCAACTAGAGTACCCAGTTTGTCTCATCTGAACCCTACTGCCTTAACTGTCAGGGTGAAGTTTGAGTTTTCAGCATTGCTAACTAACAGCCTTAATGCCAGCATGTCATTTTGTGACAGAACTTTTCATAAATAGATGTACAAACTAGCATTGTCTGGATAAAACTATCTGCGTGCTGTTGTCTGTAAAAGTCATCTGTTCTTTGGTCATGAATTTGCATAGCGATTCAGAAAAATAATCAACCGGTGTTAAGGCAATTGTTTCTATTGAGAACACTGTCCAATTGCCTGTGATTTAATGCCCAGCAAATACGGTGAACTTTTTACATCTTACCCTTCGGGGTCCTCTAGACAGGCTGATTTTTTATTTTTTTACTACTATCAGCAAGGGAGTTAGGCACAGAAGATAGGACCTGCCTTACCACGTTTCGTATATTAGCTGCATTCCTTTGTTTTCATGCATTTATTCTGAGTCTATTAAAACTTCCCCTCCCTAGAAAGGTCATTTTAAACAAAAACAACACATAAAAATGTTTGTGTACAAAAAGATACTGAAGAAATAAAATCAACCAAAAGAAAATCAAACACAGACTAACACACAGTAAGCAAAGTTGAATTCATATGCTACTTACCTCTTCACTTATTCCCCTGGACCTGCACACGAGCACAGTAAAAACAATCCCAAAAACAATTCCGATAGCCATGATTACAAAGGGGATTCCAGTTACAACACTAGCTTCCAGCAAGACGTGCTTGAGTTTGCTGGCAGATGCTTCATCAATCAGAACACTCTGGAGCAGAGAAAGACGAAGAAAGAAGAAAGACTGATTTCTGTTCGTCTTTATATTAGGCCATTTTACTTTTGTGAGGTGTAGGGTAACAACAGTTCCACAGTTCTCCACCTCTGCTTCATTGCTTCTTGATATACCTTCCCTCTAAGAATCCTTAGCTCTCCTTCTGTAGCCGGAGGGATAATCTGCTCTGCATTTCTAAAGGAAGTAGTGACTCTGAATGCTCAGTTTAGGAAAGCAATAATATAGACCTGGAGTAATGGCATGAATCATCAAAGCTAGTGTTTCCTGAATCCAGTGAAGGCAGTGATCCAACTACAGCACAGACTGTGCTACTACTGCATTCATAGAAGTCTCCACACAAAAAGATGTGATCCTGCAAGCCTTCTGCCTCTTCCTCGTGGCAAGTACTCTGCAATTACAAAGCCTATCTGACAGTGTTTTCCAGAACTAAACTTAATGCAACGGTCAACAAACAATAAGAGGGTATTAGTAAGAAACAACAACAGCTTCCTACCTATCACTATACAAAGCAACAGGAAAACATGCATTTCTTTCCTGGCTAGCTCAAAGACGGTATTTTAGCAAGAATAAACATGCCACAATGCTGCAAAGAAATAACATATTTACCTCATTTAGATACATCACTGGGAAGATTAGTGTTCGGATGTTGCCTGTTTCACTGTGTAAAAAAACAACAACAAGATATTATGTTTTTCCCACTTTTCAACTTGAGGGTTCTGAAGACAGATTATAATAGAACAATGAACAAGGAAACTGTCCTCAGAGAAACTCTGGACTTGATTTTCACCTCCCCACTCGAGCAGAACAATCTCAATCTTCAAAATGCTAAATAATTTCTGTTTTGGGATTTGGTGGCGAAAGAAAAAAAAAAAGGGATCCATAAGAGGCTCATTAATAACTTACTGAATGACAGATTTGTGCCAGTCAAAAGGAATGCTAAGCTAAGCCGATGTTGAAGGTTACTCATACTTGTAAAACACAGAAACTATTGTCCACACAACATGCACAGAACAGTAAAAAAAAATAAAAATAGTTTGGCACACATGAAATAACAGCTTGCTCCTAAGTTGTTTTAATGCAACAGCTCCTGGCCACTAGAAAACAAGGTGAAGAAACACTGACCATCCCATAGGGATTGGGGTAATTAAAACACTTCTTTTTTAGTTATAATATGTGGCAAAGCTGTGCCAATAAGCTGAGTAGCAAGGATTGCTGTAAGGACTGCCTGAGTCTCAGGACAAAGGTTTCTTGTTATCATACCAACGCAGTCACCAAGGCAAGGTCTTTCTCTCTGCCTGACCTAAGCCCTCCCTCCTGAGTTTTGGGTAGGACTTGCTGGCTGTTTTGAGACACACCACTTGATCTTCTACTTTGAAGGGGTTATTCCTTTTCATTTGGTTTTCACGTGGATACTGCTGAGAAGTGATGGCATCTGCAGTATTTTTTTCTAAAAGCTGTGAAGAATAGGATGGCATGTCCTCGCTGCAGTGAGCAGCAGCTCTCCGAGCTCTAGCCCCACTCCCTTGTGGCAGACCCTCTCTTGGAGTTGCATCAGTGTAATATGACTGATGCCACCACAAGCATCATGTGTAACTTGTCTCCAGCAACTTCTTTTCTTGAATACTATCTTTACTCTGCAGAAGGAACTGCAATAGCCACTTGGTCTGTGACTGAAGAGCGTACTGCCATTTGCAATTAAGATTTGACTAGATTTCTCTCTCTCACTTTCTCTCTCCAACCAATATTCCATCTGAACACTGCAGACAACTTCACTTTGAATATTAAATCAGGTCTGAGATATCCACCCTGCAGCACTTACAAAAATTCAGGTAGTTTTCTGACATGAACATTGATCTGCATCCGCTTGGCTGCTCGAAGGACAAGCCCTGTCAGCTGGGGAATAGAAGAAAGCAGTGAATTATTATTAATGTTATTATTTTTAAAGAGTAAGCATGAAATAATAGGCATTAGGAGAATACAATGTAACAGTTACACTGGTGTGGACTTGACAAGGCAATATAAGACCCACTTAGGGTTATTATTTATTTCCCTTCACCAAGGGAAGGTAATCTTGCAAGATACTCTTGTATCTCATATGCCCAGATTTCAGTCTGCCTCTGAATTAAGTAGATGTGAAGAGGCTACAACAGAAACAGGGTAACCCACACTTAAGCTACAGAGTGATCCCCCTTCTTTCAGATCTAGCTGTAGTTTTGAAAAAGGCTATCACCTACTGCTGCTTGTTCTGGTCTCTGAATACTGTGCGAAGACCCTGCAATCTCACACAAAAGAAACCTTTCTGTTTGAAGGGTGACTGAGAGATACCGGCCACAATGAATGGGAGCATACGGTCACAAAGGTGATGAGAACGAAACACTTCTCACAGTATTGCCACTGCTATAGTAAAGGTTGCAAATGGGTGCACAGAAATAATGTTCCTTGCTCAAGAAGCCAAATTTAGTCTGTGGGGGTGGATGGAAGCGAGGAGTCGCAGAGCTCATTTTACACTAATACTTCAAAAGAGCTGCATAACAGAAAGAGCTTGGCACCAAATCAGATGTCAAGCAGCATCTGCACTAGATGTTGAGAGAAACTATGCAATTTCCTCCATAGCAGCTTGATGAGTCAGACTCCTCTCTTTCTGTAAACTGGGGAGGTAATGATCTTGCTCTGTCCCTTGACCTACCTTCAGATGTGTGGATCTAGAGTACAGTGTAAAACCACAGACCATCAGCTGCAAGCTCCTTTATTTCTGACATCTCACAGTGAGATTACCAAAAACCCCACAAACTTCCATGAAAGACATAATCACCATGCTTCTGCATCTCTCCTTCCATGGCTCCATGCTATCAAAATTGAGTCCAGCATCCACTGAGTATTGATCTGCTCTCTTAGTCCACATACCCAGCTTCTTCAGCTTGGGGAAAATACAGTCAGGACAATACCCCAGTGGCTGGGATGGCAGGGTGAGCTGGAAAAGTAGCCTCATCTGCTTCTCAGAAATATTTTAGCCTCTTCATTTCATCAATACCAGCCTGTTGGCATCTCTAATTGCGCAGGCATGACAGGAAGAGCATTTTAATTCCCGTTATCCAGAAAAATTTGCTCCATACACGCACATTTGAATAGTTCCACATAAAATAACACAGCTTTGCTGAAGTCAATGAGGCTACATTGATACACATCATCCAAGAAGGTGACCTATACCTATGAGCTTGGATTTGACTGCATTTTAAAAAAGACCCTTTAAAAAAGGCTGTACTTACAGGATTGATGTCCACAAATGTCTCATGATATTCTTTGGTCGGGTGCATGCCCTCTATGTCCTCTATAAACTTTTGCTCTGCCTGGTAAAAATGTGGAGCTGATAGAAATATGGGAGCACCTGGAATATGAAAACATAGAAAATCACCATTTAAGAAAAGAACAGGATTTGAGAAAGTCTTTGAGGACCTCAAAACTCTTTGCACTGTGCTATTTACACAGTAAAGGCAAGTCCATTCTGGGGCTGCAAAATTAACACTGATGCCCAGTCCTTAGAAGAACCCAGATGTTCCCTTGTGCAGCATCAGCACGGCTTCATGGCTTGCATGCTGGTCTTTTCACTGGTCATCCAACTATGCAGATGTGACAGCTACCTGGATAAGAGCAGACTACAAATGCCCATACTTGTTCAGTATGGATCCTGGTACTTCCTTCTGATTTCTTTGATTTATATCATTGCTGGAGCTGATGACATCTCACAAGAACATCTCCCCTCAGATACATTTCTTCATTACTGCAGTTTAACACTAACCAACCACTTGCTGGTGACCAGTTCCACTGAGTACAGTCACATCCCTACAGGCCTCACCAAACTGTCCTCATTTATTTCAGTCAGAAAGGAGAAATATGTTGCTGCTGATGTCCTCCCAGTCTGCTTCCACCGCCTGGTAACATACCTTGCTTGCAGATGCTGACGTTGAGGACCCCAGTGCCAGGGCAGTTTCCTGGAGGCACACAGAATCCAGCATTGTCTGGGTTAATGGTGGTGTTGGCAAACACCATAGGAGAGGGCACAAAGCGGTAGGTTGGGATGCCTGCAACGCTTCCTGAGCTGTCATACACCAGGTAAAAAGATCTGCAAGAAAGAGAAGCCAGACTCAGATTTGTTAGTCTTGAGAATATGCTAATATCTGCTGCAGATGTCTCTTTGTTGATGCCTACTTATCTACTTCAGTTTACAGTAAGCTGTGGCCTTGGCCGAAGCCCATTCCAATGATCTTCTGTTAAATTTAACAGGCTTTTGATCATCACATACACACCTCATCATTCTGCTGCTGCAAGAAATGGACGATCCTGTGCTAACTGTGCTGCTCCAGGGATACTGACACCTGACTTTAGCATTTTGGGGCTTCGGCCATGTCCCCGTGTTCCTATTATGCGTTGTGTGAGGCAGTGCTGGTGTGTGCCACTGGGAGGGACAAGGCAAGGCACACGGTTGGGCAAGACAGAACAGAGGGGAGGCACAAATTTGGCGAGTCCTGAATTTAGCATAACACACATCCGTATTGACTTAAATAGAGAATTTCAGATCATTCTCATTCTCCACAGACAGGGAAACTTGGAAGGGAGGAGACCAGCAGGAGGAAGATAAAGAAGGAAACACCATGCTTTTTTTCTGAATATTGTTGCATTTTAAATAGCACTGCTTCAAGTCACACATCTCTGAAGAAGGCAATCTGGGTTCTCTAAAAAGCAGAACAAGAGAAGATTTTGGAGACAAATAAATTTCAGGCAAGGTTCATAGAAATCCTCTTCCCCTCATTACAAGCCTTGCCAGACAGTCCAGCCTGTCTTTCCAGTCATCTTTCAAATTTTCACTCTATCCTTCTTTACAAATAACACATCCTTAATTTGATACAGATTTTATTATTATTATTACTTTATTTATTTTATTTTTTGGTTTATCTCTCTCATCCTTCATAGCACAAATGAATACTGAATGCTAACCCTGCTAAATAAAACGATGGAAGGAAAAATATTAGCCTAACATAAAACCTCAACATCAATGGACATAAATGCTCTGCTGTAAAGTCTGAGTGATGACGTTTTCCTTTTCTTACCTGCAGAAATCAGAGGAGAAGATATAAATGTTCTCATCTTTGCTAATCAGTGGGTGAAAGGATGTCCCATCTGTTCCGTTGATCATGTTACATGACTTTGTTGTCCACCAATTCAATGACCTGAAGAAAACGAAGCAAAGAGAATACGGGTTAAAAGACCTCTGAGCAGTGGTCAGGCCAGCTTATGGTCTGGGCAAACAAGAATCAGACCTGTACAGTGCTAAGTCCTATTGCCTCAGCTCTGCTAACAACAAGGGGCATTAAAATGGGTTTAAATTGCATTTGTCTTCTCTTTAAACTGGCACCAGGCAAGTAAGAATCCAGGGAGGGGTGTCAGGGAGGGTAACCTGTGCAGTCAGGGGTTCAGAGGTGAGTGCTCACAGCAGTTTGTTCTCTAGGGACAGGGGCTGTCTTCTTTTCATAATTATATGACCCATACCAAAATACTGGAGGCCTGGTCTGAGCTAAGAGCTGCTAAGAACTACCAACAACCACAAAATAAATTGATTTTTTTTTTTTTGTAAAGAATGTAAAGGTGAACATTCTTGTTCAACAAAAATGTGAAAAGTGGCAGATTTTGACAGAGGCCTAACCACAGTGAAAAACTTACTCTTTTCCTTTCCATTCCACAATCCTTGAGAAGTTAAGGTAGTTCCTTTCCCCGCTTAGGAAAACATATTCTCCATCATCAGTTCCATTCATCTGCAAACAGATACGTAAGTTTTTAATCACTCCACTTGTTCTTTAACACCTGACTGGTAACAACAGGGTGACAGGAGACTGAGCTGCCATCACTACAAATCCACCACAGGAGTGATGGACTCCCCTGAGGTAAGTGCAAATCATTAAACTTCACCTTGAATATAAGTGAGGTGGACATGACTGTGCTAAATTCCCACCCCTCCCAAGTGAAGGGAATGCAACATTAGGTTAGCCTTTTTAACCCTTTGAAATTTGCCACTGAAAAAGCAGTCTTTAACAAAATAAACCCACAGAAGATGTGTGCTGTAGATATTTTTGAGAAACAAGGAGTCCTCCCGGTCCAAGGTGACTTACAGAGACACTGTGGAAGCCAGGAATGGCTACAGCACAGAACTAATGTGATCTCAATTAATTACTGCGAAGGAAATTGGTCAGGAAATTTTCTGATAGTTTGCACAAGTGGTGCCAAAAAGGCCATGTTATTCAAAGTGAGCACAATCAACAGTGGAATTGTTTACATCCACTCTTGGAAAGCTTATGTGTATTTGACAAAGGGAAGTGAGATAAAACACTCGCAGCTGTGCCACAGGCCAGTGCGTAAGCACAGCCAAATTGAACAGGGAACATCCTTTTGCTCTGCAGCCTGCCTCCTGGCCTCAGCCTGGGAGCAACCTTCTCCACTGGCGGGTGATGACAGTCCCAACTCTGTAGGAATGACATCACCCCTAATTTAAAGCATCCGAAAGTCTCTTACGCCAGTTACCTTATTAAAGAAACCAAACACTGGATCGATCTCGGGATGCAGAAGATGAATGGTTGACAGCAGCCTGTCCTTGTAGCCCCACAGTAATTCATGCACTGTGCGAACTGTAAACAGGGATTCTTGGTATAGGAGCAACAGCACCTCTGTGGCAAACTGAAGAGAGGTTGCCCTGGTCCACTCCATTGCAGTCTGTCAGGGGATTAGAATCAGGGAAAAATGGTCAGATTTCATGTAGAATAAATAATTACAGCTGCATACAAACACAGACACACACATTTCAGCATTGCACACATTTGAATTGTATTTTCAGTTTCACTATTTCCACTTGCGGCTAGTAATGTGCTGGCTAACAGGTTCTTCAGCTATTCTCCTCCAGGGATGTGCTCCTGCAGACTCCTGTTCAGCTAAGCATGGGCACACAATCAGTTTGGTTCTGTGCGACTGAATTCTGTAGGCTTAAGAATGCATTTAAAGTGAAACGTGCAAAACTGCTTTCTAAGCAGCTTGAATTTCACAGGTGTATTACAGCTGGAGATGCGCTTTGAATTTCAGCCTTAGGAAATTATTGTTTACATTTTGAAAAGCAAAGCCTGTAAAGATGGGCATTTCTCTAAAATGCAAACAATACCAGAATTTATTCCCTTCGTAGTAATTTTACAACATGTATTTAAAAAAAAGGCAAAAACAAAAGAAAAAAAAATATTCCTTGGGTGAGCCAAGCTGTAGTTCTTCTAGTACAGCCTGTTACAGTACATCACAGTCAAAAATCTGAACGAGAGATAATACTTGCTACCACTCAAATGCCTGGGAGGAACTGTAAATACAGTGACTGTATTGTTTGCAACTCGTAGTAAACTGCGTTCTATCTAATGCCATATAGAGAGAATTTATGTATTCATTCATAAAATCAGACAGACATTGTTAGAAATGCCAGGCAAAATTGAATGCACCCTGTAATTGAAGTCAATTAAACTAGTATGGGGAGTAAAGGCTTAGTTACACAACCAGCAAGTATTTTGGTACTGTCTCATTTTCTTTGCAAGGTATGACAGCTTTGTACCTGCCTGTTCTCATGCTACCCCTGTGCGAGACCAAAAATAATGGTCTGCCTCTCATCACCAGAATGAGACTGCCTTTGCAAGGTTGTCTCACCTAATACAGATCAGGGGTGCCTGTCTTAATTGTAACTTTATTCTCGCAGCACCTTTTCATTCTTTGTTATCTGAAACCCTTCTACTACCTTTTTTTTTTTTCCTTCAGTTTGTGATGCAGGGCTGGAGGCAATTTCTGCCATTTTGACTAAAATAACCCCAACCAAACAAATATTCCAAGCCTTCTCTTTCAAATGTCTGAGTTCCTCCCACGTATTTGAGATCACTAACTCCCTAATTTCACTTGGTCACGAAAACCCAACAAGCCTGATCTTAAGCTCATCTTAAGCTCATCTCTTAAGTGTGTCAGCTCTCAGCGCAGGAATGTGGTACTAACACTCAGAGGTCTATGGGGAAGGAAGAACATAATAAAAAAAAATCCCACAACATTCCACACCAAAACTGAATGCAGTATCTGCCTCAGACATAAGCTACCTCTCTAGTTCTTCAATCACCTTTATCTACCACAAAGGGAGAGACAGTACGGAGTGACAAGCTGTAGGTGTAAAGTGAGTTAGGATGATTTCCAAGCAGAAACGGAGGAAAACTCACCACTGCAGGAACATTAATTGTTCTGATGAGATCCACTTCAGGGTCTCCAACTGACTTCTGAGGCTCAAATACGTATGTCTTTGGATTCAGAGCAGATACTTTGGTGCCATTGTCCAAAAACTGAACACGCACTCTTGGCCTGTATTCTCTGAGAAACAAGAAAGTTTGCTCTGTAAGCAAGTTAAACATGTACAAATGACATTAATTGCAACTTGTGGCCATTCTACTGCTCTAAGCACACGAAGGGTAGGATTTTCAGATCGCTGGCAGTTGGTCCGTTTTTGCTGCTGCTGCTGTCAGCAACACAACTCCCCTTTGTGTCTACGTGAGCTGAATTAGACCTCACAGGGTACTTCCAAAAATGCCACCCCACGCCCTAATTGCACTTCATATTTTTACCTTGTCTTGAAATACCTCCAAGGAAAGAGAACAATTTCAGACAGTACAGAAGGATTTAGAGACACTATATATAAGGCTTTTGCCTCTTTGCTGCAGGCAAAATTTGCTCCCAGGCAAAATAAGATGTAGGCTTCACCTAAGTCTCATTAACCTGACCTAAGAACCTACCAGAATCTTTCTGCTGGTGTCCACGTACTTTGCAATAGGGCTTCTGGGCTTATGTGTGACACAACAACAGAACAAGCCTCGTTTTAGCTCTTCTCCTTTAATTGTGAGGTAGCAATCCTGGATGCAGCAGAAATTCAACTGATTTTTTTTTTGCCCTGAACTGCTGGTACTGTCTAAGCAACAAAACAGACGAGCTACAAACGAGCAACAAAAAGCTCAGGATTGCTGACAAACAAGTCGAATTGGCAAGAAACATCAAATGCTACCTGCTGGCCTAGTAAGGGAGTCAGATCTTAATCACCCTGAAGCACATGTCATAACCATAATTCAGTGCATGGCCAGGACCATTTTCCAAACAAGAACCACAATTCTGCAGAACTGGCAGGCTTAGGTTCGCAATGAGACGCATATCAATCTTCAGCAATCCAGAAAACAGCAGTGGCAGGTCGTCTTCTCATGGTGTGATCCTTTCAGCATAGGACGGAGGTGAAATAGACCATATTTCATCAGTCCACATTCAATCAAGAGTTTGTTGACTTCTACATTGCTTTGCCTCCGGAGTAAATTTTAAATCCCAAGACGCAAAGGTGAATTATTCTGCAAGAGCCTGTGCTGTGATGTTCTTTGCTCATTTCAGATCCTAGATGCTATCCTGGCTGCACTAGATCTAATTAATGCAGCTTCATGACAGGCTGTATCACTCTGGTTCCGTCTTTCTAACTTAAAGCAAACTGGGAAGGCCCATGAAATTATTCTTCTTAGAAATCAACCATTTCCCACCTCCCCTACAGAAACTATAGTGTATCTACTGCTCTTAGCATCCCTACCTCCTAGGAACTTTTTGGTCAGGCTACACTTTCAGCTTGATTTGGAGAGTCTCTTTCACATCAATCTACTCGATAGCCTAGGGCTTGAACAGAGGGGATGGGAATGGGCAGTTGTGAAGTGCCTTACCTAAAATAGGCCAGAGTTAGCCTGAGAAGCCTCTCCAACTCTAAAAAGTCTGCAGAGGAAAATAATACTCCCCGATTAGGGACACAAGGAGGAGGATCTGAGACGTTAAAGATAAAAAACTGTTAATGTGTCCAAGACCGGATAATATTCAAGTGTTCTTTGGGGCTTGGCAGGCAAGCAGTGTGCACTTCAGAATGAATTATTTTATATATTGCAAATATAACTTCCAGGATTTAAAAAGACAAGCACTACTGCATTTTAGGTACAGAAACTATGTCTGCACTAACTGGGTTTGCAATTTATATGGGTCAAACCTATGAACTGTTTGAAGCTTAACCATGCAGGATGAGACTGTATTTAGCTGTCCCACCTCCTCTCTGCCACTCTTAGACTTTTTTCCCTGCCTGTCAGGGATGGTTCCCTTCCAGCCTTTCTCCCCAGTAGCCCATTTTATAAAACACTGAGCCATGCACTTCATTTTAGAGCATTTTGGATGTTGTGCTACATACTAATCTGGTATTCATTCTGTGGCTCTAGCATGCAGTATGTTCGCAACATCCCTCCCTTCTCCCTCTCCTCCCATGCGCCTCCTCTCTTTCCCCACCCACCGCCGACAGCCTGGTACAGCAGCAGCAGCAGCCAAGCAAGGATTAAAGAATCTATTTCTTCCGCCAGGCAGAGCGCAGCACAGTCGAATCCTGTTCGGACACGTCAGAAGCGGGCAAACCAAGCGAGGCAGGAGCAACAGAACCACGCAGCGCTGGAAGGAGCAGCCTGCCTCCTTCAGCAATAAACAAGTCGGGGAGCGCCTGCGTCGCCCGCCCCAGCCCGATCACATGCAGCCAGCCTGTGGCGTGTGCTGCAGGGGAAGGCTCGCAGCGAGCCACAAAACAGCAGCTCAGGCTGGGCCTCCCCTCGGGCATGGACCAAGCCATCCCACGGAACTCCTCCATGGGTAAGGTGCAGCTTCACAAAGCAGGCTGTGTGTGACGCCTGGAAGATGCTGAGGAAAGGGGAAAAAAGGAGCTAGAGAATGGGAGTGCAGAAAAGCAAGGGCCTATGAGGTTTCGTGTAGGTCTTTTACATCTAGAAGCAGCCCTGTTTATCCTCCTGCTAATTATCAGCATTATACTACAAAGACCTGAAGGAAAGCTTGGGAACTTGAAAGCTTCTCTATCTTTTCCCCACCTCTACGAGTTTATCTAATAAAAGGTATTTTGCCAGAGTAGCACATGTAGTTTGCCAAAGCTAAACAGACACAGTAATGAAAAACAGAGATGGGAAAAGATTGAGGGCAGAGGGTGAAACAAAACTGAGCTGTAGGAGGAGAGCAACAGAGCGGGAAGACATACTGCAGAGACTGAGGCAGCCCGAAAGGCTCTCCCTTTTACTCTACAATATTTTTAAAAATACTGACAACCAGATCCTGATCATTCTGCAGCTTAGGTAGCGACAACTCCTTCTGGCACTGAAACTGGTCTGAATGAATGTCTGACCAGTGAGACTGCCAATAAGAAATCAACATTTTTGCCATGGTTCCCCTACCTCCATGAGTTCAAAGACTGTAACACCTCCTGCCACAGGACTGCTCCTGGTTTTACACTGCTGCATGCAGTGGAGCAGGATGAAGCTCCAAAGGAAAACTTGTTTGTAAGGGGACTGAAACCTCTCCACATGCAGCAGACTCAGACTGCTCAGTGTGGAGCCATACCATGCAGAAGGAGAGTCATGGAGGCTAGATAAGCTCCAACACTGCACGTGGCCTTACTGAGTCCTGCCATCTGTAAGAACAGTAGGTATTTCTGAATCTAAGTAGGTTTCATAGTGAGGGCTGGTTAGGGGAGTTCCCTTTAGTTCCACACTAACTAGTTTTCTGTCCACATTTTTAATGATATGAGTTGTGCAATTTCAACTAGGAACTAGTTTCTGAGTGAATCACATTTTTATGCAACACTCCTCTCTGCTTACATCTCAACCAGTCACTGCCTTTTCCCTCACAAGACAGCAGGCCACGATGCAGAGAACTTCCTCTGTGTTCAGCACCTGAGGAGCAGCAGCACACGAGCAAAATCTTGCACTAAATCTAACAGAAGACCCTGGCTGAATCTGAAACTGCTTGCAGGCTGTTGATGTATCAGCCTAGTTGCACTGTGCAGGTGGTATATGACCATTCTCAGTAGAATAAATTTTCAAGCACACATTAGCAGCTAGGTTTTCTCCTAGAATGGGATCCCAAACATTCTGGATCTCACTTCTTTGCCTCCTTACACACAACAGGTTCAGTGAAATGTGAATACAGTGAAATGGTCCTACCGGTAGGTGTAAGGCCCTTTTTCCTCTACAAGAGGAGTAGCTCCTTGAAGCACTTCTAACGGATTTGTCACATTAAAAAAGTAGAACTGCATGTAGACTGGTGGAGGAGGATCTTCCCAGGCTTCAAAGGTTTCTGTGCCATTTTTTAATACTGTTCCCTGAAACATGAGAAAGACAAATCAGCTGTTAGTGATAGACGCTGGATAATATTTACAGGAAAGAGAGGAATTCTCTGTCCTCAGAACAAGGGCAAGCAACACGATTGGAGACCCCAACTCTACAAATACTTTGTGCTTTACTTTGAAGCACCTCACTAAATACCAACAAAATCAGGCATATGCTACAATGCTTGCAGCCTAGGGGCATACTTCTGTTGGGATTGTTTTTCTGCTTCTTCCTACAAACACTTCTGCCTGACATTTTTCAGAATGAAGACTTATCAGCTGTTATACAATGATCCTCTTGCACTTTCTATATGAGCAAAAACCTAACCTGGTGTGAAACACCACAAAACATACCCACATTACAGATAGAAGAAGTGGAAACCAACAACGTGAGGCCAAGAAGTCCTAAGAGACATCTTAGGAGGAACAAGGTCAGAAAAGAAGCTTAGATTCATTGTGTTTATGATTTCTTTGCCTAAGAATGTCACATTCCAGTACACCTGTAAGATTGTCTCCAAAGCAATTGGACTTCATTTCTCAGTGGCCTGGGAGGAAAACCTGTAAGTGATAGAAATTTCTTTCATTTAGGCAGACTGGGATTCACGCTTTTCTGAGGTCTCTGAATAGGGCAGAGATTCTTTGTATTCAACACAACGTGGGCCTACAAAACAGGAGCTGCAAATCATTATTTTATTACAGAAGCACTTAAATAACGATTCAATAATTCCTTTACCCACCCCATGTTATAAGGAAAGTCACAAATGTACCTGCATGTGGCTCTATTAGGAATACTTAACACAGATCTCAATTCCTTATTTTATTATCATTTAATTTTATATAAAATTTACTGCAACTATAGAAGCGTCACCACCGCCACCAAAATCAAAGCTTTTCACGTTTTTAACACTGTTACTGCCAGTGTTAGAGTTAAGAAAAAAAATGGCTTGCAGAGTGGAATTTTCAGGAATAAGTACAAACAAAACTGTATCTTCGAAAATCATAACACTAGTAGGCGGAAGAAGGGAGGGGGGGATAATTTGCAATTAAATGGGTCTCGTCAACACTTGCTCTTTTTATTCTTCTGAGAAAACAAGTCAAATATTGTAAGTACAAAATCAAAGGCAGGGCAAACTGGCCAGCTGCCATGTCTTGGTTACTGTTTATGGGGTCTTAACTTTATCAGCCACAGGATTATCAGCTACAGCCTCAGGACTCATCCTTGGCCTTCCCACTGAAGGAGTTGTTTTCTCTGCATGCAGATTTTAATTTTGAATGATTAGATAAAGAGAAGACCTTTTAAAAGAAAAACGTATTGGCAGGAGCTTGGAATGGCAGCAGTATTCCTGAATGGCAGTGAAAGCCAACCCAGCTGGTAGTACTCTGCAGTTGCAGACTGCTTTCCTCTGAGAATCGCAAACCCTGTATTCTGTGAACACCACCAAAAATAATGTTAGGCATGTTTCAGGTGCTTCGCGCATTTCTTTGGAACTATCAGCATCTCGTATACACCATTTCCTACACAAATCAATGCTTTTGACCCTGTTTTCTTGCAATCTTATGCCAAGGAAGCTCACGTTTGTATTCAGACAGAGCCTGCATGAAGCTGGTTTGTAGGATCAGGAACAGAAAATCTCCCTAAATCAGGCATACTGTTTCCATGACACTACCAGAAAGGGCTGGGAGTGACACAGCAATGTATTTAAGATACCTAGAGATAACTGAGATAGCTTTTCCCCATACACAAATAACCACAGTACAAAGTCAGGGGTTTCAGAGGTCTGATGTCTGCTCCTTTCATAAGTTGTGTACAGCTCACATTTCTCATGTGCATGAAATACATTTGAGCATAAGCTTGACACTGATAAAAAGACTAACTCTTGCCTGTCTTGACCTTAACTCTCCCCATCTAGGAATTTGTACTATTCCCCAACAACTAGTAAGCGTATTCAGGGCATCTGTTTGCTGCTCAAATTGCTCTCATATGAGGCAATTAAAGTGAAAGATTATTACTCCCTCTAAATTGTCAACATTTAAAAAATACAAGCGCGCCCCAGGCATATTAATTCCAGTTTTAGGCTCCAGTCTATCCTTTATGAGAGGGATGACATTTACCAGGTGCAGGGAGGTCACTGCCCCATGCCACTCTCCTAAGCTAGACCGAAAACAAGAAGCTTCCCACCTTGATGATGAATTGCTAAACGTAACATCAGTTTCTCTCGTGCTATATACATATACACATGCACCAGACTACATGCAAAGAGCATTAACAGGAAGGGAATGAAGGAGTTTTCCTCTGGAATAAATAAATAAATGCAGGTCCCTGAGATTTTGAAATCTTAAGTGATCCCCTGGGAGATGGCTACAGAGCAAAAGGGTAGTGAAACCAAGCCATCTGGTGATTTATTTGCTGGATCTGCGTAACACTGTTTGGATCTCCCACAGCAATGACAGTGTATTTTTAGCTCTGTACAGTGACAACACCAGTTGTAAACCCAGATTCACAAACTTCTGAGCAGGACTCAGATACACTGCCATGAAATTCTCAAATAATAAAATATGGCAAGCTCTTTTCTTCAATTTTTCACCAAATGGTATCAGGGGCATTTGGGTCTGCCACATGATATTAAACAGCCTGGGCCTAAAAGAAAAATATGAGCATGGTTTTTTTAAACAAAACATATGTCCATGTCCCTCAGCTGATGGTATCCTGTTTAGCTCTGCTGACTGATTCACAGAAGAGTAGGATCTGATGTTACCGATCATTTTTTTGTCAGAGGCTGTGGTCACTGGTAGGTTAGGAAGGCTTCAAAATACTAGATCATAGGACTGCTGCTTAATCTGAAATATGTAAAAGATACAGCCCCACTGCAGTTATTGTTGCTGTACTGAACAAGGCCTTTTCTCTTGAGACATTTACATGCAGGAACAAGACACGCAGAGTATTCAGAAACCCCAAGTCAGACACTAGTCCTGCAGGCAGTAGCCCAGAGAGGCCTCAGACTCAGAGATCCTGTCTCACGGAGATGCAAAGGTGCACCAACTGCAAGATCACCACCCAAAACCAGTAGATAACATCATGCTGTGTCCTCACTCAGCAGCACAGCAGAGGCTGTCGTTTCCAAGTGGAGTCCACATTCATCTCAAGTGTACGAAAACATCTGTCCTGCTGACTTATTTATCATGCCAGGCCTGAATTTGCACCAGTCGCATTCTCTGGTGATTCCATGTCTTTACAAAGAGGAATAAAAAAGGCAGTTTATGCTCCCAAATGTAATTGCAGTTGGTGGTGTTCACTGGAGTGGAAAATGATGCTGAACTTTTTTGGAACTTGTACAGAAAATTAAATATATACATATACTTTTTTTTTTTTCCTGGAACTGCAAAATGATCTGGTTCTAGGACATAGTTTTATACATCCATCTGTGACAGAAATAAATTGCAGCTTCTTAAAAGGAGCAGTAGGGTAAACCTTCAGACCAACAACAGCAGACTTTTCTGACCCTGCACTTTGGGAACTGTCTGTTCAAAAGAAGCATCTCAACTTGTCATTTTTCTAAGCCTCCACAGTCTAGTATTTCACATTAAACAAAACCTAAAAATGATCAATACATAAAATAAATCAAGGGATAAAATATCTTCCCCGACCTTTTGGGCCCCAAATACTCCTGACAATCCAGCTGTGGACAGCTGGCAACAAAAGCCCATTGAAATTTCAAGGGGTTAGAAGACTAACCATTTTCTAAATTTATCAGTGTGAGGCATGTGGCATAAACAGAACACTTGAGGTAAAGGCACAAGGGCTGATTGCCCAAGTTTCGCATTAGGTGCATAGCTCAAGGGTTGTTATAGTCATACACTGCATGCTTATGGCAGTAAAATCCATAACCATATAACAAATATAGAGCATAAAGCAAACACTGCTTGCAGCTAGGAAGGCTTTTCACCTGTGGGCAGCAATTTTACTCTTGTTCATTCCAGGTTTTTTTCCCATTATTTGCTGGAATTTCAGCTGCTACCTCTGGTAACTAACAGATACTGGACAAGATGGACCAGTGGTGCTCGAGTTCACAAAAAGCCAGTAAGGCTGACACGTAAGACAGAGAATAAATCGGCAAGATTTGAATCCTTTCTGGAAAGGGTGCTCCCACTGTCCTTGTCACCACACATCTGCCTACTGACTTTCCAGGGGGTGCAAAGTTGACGCCCTGCTGGATTCCCCAGCCTCCTGATACACCTGCTGTCTTCCCGAACAGACTTTGCTTTGCCTGGAAAGGATGCATCACACAAATCCCCTGGGTCAAGTCGACGCATCCTCAAGGCTGCGTAGGTGCTGGGTTTGGACACACAGGTGCTTCAGCTGGTCCATAATGCAGTCATTTATTTAAATTTACTTTACTGTCAGTCAGCACTGCTGGAAAGCCTTCAAAGGAGCATGAACTACCCCATGTAAAGGACAACCTCTTTCTGCAGAGAGGGTGTGGAGGCTAAGAGGGGCCAGCATGAAACTCATGAGCACAGATGACATTTCTTGTCCACCGCCTTGTACTTCAGAGCAATCAGAGAGCTCAGAAAGCTCTAGTCTTGCCACACTGCAAAGGCAAAACTGAGATTTGTCTATTTGCACAAGATTTTCTAAGCTGCACACATGGTTACACAAGAGACAGCAACTTCCTAGGCCACACACAAATGAGAAGAAGCTCATGTGGGATAAAGCACGTGGAAAGCAGCAGAATCAGCAGAGTGGCTGGGAGGGAGCACACTGCTTTGGGGCTGAGAGCTGTTCAGGAGGGTGTCACTGGGAAGCACGGGGAGCAAGATGCTTGATCCTGTGCAACGGAGATGCATGCTAGCGCGAGCTGAAAAACACTAAGCAGGAAAAGACTGAGCTCTAGGAACTGCATCCTGCATTACTGAAAGCTCTGCAGAGTAACTACGAAGTTACTCTTACATAATCAACTGTTAAGGGTAAGGAGTTGTGTAGCTAAGAGATAATACGCGTAAGGAGGATCACACCTAATTCCTGACAGTCCTACGCTGCTGCCAAACTATTTCTTTTTACCCCACTGCTCCTGTGGTAAGAGCATGAAATAGACTTGAAGCCCTAACTTCTGCTGTGATACAGAGGCTGACAGACTCCTTTCCTGCAATATAGGAGATGGAACTGTAGATGTCTACGCAAAGCTGCACTGTTTGGCTTGCTTTGCACACAGCTTTGCACACACAGACGTTCACATCAGTTCACATCTGCCTTTCAGACTGCCTGGAGAAGGCATGAGCTGACAGTCGGATGACTTCAGGATAAACCACCCATTCCCCATGCTGTGCTCCAGCAGGGCAGAAGCACTTACCTGGGGACAAACACTGCAGGAGCAGCTGCACGAGTAGTTCCCGAAGAGCAGCTGACACCCTGGCAGGCTGCATGACACCTAGGGAGGCCTGGTTTTGTCTATCCCCTAAACCTTAGGGATACATTTCAAAGTGCAACTTGTTTTAAACTGACTGTCAACCTAAAAATGCCCTCGTTAAGCCAAATTGGTGTAAGATAACACAACACAGCTTCTCTGTTAGGAAATGCTTGCTGTCAATACCTTGAGGAAAAGCACAGTGCATCAGTTAGGACATTACAGGGGATGAGCAGACTTCTGTCACCAGTTAGACAATAGCAGTGGTTACATCACATCATTTGTTAGCACTCTTGGTTTCCCTGTCTGAATAAGAGACAATATCCCTCAGACTAGGCAGATTAGTAATAATTTACATGCTTCACAGACATTTTAAAGGGAATAGCTAATGAAAAGTGCTTCAAGTAGGGGAGTTTCTAACACCATTGCAATTGACCCTTTTCAGTGGACCACCATATAAACCCAAAGGGCCAGCATGAGAGAGGAACAACAGCTAAGGCAGACCATGAACAATGAGGGCTCTGCAGTCGTAACAATACCAGGATGGGTGCTCCCAAAGTTTGCTGCAAGCAGCTTTGAGCAGCAGGGTGAAATGCCCCGCTGTCACCACCCAGCCTGGGGAACTACCGCGCGTTTCAGCCCAGAGCACACCTGGCGCCGTACAGGCAGCAATAATGGAGCAGCAGAACAAGCCACTCTCTGAAAGCTGCAAGAAATTTATGATAGACATGGCAGAACAGGAGGCAGGAGGGGTGCTTTAGGTGTTCCCTGCTCTCCCTACGTGTTGCTGCTCTGGAGCGGGCCCCTCATTACAGCAGCTGCCTCACAGCCAGCAAAGCTGCCTCGAGAGAACTGATTTTTACTCATATTTACTGGATTTTTGCCCAGCCCAGCCCGAGCCCCCACCTGGCCAGGCGGTGCGGGGCCGGGAGCTTCGCTCCCCGGGGATGCTCCGGCCCTCACCGAGCGCGGCTGGGGCGAGGAGGGAGCCTGGCAGCGCCACCCACCAGCCCCTTCCCTCCCTCCTTCTCCTCCCGGGGTTAATCTGCGGAGGGAATAAACCCGTCAGGAGGGACGGGGGGGGAAGGCGGCGATCGGGCCGTGCTCTCACCTGCTTCACCTGCAGGTCCACCACGGACTGGAAGACGTGCGCCACCAGCAAGGAGATGCTGGCGATGAGCAGCGTCAGGGCCAGGACCCCCGCCGTGACGAGGCACAGCGACTTCATGGCCGCCGCCCGACGAACAGGGACACAGCCGCCGCCGCCGCTGCCGCCGCCGCTGCCACAGCCGCCGCCAGGCCCCGGGCCGGGCGCAAGGGGCGGGCGGCTGCCTCGCCACGCCTGCCGACGGGCCGGGAGGAGCCCCCGGGCCTCCCCGGGCCTTCCCCGGGGCCTCCCGATCCGCGCTTCGGCTCCTCAAGGCCGGGAGGGCCTCGGCGGTGGGCTGGGAGCGAGGGGAGCGGCCGTGCCCCTGCCCGCGGGAGGCTTTGTGGTGCGGGGACCTCCTCGGTCGCTGCACCACGCTCTGCTGGTCAGGGAAGGGGGAAGTGTGTCCCAAAAGGCATTTGTTCGTTCCTGCTGGCAGGAATTCCTCCTGCCTGCTCGGGATGGACCTGCCAGTGGGCGTCTCTGGATGCAGCAGGAGTGCTTCAAAGGTTTTCTGGAAATCGAGCAGAAAAACAGCTGCCCTTCAGGAAGATGGTTAGGGGAAAACTTGTAGGGAACAGAAACTGCCTCGAGAGTGAATTAGGCTTCATAGGGATCAGCTTCTACCCTAATTCAATACAGATCAGTTAAGCCTATCATAAGAAATAAATTGATGGATCCCTTTCTCCTTTAAAAGACAGTGGGCACTGCTGCTCCAGCTTCCCACCCGTAACTGCTTCCTGGAGTACTGCTAGCGGGAGGGAAAAATACCCACAGCAGCGGCTTTCCCAGCACCTCTTTGCTATTTGCCCTCCGTCACAGCCTTTGTATTTCACACAAGGAAGGAAAGCCCCAGTGATACAGGACTCCTGGCCCATAGCCACAGTCCTGATGCTACCAGCGCTTTCATTTCTGAAGCCATGAGCCAGTTCCCTCTCCTCCCGCACTGCCAAATCGTGAGGCTAGCAGCTTGCCATCATCAGCCCGGTTCAAGTTATGCCTTCCCTAGAAGCAAGCAAGTAGACCATCAGATGGATTTCCTGTTAAAATCGACTGAATTGTCCTTTATAAACATTATTTCCTATCATTTTAGTTGCTGGGGACACTGTTATGTTACTGTGTCGTTTATTTGCTTATGAAAGTTTATGAGGTCACCTTTCACAACTGTTTGGGAAACGAGAATGACTGTGGTTCCCCCCACATGGTAGAAGAAGGATTGTTCTTCCAGCAAGTGTTTATTTAGATTCCCACTCTCAAGTGGTGATTTTCACTCAGTTTCTTCACCATCTCCCCAAAAAGCAAGCAACAAAGTAAATAAAAGAATCCCTTTTTGAAGGTTAATTTAACTACACCAATAGAATTGTCCCCCTGGCATAATCTTCAATGGGAATTCCCCTTCTGAAACCATAAACCATCCCTTATGCCACATTGTCCTTGGTGGGATGTATGATGTAATGATGACTTTTATAAGCAGGTGTCTCTTCCCATAGAACATTAAATATTCTCTGTGGCTACTGAAGCAGTGGAGTGGAGACCTCGTTCTTTTCTCACCTAAAGTATTTCAGCTGCTCCGTGACTTGTATTTTCTATTGAGGATGTCCTGATGCGTGCACTCAGAAGTATGTCATCAGGCCCACTGTCTCCAAATCAGAGAGAGAGGCAAGAAAAACAAGATAAATACAGAGGAGAAAACACTTTTCTACTTATGCAAGGCCATTTTTTTCATAACTATGTATCACAGCCATGAGGCATTTCTATTAATAATGTTAAGGAGGATGCTGGTTTATGCAAACGTTTTTTTAAAAATGTAAATTTGCTTTGCCATTGCAATGGCACAAATGCATTAAGATCAAGCAATGATTCCTGCAGAATTTTGTTTTTGCTTAATTCAGTGTTTGGATTTTATTTGTTTGTAAAAATCTACCCATGTGATGCACAAAACTATGCTGTTTCTCCATACAGATTTTCTTGATTCCCAGTGTGGATTATTATTATTATTATTTTTTTTGACAAACTATTTTACCTCTGGAAGTCAAGAAACTGCGTACTAGCAGTTTTATTTAAAATAGCCCCGTGAACAGTGACTCCGCCTCTGAAGTGCAGCATGGGAATGCAGTGGGTGCACTGCTGGCTCCAGGCACAACACTGTGTCATAATTACAAACCCCTGAAACAAGCAGAGGCATATCTTCCCTTTCCAAAATCCCAATGATATTGCAAAGGGAAAAGGCAGATACGGCCCATATTCAGAAAAATGTTTAAACATGCTTATAGGAAAGTCTTCATGTCATCATTCTTTTTTCTTTCTTAGCCCCTTCCATTATTCCTCTGTCTCCCCACTCCTTTCAATTTTTATCACAGCGTGCCACAAAAAGTCACTGTCTCTTCTTCCACTGCCATCATCCACATATACTGCCAGGCTCCCCTAAATTTTGCAGTGTCTCATGATGAAAAGGGCAAGATTTCCATGTGGAAAAATGATATGAGAAACCTTGTTTTAAAACTAAATCATGGATGGAATATTCCCGTCCCATGCACTGGGAGAATCTTTCAGAAATAAAAGTCACTACTTACTTAGATAGTCAAGTGTCTTCTTCAGCTCTGTGTAACACCAGCTCCTTGGGGTCTATATAAGGAAGGAAAGAGCATGTCAAAGAAGAAAGTAGGGAATCGTATAGTATGGTGTCAGCCAAATCAGGATAGATCCCAGAAATCCTTACTCCAATTCCTGTTATTTAATAACTACTAGATAATTCTTTAATGAACGTTTTATGTTAGCCACAATGGAGGGGTGGAGGCAGTGGATAGGAGGGGTAGGGTACTTTTGGTTTCCTCTTCATTTGCATTCATGTCACTTCATGGATCTCTGGTCTTTTCCACCCAAGATAGGAATCATGCTTGTCCTAATTTCAGAATTGGGTGCTGTAATCATCTGCCACTGCTGACAGACCTGTTCACACCAAGTCTAACTGGATCCAAAGCTTGCTTTTCTTCCTTTAGGAGCTGTGACCTGAAGGCAGAGACTTAAAACAGCCTTTCCAGAACCAAGAGTTTTTTCATCTCAACAGTGAGAATGTAATTGTAACTAGAAAAGTGTTTAACTCAACAAATACTCTACTCGTTTCTGTCCAATCTAAAACTTCTGTATGCTTTTCCACCCGTCTCCTCCTGCTGGGTGATGTTTACAGCCTGCTTTCATCTGTGTATCTGTGGTGCTCCATTTACTTTTACCTCCACCACTGTGTTACTGAATCCTACCTTTATTTTCCTTTGGGATGTTCAATAGAAGAAGATCAGGGGTAAAGATTGTAGGGACTGAGATCTAGTTATCAAGAACGATGTTTTTATGATGGTGGAACATCCCCCTCTTTTGCATACTGCCAGGAGTTTAACCACTCGCTGCCATTTAACTCAGCCCAGCTCGCCAGCAGACCATAAATCATATTACAGGTAACTTGCAGGTCCTTAACATTTCAATTTTCCTGACAGCTCACCACAAAGAGCCCCTGCTGGTTGGATGTTTCCCAGCGTGGGCCAAGAAGAATAGCAGAAGGTTTACATGCAGTACACTCCCAGTCTTAGAGGAGCAGCTCTTGGGAAACACCCAAGTGGATCAGGATTATACAAGGAAAATGCTTTCAGAGACAGCTCATCTGCCTTTCAAGCCCAGCTAATCTACGTGCTTGTCATCAATGAATTTACACATATTATGTATGTGTCTGGCACTGTATGCATAATTAGTAAAATAATAATGTAATTATAAGATACTGTTTTCAGCTGAGAGTTGAGAAATTTCTGAAAGGCTTCTAAGTTGGTAGCGATCACATTTCCCTGTACTCAAGCTTTACCTCATTACTCCCACGCACAACAAACTGCTGGCAGGAAGGCAGTTCACTATAGGGCAGAACCACCCTGCAATTATTAGGTTCAGCAGAGACCTTGGAAAGGTCTGTGAGCAGAGCTGCTTTCTGTGGGCAGTAACTTTGCTCCTGGTTTAGCTGCACATGGATGCGCAAGAAGCGAATGCACCAGACAGACCAGGCACTGACTTCCAGATATGGGACTAGGACTTTTTAAGAGACAAGAGATTTAGCTACAGCACGTTTCTTCTGAGGAAATTAATACTTACTGTTATGAGAGCAGCAGCAGAAACATCCTTCGTTCTGAAGTTTGGTCCTTCCTGACTCTCATGTATTTGACGCTCTTCAGCCAAATAAGCACAGACCTCATGAACTGTAAGCCAGACTTACAAACACATCCCTCTACAGGCACCTGATAATTGGGATACAGATCATGTAGTACCTTTTAAAACACATGCACATGGCCATATTCCTCATGATTTGAGTTTTACCAAAATTAGCAAGTACAACTACTCACACCCATCAGCTACTTCTCCTCTGGTTTGCTGCTTCCCTGACTCATCAGCTGCTTCTGCATATAACTTAAACGCTTCTGCATAGAAGTCCACATGACTCAGAGATGACAAGCTGGGCCACCTGCGGAGGAGGACGGAGCATTGCCTCAGGCCACCTTTTCCTCTTCACACAGATTTCTCTCCCCACTCAGCTTCACTCCCTTCTAGACCACAATTAATCAGCCCCCATCCTCTTCTCCCTACCACGTGGACCACCTGCCCATGCTCTGTCCTCTTCTCTCAGTTACACATCCGCTTTTAGCTGCTGCCACAGCAATGCTAGAGCCCTCGCTGCTGAACTAGGGCACTCTCAAGCTGACCATGGCCATGCTAGGGGGAAATACGTTGTGGGGTGGGAGAATGCTGCTACTGGATGCGTAGCCTGTGCTGCTCGTGCCGGGCTGTGACCTGGCATGAAGCTGTGAAACAGATCTTGCTAGGAAAGGAAGGAGAAGGAGCTTGGGGAGATGCACTGGGAGTATGGGAGACCCTGTTTTTTGGCACTGTTGGGGCAACCTAAATGAACTAACAAGTTTGCTGAGGACCCGGCTTTCAGTGTCAGGCCAATGTAATCTGTAAATCTACTGCCAGAGCTTCACTGCCTTAAATCAAGTTATAGCTGTTAGACTGCATGTTCCTCCAATGCAGGTTGCAACAGTCAAGAACACTATCATCAAAGCTTCCCAAGTGCTTGATCTCACACTCTTAGGCAGTAAGCCCTACTCTCCACCCGCTTTCTTCCCCAAGGACACCTCAGGTCATGGGAAGAGTCACTGTAGCTCTGTAGATTAGAGCCCATGGAGGCTGACAGATCTCCTTCAAGACCACAGATATTCTGTCGGTCCTGAAGCAGCGGCAGGACCAACAAGGTTTGCTTGTTCTGTTACTGCTGAGCACTGCAAACAGCCTGGAGCTGCCAGGAGGACCTTCTGCACACCAAGTGACAGGCACAAGTGCAGCAGCACCCAGGGAGAAACCAAGAGCTCAGATGAGACGTGCCCGTGCTGTTCACAGTCGTAGAGCAAAGAGAACCTGCTGTGCCCACGCAGAAAGAAGCCAGCCACAATTCAGAGCTCAGCTTTCTGATCTGCAACAGCTGGGAAGGCACTGTGTCACCTGGCAGGGCTCCTGGCAGACCTGGCAAACGTGGGAATGGGGAAGAGGAGTGTGTGAGACACGTGTCCCAAAGACAGGGCAGAGAAGCCAGAAAGAGCCTGGGGAGGAGTTACATGACCGAGAGCCTCTCCCTGCCCTGCAGGCGCCGCTGGACGCAGTCTCCTAGTGACCCGGAGCTCCCGTGCTCTGACCTTCCGTGCCGGGCAGCCAGGGCCTCACGGTGTGGAGCTGCTGGGATGAGTGCAGCCCCGTGGTGAGTGGGATCAAGGCAGCCAGCGAGGTCCGGTGAGGACCCTGCGGTCCTTCATTAGCTTTCATCTCTTTCTGGCCTGTTCACTCCTGCCTCCAGAAGCTCCAGCTGAAGTAGACCTGTGCCCATCAGAGTCTGTGGGGTTTGAACAAGAGTTTTTCCCTGGGAAACAGGTCTGTGGGAAAATAGGGAATGTAAGCAACTCACTTTCCTCAGCCTCCAGCTTGTAACCTAGTACTTTGGCTTCTGAATGTCGGCATCTAGCACTGCTCCTCTCTCACACCCTGAGCCCTCGGAGCCTGAATGTCCCTGCATGTTTGTTATTCAGCTTGGGCGCCAGCCACTGAACTCCACTGCCATGTTCAGTGGAGCTGAAGTGTCACAGCACAGGCCAGATGTGGTTAGCCCTCTTTGCCTGCTTACACCTCCTTATACAGTCAATATTTCCTGCAGTAACTGGAGGTCTTTGATTTCAGGTACAAAGAAAAGCTGTCGTCAAGGTTCTTGCCCACGCACACCAAGCAGAGGTTCTCCGACTCGCTTAACAGCCAGCGCTGGAGGTTCTTAAAAAGTGGTCTGGATGATTTCAGAAGTGGCTTCCCTCCTCCATGTGATAACATCATCATCCAGGGCACAAAGGGGCTTTCTCCCGTCCTGCTGCAGAGCCGATCCCACCTGGCTCAACAAAAGGCACAGAAGACACCAGCTAAACCCAAGTGCAAGCTCAGGTCAGAGCTGGAAGCTGGGAAGAAGTTCACAAAGGAGACTGACCGTCACCCAAGCCACGACCCTCAGTTATTTCACTCTCATTTGAAAGATGGCACCCTTCCAGAAGTAAAGACAACATAGTTGCTGCTGTTCTTCCTTGAAGTAAACACCTGTGCAGTACTTGAAATGCAAAAACAGTCCAGGATTGTGTTCCCTCTTGCTTTATAAGCCCCCTCCCCCTCATTATTAATTACAAACAGGAAGCCAACAAAGTCCACATCTCCACATTACAATGTATCTCTGTTCTTACCATAGAGAGAGATATATATAAGGAGCTGGCAGGTCTCTGAGACACCTTGCTGACATGGTGATATAAGTCACCCAGGTCAGTTACTGAACCAGGCTCACACTTTCCCATCAATATAAGACACTGGAGAGAAGACGCTTTGCCCTCCAGCCTTGGAAACATCTTTGGATAACCCTGGACATGCCATGAATAATAAAGAATCTCTCATTCAAACAGAATAATTGGTGATCACATACTTTTTCCTGTATTATGAAACATACGCCACCTAAAATGTTAGCGTTAGAGTCAGTGGGAATTCAGGGCCCGAATCCCACAGGAGTGGATGCAAACCCTGGCCCCTGACACAAGCCCTTTGATTTCAGTCTCTTTGTACATAGACAGTGCCAAAGTGCAGAGCAAATCACAAGTCAGTTTATTCTGTAATGCTGCCAAGTGCCTCTGTTTACTTCAGCATTCGCTGGCATGAAGAGAGGGGACAGAGAGAGAGGCTTGTTGTGTGTATTTGCCCCATTTTGGATTCAACCTGACTGACTACAGTTCAAGCAGTCCGTGTGCCATTCTAAGTGAACTGTACCTACAAAGGGCATGCTTAAAATTAGCAAGCCAGTGACACACGTTTTCCTGACCTGTGAGTCCCATTCCACATGAATGCCACTTCAACCTTTCGAAGGTTAAGGATGCTCCCCTGGAGTATGATAGGACAGACTCTGGGGAAGCAAATTTGAAATGTGCTGTCTTATGTTATAATGTACTGCAATGCTCTAGGAATCCTGTTTTTGTTTGTTTGTTTTGTTTGTTTTTAATTTTGTTAGCCTTTGCTCAACTTCTTACTGACTTGAAAAGAATTCACAGATCAGTTCTGGAGCTGAAAACGTATGCTGCTGCATCACAAGCTAGATGTCTTCCATCTCTACCTACTATCTTATTGGGTGAAAATAGATGTCTTGCACAGCAAGCAAAGAACTTTTACAATCTCTGCTAACTGCAGTTTACTTGGCCTGTGTTTTTGTGTGAAACTGCAGACCTGCAATCGGTGTCTGCTTTGAGTCTGTCTATGTCAAAAGCTGATCTCTTCCCTTGTTCCTCAAACACACGTAGGTAACTAGAGGCTGCAGTTAGATTATTTTGCTAGCCTGAGTTATGTTATTATTCACTCAGGCAATCAACTGTTAAAATTCTGATAGGTAAGTAGCACCTTTAAGCAGGCAGTACCAGTGAGAGCAGCACAGCTGAGCTCTCTGGAATCCCAGTAAATACGATTTCTGCAGTCTCAGCCCTTAAGCGCACAGACCTTACACAGGAGGAAAGAGACCGAAATGGTTCTCATCAGCGGTCTCCTCCTGACTCCCAGTGCCTGATACACCTCAACAGGCCAAGAAATAAGGCCAGAATTACTCATTCTTAGCCCCTTGCTAGCCCCTCAGATTCCTGGCTAGTCTGTGGCAGCCATTAGTAAACAAATGTTTTGTCTGCCAGCCTTGAAACAAATAGCTTGTGTCTACCAGCTTATACAGTGAGGTTCTGCATGTCACAGCCCTCCAGCTCCTGCCTCGGGGCAGGGCAACACCAGCAAAAGGCATGAGAAGCACTTGCTTCCCTGGAAACGTGCCAGATGACAGAGGTCTTAAGTGATCTGTGCTGGAGAAGAGGAGGCGCGGAGACTTGCTGCAGAAGGTCAGTGACTCAGATTCACCTCCCCTCTGTCCTCCTGCTGTGAGCTTTGGCACTGGGATGTGATGAGCACCCACACTTAGCGGGATTTTATTGTGGTACAATAAACAAAGTTCATCAGCTGTTCGGGCGGGCAGGTCTCCAGCTTGCCTCCCACAGTACAACTGGTCACAGCTGTTCATGGCGCTGCTGGGTTCAATTATTTGCGGCGGCTTTTCAACACAAAAGTGCCACTGAGAAAAAAAAAAAAAGGGGGTGAGGAGGATGCCTGAGAACCTACTGGACCGCCTGTCCACCTGCAGCAGTTCAGGAAGGCAAGCACCACGGCGTTCTTGCTGCTCCTAGGCCCATGCATCTTCAGAACCTAGCTCCCTGTCAGCCCCAGAGCAATGCTGCACTTTGTTGTGCCTCAATATTGAGTACCTACTATCTCGTGGCCACAAGCACTGCTGGGCCATAGGATGGGAACCGTTAAGCTAGAACTTCAGTGCAGGCTGCGATAGCTTGTATAGGTTAGCTGTATGCCCTGACACCACAGGAAGCGTAAAGCACGGAATATTGGGTGAGGCAAAAAATCACACCCTCGATTCCAGCCATGTGACGTGGGTCTTAGGACAGAGTCACTGCATCACGTGCTGGCTTGTTAAGCAAAAATTACGGGGTCACATCTCGCCTTTTCCTCTAATGTGACTGGGTGGGAAAGGACATTATGCTTTCTCCTGCCGTCAGAGCAAAGCAGCGCATGAGTAAGTGACCAGAGACATCCTCCTGCAATCATTACACTCAGGAAAGAGGAACTTGCAGGAACAATTTCAGATTAGGGCATGCAGATTTGATGTCAGCAAAACTGTATTTCAAGGCATGGTAAAGATTCCTACTGCTGCCTTATTTATATCCCTGGCTGCTTATTTCAGGGAAGAGAAATAAATAACAGCAATGAAGATAACCCCAAGGCAACTGCGTGCTACCAGATCAAGTCTGTTCGGGTGGTGGAGATAAACACTTCACCTCCAGAGCTTACAGAGTCTTTGGGAGAATCCTTTCCCTAAGAGAGCTGTCAAAAGTCCTTGTAAGGTGAGCAGAAAAAAGGTACACAGAAAAAAGGCAGAGCCAGGGAGATGGGAGCTTTGTTTAGAATTCAGACACATGATTTATAAAATGATCTAATGGCTTACAGCTTTCAGGCAAGCATTATCTTCTCCAAGGGGGCATGAGCAATCATATTCAGAAATTTTATAAAGGTTTAGCATAAGTTAGCTCCTGAAGATTAAAAGTAACTTAACCTCCTGCAAATGAAATACTTGCAGTCAGTGATGTATGAAAAAGTTTAAAAGAATATATAGGCAGTCTAGGGGTGGGAAGAGTGCTTGTCAAAAGAAAGCAAGCTTACTTATGGCCCTCTGTAACTTATTTTGGTCCTCTCCTCTGCATGTCCTTGGCTCACATGATACTTCATTTAGACCAACTTCAGACAAAGCTTAGCAAAGTCCTTCCTGAGAAAGGCAGATTAAATTAGGCCGGGCACCTGAAAAATCCAAGGGAATTCTTAAGACGGTGTAAAGAATGTATTTCCATCAGCCAGGTGAAGACACCAGTGGCATGCTCTAAAGCCTCCTTCAATTATGATACACAGCTTTACTTCGCAGTAAATAACATCACAGCTAGGCTAAGAGAATACACATGGGATGCTGCAGAGGAAACAAGACATTTGCCTGTAAAGCTTGCCAACACAGGTAGCACGCTGTAAGAAAAACCATAAAATGATACCACACCCTATACCAGCATCCTATTGAGAGTCCTCCTAGGAACTGTTTTTTCTCAGCATCTAAAAAAAGCACTTCTGATATTTTCTCAGAATCAACTTTTTCTGCCAGTTTTTACTGCCAGATTATACTGTCAGCTACAAATACAGATGCACATGTTGTTTTTTTTTCACAAAACTCAAGCCTGTGTTTATTTTCTCAGCGCTCTTCAGACTTTGGACTTTGATAAATTTCTGTGTTAAAAGTTGTTTGAAAATAAATATTTGGCTGTCTTTTATGCTGCAATTTTCTGTGGGCCTGACAGTGTAAAGAATCCACATGGAAGTCGAAGCATAATGTCTACAGGACTTTAGATGACCATGAGGGTCTATCAGCATGAATTTGCTGGAACATTTTAATTATGATTCAATCTATATGATTGAATCTACTGAGTACCGCAGCTTCAGTGAACCTTGGAGTGAGCTTGACACGCTAAACATTTCACAGAATTTAGCCAAATAAATTATACTATATTATATACTTTGGGGGCTTAGCTGCTGCCCATCCCTCTAAAAACAAACAAACAAACAAACAAACAAACAAACAAACAAACAAAAAACCAGAACCGAATGATGTCTTATTATTGTTCCATTTTATTCCTGTACTGTAAAATGACCCTGCCATTCTGCTGCACGTAGAACTTCCACTGAAGAACAAAGTCATTTTGTTAGCATTTCTCATTATGTCTCTAAAGAGTGCAGAGATTAAAATATTGTGCACAGGAAAAGACTAAATTGAGCAAAATTTATATGTCTTCAACTTTGATCCCCTTTTACTGGGCTCCAAGAGGAGATTTTCACTGTGTCTTCTCTGTTTTAGAGTGCCTCATGTTTCCTCCCTCCTCTTTCAAATCCTTAGGTGGGATTTGATTCTAATTTAGGGGGAGGTAAAAAGCATCAGGGACCAACTATGAAGTGGCTTATGAAATGATATTGTACCAGCTAGGGAAAAAGGAGAACAGAGAACAACAGAACAGAAAGCATGACTTTCAAAGTGGGTGACTAACAAACAGAGAAAACTGGCTAAAATGGCTCATGGGAAACAAAAAGGAAAGGAAAAGTGATTTAGGGAAAGCTGGTATTCCTTGATATTACTGGCATTGTACACATATTTAGAGGAAGCACAGGATATGCAGTAAGAGACTGGCCTGATAAGCCACTGCTCTCCCTCAAACCCAAGAAGGAATTCCAAGACAGACCACTAAGGAAAATTAGGAAAGAGCAGCATAAGTACCTAGGGAAAACTAAGAAAAGTAACACTGAGTGAGATGCAACTAGCAAGTGACATTAGATAAGGAGTCATTCCTTATGTACATTTCTAATGAGCAAAACACCAAGGGAGGTATTTTTTTCAGTGGAGAACAAAGCTAACAACAAATGATGCTTAAATCGACAAAACTTCAACACTTTCTCTGCCTCCTGCTACCAGAAAGCTCAACTACAGTCAAACAGCTAAGACTATTACCAGTAGTGAGAAAGGATGAAGATATCAGGATGCAACAGGGATAGAACGGTTTGCATAGTAATTAAACCTGTTAATTGTTTAAGTCAGCTATGCAAAGATGAAATGTGTTGTGCTATGGAAAAAATGGTAGAACAAACACAGTCACTAGCTGTTTCCTTGAAAATCCATGGAAAAAGAGTGCATTTCCAAAGAACCTATCCAATTTGCCAATGACACCCAGCTAGAAAACACAACAATGATGATGAAGGGCTTCAAATGGATTTACAATGATCCCAGCATGTCATACAACACCTGGAAAAAAAAAAGAGACTACAAAACCAGGGCCAAATTACTTCCCCCAATCGGAACTTCTCAGCTGTGCCAATACTGAATGAGGAACAACTGGCTAGGCTGAAGTTCAGCAGAGAAGGATATAGGGATTTCAGAAGACTGTAAACGTCAGCAAAACCCAAGTCATGCAGAAAAAGGGAAGCACCCTATCGTGAGAACAAAGATGAATGTGAAATAATCCTTTGCTCTTCTCAGCCTGGGTAAGACCACCTCAGGGGATGACATCAGTGTCCAGGTTTTGTCACTCCAGGTTTTTGGAGCAAACTGAGTTACGGAGTACAGATAAGCAATAATTGAGGACACGCCTAAGAAGTTCCAATAAAGCAGAAGGGTGATACAAACCAACTGGAAATACTTTCCACCCCACATTTTTTGGGGACAGGGGAAGTGAGCTGAGGGAGAGCACATTAAAAACTAGCAACAATTTTTTAATAGAAGGGAAAGTTAAATAATGAAATACATTGTCCTGAAGGCTCTGGTTTCTCTGTCTTTCAATATCAGGTTACCTAATCATCAGCAGGTTAATGCTGTCTTAAGGCAGAAAGGTAAAACAGACCAGTGCTGCTTGACTGTTAAGATCAAAAGTTTTTGGAAGAGAATTCACAGTCCCTCTTGTATTTTACAACTCTTTTGGTGGGTATGAAGAACAAAGTCCTTAGCATACAGCTAAGCTTTACTGTCTTAGAAAACCTCAGTTTTACAATTAGAACTGCAAATATTCGAATTTTCAGTGTGTTCTTGCAGAAAACGCCTTCTTTGACAGAAGATACGTAAAACCTTGCTCTTCCAAAGCTAGCAGGAGTTTTGAGAAACCACCTGTGCACTGGGAGAGCTTTCACAGCCAGGCTTTCTCCTCACGTGCCACCTGCTGGCTACTGCCAAATACTGCACAGAGAAGAGGGTCAGGTGCTCATAGCCAAGACACTCGCAATTAATTTGGGGAAGGGGTGGTACAGAAAGACAGTCAGGGTTACAGCTTCTTCCAGGACTGTGGAGCATGTCCAAGGTATATTAATACTTTACCCTTCCCATTTTTCTACTTGGTTGGGTGGGGACCCAATGCAAAAAGATTCAAACAACTTCCAAGAAAACCCCCATGGCAGCAGAAAGGCACCATGACTCCTGAGATTTTAACTTGGTTTCTGGTGAAAGATACTTTAGACTAAGCTTTGTGAGCTCTTATTAAGGTATCTACAAGATGATGTTGTTCCTTTTGCAGTGCAGCGATAGTAGAAGGATGTCTCTTACTATTCACCTGACAAAGATTGCTTGGTTTTCATTCTGTGACACCAAGAAGCCACAGCGTAAGGTCCGGCAGTGTGCAAACACCGACAGCCCTCATTCATTTTAGGCAGTCTGCTACCTGGCACCAACCTCACCTACGACCCGTTCTCCTTTTCCAGCTCAACTGAGCTTCACGAAACTGCCACTGGGTTTTTAGGCATGCTCCTGTTGTGCTCAGGAAGAGGTCCCTGCAAACCTCCATAAAGCTTCCTGGGCCAAACTCTCATTCTCAAGATGTCTGTGGAACTTCTCGATGCCCCAGAAGTACAGCTAAAGGACGAAACAGGGCTCCATATTTTTTATTTCTCCTCTACTTGTTCATGTTTCTATTTTGTTCTATTACAAAATTGGAAGAAGCTTTGTACACACACAGCGGTGATTTGAGAGCAGTACTCTCCGACGTCCTCAAAACAGCAACTCTATACCAGGAGTATAACAGTGGAACACAGCCAGGCTCCTGAGTGCTCCCTAAATAGCATCCTACTGCCCCTGTCGGCGCCAGAGCAGCCTGATAGATGCACCACTGCTCTGATTTCAGCAGGGCACTTCTCACATGCTCTGAAGCTCCAGCTGAGATTCCTTGTCACCACACTAGATGGCACAGCTTGCAGTATAAAATTCAGAAAGTTCATCTGAGCGACTGCACGTGGGCTAGGGCTTCCTAACAGCTATGGCTGTATGGCTGGTTATAGAATTGTAACACTAAATATCCACCCTGCTGCTGTGGTTCTGAGATGTGAAGAGGTGGCAAGTTTGAGGCTCCTGATCTTACCCCATTCAGCTGGCTGGTAATTCTGCAAAGTCACGTGTAGCTTTTCAAAATATGTTTCAGCAACTGCTACCGCATCGACTGAGTGGACAACGATGCAACAAAGCCTTGGTGTTCACAGAGCACACAGTTCCAAATTAACGCCGCATCAGAAACAATCCCATGAACAACCTAAATTAGAAACAGAACTGACAGTGTCCCTGAGAACTTGAGAGACTGCCTCCTTGCCCATTTACTGTACTATTGCTTTGTTTGGTTCAATGAAAGCTTTAAAAAATGCAAGATGCATTATGGAGCACATCTGTTAATCTGCTTTGGAAATTCTCCCAGGAGGCAGATGTCCCCACATCCCAAATTTCAGGAATTCCTATAGAGGTAAGACTACCAAACCAGGGGCAAGTTACTGACTGCAACGATCTGTACCTTTGCTTCACAGCAGGAACCTCATCCCTCAGCATCGTGGGAGCTCTTGGGCCATGACCCTTCTCTCACTTCTCTCCTGTCAAGCATTTCTGCTTGTAACTCTCTGTAAGTCATCAGGGGCTCAGGAATTTCAGCCTTTGCATTTGCAGACAACCTTTTTTTTTTTTTTTTTTATGATATGACATAAATTATAGACAGCCTAAGAGCATTTCCAAAGCACAAATTCTCTGCCACCTGGACCTTTGTTACAACCGTGACTGAACCACCTAGAACTATAGTTATATCCAGCATAAATCCACACAGCCTCAGAAGAAAGGGCACCTTTCCTTTAGCCACCCATTCTTGTTTTCTTCCCTCTGTTGGCACATGCACTTGTATGGATGAAAAGGATTTATTTTTTATTATTTTTTTTTAAATTTCTGAGTTAATTTTCAGCTGAATCAGTTACTTAATCTGACCCATTTTAATGGCCACATGAAAGCAAAGGCCTGCACAAAACAGGCGGTGAGGACAGAGGAGCTGAAAGGCCAGACAATTCCTTTCTGCAACAGCGTTGATTTAGGCTGGGCTCACGTGTAATCCTACCGGGTGGTTTGCAAATTATGAAGCCCTTTCCAGTCCTGCCACCCACTGCAGCCACCACAAGCAAGTAATCATGGTTAGAACTGTGTTTTCTACTGAACCTCTTGCTCACCAAGACCTCCCTCACCTCTGAACTGTGGCAGTTCATCAGAAGTGGTCGTTCCACGGCAGATTATAGGGAAGGCCCAGGTCTAGGAGACAACAGTACTCAAAGTGGATTTATATCAGTGGATGCTCATGGCACCTGGAAGCAACTGAGCAAAAATAGCTGCTGTCTTCTGGGGACTACACAGGTCTTCCTCAGGAAACTGGGTTACAGAACTGTCCTTCCCTGCCTGGGAGAAGAGGAAGCTTGTCTCTGGTGGCACCTTGGTCCTTTGTGACTCTTCCTAGTCATTCAAATGCATTACATTAAGCAACAATTACTCCCTGAGCACTCAAAGCACTCTGTGTGCTCTGTTTTAGTTTCTTCTTCAGACACTGGGTGAAAAGGAGACTGAGCAACAGAGGAGACTTGTATGAGCATGGAAGATGAGTAGAACCAGAGGAAAACTATGCCCTTATTAAAGAAGCACCCTGCTTTTAGGTTGTCCCTTTGCCTTTCATCACTTCCACTTCTGTGTCTTCAAAATACACTGTTCCTTAAGGATTTCTGCAGCAGTCACTTCTTAGCTGTGCTAGTTTGGTGCCTCTTCCTTTCTAAGCCACTTGACCAGCTAAGAAAGGAAATGGTTAGCAGCTCCAAACCACCTCTTTGGCTTTGCTGAGGGCTGGCAGAAGGATGCTCTTCTATTGTAAAGACAGGTCAATTATTGATTTCGGTCTGCTCTGCTTCAGTAAGATGATCAGGAATTTTAAACTGCAGTACACACTGCCTGACAGTCGGTAGCTTGTTGTGCCCTGAGAATCCCAGCTGGGCGACGTGGTGTATAAATACATGGGAATGTCTCTGCAATGAAGGCTAGGAAAAGGGATTTAAGTAAGCTACCAAAATATAATCTGCTATGCAAGAAGTCTCAATAGTTAACTTATTACAGGCAACCAGCTGTTTTACGTAGCAAGGCTAAACTGAAGGTACCTATCTCCCCTTGAAGCATCAACAGTGGTAAAAGAGAGTGCACCCAAAACCAGATTCACTGAGGAAGTGCCCAGGCAGGTCCGAGCTTCTCAGCTCTTTTCTTTCACTGTATTATTGGACAGGAGATCTGAGCAGTGCATGTTTAACATGTCTGAACCCATCCCACACATCAAAGTGGATATTTATACCCACGCACAAGCTCCATACTTTGTTGGAGTAGGGCTCCAGAGAAGGCTTACTGTGGTAAGCAACAAAAGGAGAAATATTTAGATGATGAATTCTGTGTATTCACATAGGCCACCGTATACCACATGAGCCAGGGAACTTCACTCTGAAGGCTGCACACTTGTGCTTCCATAAATTTGGATGACATTTACTGTCCTGTTAAGTTAACGTAGCACTGCTCCTAGTGACACCGAAAGATTAGGAAGTTCACACTCTGGAAATAGACTTATTTGGACATCCACTTAGCCATTCTTTTTTCTAATGAGATAGATGATAAAAGCTCATCAGTGGGATTTAGAAACCAACGCCTTTGCTTAGATAAAGGATATTAAAAAAACAGTGGTAAAAAGGACTGGAACTGCCTCCTGTAATTCTTCCTCTGGTGTTAAACTTTAGTGTTAGTAGCCTGACCCTTGCTGGACTGACAAACATTTTCACAGCTTGTCACTCCAGGATTACTGATTTGAAACACAGTGCAAGCCATAAATCGCATTTATGCAAATTTCTGATTACCTAGTGTAAGGTTTATCTATATAGCCCTTACATTTTGAATCAAAATTTGACATCCTCACTTCAAGAGGAACAGAACTGGGTAGTAACATGAAGTTAAATTAAAACAACTGTTAAACGTCCTCTGCGCTAATGGAATCTGAAGTCCTGGTAGTCCAAAAAAGCTTCCTGAGCTTAACAATGCAGAAGATGGAAGAGCAGGACGGTGCTAAGAAATCCAATTGTAAGCATTAGAGTATGATACGGGCGTTACAAACTTAGGAGTAAATTTAACTCAGTTCTCAGGGACAGCAGAGAAAGCATGGCTTTTTTTCACCACCAGCACTGCTCAAATTAAACTGCGCAAACTTCTGTGGTTACTACAGGTACAAGTTCATTGACCATGAACGCTTTTTATTTAAAAAGAGGAAAGCAAACCAAGCATTCACTCCCCAACTTTTGCGTGTGAGCTCTGCTCACTTCTTCAGTTACCTGTGACACAAAACACTTGCAGCACGGCTACCTCGTGCAGATTTGCACGCGGAGAAGCAGAAAAAAGGGGGAGATGACAGAAAAGGGAGGGGAGAGGCAGCAAGCCTCGCAACTTTTTCCTCACCCAGCTCATTCTGAGTCTCGCTGCCTGCCTCCTCCCTCCTGCCAGCACACCCAGGGGAGCTGCGGCCCGCCCCGGGGGCGGCTCCCTCCCGGGGCTGGCTCCGGCACCCGGCTTAAAGCGGGGCGGCGGGGGCGGGCCGGGGGTAGCCCCCGGTGCCAGCCCCCGGTGCCAGCGCCGGTGCCAGCGCCCGGCCATGGCCCGCGACCGCGGCCCCCCGGTGCTGCGGCAGCCGCCCGGCCCCCCGCGCCCGCCCGCCGCTCTGCCCGCCGAGAGCCGCGGCTGGGGCTGGCTGGGAGCGGGGCTGTGGCCGGCGCTGGTGGTGGGGCTGCTGGCCGCACTCGTCGCCTGGCTCTGGTACGGCAGCGGCGACGGGCGAGGCGAGGAGAGCGGCGGGGAGGCGGCCGGGGAGGCCCCGCGGGCGAGGGGCGAAGCGGAGGGCACAGGTAGCGAGCGGGGGGCTGCTGCTGCTGGGGGTGGTTGGGGGGGGGGATTTGCCCTGCCCCACCTGCGGGCGTTTGGGCTTGCTGCTGACCTTAACTATTCTTTTTTGATTTTTGTGCTTAGAGGATCTTCTGGCGAGCGGCGAGCAAGTGCTGCAGCAGGCCAAGGCTGCTGCTCTGTCGAGCCCTCGGGAAGCAGGGGAGGATGCACCGCAGCATAACCACGCTGAGAGCAGCAGAGCGGCCCGCGGAGCTCCGGAGAGGGAGCAGCTGCTGCCAAAGCCGTGTGCCGCTGCCTCCGAGCCCCACGCCGGGGAGCATCCAGCCGATGTGTGCGATGGCCAGGCCGGGCAACCGAAACCCCAGGTGGGACAGGTGAGCGGTGATGGATGGTGCATGAGGAGCTCTGGCGGTGTTTGTAAGGACGGAAGCGAGGAGCAGCTGGGTGAGCCAGCCCAGGTTCGGGACCTGGACCAGGAAGAGTGGGAAGTGGTGTCTGAGCACCTGGACTGGGGGGAGGCCGGCAAGAATGGCAGCGTGGAAGACTCGGACAGCAAGGAATGGGAACAAGGAGACTGCCCCGATGGGGACCTGAAAGCAAAGCGAGTTGCAGCGGTGCCCCCGATGTTTCAGAATATCCACGTGACTTTCCGCGTGCACTACATCACGCACTCTGACGCTCAGCTGATCGGTGTTACCGGTGACCACGAGTGTCTTGGCCAGTGGCACAGCTATGTTCCCCTCAAGTACGACAAGGATGGCTTCTGGTCTGAATCCGTTGTCTTGCCAGTAGACACCAAAGTAGAGTGGAAATTTATCTTGGTTGAGAATGGGAAGGTCACACGTTGGGAAGAATGCGGTAACAGGACCCTAGTGACCGAACACGAAGATCGAATCGCTCACCAGTGGTGGGGACACCACTGACTGGATTTTGGAAGCTGCTTATCTAATGGCAAACCTGCTTAGATTAAGCACAGAGCCCCTGTAATTTCTCTCTCTTCAGTAGGAGACCTTCTCAGCTGCACAGTTCTGTAAGTCCCATATCAAACCTGGTTAAACTGTATGAGCAGCAGGTCTCAGTCCTCCCCTTTAGGAGATCATCTGGCATCCTGAAAAATCAACCTCACGGTCTGAAGATGTGCAAGGTAGGGTCTGAAGGCATGAGCAGCATTCCGAGCAGCTGCCTGTCTGGATAAATCTGGACCCTGGACTTGAGTTTGTGCTGCTGTGAGTGGGGCTGTGGGATGTATCTTTGTGCTGACGGCTTAGGGCTTTAAAAGCATTCTAGGAAGTGTGGTTACCTACACTGCAATAGGAACTTAAGTGTTTTAACTTATGTAATGTATTAAGTAAGCAATAAACACTTTCAGACTGACAGTCCTTTATAACATAACCTGTGAACTGTCTCTTAATTAACGTGGATAGAGTTGGGTTTCTTGACCAGAAATCTTAGTGCTAAAGGATTCCTGAAAAGTAACAGGCACTCTTTAGAATAACAAAGGTCTAACTGCTAAGTACTTCATTTTTCTGCTCACTGCTCTCTAGGAAGGACCTCAGCTCAAGCAAAGGCTTGGCAGATGCATCCTTTTTTAGTCAAATCATTCCCCTGAAAGGAGAGCAAAGGTCAGAAACAACTGTCCGGGCTTAATAAATTACTTTTCAGGGAGGGAGCTGGCTTTTCCTTTTTTTTTTTTTTTAAAACAAACAAACAAAAAACCACCACCACCAAAACTAGGCTGCTGTGATAGTCAGAGGACAGGATTCTCCCTGAAATATGTGGCATATTCTGCCTGTGAAAACACTACAGTACTGTTACAAAGTACTTACCTTGAGCTTGTTTCAAGACCAGTCTCTTCCATGTGAATTTGTTCTTGCTAACTTGAAGCCTTCCAAGTAAGCCAGATCATACACAATGCTTCCAGCATCAATCAGTTGTTATTTTTATAAAACAGAAGCAGAGAGCTGTTCTATTTGTCTGCCTCTCATATTTTTGGTTCCAAATACATGATATGCCACTTCCAGCAAGCTCTTCTTCCTATAGCAAGGAACCTATTTGCAAATCTCATGTCACTAGAACAAACTTGCTCTGCAGAGCGTACTTTTGTGTGAGGTCTGGAAGCGTAGACATCAACATTTCAGCTTGGGAGACATGCACGTTGCAAAGCTAATTTTCTCTGCTTATTTTTTCTGCTTCACATGGTGGAGCAGTCTCAGTACATGAACTAGACTAGTTTTGAGTGCTAGTTTGTGTTCTCAGGGAAAACAACCCCCTCCCAATTGTCACATGACAGCACAACTTGCTCTGTGGGTCAGTTAATTTTGCAGATAATGTTAGCTTTGCTTGCTGTTTGTCTCAAGCAACTTAAAGATTCAGGTGAGAAAGCTTGATTTCCTTACTCAGGGGAGCTTTCATACATCAGAAAGAACAAGGTAGGAAATGGGGGTGGGAGTTAAAATTCAAGACTGACTGCAAGCTTTCTGTTTACTGCTTGTCTAGGATGAAAAGCACCTTTATTTCTGTGTGGAAGTGCTGCAGGTCTGCAAGGTATGTGGGATCACTTTGGGCAACTGGATGCAAAAGGGAGAGGAAGGAGCTGACAATTCAGTAGGTGGTTGCTGCTATTTCAGTGGTCTTTTAGGAGTGTGCATGTGCACACGCTAGTCCTGACCTCTCTCAACAGAATACTAATGTGGGACTTAATTACTTACTACCCAAGTTCAAAGGGATTAGGACTTACCTGGGCTGAAAAATTAATACTAACATCAGGCTCCTTTCATCTAAGGAGCTACTGCTTTGCTGTAATAAATACTTCTCCCATTTAATTATGACTGCTTTCTTTGTGTCAACAGAAAGCTGGTAAGCTCTTTGTATTTTTTGCACTTCCCTAATAAATTAAAGAGAACAATATACCCAATATACACAGGTATGTAGCTGAAATAGAAGCTGATCTTCAGGAATCATGGATACCCAAGCAAAACATGTTATTTCAAAAGGTCTAAAATTCTTTCTCCCACTGCTGACAGTGCTTCAAATAGTGAGGTACTGTCAACTTTAAGCACTTTTTTAATAACCACTGCCATTCGAGTGTATTTATACACACGTTGCAGGCTTATCTGAGATGATTAGCTGTGGTATTAGATTAAAGTATTCACTAGAAAGCCACTTAACCCACACTAGAATAGATTCCCTAATGCAATAATGAACATGTTTCAAACAGGCTAACTCCAAGAAGTCTCTCAAATTGAGGGCTTTTTTTTTTTTGATTAAACACCCTGCACTTTGATCCTACAGACTGCACATGCAGTCCTCATGATTTCATCATCTTGCTCAATGATCAGACTTTGTTTTTTTCCTAGTAGCTGGTATGGTGCTGTGTTTTGGATTCAGGAGAACAATAACGTTGATAGCACGCTGATGTTTTAGTTGTTGCAGAGCAGTGCTTACACTAACTAAGCCAAGGAGTTTCAGCTTCTCATACTGCCCTGCCACTGAGGAGGCTGGCAGTGCACAAGAAGTTGGGAGGGGACACAACCAGGACAGCTGATCCAAACTGGCCAAAGGGATATTCCATTAACGCTGGGTGTCATGCTGAAAAATAAAACTGGGGGCTTATCCAGGGGAGCTGCCATTGCTCAGGGACTGGCTGGGCATCGGTCAGCTGGTGGTGAGCAATTGCCTTGTGCATCACTTCCTTTGGTTATTCTTTTTGCTATTTTTTTCTTTTCCTTCCTTCTTTTCTTTCTTATTAAACTGTCCTCATCTCAAACCACTACTTCTTGCATGTTTCAATTTTCTTCCCCTTCCTGGGGGCTGTATGGTGTTCAGCTGCCTGCTGGGTTAAACCAAAAGGTAGATTTGAAAAAAGTTGTCTCGCTACATAAAAATGGTTATGCTAGACTGGCCCAATACCTGTCTAATAGACTGTCTTGACTGTGAGACTAGTGAACCTACGTGTGAGAAACAAGTTCTTGTTGACATTTCTACATGGATCTAGCAGCCAACAGCTCAGGATTTCTAAAAGCAAATAATAAAATGCCTTGCTCGCAGCTTGGCAAAGAAAGTGCAGCCAAAGACCCACAGTTTAAGCTGACCAGCTCAGACTGTTTACAACAAACTATTAGACAATTTCATTACTTTTAGGTGAAATACCATCTAGTCTCATTTGTGAAGTAGTTTGGTGCTTACTGGTGTGCCTGGATGGTAAGCTGAGCAGACAGCCTGAGGTTTGGAATGGGGACTGGGCTCCTGTTGGACATGAACTAGTTTTAAGTCACATACAGAAACTTGCATTGCATCTTGTCTGCTTCCTATTTATTTTGCAGTTGCCTTTGCAAAAACCATAGCTGACCCACATTTTCTCTGGGAGTTAAACTTACTGTTGGGAGTCTCTCCACACGATCCATTCAAATGTATTAGACTGGTGTAAGGTTTTATCTGTAGGGTGTTGGTTGCCGTCTGTGGTGTCCTGCTGTGGTCAACATTTGCCTAACAGTCCTCCTGTTATCCACCTGTACAACATGGAATAACACAGCGCTATTCATGCTGCAAAGTCCAGGGTGTGCATAGCTGGACTTGGGCTCACATATACAGCCCTTTACCTCCCCCAGGACAATCTTTCCCTTCTGCTGGAAGCTCAGACCTGTTCCTAACTGCTGGATTTCAGCATGAGGATGTTGAGCTGCCTTTTCGCTTGATAGATCTCTCTTCTCTCTGGCTATTTGTACCTCTCCACCTGCTCCCTTCCATTCTCCCAGGTCTGCAGTCTTTTGAAATTCCTTTTAGCTTGGCTCCTTGAACGCAACTGAGAATGCGCTTTTCGGTGACCTTTTACAAGCTGCCAGACTACGGGGTGAATACATGCTCTTATTTTCTACACCTCACCTTTTTCTTAGTAAATCTGTGGTGGAGCTGTCAAATATAGGCAAACTGTAATGCACAAGCCATCTGAAACAAGTGATCCTTTCAATACAACCCATTTACAGGAAAAGGGAGGTGCCTTTATTAACATTCTGACTAAAGCTTGCAACACTGTTGCAAAAAAAAAGTAAATAAATGTAAAAAAGTGATTGAGAAATCCAGAAAATTACTTGAATTAAATAAAAATACAGTTGACAGTGACTGAAGAAAACTTCAGAACAACTCACTAATCTCTTTCCCCACACAATAATGCCTCAAACTAAAACTCAGAGGTTTGATCTCCTCCGGATATAGTTCCATGGCTTTAAAGCCAACAAAACTAAGCTTGTATCTGGATGGGTGTGTGCTAATGAACAGCTTTTGCAGAGCCACAGATACTAGTCATGATTTGGACAAAATCACCGTACTTACTGTAAGTCCCTCAAATCCAAGCACAGAATTCCACATTGCCATAAATCTAAGGCAATCACAACTTTTGAAAAATCAGGCGAGGAAAAATGCTAAGGCTAGAGAACCTGCCTCACTGCCACCTCCTGCTGACCCAGGTACAGCTGCTCAGCCCCCTCTTCTGTGTTTCGGCACCAATTTATTTCAAGGGATATCCTGCCACGTGTTTTGTTAGTACTGTCTAGAGCATTCATAGCAAGAACTCCCCTGATAACAAGCCAGCGGCTTCCACAACCGACTTCTCAGACAGCCTTGCTCAACTCTGAAAGGGAAGCACTATTAATCTGCTATTCATGAGCAGTCTGCCAACAAAAAAACAATGGCAAATTCTGGAAAAGTACTCAATTTAGGATGAGTACAAAGTTCTTGCTCACCTTTTATAGAGCTATCTTTTTTCCTGAGTTATTGTCAAATACTAACAAAACTTTGAAGAATAAATCTGATATTTTAATGATCTTACTACTTTCAAACTATTTTTAGTGTCACCCATTCTGTTAATTAAGTGTAATAAGTCATTTGCCCACTGCTGCACAGTCCTTAAATGCCACTTGATAGAAAGTTTTAAAATAAATTCACGTATGCCAGATGTGCTAAATATTCCTTCCTGTTTATTACTAAATCTTATACTAGGAATGGCCTTCAGAAACACCATTCGTAGACACATACTAAAGGAAGGATGTGTGTTTTGGTGACTCAACTGCAGAATATTTTGGAGAGCAAGTGGAAGTAATATCCCCAGCTATTTTAGCAAACTAAGTTATACTAGACTATTAAAAAAAAAGTCAGTGTAGTTTCAAAATGCATTTTTTCCCACCTAAACTTCACCTATTTCAGTTTTTATAAGAGGGACATGGACGGAGGAAGGATAAAAAGTCCCAAACAAGCCAGGAACATACACATACATGGCTCTGAGTCAAAATATGAGTGCTATGCTTACAAACTTAAGCCCAGGGCAGATTGTGGACTCCATCTGTACTACAAATCAAACCAAGGATGATAACATGTAATGAAAATTACACCAAAAATACCATTTGACGAGTCCATTTTGCTTGAAGGAATTATGGTATAGGATGAAATCTGTTCAGTCTTGCAGTTGTAGGCATGTGGTTCAAAACATTTTGATATCTCAGTGTTAACAGGAGCCACATCCAGGTTTCCTGCTTCAACTGGAAATACTTGGTAGCTCTGGGACATCCACATGAATTGGAACTTACTGAACTAGTAACACAAAGCATGGGGGGAAAAGGATTTCTTTTAGAATGTGGAATACACAACACTTCAAAAGTAAATTTCTAAAAAAAGGACCCGAAATCATGTGCAAGATCCAGAACACATGGAAGAAAGCTCTTACTGGAACTTGAAGCAATCAGCAATGCCCTGTGGCCAGTGTCACCCACAGCACATAGCTACTGACAATGTGTGCCAGTGAAAGTCTGTATTTAGATATTATTAGGATGTATTTACTCCTCTGTACTTCCCATTCATTTAAAAGTAAAAACCTGTAAAGAATGTCCTGGTTCAAGGCAAGAATTGCAAAACTATGAGAACCCTTATTATCACAGTTTATTTTAAACACAACATACATACATGAAAGTAATCACTAATGCACACAAGTCTTCACTTTGACAGCTTCTTCTCCTTCTCCTTTGCTTTCTCTGTCTTCATTTCCTGAGTTCTGATCATTGATGACATAGCTGAAAGTAGCAAAAGGAACAGATTATCTGAACACCAGCTTATGTGAAAATGATTGACACCTCAGGTGCAGACTCCTCAAGCTTTGTAATATCCTCCCACATGTTACACTCTGCATTTATCACGCCCTTCTATGTACAACTTTGATTTGCACTTCTTCAGATGCAGTAAAGATGGACCTAGTTGTGAACAGACAACACGTAATCTGCTTTCTGGTGTCTAAGTGCCAAATGGTAGAGTAGTGGAAAAATGCTACTGATTTTAGAATCTCTCTTACAGGGCAACATTAAATTAACGTTCAGCCCAGTGCTCATGACAACCAGTTTACTTATTGTGCATATAAAAGACTTTTTTTTCAAAATAATCTCTTTGATATACTTACAGTTGACACATTACAGATTTGTATATAGATTTTTATGTAGCATACAGAAAACAGACTACCTGAAGATGTTAGCAATGGCCAAGAATAAAAATGAGAACAATTACCTTATACTCTATATATGATCATTTTTTAAGCAAATCAGGTTACTTGAATGTCCTTGATGTGTGAACTGTATGATGTAGGGAAATAATTGTTTCCCATAGCCATGTAAGGAGACTTAAAAGAGAAAAGGTGGAGTTATTGGAATGTGAATTCAGAAAAAGTGCAGAGAAAAGATATTCCATCTCATCTAGCATTCTGCCATCACAGGCAGGGTTCATGGTAGTCTTATCAGTGACTTCAAAGGGAGCAAGAACAGTTCAAAAAGGTTGTCTACGACTGTGGTCATCTCAGATTAAAAAAAAAAAAGAAAGTGTTGAGGAGGAAAGGATATGCTTGTAAGACCACTGCTGGGAAGCTCTGTTTTTGGAGTCAATTGCCGTCACAGTATCATCCAGTTTCTATAAGAGTCATCAGCTCTTTAAAAATTTAATTTGACATGATAGCACATGAAGGCACCCCTGACCAGCTGCCATGTTTGAAATGTTAAGGATCTTGAAGCTTCTTAAGAGTTAAGGGGCTGAGAAACAACGCATTGTGTAGTTAATCTAATTACTCTCCGAGGAGCAGGATAAAGTAGAAGTAGGTACTGGTAAAACAGGAACAAATAAACTGACATCATGTAAAACACAGAAACACAGGTAGTGCTTTGGCAGGTAACACAGTTTCTGGGGAGTGTATTTTAAATTAAATAGGAATATATTTGGTAAATACTGGCACCTTGGCTTCTTCTCTGTAACGTTTCCACCTGGTTTTGCAGGCTTTCCATCTTGTTCTGTAGCTTCTTAGATGTGTTCTCACTAGTTTCCACAGACTGAGAAGCTATTGAAAAAATTACTTGTCAGCATGTTATGACAAAAAAGTCATCATAAGATAAATTATTTAATCATTCCATCTAAAGTAAAGTTCCTAGAAAACGTCAAACAAAATTTCCAGTAGCAAAGAAAATGAGTGAGAAGACAAGGTTATTAAAAGAATTTTGTATTTTATCACATTTATTTTCAGGGGAGAATGCAACTGAATTTCTAGATTGCCTATAAACGTGCTTGGGAATGGGAAAAAATGATTTATGTTACTTAAGTAATATTTATGCCCACAACTTATAAATAACACTTTGCCAGTAAATTTACAGTGATTGCACAAAGGAAAGTAGTAGTGTCATTTTCATTTTACCAATGGGAAAACTAAGGTACAGAAAGATGCAACTTACTGAAACAAGGAATAAACTGAGCATTGATTGGCAACTGACAGAAAGTCATAGCTGTGACTTCGACTTGCTAGATCTCCCATGGTCTACATAGAAACAATCAGGAGTTTAATTCCATTTATAGTTGTGAAGATAACCATACCACAAAGCCTGGCATTATGCTTACGTTCCCTAAAACAAGTGAAATCCAGAGCTGAGACACACTAAAGAGGAAGGTTGTGCTGCTCTACAGGTACAGAAATTTGCAGGTACCCATTTGGCCAGTGCAGCACGTAGACTGGGAAATGCCACACACCTTTGCACTCTGCTTATGAACAGGCATTTCTCAGTTGTTGGATATGCACTGAAAATACAGGTGAGCTAACAAATACACACTTCGCCTTTGCACAGCCAGCCAGCAAAGCAAAGGTCAATGAGCAATACTGTTCATGTTCCAGTCAGGCTGATTGCTCAGCCCAGCTCTTTTAGACACCTTTCTACAGACAGAGAGAGGATCCTGATGTTTTTAAAGTACTGAAAAATGAAGTAACCGAGAAGCTTGCATTTATGTGATAGCAGTGCAATATAAACATGCTACAGTTACGCTGAAAATACAGAAAAAACAATTTCCAGATGAGAAGCAAGACAAATTAGTCTCTTTTGGTTAGATTTCTGCCCGTACTACAACTAGCTTAGAGCTAGGTGGGCTACATTTCTATTACACTGCTACCTGCAGTGCTTATTTGCCTGCTAAGAGAAGTGGTTATTTTCAGATTTTAAGAAAGAGGAAGAGAAAAATTTTTAAAAAATGTTATTTGGTAATTAAGTATCATGTGAAAAGTCAGTAGCTTACCTGCTTTTCCTTTTGTACCTACTCACATTGGGGTCTTTCTGCAAAGTGAAGTAATAAAGCAGACCCGACAGCCTGGCTCATCAGTAATTAATTAATAGACTACCTGGAATGCTCATCATCCTCACACATCTTGTGGTTCTGGAACACTTATTTTTCTGCCACTTAAAGGCTACAAAGACACAGTCTTACATCAGTAGTTTCAGTAAACCCCAGAACATTTTTAGATGTGTTACAGAGACAGTATCAACTATGAAAAATATGAGTATTAGACAACTTTGTTGCCTGTTATTGCAAATATTAAGCAACCCTACATGCTACATATTTACCTGAATAAAGAAATTCACCAGTTCTTAAATTTAGTGGCATGTGGCATGTATGTTCTCTTCCCTTTGTATAGCACATTGACTAGCTGCTATATTTTACTCACAATTCATTCATCGCAGAAAAAACACCTCTACTTAAACACATCTGTGACAGGGCTTAGCTTTCACGAGATAGACGCCTCTACCTTGTATCAAAGGCAGTCTGATGCAAGCAAAAACAAAGCAGTTTCAGGTAAGCGGGCCAGAACTCCTGTGTTTTAAAATGAACCACTGATAAGTTATCTTTCAATAAATTTGCAGGCGGTAGTTATACTTTCTGGAACAACAGATCAAGATCAAGATCAATCCTGTATCAGCCCTGTACACTTCAGAAACAGTGGTGTGTATGTTTGGCAATGTGACTGGGTTCTGTTAGCTATGCATTACAAACATATATTAAAAAATCAAATGCAGTATTAAGTAAAGGTACCACAATCATAAATCGCCAAAGACTGGATCAGTGAATGATGGTGGGATTCCACAGGTTTTTACAGAACAATAGGAGCAGAATTTAACCTGCTGTTTGTAACTCACTTACTGTACTGGCTGGGAAGAGACCCAGCCAAGATCTTTGGATCAGTAAATGGGACTGGACTTACTTATCCAGGGGACTGTGGCTGCAATGTCTGGAGAATCACTCTTCCTCACAGAAGGTCTGTGCTCTGGTGAGGTGCTGGGCCCAGCTGCAAGGTTGTCTGGTGGAGCAGTTAACAGCAAGTGTACCAGAGACCTTTCTCTGCACCTCTTGGCTGGACAGACCTTCTTAGGTCTGGATGTGTAACGTGGAGCTGCTGAGAAGATGGATGCACCTTCTAGGAGACGGCCAAGCAAAGAGCAGTAAGAACACACCTAAACACCAACCCTGTTCCCAGTGTTTACGCTGTCTCTGTAACAATTAAAGGCATGGGTTCCCTTTATGCATGCTGTGATCCCTTCCATCAGTAGGCAAGCTAGCAGGAGACTATAGCCCTGTTGCAAAAACATGCTTGCTACTGTTAAATCGATCGTCCTGCAAAATGGCCAGGAAACCTTGCTCAGAGAAAGTAGTGCCTGCTTTTCTCTGCTGGCTACTCACTTAAGGTTCACTTCAGCAAAGCCTAATGGCAATATCACAGGTGCCAGCTACCTGGTTTCCTTCACATGTTACTGCTAACATCACTTAGATATAAACAAACAGAAAAGATAATGTTGCATACACCGGTCTGCCATTTCCCCCCTCTGCATGAAATGATCGATGTGCTTCAAATTCCTGGCAGAAAGAGAGTCATAAGGAAAGAGGCAAGCTATACACAGAAACATGCAATCAGCAGATTAAGCAAGGTAATGTCATGTGTATGATACACTGAGTATGTGTAAATAAAGGTCACATGCAACTAATGAGGGGAAGACTTGCTACAAATCTTCTCTGTTTCTTCCTATAGTCTGTTTCCTTACTCCTAACTCTCCTCCTGGGACATCTTGAAAAGAATTCTGGGGTTTTCTCACAAAATCCCCTCCTTCAACTACTCTGCAGAAGACTGGAGAGTCTTCTATGTAAAAAGTGATACCTGTAGGTATTTTGGAAGCTAGGGAAATCCCTGGATGTTGTAGATGGTTTAATAAAATGCTGACAGTATCTACTTTCTATACTATTTAGAAGTGTAAAAAGAAGATTCATAGCAGTTACTCCTCAGGACAGACAGAGGAGATCTAAGCTGTCTCTGAAAAAAACAAACAGCATTGACCTAAATACTAAGAGATAACAAATTTTCAGCATCTGTAGGCAATTTTCACAGAAAATTCACAGAACGTAAAATCTATGCGCAGTAAAAGAGAAGGTGGCTAGGCCTACTATCTTCCAACCTCGATGCTCAAAGCCATACCCTTAATATTCCTATTTAGGTTACTAAATTAATGTCACTGCATTTTAAAAGGTACTGACCATGCAGCACTTTCAATAAAATCAGGGGAATCCTCAATGACTTGATCCCTCTCAAAAGCATATCAATATTTAGATACTTGAATACAGAATATAGGCTCTTAAAGGCCTAAACTTAGGCACCAAAATTTGAAAGTATTATCCGTACTAATTACACAAGGCTATTGCTATTCATGAATAACTGTCACAGAAGAAACCCATTTTAAGTGTTCTGGTATCAGCCTCCATGGAGCTTGTTTGCAACAAAACACGGATTTTGCAGCAAGGTGTGTGTGTTTGTTTTTCTGAATAATACTCAGTAACGTTCCAGTTCCACATCCACATGGAGCACTCATCCTCAAATGCAGCCATTGAAAACTTAACAGGGGATGTGAAGGGCTGGGTCGTGCCTTGGGATTGAAGGGCTGCAGTTCGTAAGCATAAAGGATCCCTGCAAGCAAGATGATGCCAAAAACTTGCAATATTCTGTAAATATTGTGCTAAGTTTTGGTAATGCTAGCTAGCCTCCACAGTGAGAACATAAAGTTCTCATATGTAATCCCCACCTCTTCTACATGTATATTAAAGGCAAACAATGCAATTAAGTTCCAGAGCTCTTAGAGGGATGAAAGAAACATCACAGCTTTGTTTTGTAGTTCCCAGGAAGCTTTTAGCATTATGAATAAAACAAAAGAAACACACTCACAACTAATGCAGTTTTAAAAAAGCCTTAGAAAATGAATTTTGAATGAGTACTTTGAGAAGCAGGTAGCTCAGCTAAGTGAGATCACTTCTCACCGGACAAAAGAATCCTGTTCCATGCTGCTTTCAGTGGCAGAATCTATAGTTGGAGCCTCCCTGCATGGAAAAGACATAGGGCTGTCAATGTCACAGCAAAAGCCTTGCTATTAGGTTTGCTACATTTTACTTTATTAGAAGATGAGCTGTTTTTTTAAGCAGAGTAAAATTGCACACAGCTATATCCTAAGGGTGAAGAAAAATAATAGTAAAATTGTTACACACGTTCACTGAAAGTCTATTAGAGTGGTAGTGAATTTAGATCACTGAACTAAGGGCTATCTTTGCGAAATAAAGGACTACAGTTTGTACAAATAACGTGTAGTCATGGAAATGGAAAAAAATATAACAAACTTCTAATTTTGACAACTACTGCCACTGTTATCTTCTTTCTTGTTACCCACATGACAGAGCTTCGATCTAGCTTCTTCAAACCAGCTTCCACTTATTAGGAATGTGCTTTCTAGCCCATATTTCACCTAACAACATCAGATAAGTACCATCATATATTCATGCCTTTTCCAGTTTTGTCCTATGCATTTTCTCAGGCACAGTACATTCTTAGAGTACAGCGATATTTGATGAGAGAACGAAACAGATCACTTATTTACATCCAAGCAACAGACAGACTGACTTTAAGTACTGGCATTGAGAGACACTTAGAATTGTTCCAAAGAAGTAAAATCCTGCTGAACTTAGTGTTGACCTTTTGTAGAAATGCTCCCTTTCCTCCAGCAGCTCTGCTGTTGTACCTGTATCTATGCCAAATACACCCTGCTAAGCCTGCTTCAAGCATACAAAGTGCTATCTTTATCACGTAAAACCTTCTTCCCCTGTCAGGTTTTTTGCAACAACCTCAAGTTGTGAATAGACAAAAAAAAAAAGTTTTTCTTGTCCCTAAATACTTGCTGTTTGACATCTTTTTCTGATATGGTAACTTTGGATACAGCACAACTCTTAACTAAGGCACTGAGAATGAAAGTAAAAATAGAAATAAAAACAAAAATCAAGCTTCATCTCAATTTTCATACGAGATAATCAATAACATCTCTCCTCTGCCAAAGCTACCTTGAGGCATCTTGTTCCAGCTTTCCACTTAACATTTGTGTTTCTTTTGGTGGAAGTCCACTATTTAATTAACAAAATATTTATTTAAAAGGAAATTTGTTCTATGGGGGATATCGTCACCTTTTTCTTTACAAAAAAGGGTGAAGTGCTGAATGCCTTTTAGTAGTCATTCTCACTTGTTTAAAACCAAGAAAGAAGAGAAAGAAGGAATTCTACGTGAAAATAAAAACACATATGCCCAAAATAAAGCAATAAAGGTAAATGGTGTAGTCACTTCCTATTTCCCTGCCATATGATGTATCTGAGGAACCAGGCATACAACAGAAGCCGTGGAAGCTTTTGGCCATCTCACCTTTATTCCTAAGACTACCTTTCTTGCACAAAGATATCCTATACTGCTCCCAAAATACATGAATGTCCAAATTCTAGTTTTAGAAGACAACAGAGGTATACCACACATGACAGAAATAACAGTTTACTGATCTTACACAGTGTTCCTTATGGTTGCTAAAGGTGATGTTTTCCCACCATCGCTGTCATTCTTGCCAAGATCTACAGAGGAGATGTTATCATCTGAGCTTGTTAATTTTTGAGGAGTCCTCTTTAAGTCCTGCAGTGGTTCCTCCTTCAAAATGCTTAGCTTGGAAAGCAACTGAAATAAAATCATTCTGTTACATGTATTTTAATAAAGACACACAACTTTTCAAAACTCATCCAAAGTGACATGTTTTTCCACCTCTTTTCTTGTCGTACCAGTTAGAAAAAAAGTGGGTTTTGGTAGTTCTAATTAAAAAGTGGTGGAGGCTAGATCATGATAACTTGAAAACCGTCAAAACACTTTCTAAATGTGACTACACTCTGGAAAGTTATCTGACCAAAATATGTAAAGAAATAAAATAAAATTAAAGGAGAACATAGCTGACATAACTATGTTTTAAATAAACATTGTAAAAAGGTTACTACTATTGTCCCAAGGTCAAAAACAAAAAATAAGCTTTTAATTATAAGAGTATTTTTTCCCACACAACCACAAGCTTTTTCAAGACAACCCTGTTACCTTTTTAACCTGTGATTCCAGGTCTTACAGTACAGAGAGCAAACAGCTTGGAAGGTAGTAATACTAGTATCTCAGGGTGCTTTCTAGGCACTTGTTTCTCTAACAGCTGAGTTGTCTGCAATTATGAACTACTTGACTGTCACAGCCCTACTCTGAGATGAAGTGCAACATCATTCAAATGAAACCATTCCTTCCTATGAGGAACTGGATTTTCCAAAGTACTCAGCACATTACATACTCAAAGCATTGCTCCCACCAACTTAACCTTTGTCTGTGCATGGAACTGGCACTTTTTGCTGACGCATTTTTATTGAAAAACATCAGGTCCATTTTGGACAATTATACAAAATCTATACAAAAAATAGCAAAAGATTTTTTTTCCTCAAAATAGATTTGAGTTGATGTTTTCTATAATGAAAAATCAAAATAGCACTATAATCCGATTTAAATCTAATGTAAATGTACAAACCCAAAAGGAAGTAAGGGCGGTGTTTTATCTACTACGATAAATTTGGTCAAAAATCAGTGAAAGCCAGCTTGGAGAAAGATTTAAGTATGACAAGCAGTAACTTTTAGAAGGTCAATCAGATGGTAAAATGTATCAGGAACTATGTACAAGTCTATTTTCACTACCAAATATATGTGGTTGACAACAAGTACCATCAAACAAAAAAGTAAAAAATGAAGTTATTGGTGATGCAAGTAAGATAAACTGCTATTACAATCTATAGTTGTGTTTTTTTTTTATTGTCTGGTTGTTTTTTTCATGTATTTCACAAGCAGAAATAAATAAAATCTGAGACTCCACAATGAATGAGAAGCTATAAACAATGGTTTTGTCTTTGGTGCTAAGAATCTGCTCTTGGATGTTTCTAGTGGATGCTTTCCCGTTCAGAATCTCCATGTTATTTTTAATCTTTGGAACATCCTTGTGTCAGTACACTTCCACTCTATGAATCAGGTACTCATGTGAGGGGTACAGCTGGCCAAGTTCAGGGAAAGTGGCATAGCAGCAGAGTACAGGCAGGGAAGAGGCACCACGTGCCGTGGCTTGCCTGAAGCAGAAGCTGATGAGTACCCTGGGCCCTGCAGCTCCTACGGAAGAACATTAATCATGTGCCAAGCACAAGAAGCAGGTACCAGACAGCAAGCCCTAAGCAACAGCAGATCACTTTTAGTCACAGCTTTCACAATATGCAGCACTCAATTCTCAAAACGCTTTCTAGTATTTATTATAACTGGATACAACAGTGATCACTTCATTGCTTTCGGAATTTTAACATATGCTCAGGATTCTCTCAAGTGGAGGACATCTCAGGGCTACCACAATACTAAACTATCCCACATATCCTGTATGCTTTTTTCTCCCCTGTTTGAAAAAAACACCTTACGTGGAAATTTGCATCCTAAAGAGCCAGAACTCTGAGCAGCTGAAAATTACTCTTCCTTCTGGAGGAGCAGCAGCTCACCTGTAAGGCACCTCGGACTTACATGTTAGCCAGACCAAAAGGTAGAACATAGCCTTAAGAGGCAGATCAGCATCAGAATGCCCAAATAAAAAAGGCAAATGTAACAACCTATTTTTAAAAAGTCCCCTCACCTGAGGGACACACAGCTGGCTTACTCAGGCCCCAGAAAATAATGAACCCAGCCAACTATGTTGAGTCAGTGTGTGCCCATGCTCGGTTCCAGTGGAGCCCTGGCACAAATCAACAGGCCTCTCTTACAGGACAGTCAAGCAAAGGAGCCATGCAAGAGACGGTGCTACTGCCTGGAAGGTCAATCTGATTTAAATTCCCTGCAGTTATTATTTGCCTTTTAGGAAAACAGAAGACTTTTAAGAGAAAAGCAAAACAAAACAAAAGACAGTCTTAACTACAATTATTTCTTCAGGTAAGTACCTTAGAGGACAGGCAAATAGGACAAAATAAACGCAACCTAGGCAAAAGGTCAGACACCTTCTCCTCCCACACGACTGTACCAGACAGCACTCAGCAGTCTCACTGAACTGGAAAGCTGTATTAAGCTACCTTATCATGGGCTGTCTCCATCTTAGATAGTTTTTCTTTGAGACATTTCTCTTGTGATCTCAGGATCTCTAGTTGCCCAGCAATCTTGTTATTTTCTGTTGCGATACAGCTCAGTTCCTGACTTAGTTTACTGTTCTCTTCTCTGAGGTAATGCGTTTCCTGAATTAAAGGAGAGGAGGACAACTAAGTACAATTCAAGAATTTATAACAACCAACGTTATACATACTTATTTTTCTGCACATTTTTTGCTCTTTGAAGGATCTGTATTAACCCTTTCAGAAGTTTAGCTATTACATCTCGCAGAAAGACAAGGTCTTTCAACAAGATGAGGACTTAAAAAGAAAAGTAGAATTTACTGGTTCTGAGGAACCCTTATAAATTGAATCCTTAAACTTCAGATCTATTTTGAAACTGGAATTTTAAGCTTCAGAATCCAGAGTTTTATCCATGAGCAGATTGATGTTCCGCTTTATGCTTTTATGACCTCTTCCAACTTGAGGCTGCAAGGAATCTATCACAGTCTAAGTATTACAATGACACGATGTGGTCCATTGTACACCTCAAGGTGCCACTGCCACACCTGGCCAGCAACATTCAAGTCACAGAAGCCAAAGCCAGTAAACAGGGAGGACGGATCGTAGTGAACAGACATATATGGTCATTCATGAACTTCAGCTATTGATAACTACATGATTTCTTTGTCACGTAATATGTCAGAAAGACCTCAATATGCTAGACAGATATTAAGGTACAGAGTTTACAAACACAACTGCAAAGAACTGCTTCAGAAGACGAAAAGGGAAGCACTGTAGGGCAAATGCAGAAGGATATGGAGTACATTAGTGCAAAGTTTGAAAAAGAATTGATATCTGAGAGCTTGATACTCAGTGACACCTATACTGTTTTTTTTATGTTTTTTTTTTTTCTTCCCTGAAAACAAAGATAATGAGAACCTGGCTCTATACAAAAGGCTGATGTTTGTGGTAGAGATATTCCCTGATATGTCATATGCTAGCAGAAGGCTATGGAAGGTGCCCGTTACATCAGGTAAAATTCTCGTTGGTCCTTCTTGGGTCTGTTGTGATTTTGGCCATGTACTTCTCCAAAGAAAAACTTCTGTAAACATAGTTAATAACTTTTACGTGGCGCACTAATGACCTTAGCTGCATTTGCCATTGCTTCTTCCAATAACTTAATCTTGCTCTGCAATGCATCTATCTGTCCTCTCTTGGCCGTGATCTCCCTTTGCATTCCCACTGCAACCTTCATAGCTGTAAAGAACAAGGTTCCCAAGTGTTAGTTCTCAATGAACAACATCAATTATGCATTCTGAGTTCTGATAAAAGATTCTGTAAGTCAGTTACCAGCAATATGCTAGAACAGTTAAGTTCAACTGGCATCCTACAATCATGTACGTGTGCAAATCACCCACTAGGATTAGTGGGAGTTTTGTCAAAGGTAGTGGTGGTACCAGACCCATTATATGCACAGGACAAGAAGAGAGTATTCCCTGGAAATCTCCATAAAGATCAGCCGAGGAAACTCAACTCCAGTTTTACAATATAAAGTAACCAGTAAAATTAAAGTGTCTTCATCTGCAATGTTATTTATTTATTTCACAAAATATCTGGAATAATATTAACAACATCTATTGAAGGATCAATAATTACAAAAACCTTCCTGCTAGAAAACAAATGTGTGGGATTTTGGGGATGTTCATTCCATAATTACCATGGCCATCAGATCCCTCTACAGTCTTTAGAGCTTTCCTGGTTTGTTCCAGTTGGGCTTGAGAAGATCTCAACTGCATTTTCAGTCTGTTTGCATTATTTTCCATTTCCTTGACTTTATCCTGGCAATCCCTCTTCAAATCTTCAAATCCCTCTAGAGCATTAAAGTAAAGATTAAAATTATACTGACAAAAAATCATCATTCTTCTAGACAAACATTACCAATCTGTCACCTACTCCCTTTAGAGGAATATTAGATATTACACAGAGGAATATTAGATATTCATATTACATAGAGGAATACATTCATATTACGTAGAGGAATATTAGATATTCAGATGCTAAGACATAAAGCAAAAGAACATCCACTGCTTACAAAGGAAGAAGTAGTTGTTTATCGTCCTCTATGTTAGTAAAAGCTTGTTTCACCACCACCAAAAACCAAAGTGTTCTTTGGTTACTCCCCAATGTAAGATTGAAGTATCTGTTTAGTTCTTACAAAAATTAATGAGTTTAGAAGTATGGCTGAGTACTGAGCAGGGTTGTGAAGAAAAAGATTTTACCAGCGGGTATTCTATGAGAGTACAGGGTTGTGCAGAGAGCAAAGCATGTGAACACCTACCAGGCTGCAATGCAGATTTAACAGAGGAGCTCCCTGAGTTTTAGTGGCTTGCTTGGGTCCAGCACCTCATTTTTTTTAGTTTTTCAGTTTTTATTATCTTGATCTGCTTCCCCATACTTTTGCTGTGAAGACAGTGCTTGGAGTCAGGACATAAGCTTTTAAATAACATTGCATCCAAAACAAAACAGAAATAAGTTCTACTGTAACTTGACCATAGATGGCTACTAGGATCCATTAGACCCCTTAATTAACACATGGGGAAAAGCGGTCACATTCCTGCACTATGTTTAACTAGATCTGCTTCTTTGGTCTCTAGAGTCAGGAAGTTTTTTTGCTCAGGGTAGCAAGAGACTGCCATAAAGATTGTATGTCCATCATTCTGCACCAGAAACCCAAACCATTACTCCCTGAGCAACGTGACCATCCCATGCTGGCAGGGAACTTTAAGCTGTGCCAGCGGCCATATTTGGATCCATGAAGCAAGCTGCCCTTCTATTTTTAACATTAGCCCAATTTAGCAGCTATCTGAGCTGAGCTAATCTGAAGCTCCCTACCTGCAAGGCCAGCTAGCTCAATCCGAATGGCTTTCAGTTTGCTCATTAGTTCGTCTTTTTCCAGTTTCATATCATTAATTGCACGGAGTCTCTCAGTGCATGTGTTTACAAGCTTAACCTTTTCCAATTCCAGCTTGCTCAGCATGGCCTCCAACTTGTGTATTCTCACTTCTTCCTCCTCCTTTGCAATCTACTCATTGTGTAATATATATATATATGTATATATAAATTAACCACAAAAATATGAAAACATCATCATTACCTTAATTCTCATTTGTCAGATAACAATTTGGAGCATGAAAGAAAAATGGAGTAGAAAAGCAGTTATGTGAAAATGACTAATCCACGCCAAAAGGGTACTACAGAGTCTGATCTGATGGCTTTCCAGCATGTTTAACCTGACCAGGTGTACGATATCAAAATTATTTCCATCCTTTTACACCGCTACCTCCATATTCTTTAATACTCAACTGTCCTCTCATAGAAGTGCATGAAATTCCCTATCTGCAGCACATTTTTCAGAAGCTGCCAACCTGAGTAAGACTACCATATCGCATATTTTTTGTCTGAGAAATTGCCAGTTATACACAGTGTTCCCGGCTTGGAACTCTGAGTGCTCACTGTCTGCTATTTCTCAGTAACACTGTATTTCTTGTTCTGCTACTCATGTGGACGATTCTATCACTGAGAACACCATGTTACATTCCAGCTGTGACAAGCCTTTTGGAGACTGCTTTTGCACCAATGAAATACTCATTTTTGGTGGGAATGTGCTCATATTATTCTTCTCTATTCACCAACTCTTCCAGTGTTGTTAGGATTCGAAGGGCAGTCTCATATTCACTTTAAAACCAGACAGTGTTGGAATATTAAGGTGCAGATTTACAAGAAGAAAATATTAACTGTCTTACAGGCATAAATACACCATCATTTACAGACCTTATGTTCTTGCACTTGAAGTTTCCAGTCACCAATTTCTTTTAAAAGCTGTGACTTCTCGACTTCCATCACTCCAGCAGTTTGATACTGCTGGTCTACAACCTGGATCATGATATCAATTTGCTTTTGCCAGATCTCAATAATCCTTTCCTTCTCTACCACCTGCAGCTTCAGTGTTTCACCCTCTGACTGCACATCGTGTAAATGGCCCTCTTTGTTCTTTAGATGCTCAAGCTCCTGCATCTTACTGCCAACATGTGAATGCAGCTTCTTGATTTCCTTATTGGTAATCCTCGAGGGCTGTTTCCTTCTCCTTCAGACATGCTGTAAAATTTGACACTGTTCTCTCAGCAGTCACCAAATCCATCTGTTTGGCTCTAAGATCTTCTTTAACTTTACCGAGTCTTTCCTTGGTTGACTCCAGTTGGAAAGTCAAGGAGGAGATTCTTACAATAGTTTCAATTTTTTCCTTAACTGCAGCCCTCTGAACAATAGCAATAAAAGGAGTGACCAAGAGAAATGTTTATTTCTACCTTCACAACTTCATGTCACTTTCTGGTTTTCTACAGTACATCTTAAACATCTGTGAGTTTCAGAGGAAAATTACATCAGTGTGGTCAGATCTACAATGACTATATGAGTTTTTTTGGTTTTCATTACTAATTCCCCATTTGATAAAGTACTAATTGGAATACTGTTGTTTTTTTTGTTGTTTTGTTTTGCATCAGTCTAGTATGTTTAATTTTCTGTGATTAAAAAAAAAGAAAAAAACGTTACTTTAAAATTTAGAGTAGCTGGGGCTAAAAAAACGTAAGTGTTAAAAATTGACCAATTGCACTGTAAATTGAAAAAAAAAATACACATGAAAAAAATATTGCTGATTTTATTCCTGCAGGAAGCAATGTTCACAAGACTTTCACCAGATATAGCATTAAGTACTGTGACTCAGGAATTGCCAGCAGTACAGAATAGAAACAGAAGGAAAGAATGAACCTCCTGGTAGGACGATGTTAAGGAGAAGAAACGGACTGGGAAAATGTAGAAAGATATGTGAGGTAGCACAAGCCTATGGTTTGGTTAAAAAAAAAAAAAAGCACATAAGGGAACCAACTCTACTTCATCTTTACTCATAATGTAAAATAACCAGCTGAGCTGCCAGTGGGCAGCGGGTTAATTAATTACAGCTCATTTTTGACAGGCTGATGTCTTGAAGCTCAATGTGTTGAGTCTTAGCTCAATGTCTAAGAGTCTACTTTATCAGTAGTAGTTCTGCCTAACACTGCAATGCATTCAGCTTAGATTTTGAGTCAAGAGCACAGAATGTCATTATGCTTTCATTAAGAACTATATAAAGTAAGGCATTATGAAGGCCTTTAATTTACTAATTATTCTTACAACAGAGCTTACTACCAAAAATACAGCCTTCAACAGTTTGTTTCTTCTTCCAGCACCATATTTTTGAACATTTGCAAAATGTTACTCTGGTAGTTTACAATCAAAACCACACTATCGACAGAACATTCATTTTTCTCCTAAGGCTTATGTCACTGCCAAAAATCAAATGTAAAATTAATGCTTCCAGTATCCCATTAAGAAAGAGAAATGAAGGCTGGACTGGACAGAGTAACAGAGAAAGTTGCAGGTTCTATGTTGTACCTGCAACTTTAGAAGGAAAATTTTGGTGCAGTCTGCAGTCAGTGCACTTTCCATCCTGAATGCTATCGCGGTGCTGTGGCTCACCCACCTGTCGCTCCATTTGTCCCTGACGTTCAATCCTCATTTCCTTCACCATGTTTTTAATGAGCTGCAACTCCATGTTTTTCTCATCTAGTTCTGTCCTTAGATTATCAACGGTCATGCTGTTGTCAGTGTTCCGATCCCAAAATCTCTTGTTCTGCTCCTTTTCTAGACTTAGTTCTACCTCTTTTCCATGAAGTTCAGTCTACAAGAAATTATTCATTTCCCACCTTGAATCATGTTTTGGATTTTTTGTTATTTTCTTACCATTAGCAACTTCCAATTACATGGTTACATATCTGAATGGCAACTACGACATGGATTTACACCTAACAGAGGACAGGAATATTGGCTAAACTAGTCTGGCACCTCCTACGTGTTTTCTCCCAACAAAACAATAACTTTCAACTTTACATATTGCTTCTGTAATTATTTTCCATTATGTACAATCTCAACACTGAAGTCTTTGATACCATTTATGTCTATCCTAAAATCAATATAAGCAGCAAAGTGAAAAGAGATTATATTGTGCCAACTTCAAATGAAAAACAATAAAGCACTACGCTACATACCAAGGAAGGCTTCTGTGATAAATATCCATCCTTACCACTAATGAGAACTGTTCATTGCTTGTTTCATTTCCTGCAGTAATTTATTACATATTCTCCAGAGCTTAACTTTTTTCTCCCTCAAACATAATACTAATAGTACATACCTAAAATTATAAATGTAAAATGTAAATAATATTAAAAATACTGACATCCACATTTCTTAGCTACAAATGTCAAAAATATGAATTAAAAATGTAGCCAAACTGAATTATCAATATACATTTCTATTAGCAAGGACTTTTGCTATTATTTCGGAAGCTAGGACTACGTGTATATTGTTAAAGCTGAAGTAGAGAACAAAGCAGCAAGCTCGGAGAATGGCAGAATGGAAATACAAACTAAAAACAAAGGGAAAAAGAAGGATTAGAAAAGTATCTTAACATTCAACTATGCAATCATTATGCTGGCTTCAGTCTTCTCCTCCAGCAAACTGCAGGAAAAGATTTACTTAACATATTCTTGAATAGGAGAACACCATACTGAATGAAATAATTTCAACATCTCCTTCAGAAGGACTGTAACACCAATTAGGCAAACAAAACTAATGAAACCATGTAAATTCACCTCCCAAAATTCAGTTTTTAAAGAGTAATCTTATATTTAAAAAAAAGGGTAATTACAGAGCATGAAGCCAGTTTTTATGAAACCAATGCTTTGTGGCAAAATTTTTAACTGCGTTTCATTTTGTGAATATTCTCAGTAGATCAAAAAGGAACATTTAGCGCTGTTACAAAAATCCTGGGCATGTCTTACAAAATATGTGTTAAAGGGACTAAAGTTCCTTAACACAGCGATCCGAAGTGTGAGGTTCCACACTTTCAAGCATTTTGAAATTATGACAAAGTTAACCTTAATTCTGAATGTCAAAGGCCTTTGGGAAATAGTCATAACAGTCAATCCAAATTTCTAATAAAAAATAATCCTCAAAATTAACTATATATATAAAGGGGCTGTCACACTTTGGAAACAAACAATGTGCAAATGAGAAAACCTGCAGTAAGGTGACACTTTTAGAAAGCAAGGGTTTTTTTTCAACACTATCACTTCTTGCACCAACAATTGATGAATCTGGTCATTCAGATTTCCACATTCTTGGTTGTATCGATCCAGTTCATTCTGAACTTTTGCTACCTCAGAATGAGCTAGGTGCAACTGCTTCTCTAGATCCTCCACCTAAATGAAAAGCAAATTCATGAAGAATTATCTTAATATATTCTACTTTAAGAAGCATACTGGCTTTCTTTTAGTTTTCTTCTAGCTTCTACTCTAAACAAGTCTAAATGTCATCTTTTGATGGAACAGAGTTTTTCCCTAGGTGTATGCACAATAGCATTTTTTTTCCCTAATAACTAAGCTCAATTACCTTGTAGAGTTCGCTCAGGTTCCTGAGAATTAATTGGATTCCACCCTGATCTGCAACTCTCCAAAAATTCATTACCTATAAAACGAGTAATCTTCGACTTCCTGGAGCTACAAATTCTAAGCAGCAGCAGAGAGCATCAGGGACTTTTCTTCCCCTACTTGCCTGAAATCCTTTTTGAGAAAAGGGCTTCTCTGATCCTCTGGAATCCTCCATCAGAAGAAATTACAGTAAGCCCTAGATATTTCTCCCTTGAACCCTCCCTACACAACTACTTTGCATTTCCCCAGAAAACCTAAGCCTGAAGCATGTCCTCTACAGAGCTCAAGGACTGCGTATGGCATTATCAAGAGGGCTCCCACAGGCAGTGACAGAAAAAGTCCTCCTCAGACAGGGCCCTCCTAATTAAGGGAGAATTTGGTTCCAAGGCTATCCAGATGTGTTCACCTTGTGTTTAAAGTTACAGCGAAGTTTTTCAGAAGCGCTTAGGCCCAAGGGCAGGTTTTATGCAACTGAGACAGTGAGGCATAATTCCCTCACTACAAATACATCAAGAAATCTACAGGCAAACATGTATTGCTCCAAACGACAGTCACACAGTTCCTGTGGAAGGATGCAACTTTTGGCAGGGTATGAGATGGCAGGCCAGTCTACAGCCCTTTTTAATAAAGGGAAAGATATTAACATAGGCTTATCCAAACAGAACACTTACATATTTACATTTATATCCAAAACCTAACCACCAAATTTCCTGACTGCTGAAAAGTATCTGATATCAACAACTTACACTGGCTTGCACCTACTACCTCGAAAACTTTACTTGCGAAGGCGTTTTCCTATGAGAGAAGCTGTGGAGAAATGCTTGTTCTAAAACAGATAGACAGTTGTAAAAGCTTTATTTAGATTCTGCCCCACTCCTTCCTGGACATAACTCCACATAACAGCCTGAGATCAAATGATCAACTTGTCTTTCACTGAAGTCTACCTAATAATACTTAATGATATTGCACTTCCTATTGAAAAGCGGTTTTTATTCATGGACCAGTAGTCTATTGTTTTATAGGTAAATGAAATCAACATTTTATGCCATCTGTAGACTGCAAAAAATAGCCTGAAATTGATGCAGTATTTCCAATTTTACATGTTATATATAAGATAGATATTCTGAAAGAGAATATATTTTAAGGAATACACACTACAGTTAGAGTTTTTTACTGGATATGATCTTATGATGTACACTGCATGATTTAGGTAAAAACAAAACAAAACAAAAATACAACAAACAAAATGTAGGTACACAGACCTACCCGAAAAGCACACTGTAAATTGTACTCTTCCTTGAGCATGAAAGATAGTAACTGAGACTAATTTACAGTTCACCATAGTTCACTTGTGATGCTGTAAACAGTCACTTTCGGAATTGCCTAGCGTGAGTTTTGATACATGTGAATCAAATGGAACTGATAAAAGTGAAAATCTACAGAAATGGTAAAACACAATGTCATTCCTGCTCTGCACATCTGTCATGGCTCCACAGGCTTGACGTGACACATCCCTGTCATTCCATCCTCAGACTGTTTTTGGATCAGAGAATATCAACTGTGCCAAATTTCATAGCACTCCTGTGACCTGTACTTTCCCTTTCCAGTAGCATGTAGGAGAAGGATACCTGAATCTTCATGACTTGTAATCTAAGCTGGATTTGGATCCAGCAAGCATTTCTGCATGGGTCAGCTCTACTAATTTTTAAAGAAGTGGAGAGCAACTGTTTTCAGGTCATTTTCTATGGAAAACATGAATTACATTTTACCAAAAATAACTATGAATTTAAAGGTATTCTGATGGTTTATAAAACTAGAATCCAAAGCAGCAAAGTAAATGAATGAAGCAATGGACATAATCTGGAAAGGGCACTTAAAATGCTGTGGTTTGTGAAATGGCAGAGATTCTGTGGTAGGACTGTATGAAGTTCTCTCCATCAGTATGCAGTAATTCTCTGTGGAACAATCTGGAAAAAAATGATCTAATTGCACTTCTTTGTGGAGGCAAGTAACTTGTCAAAATTGTTTTATAATGGGATCTAAAAATTGGCTTGAAGACAGAGGGGCTGGCTAGCTGTCTTTTTTTTGCCTGCATTATGTTCTGTTGATATGAAGCTTTGCAATGAATTTTAGGATTCTTAACTTACACTGGGGCACTTCTGGACAGCTGAATGCTTCTCAAGAGCTGCCCTAATCCCCATGCTCTCTTGTTCTTGCACTTCCCAAGAAAAAAATTGCCAGAGAACTTTTCTGGGCAGTACAACTCAAATAAGTAACTATTTTTACTGCCCACTTTCTTTCTTGTTGGTATATTCTCTAGTGGTACAGTGGAAGAATGTTCTTGTCCTGCACATACAAGTGATGATTGTAGCACAAAATTACTTTACATATTTCCAGTAGGCATCATTTTTGGTATGCTCTCAATGCATTCTGCAAAACTGTTTTTGTTAGAGAAATATAACTTGTTCCTAAAAATAATACAAATAGTGCTGGAGATAATATCATTTATCTTATCCACTCAGTTCTTCTGAAGCAAACCCTTACCAAAAGATTTTCCCAATCTGTCCAAAAAACTTTACACATCCAAATATCCAGTTTACCTGGTACTACTTGTAACACACGAATCTATACACACCTTGTCTTCATACAACCTCCTAGATTCTTGTAATTCAGAACACAGCTGAGAAACTATAGATCCCAGGTGACTGACTTGATGCGCAAGCACTGAATTTTGCTTTCTTGTTTGCTCTCTAAGAAATGTTTCAAATGGAGAAATTAGGTTCATGAAAGCATGAAACATTTGTGGTTGTTTTTGCTGTAATCAGTAAGAACACTAAAACTTACTACTTTAAAGTACGATTATCATTCACAGTCGATTATCATTCCACATTTAAAATATACTGTCTTATTGTCCAGATTTGCTGTCTGAGAGTTCTCACACGAAATCAGAGACTCAAGTCTTAATGATTTTTATTGCTGATGATGACTCTTTTATCCTCAACCAAATTGTAAAAAAGCTAAGTCTGCTTTCAAATGCACCCCAACTATTCCATAAGCTGAACTCAGGGGCATTTTGCTATCAGCTATTCCCTTTCAACTACGCAGGTCAGTCATAATATATATACTGATGTTTAAGTCTCATCTTAAGTTTGCAGCACTGCATGGCATGTCCTCGATTTTTAATTGTTGAACACTGTTTTCTAAGTCACCAAGTAGCTGGTGAGAATCAGTGTCATTTTCTTCTCTTTCAATTATTGCCAAAGTCAACAGTACCAACATATCTTTTTCTCCCCCCAAATGAAAAACATTTAAAATTACCCCTCATTACTATTTATTTGTACCTTTATGCAAACAGCCCAACTGTTTACTCAGTCTTGTCTGTGACTCAACAGATAATGTTACTGGCAATTAATTTTGTATCTGAATCCACTGAATGTATAGAAGACAAAGCCCGTGGTGCAATACAGACACCTAAAACTGCACACAACCACAGCTCTTAACTGTAGCCAGGTACTCTGCAAAAACTGTTCACAACTCCGATACTGGAGATACATCATTCAAAAAGCTGGTGGCAAAAACAGAGCTGACAGCTAGAGCCACAATTTGAACTTCCACCCACTTTGCTGGTGCTGCTTCAGAACCACAGCGACCGAACCAGTCCCTGAGTGTGCCAATTCTTAAAGTTTGCCTAATGCATTACTTTTTGCCTCTATATAGCGTGATTCCCTATTTCTTCATTTTTCTTTTTTCTCTTCATTCTACAGTTTATGCAAGGTCTGCCTAAGTTTCAGACATTAAAAAAAAAAAAAAAAAAAAAAAGAAGAGTAGGGCATAGAGTATACCAGCAGCATAAGCTAGTACACTCTAAGAATAAGCTCTCTCAAATTAAGGTTTTTCTTAATATTTTCTGTACTATAATCAAACAAACATACTGAACGTTCTCCATCTGGCTTTGGATACTATTTGCATAGCTGCGAGCACTCTTAGCTTTAGCAGTTAGTGCTGCCACCTCCTGTTCATGTTCATTTATTACTTCCTCAATCCTGTTTTAAAAAGAAAATACTGGTTAAAATTTTAGTCTTGGCAAAAAATAACCTCTCCACTGAACAGGTAATCATATTGTTCAGTAGTCAGAAATCTAATTGTTTTGATGTTTTATTGTAAATGAAATACATTGCATTAAGTTATTCACCCATTTATTTTGAACATGCTACTGTATAACTCAGGTATATAGCTGGGATATTTAGATCATCAGAATAAAATGATGTGTGGTACATGTGAAAAACTGCCTACTTAAATAGCTTTATGAATAAGTAATTGAAAAACAGATATCTGGATTGATGTTGCTGAAGCAGAAGTTCTTTTTGGGTCTTTGAATCTTTTTTCAATGACTCCAGTTCTTCTTCCACCTATTTTAAAAGATGACAATGCTAACCTCTAAAGAAAGCACAGACTAAATAGTAGTTTTCAAAGTGTAATTCCTTTCTTTCCGCGTCCAACTTGAACCGTAAAAAACTACAAAGCAGAGGTTAAATTCTAGCAAAATACCCCTCTCAGGTTGGAGACAGGTATGAATGTGCTAGTGCAACATGGCACACCTGCACCTGTTATCTTAACTACAAAATGGCTTTCATGCCTCTCTCTGCCTGGTACAGATTCTAGCTTATCCAGGACGTGCCACTTGCATCAGCTGCATGATAGCCCTAATTAAGACTGAAGAAGCTAGAGCTAACTCCCATTTCTGGACAGCTATGAACCATTTGCTTAGGCCAGTTTAAAAAACAAAAATGTAGAATGAGTACTGGAAGGAAACACAGCACTTTTTCCACATACCAGAACCACCTTTTCTTTGAGATATGACAACTCTGAGTCTAAATCCTGCAGGATGTCAAGAAATGCTGTGCTTACTTTGTGGATGTGCAAGCTGGTAATATTCCCATGCTCGTAGAGTTTCTTGCCTGTACTGTCTTCGGAATACATTAGGATACCACTTAGTTCTAGAATTACTTCCTCATGACTGTGGACCATCTTTTTCCGATGCTCATTTTGGCTGTTAGCCTCCCTCAGTATCTCCTCCTGCAGGTGGTTAGCAGCTTCCATTTCTTCAGTAGTAGTTTTCAGCTGTATTTTTACACTCTCTTGGCTCTGGGACTTCCTCTGTCTGAATGTAGAAATCAAAGAAACAATTTAGAAGACAGGATTCACAATGTCAACTTTCATCCTGACAAAAAAGGATAATGCTTTTATTGATTAACTACTGTTTTTCACAACTAGATCATAAGCTGTTTTCTAAACCAAGGTGCTGTAGTCTCATTGGCTATGTAATGGATATCGAGGTGCTCGAGCGAGTCCACAGAAAGGCAACAAAGCTGGTGAGGGGTCTGTGATTGCATAGCAGGACTGTGACATTCACAAACGACCCAATTACAACATGCATGGTTGATTTCTGTCCACATAGAGCTTTTCCTAACCCCCCACAACGCAACAAGTCCCTGTGTCTGTGCACTTCACTTGTTATGCTGCTTCTCTGTGTCTGTACCAACACATCCTGAGAAATCTCGGTTTTCATTCCATAACACTACTAGAGAGAAAGATTACATGGAAACAGAGCTGCAAAGCATGGGGAAATGCACCCTGAGGAGGCTCTTAACTTTAAAGCAGGAAGAAGGTGCACCAGCTTCAGGGAGGGGTGGATATTCTATCTATATTCTAGGAGGGGTGGATATTCTATCAACACTGCTCAGTTATTTTGGAGTTTAACCTAAAAGCATAAGCAGGTTAAAAGAAAAAAACTCTGGGCTAATGAACTTGACTGTTGGGACAGACATCCAGACTCAGAAAGTCTTTACATTTTAAGTCCTTGAACACTAAGATACAGACGCATACCAAGGAACGTATCACTTTTTCCTGACCATTTTAATGTGTATCTGCCACTAGATGCTTCTGGAATCAACTCATTGGATAGATGACACTTTCATTTGATCCATCGGAGTGAATCAGTAAATCAAGGCTTTAGAAAAGAAAAATATCATCCTTATCCTTCTCAGTTGACCATTAACTCTGAAACTCATTAACGATCCCTCTTTGATAAAAAATTTCCAATAGTAGGTATGCAAATGTGTAAATAAAAATCACTAAATCTAATCACCATCTTCAACCCACCCCAAAACAGTAAAATCACTGAATATCACAAATATCACTTTTCCATTGCTGAATGACTCTGAATCTACCAGTAAACATAATTCTGGGCTCCTGCAAATTCATTATCATTAGGCCTTACTGTATCCTGATATTTTTGCAGAAATCCTGCTGACATATGGAAGAACTCCTTCCACTGTGGACAGAAACAAAGTACACAAACTACAATCATCAGTGCAATTCACCCCTCACAGTAGATTGCCTTGGGGACCCATATCCTTAAATTTTGTGTTCACACCTTTCCTGTCACATTAGCATTAAGGACTACAGCTTCAGCATCTGTTTGTTTCCATTTTCTTTAAGAATGGTGTTGACCATAATGATGGATATCAGATACAGGATTTCTCTAATTAAAAGAAAAAAAAAAGTATGCTACCTTAATTCTTGGATATTCTCACTCATATTAACAGCACCCGTGAAGAAAAAATAATTCTCCTTATTTTCTAATATATTTATCAATATATTAATTCCTAGTACGTTAAGAACCAACCTTCTATCATAAAAATGAAATCTTTCCTCTACTTTTAACTAGGAGAAATTAAAGGATATTGAGGTAGATAATTCCTCTCCTTCATAAAGTCTTAGGCTTTGTTTTGTCTGGATGAATGCACAGATGCACAGTTTTATAAATACTTGGTATCATCTTCTGTTAAGTTTTTCAACAATTAAGTGGTAAATCATATATACTGTCACCTTCTTATAAGATTTCCAGGTACTTTTTCTGCAAGAAAAAGCGAAGACCACATTTCTATAAATATCTGCCCTCATCTCATCTCCAAATGTAATTTATCCCAACCTGCTTGCCTCAAGACAATCTTTTTCCTCACGTAACTGCTTTGCAGGTATGTCCAGAATAAAAACTGAGGTCTGGTGGAAGACCGCAGCACACAGTCTCAATTTGTGTATCTAGAGTTTTGGGATTGTGATTAACAGCTCCTGCCAGGTCAGTTTCTCCTAAACCAGAGAGACCCGTCACAGCTCCCCGTGTTTTCTGTGTGGTGAGGACGGAAGCCAGGAGCAGCTACGGGTGGTGCCATTTTGGCGGGGAGGGGGGCGAGCACACACAAAATGGCCGCCCCAGGCTACCACCTGCCCCTTCCCTGCCGAGCAATGAGGGAGACCCAGAGCTATCCGGCCACTCTTGTAACCCTCCAGCCCTTCCTATCTGTGCACACACCCCCTCCAAGGTTTTTTTTTTTTTTTTTTTTTTTTCTTCCTCAACCTCATCAGTGCAGGTGCTGGCTACGTCCTTTCAGAAAGACCACATCCTCACAGTGAAGACAGTCAGCTTGCCCTTCTTCTGCCTCCTCCCCAGGAAGGAGTCTGCCCTTTGAGCAATTGCACTACACCCACCTCACCTCAGTGACAGAGGGGCTGCAACATCTGGCCACCATGAGGAGATCTCCAGGCCAGCGCCTCGTCCAGCCACCACAAAATGGCTGCTCGTGTGCAGCAGCCCCCTGGCCCCAGGCGGCGGGTTCTCTCCTGCTGTGGGGGCACTGGAGCAGCCAAGCCGCCTTCATGGCCACTGGATGGTGAAGGAAGGTTTAATGGCCCCATGCTCGAGGCTGAAGGTAAAAATCCTCTCAATCGAAGGGGCGGGGGGGGCCTGGGACATCGCGGTGTGGGGGCTGGCTATGACCTTGAAGGGAGAAGTCAGTGAGGAACCTTCTTCCCGCCAGAGAAAAGCTCGGAGAGCCAAAAGCATCCCACCAAAAAGCTAGGTCAGGAGTAAAATCAAAATCTTCTGACTTATGCACCAGACTTTTCAGAGATAAAATGGTTTTCAGTTCCTGAAGGTAATGGCCTGACTGGTATTTTCCATTCTTGCTGGGAGAACGGGTGCACAGCCACCACATGATCAGTAAGGGAAATCAGGTCGCCAATTGTCCTATTTTGGATCTCAGTTTTTGGAGCGCACATACAGATTTCAACAGACCATATAACTCTTACCAAGTTACTCAAAGTAACAGACAACAGTTTACAACAGAGGCCTCATGTTACACCTCTCGAGAAACCCACATGTGAACCGGGTCCAGAAGAAACACCAGAGTACCGGTGTCAGAGAAAACTCTGGGTATAAGCTTATTTATATTCCTGTATTTAAATACCTGACTATGAAGAAAAACACATAACCATTTCTCAAAGGGAAATAATCCCATTTTAATTTAAGAGAGAAGAAAGCTGTTCAATCAATGCGAAGAGCCTGAGACTGAAAGGCAAAGGATGCTGCACCTACCTCTAACAGACATTGGTGAGGTTTGTTTCTCTTGTGTTTTGCCAACTCTTCGTCCAGCTTGCTAAGGTCGTACTGCTCCGTATGACACCTCCTGCTGAGGGCTGCTCCTCCAGGGTCAGTGTGCTGAAGTTTTGCTCCCTGCTGGGGGGCTGGCAAAGGAGGGGGACCCTGAACTCACGACGACTGTTTTGCCTGGGTCTGGGTCCGGTTCCTGAGCCCCTCCCATGCTTGCAGTGAGTGAGGGAGTTAGGAGAATCTTATCAAGCAGAGATAGAGCGCTGACAGCATTAAACTAGGATGCTACTTAGTGTCTTTGCTAACTACGGTGCATTGTGCAAATTAACTAAAGCAAGAAGCCTTGGGCCCCTTACCAAGGTCAGTCTCTTAATAAGAGTGTGAGCCTATCTTAAGAAACTGTCAGAAACTGGTCCTGCGGATGGACAAGAGCCGAGGAGCAACTGAGTCTGCGCAAAGACAAGAGGTCAACTAGCGTTGATGAGGAAGAGTCAGCAACCTTCATCCCCATGACCCCCAACGACCACCACCAGGAGACACTGTGCAAGCGCAGATGGGAGGAGCTTATGGAAATGACTCCTTCAAACTAATTTTAATATGAAGCAGGGGCAGGTTATGAATATGTATAGGCATATTGTGAAACTTCAAGCATATGTAACTCTTTGCTGCATATAACCAAGGCAAGTTGCTGCGTCAGGCATGCACGACTTTGGTGGGACTAACCCTCATGCTACCCAGTGCTGAGGAAACATACCTACTTTACAATCTTACTGATTGTGGAGTCCGTTTTCCACAAGTCAGCAGGAGCTTCGGAAGCCACCTGCCCCTTACCCCAACCCCTTGGCCCGAGTCTGTAGCCTAGGGCACAAACTCCTCCTCTGGAGGCGGTCTTGTGCAGGAAGGGCAGCCAATAAATGCCCCATCCAGCCTTTAGGTTCTCCACAAAGTATCCTTCAAAACGTTCCCAGCTTCGGTGGGGAACTTGATAGCTTTTCCCCAATAGGGCTTTGGCTTTCTGTGGAGCAGCACCTCTCCTGAGTGCAGGTGCCTTTTTTTTTTTTTTTTTCCTTCTTCCCCTTAGTCATTTTGTGCAAAATGAGGTCCTGAGCACCCCAGCCTTGTGGTCCTGCCGCTTCCCCCTACCACCCCTGAAACACTGCTTACGCATAGGGAGTAGGTAACCTTGTTAGGTTACAATTCCTGAAATACTTCTCCCTTTTTTTTTTTCTTTTTTTTTTAAAAAAAAAAAGAAAATTAAGAATAATCACAGGTTTGTTAGTAAGCTGCAAATGTATAATTCTGGTGTTTAAAATAATTCCCCCCCCCAAAGGGACTAGGAACTGTGACTGAGGTATAAAGCTTCAGAGGAAAGTATTTGAGTAATTTATGCTAGCTGAGGCTCTTACCCTAAAATACCTGGGCTATACCCACCAGCCATTTCAGATGGGGTTCAAGGCATTATTTGTTAAATAATAAAATTATTTTTGAGGAGAAAAAAATAGCTAGAAAAAGAATACCTACCTGCTGTGTTTTTTCATATCCCATATATCAAATGTAAATATCTGCAGAATTTTGCCAGCACTTCACATGATGAGCTCAGGTAGAGGACCACGTTACCACAACTTGCTGTGATGTGCTCTGATGCCTTGGGCGACTTCAGCTGTAATCCATTTTGCAAGAAGCAGTTGCAAGAAATAGTTTGGCACAAAGATCTCTTATCCCAGAAGGTGGGCATGTGTTGAAATTGTCTGATTGTGCCTGCAGTCTGCCACAATACAGATAAGCACCACACAATTGCTCAGTTAAATGAGGTGATGGTTTCCCCAAGCCTTTTATGCTTCCTTCTTTTTATTTGGAAAGTCTGTAACTGAGCCACAATAAGGGAAACCCCTTTAGCCATTGCTAATAATACTGGATAATTCCGTATATTCATGTAATCTGATTGTAATTTAGTGTTAGAATGAAGACATCTATGATGTGCCTACTTCTGTGCATCCTGATAAATTATTGCATTCAGAGTGCAAACTGAGCCTGTTTTTCTGGAAAACCTTATGGTACTATATAGAAATTCAGGGCTTGCTACTGCTGAAATGTCCTCAGGGGTGTTACAGTTATAATGCCATACATAACAACAACTTACATGTTGCAAATTTTTGGTGCTATATTGTGATTAGCCTTTTTTATTGATTATTGGTTCCTGATTCAAGCAGTTATTTCATCAAGGTCATTGATAAAGCCATTACATCAGATAGGTGAAAATTCAGATGCAGAGAGAAAAATCAGCGGTTTTGAATTTAGATACCCTGAGTTCATCTTCTTCACTTGTGATGGCAGTTGTGCTCCCCTTGGAGGAGCAGAATTATTCTTCATTCCTTATACTTGCTTTTCAGTTTTCTTTGAGTAACAGAGGGACCTCAAACTGTTTTGTGCCAGAGACAGTGTTATCTGGAAAGACTTTTTTTGTTCACCAAAGAAAAATCTTTTTTTTTCTTTCTTTTTTTTTTTGTTTTTTTCCAGTCTTCAAAGGCAGGTATCTTTTCCAACATAAGATCTATGTGGATTGACGTACTCTGCAGCTTCCTTCTGTTTCTCAGCCTTGTTCTTTCCTTTCACTCTTTGATTTTTATATTCTATGTTAGGCCTGCCCAGAAAAACAGGCTTATTCTGTAGCTTGGGAGGGAGCTGGACTCAAATCCAGCCTGCAGTGTGAGCAGAGCTTCTCCATTTAGCTCCAGGAATGTCTCTCCAGAAACAAGCTTTTGACATTTGTAGTTGATTGTAATCCCCCTTTTTTGGCCGTACAGAGGCTTAACTTATGGTCCATCCCATCATTTCTCCTTTCAGATGCCAAACAAATATTTTACGGAGTTGAGTGGATGGATGTGCTATGGGATCGGCTCAGGTTGATGGGAGATAAGTGTAGAAAAGCAGTATTTTCTAGTAAGATGTTTCTAATTTATTAATTTACCTAACCTTCAAGAGAACCGTTACTCCAGGAAGACATGACTTGCTTCTTAAGGGATCCTGGGTTGATTCAGGAGAGTTGTGTCTTTTAACATTTGTTTTGTTCAGTCCTGCAGATTTAGGTCCTCCGCATCTTCAAGACTCAGGATAAAGAAGAGGCCGGGATGGCCACTGGTGCTTGAAGGCCATCTATTATCATTTAAAATTCCTGAAGCTCTTCAGTTTATACAGAGCCCTATCTGGAAGTAAAAGAAAAGCTATACTGTGGTAAAAAGCAGTGAGCTAGGAAAAAGAAGGCTTGCTTTCAGTTTTCAGCCTTTTCATACTTCATGTGTGACCATCAGTAAGTCACCCTCTGTTTGCATCTGTGAAAGGTAAGAAGATCCACATTTCTACCCCCTTTTGTCTGCCTTGCCAATTTAAATTACAAATTATGTCGAAAAGGGCTGTTGCAAGGCTTTTACTTGCTCAGAAGCAGTTTGTATACAGCTAGAGATACAAAAGACTACTCTAACCCTAGGGACTCGTGCTGGCCTGGCAGAATGTGGGTGCACCAGCTCCCATATCTAGAAAAGGTTCTAAGAAAGGCCACTGGGAAGGCAAGCCCCCGCCTTTGCCTTCACAGAACTTTCACAGAAATCCTGTTTCCACTGACATGTGGTTGTGTACCTAGATATTTGTTCACTTCTTTGCATAAAAGGGCTAGAAATAAAAAGTAAAGAAATAATCAAAATTGGTTTGTGCTTGGTAAAACGCTGTGGGCCCTTTATCCTTTACAGGCTCACTTCTGTCTGGCCAGTGGAATTACACTGGAGTAAAACATGAACACGAGGAGAAAGATGCAGCTCATTCCGAACTCGTCGACCTGCTTGTATTGATGATTTTCTGCCAAATACATCTTGTTGTGTAATCAGTTACACTTCTGCTCTTCAGATGTCCAACTCAAAGCCGGTTTGGCATGTTAATTCTCTTCAGAAGTCCCTTCATTATGGATGATGGCTGCTTTATTTTATGAAACAAGTCTTGAGAGGTGAATCTTGAGTTACCTTCACCCTTCCTCTAAATTAAACAGAAAGTAGATTTGAAGAAAGCATACTGTTTAATTCTGCAGCCAAAAAGTAACATATGTACAAAGACTGGGAGCTAAATTTACTTTTTTTTTTTTATTTCTAGGTTTATGCTTAAGCTGATGACACGCCAGCTGATGGACCCAGGTAGGATTAATAGCCCTTCCCTGAATACTTTGTAGGAATTTTGCTTCCTTTCCGAAAAGTAAATGCTTGCTAACTAATTTGTGAAATGTCTGCATGTAAATCGATAAAGACAATTTAAACTCTCATAACTCAACTAAAAACCAGTGTGTTAGCTAGGGGCCAGCGGATGGGGGCAGTGTTGCTCCAATGAACTTTTTCATTTGCAAAAGAAACTTGCAATATTAGGAGAAATTTAGGAAAAGTGAGGGCAGCCATCAGTAAAGAGGCAATACCTTTATTGATGGTAACTATAGGGTGTGATCTTGAACTGTGAGAAGTGAAATCAATGGCAATTTCTCCTGCTTTACCAGAGTAATACTTGACAGTTAAGCAAAAGGGTTCTGACATGACTCTATACCAAATTTATTTTCTCTTACATCGAAAACCTTCAGAATTTTAATTCGCATTTTATTTTGTGTGGGCAGCACTTTCCTGAATCCACGTCTATATATTGCACTGTGACAACAGTGTTCTGAGAGAGACTTCTCAGAGAAGAATTCCTTAATACTTGGGCAATGTGAGGTTCTTGCCAAAGGCAAGACGGGGGGAAAAAAGGTTTGTATTTAAGACTTTGAAATGATTATATGCAGGTGAATATTGAATATTGCTTTAATTATGCTCAACACTGAAATCTTTTTCTCAGAAGAATTAGCTCTAGGTTCATGCACAGAACTGCTCTGTGTACTGAGTCTGGCAAAAAGTTAAATTGGAGCGTGGGGGTGGAATTGCCACAGTCTCTAGCATTCCAAAAATCCCTTGCTTCTTCTTGATTTCTTTGGGTGTTCCCAGCGAGGTAAGCATTGTGAAAACAGCCCAGGTAATTTTCTCAGTAAGAAATGTATGGATGTCATAGATGGGAATTGGTTTCTACGAGCACTTGACAATTTTTAACTCCTTTGTGAATGAGAGACTGCTGAGAAAGCAGACCAGTGTCTGGCAGCCCTTTTTGGGTTGTTGATCAAACCTTTTTTTTAGCTGCTCATGAGTTCCTGATCTATGTAAGCAAATGTGTGTTAACCTTTTTAGAACTGAAATAGCATTATGTAGGACTGAAGGGACTAGCAAATGTGGAAGCAGTAGGGGTGCCTCAGGAGACAGTAAACACACGGTTCTAGTAATACAGCAGCAATTTGATTTATTATGGTAAGTTATGGAAAATTATGGTAAATTATGGAAATTTCATGGTGCTATTGACAAAAATGTTGTATTTTGGTTGTTGTATTCAGCACCCAAAATGAATTGCAGTACTTGAGCAGAATATGATGATAACTCAGAAAAGATGATGGTAACACACCAACCACTGTCAGCACCATACTACAGCTCCTGTTGGAATCCTGGCGTCTGCAAACATTATGCGTACTGACAATATCTTTTCTTGGAAATGGATACAACCCAGACTACCTTAGCCTGTTAATAGACTGACATGTTCTCACACAGTCTTAAATAGTCGTGATGGTTACGGATAGGAGGATGTATGGCCTCAAGAGGCAGTTTTTGGAGCCTTAGCCTGTCTCTGCAGGGCCTGTGGAGGGACAGAAATGAATTGCTCATTGTAGAGACTTGAAATGAAGGTTTTTACATTGAAACATTAGGAGTGTTTGAAACTACAGAAATCTGATTTGAGGCAGGCTAAAGGGTGAGTTCTGGATAAAAGCAATCTGTGAGACTGACCATGATGTGAAGCTAATGAAAAATCAGCACCCGGGAGGGAAGCAGAGGGAACAACTGAGCTCAAGATAAGCAAAGATTGAGGATCATCTACCATGAAAAATAAGGGAGGGGGCCTCTTTTCTGTGTTCTTCCTCTTGGCGATTGGGAATGAGAGCTGGGACACGTGGGACAAATAAAAGGCTGTGGGGAAACTCTTGCATTCTAAAGGGGTTTGGAATAGGGCAGTATGAAGGGTGTGAACTAATGTGGAGAGTTTTGGTTTTAGATTTAAAGCTGCAAAGCTCTTTCCCCATGGCCAGAGCCTGAACACAGTAGCATTCATTATGAGTTTGTTAACACAAGATCTTCACTGCTTTCAAACCCCGAGCACATCCCAGGGGCTGCGAGAACAAAAGTGTGGGCACCTTTGAGGCACTGCCTGTATTTGTTTACTCAGTTACAGAAGCAGGAAAGGGAGTGGGCTGTGGGCTGCCCTCTCCATCAGCCTGTTCAAGTGCGGATACAAAGTGGAAGTTTTTGTGAACACCTCTAGTGATGTGTTTTAGGAGTGAAGTCAACACCTGCTGAAGCGATGAGACAAATGCCTGAGCCTACGTGCACATTAATAGACACATCCACAGTCGTAAATTCTACGTAATGGTTACTGCCGCCATTCATAACAATATCCTAACTTCTTGCCACTGGTTCTTATTCCACATATTGGGAAAACACGGTCAACATAGTGTTTGGAGGAAAGCAAATAAGTCCATTGAAATTGGTGGGTACCACGTGGAAGAAAAGCACTTGATGAGAATAAAATTATTTGCACTGCTCCACTGTGTTGATTTGGAACAGGTCCACTGTATTTTCAGCAACTGGCAGTTTGCATTGTTGCAATTCCTTGACAAGTACAATGGAAAGATGGTGGTTTCCGGAGGCATGATAAAAGAGTGAGCCCCAGCCTTTGCACACTGCATTTTATAGTTGCATGCTTGATGTGCACAATTGGGCAGCGCTGCTTTTCTTGCCTTAATCCATTGCCTTCTCTCTCTCTCTCTCTCGCTCTTACACACACACACACACACTTCCTCACCCTCTCTCATAGCAGCAGTAGCTGCTGCAGCTCTGGCAGATCATCGGAGAGAGCACAGAAAATGAAAAGAGCTCAGCTATCCTCTTAACATTTTCCCCAAAGGATTAATTTCACCTGCTTCTCCAGTTTTGCTGATAGACTTTTTGCATTTTTCAATCCAATAAATGTGGGGTTATTTCACATTTGAAACCCCTCTAAATAGTTTTCGGGATGGACTTTTTCTCTCCTCCTCCCCCAGCCTTTTTTATGACAAGTCAGTAAATTGTGAAGTAAGCGGACAGAGTAACTGAGAGCGTGAGAGGGAGAAGACGCTTCCATTCTTTTAGTGCAGTGGGCTGAGGCAAAAAGGCCATTGTAATGGTAAATTGCACACAGAAAGGAAGAAAAGACTGATAATCAATCACAAATGAAGCATTCGTTTGGATTTTGGCAATTTGCTGGCCAATGGCTTTTAAATGTCTAACCATTTTTTTTTCTAATTTTGCCCATGTATTAAAAAACTTAAGTTTGATATACTGAGGACAGGAAGATAAATCTTAACGAAGCTATCATGACCGGAATACTTGGGAATGGGAAAAGCACAGTGCTGAAACAGCAGTAAAAAGTTGTGGTTCTGAAGGAGAAGCAGCATGCTGGAATGTTGGTGGGAAACGTCTCTAGCCCATCACCTTGGACTCCAGCTCTGAAGAAAAACTATCCATCTCAGCCGCTTCTTGTTTCGCATGTTTAGGGATGACTTGTGGTGGGCTTCTGAGGAGTTTAGTTTGCAACTTCATTAATCTGTGATTGCCCGAGTGGGTTTTGTATTTGACTGAGTATGTGATAGGACAGATGAGGATGTTAGACAACATTAACACTGGCATATCATCTTCAGAGTCCGGCATTGCCCGTAAAGGAAGATACATCTACCTGGAGGCACTGCTTCAGGGAGGCGCTCCATGGGGATTCACACTGAAAGGCGGACTGGAGCATGGGGAGCCATTAATCATCTCAAAGGTACATATATATTTTTTATTTTAAATAAAAGGCTAACAAGTTAGGAGCTGTGCCTGATTTAAAGAGCAAGAGTTGTAAAATAGCCCTGAAATGGTTTGGCACTGTGTTTGGCTTGGTTTTCAAATATCTCGAGCACCTAGTGAAGTCAGTATCAGGAGCTACCTATTTGAGCAGCACGTGAGAGCTCTCAGCATTGTTTAACTATCAAAGTACAGATTTTGTCCCACAGGAAATATTTTTGCTTTTAGAAATTGGCTCTATTTATTTCACTACACTCTCTTTATGAATGGGAGAAGGGGATTTCCTTTTCTTGAGGTGATGCAGTCATCTCATGTCATGAAATCATAGCATATCTGAGCACACTTGGTAATCCATAACAGCCTCTTCTGAATAGAAAAGAAAATAAACGCTTCTCATCACATGATGTGATGTCAGCTAATAAGAACTTTGTGTGGAGAAACAGAATAATAATAATGAATACTTATTCCTATCTGGTATGCATATACGTTATGTTAGCAGTTTACTTATGCTATGTACTTTCTACTTACTATCTTATAAGAGTGGTACGCCTTCAAGATTTGTGTTCTAGCTGACAAGGATATTTTGAGAAACAAATGAGAGAAAGTTCCTCATTCTCGTCAGAACTGAGCTTTAAAAAGTAATCAGGTACCTGAAGATGCATATCTTTAAGACAATGGGTTTTCAAAAGCATGAAATTGAATCTATGAATACTGAAATAGGTTTTACCTATGGCCCTAAAACTGTTTTGAAAATAGGATTTTGGTAATACTGAAATTTAACCTCTAGTGGCTGTTACGTTTCGCTTTTATGTTATCTGTCTGGTGCATTCTTCTTGTTTATAGTACACATTTATGTGGTGAGCTGCTAGGTGCATATGCACTCTCATCTGATCTCATTCCCTCATGTAAACTGGGACACGTGGGGAATTCAAAGGATCAGAACTGATGTCAACTGGAAGAAAATGCTGATACTCAATTTTATTCAAATCCTGCAACTGACTGTGCAAACACACTCGCATGTAAATTGTCAGTCACTTGAATAGTTCACCTGAAATAAATTACTTGTAGTTTGTGCCATCTGCATGTTGAAAGAAAAAAAGGACTTCCAATGAAAGTTCTTTCATCATAAAGGAATTTTAGAAATTTCACATATTTGTCTTTCTTGCAGGACTTCATTGGAGATTGGCATAGCCACAGGAAGCAAAACTAGCCTCTCTGAAATGGTCTTATATTTTTCATTTTGTAAACATGAGGGACTAATACTTCTGTCAGATTTTTCATTCTTTTTGGTAGCATTCTACATTTGTGAGGAAACTGAGAGTTTCTTTTGACTTTGACATTCTTTTGCAGTGTAAAAAGTGCCACCCTCCCTTTTTTTAATTGGGGGCAGGGAGGAGAGAGGAAGAGAGATGGCTCTGGCTGCTGAACATTAATTAATCTATGGGATTTGGTTTCCACAACAACGAGGCCCCTTAATGTCAAACATGCCTGGAGTGTGCGTGGCGCCACTGGGAGCTCTCTGACTTGTGCCTGCCTTCTGTGAAAAGCACTGCAAAAATGTGTATTTTTTTAAAACTTGTAGCTGATGCTAGGTTTGTGCTGTCAATGTTGACATTATGTTGCTTTGCTCATGCATTGGTGACAGCTGAAGAAAAGCTTGTGAGTAGAAGCTGTGCACTCTAGAATATGCGCAGCACCTGTAGCTGCTTTTAGGTTTCCAGTTTCAGCTGGAAAACTCATTTCTTCTTGTGTTTGAATTCTTGTGTGTGAATTCACTATGCACTCTTCAGGAAGAATCAAATCGCATATCAGTAATTAAGCTAATTCAGTATTCTTCTGGGAAGTAATGAGGAACTGCGGGAAACAAAAAATTGAACCATACTACAGGTCAGATCCTCTTGTACTTACGCAAGAGTACTAGCAGTACATATGCAGGTACAGCTCTAGGAGTGATCCAACAACAATTCTAAATAATGTTACCTATAAATATAAAAAAGGTGGATGTCAGATTTTCATTTCTGATTATTCAGAATTAAGGTAGGAATTTTATTCGCTTCAGGTTTCTTTTCTGTTCTGGCGAATAAATAATATTTACATCTGCTTAAGGATCTATTTGCATTGACAAAGTGGTGTTAAATGACCTTAGTGTTAAAAAAAATTTAGATTAAAGTAAATATTAAAGTTGGTACCTTTGAAAGCTTGCAACGTGACTTAAAACAACAGTTTTAGTCTGCTTACTATACTTCTGGCAGCTCTTTCAAGTAAGAGCAAATTACCTACAGCCTCTCAGCAAAAGTCACCTTGCTATATAGATGTGTTGCAGTGCTCCTGTGCAACAAGGCAGCTCGACTGCTTGTTGTGTATGTGGTTGAGTGCACAGACAAGCACACATAGAGTTAAACACGCTAGTAAATGCTTTGCTGAATCAGCCGTGATGCTCAGCACATCATGGAACCAAGACTTAATCAACTTGTCAGAAATGTTGGTTGTGCAGCTATCATGAATTTAGGTAGTTAAAACAGATGACCTGTATAAGCTAACGCTCTTCTTTTTTCCCTGTGGAAAGACAAGCCTGTAAGTCTCATGATGGTTACTTCAAAGTCCTCAGCACAGGCCTTTTCTGAATGTGTTTTGCCGGAGGTAGAGGACAGACCATAAATAAACTTATTACAACTGACCTGCATTTTCCCCTCTCCATGTAGGAAGGTGCTTTGACAGTCCCTTTGTTTTCCTGTCTTGTTTCTTGGCTGACTATAAACAACTCTTCACGCAAAGGCTGCAGAATCATAGTACTTTATGATTCTGGCTGTGTAGGGCATTTAAAAGAACATGCTCATTTTCAATAAAAAGAAATTTGGAAATGCTAACGCTGTCAGCGAGATGGAGATTCATGGTGTTGACTGGCCTAGAACAGCACTTTGCCGTCCTGGGAGCCTAAGGAAGTTCGCTTTGTTTTCTGGAGCTGCTGATCGGGCCGCAGTGCTTTAGGATTGTGCGTGGTATTCCTGATGTGCCACCTAAGCACAAGGTTGTGAGGGATCCTCAGAAACAAGCTTTGTGGAATTTCCCCAACATTTTATTTTGTGCCAGGAAAAGTTAGAAGAATGAGCAAAAAATGTCAGCTGGATATTCTTTTTCCCAAGTGCATGTCCAAAAATCAGTACGTAAATCAGCACGAGAATGTTAATGGTTAGCAGTGGGACAGCATCCAAAAAGATGGAGCAGAGGATGAAAATTAACAAAATGTGATTTGCCTCTTGTATTGATTCTGTGGAATTAAACACATTATCAGGGAATTGTGTAGGTGAGAATTTGAAAGGGAACTATGGTCTTACATTCCTCCTAGGGAAGAATTTCTCATTTATATGAGCTTAGAGAATAGCTGTCAATCAAATTCTTTACTTAGAACTGTTCACAGTTTCTCCCCATGTTTTGAAAGAAATAAATGTCCTCCTGAGGTGAAGAGGAAAAAGGCTTTGGTGGGAGGAGGAAAGAGACTCCAGAATGAGCATGTTATGTTAAATTTTTCCCAGCTGAGTGAACTCTGCAAATTTGTAGACCTCAAAGAATCTAGCCTAAATCTCAAGAAAATTTGCTACTTGTGGTTATCAAATATTACTTTGGCAAGAAGATTGTCAGGTTTTTATTACTTTCCTTTATGTAAAATCACAGTTTTCTTCTTCTATACTTTAGTGTTTAAAAGGTAACATGAGATTATATAAAAATGTCACTAATACTTCAGAAACAGTAGAAATGAAATCCCTAGTAATGAGCTCCACTTCTCTGTTTTCAGATCATGGTTCATATTGCTCATCTTCCTTTTTCTTTTCTTTTTTGATTGTGCCAGTTTTGTAGTTTAGAACCATGTAATTTTGGCTCCGATTTGAGGAGATTTGCTCACAGTGGAAATCTTGTTAAATAAATGGTGTCTTAACCTGGAACCAGGAATATCGTGAGAAATGCACAAGTGATTGCTGTTGATACCGAATGCTGAATTGGAACCTGATTTCCTTTGGTCTCAAAACCATAAGCACGCACAGATGAAAACGTGCATATTACTGTTTTGGTTCATCTTTTGCAGTAAGAGCAATATTACTAAAATGAAAGTGCCAACTGTTTTAGGCAGCAAAGGCAATCTGGGAACAGAAGTGTTCGTTCCCTCTTGGTTTGCTGTGAGAATTTTCAAGGTAATAAACATTATTCAGTATCAACTGTTCTGGGGCCAGGCGATCTATTTCAGTGGTCACTTTCTCATTGCTACACACAAACCTTTGGAATAGCTTTGGTTGTTACAGGCCTCTGAAATGTGCTTTTATTTTGAGCTCCATGTTGATGATATTAACAAAAGAGTTGTTTCTCTTGCCTAAGAATTAAGGCATCTAAAGCCTCCTTTCTCGGATAGCAGCTATGTGGGAACACTTTTCACATGCTGTGCTGCAGTTCATCGGTTCCCTGAACTCAAAAGGATAGGTCATTTACAGGGACCTCATGCCAGAAGCATGACACAAACTCTGAGGTTTACCTCTCAGCAGGGATGTAGGAAGCAAAAAAAGTTTAATAATAATAGGAATAGCTTGGGACAGAGCCTGGGAAATAGTCCTGAATTCTTGTAAGGTGTTTAGACCTTGTTAAGAGCCCGATCCAGCTTCTGGGGAAATGAATAGCCCTCTAGCAGTCAGTGCATACAGCAGCTGGATCAGACTGTCCTCCACAAGGCCCCCATGCCTGTGCTGCTCCTATAATATTTTTGTTGGTGATGCCTTGCTCACCTCACCTGAGTGAGCTCATAGAGCATTTAGTGACACACAACGAGAATCATTCCAGCAGTCTTGACAAAACAAAACCCAAAAGGCCATTTTTTGATTTGTTTGTTTGAAACTTTCCGTGTTTATTCTCTTTGGGCTAGACATAAGACTTTATTTTTCTCATTACTGCCCTAGAATAGATTAGGGCCTCTGTGTTGTTAATATTTAAAAATGCTCCTTTTCATTATTTATCTTCCAATGTGCTACAAGTGGGTTGATGAACAGATCCATTTCAAAGCCATAAGCAGCTTGTTGCACTCATGCCTTCTTGCAGAGCGTTTAGGACCGTAGATAAGGATGCTGTGTATAATATGGCAAGTCCTTATAAATGTGTTCTTCATGCGTAAGGACAGAACAAGAATGGTATGTAAAAAGCAAGAGACCAGCACTCAGGTGGTTCTTAACTACATCAGTTGACAGGGCATGGAGAGCTGGCATGTTATTCCTTCAGTTCTTGTTTTCAAGGGGGAAAGCAGTCAGTGGGCAGTGGTTTGCCTAGGACTAAACCGTAATGTGATTGCTTGTGCTTGGTCTTAGTCCAGAGGCAGGCAGGAGGGTGTCCTGTGAGCAGAAAGCAGCTCTGCCTGGCGTCCTCTCTGGATTGTAGTAAAAACATTAAGGACCAAATCAGCTTGGACAACAGAATTGACTGCTTCCCAATTTCCTTCTCCCTGTACCCCCGGCATATCCTTTACATTTTGCATTGGAGAAAGGTGTGATGGTCTGCTGGTGAGCTTGTTGTGCAAAATAATCCTTCTGCCAGGCTGGTAATAGACAAGACAGGTGCCTGATCCCGGATGACAGGGAAATGTGGATGGGTGGGTGTTTGCTTTCAGAGAAGAGGGGAACCGATGCTGTAATTGTTCCAGAAAGCAGAAGGCAATTCCTCACTACTCTTCCCTGTTTCTCAGGGCTCAGATTAGGGCCTCACCAAAGACTGCTGATGCCAGCACTGGGGACAGGATCATCTACCTTTTCTTAAAGCTAGGGAATTGCTCGATGAAAAGGCTTCTATTGTTAGCCCCCTCCATTAGGCTGCCAATCGTTCCCTAGCACAAAAAGACTTCTGTTCAATGCCACAGCACTGAATTAGCAATTGCAGACAAACCGACTGACTGATGGGAGCAGTGGCTTGCTAGGCACTGGTGCTGCCCCAGCCAAGGCAGTAGGAGCTTTTCAGACTGCAGATCTGCTGTCTGATGGGGCCAGTTGGTCTGTGATTCATCACGGTGACCCCATCTGCTGGGACTACCTTGGCTGTCCTGATTAACAAAGATCAGCACAGATGAGTTCTGAGGTTCACAGGCAACTCAGCCATGTGACTTTCATGAACATGCATGCAGAATAAAATTACCCTTGGAAATGTCACACTTGCATGCAGAGTAGAGACAGACTGACAGGTGTCTGTTTCCACTTGGCCAGTCTTGCTTTAGGTTACCTCCTTACCAGAGATGAACCCATTCTGCATAGTTTCAGCCCAAGCCCACAGAAATCCCTCCTCAAAAAGACCAAGTTTGCACTACTGTATCGCAACTTTGTGAGTTGCGGAAGACTGTGTAGTGTAACATCCTTCAAAGTCATAACAAAGTGTGAGAGACAATATATTTTCTTCTCAGGTTCCTGGACAGAGAGGAATCACGTGTAATTAAACACAACATGTAATCCTTCGGGTCAGTAAATAGAGCCTTCATCAGTCCTGCCCTGGCTTTAGCTTACCTGAAAGAGATTAGTCAGAAAAATGCCATATATCCTTGTTCGCTTAGCTGTAGCAGGTATAATCAGAGTTAAAGTTTACACTGATCCTAGAATGAGAACCAGAGAATGCACTCTTTAAAGCGGTGTTTGGGCAGAACAGATGGTTGCTTGTGAAAGGCTTCACTAAACTCAACCTTTCCCACGTTTCTTGGGAGCTCAAGGCATAGAAGGAAAATCCATCATCAATGACATGGCTGGAGCTGAGCTAATCTCAAATTTCATCAGTACTTCCTTTCAGGATCTTTTGATAAATCTCCAAACTGTGAAGCATGAATCCAGCATGGATCTGTTTTGTAGAAAGTGCTCAAACTTGGGGGGGGGTGGGATCATTGAACGTGACAATAAGTTGAACTGTAATCGGCTTGCCAACAAACATTGGAAATCAAAGAAAAAATGTACAGAGTCCTTTGGAAATACACTGCTGAACCACAAAATCTTTGCCACTTACTTTTGTCTAGCCAAAGCCTTGAGGAGATCACCATCTGATGGCAGCAAAGAACAGCCAAGACCTGTGTCAGATAATCCTAAAATGTGTTGGTGTCTGTCAACCCAGGAGGCAAATCTCTCTTTCTCACTTGAGAGTTGAGTCAGTAGGCTTTGGATTTGAGCACAAACAAGAGGAACTGGTGGGCGTTCTGCCATCAATCTGGAGGCTGCAGGCTACATTTCTGGTCCTGCTTAGGGGAGGCTTTCGTTTTTGATCTGAACCTACTTGCCTTTATGTGTGGAACAAGGAATATCCAGTTAATAATACAAAAACACAATTCAGCATCAGGACTAGCTTGTCCGTAGGAAGATCTTGTCATCCTCCAGCTGCCCAGCACCCAGCCCTATCAACCTCACATCATGGATTTCTTCTATGAAGTCAACAGTGTGCTCTGCACTGTGAATGCCTGCCAGTGTGGGGACTGAAGAGGACAAAGCCTGCTTAGTCCGTGTGAGATGAGGAAATTGGAGCCTTGCGTGGCCCAGACTACCACACACTAGTGACGGAGCTACGTGTTGCTAGATAGTTGGAGCTTCCCTGAAAACTTTGCATTGTTGGAGCAGGATGCTTGTGTCTGTGTGCCAGATGAACAGAATTTAGGAAGTGTACACTTTAAATGCACTACATATGTTTTTCTTTTTCCTTATAATCTCGACTCACATAGGCTGTCATGCCTGTGTTCGTGTCTCACCCAAAGGCTTCCTGTCTCCATATGTCCACTTAAAACCCTCAGATTTGGCTCACTTACCAGGTCCTTGTTTTTGAAGGAGGTACGGGCTGCATGACTTCAGATGGACTTGCCAGAACCCCAGCTCTTTAAAGAGACAGTTCAGAAGTTGTTAAATGCTGGGAAGCATCTTCCCCCTGTGAAAATACAGTCTATATCTGTGTATCATATTTTGCACTCCTAGTGAAAAAACACCTTCTTAATTAAGTTTGTTTTATGTAAGAGAGGAGTATGTAGTGGAGTGTATGTTGTGTAGTGGAGATTCGTTCATGTGGCTGAGCTGGGAAGAGATTTCTGGTCTTCCCGTTTTCAGCCACGCACTGCCTAACTCTGTTTCCACAAGTCTTGTTACTTTGCCATGAGCTTAAAATAAATAAATAAATGATTCCAGGTTTCTCGGTCAATTGAAATTAGGAAAAGGACAACAGGAACAGACAAGACCAGCTTATCCAGGACACAGCTTGTTAACATCCTAACTGGTATTCAAGCATAATACTAATTTTTCACACTTGCATTAAAAAATCCCGCTGAAAAAAATAATTCAAACCTCAGTGAAGAATGATTCCTGCTGATAAGAAAATCACTGTGCTTAAATTCATTAATAGAATAGGCTGTGGGATACATTTCAAAGCACAGGGTGAGAAATAAGCTCCCAAATCCCATTAAGAAATAACAGGATTTATGTGCATTCCTCCCATATATTAACTTTCCCCTCTGGAAACATCTTGTGCTGAGTTGGTGCCATTTTTCAGGCAGGTGCAGTGTTCTGCAGTTCCCACAGACCCCTCCAGATAATCTGCCGGCCTGAAAGCCATTCCCTATTCTCACTCAAGAATGGGGATTTTCTGACGTGCCGGCGAATGACGGGTTTGGCTGACAAATGTCATAGTTCCATGATCTACAGGGTTTCAGTCACACATTCTGCAGTGCTGCCCTAAGCAGTTTTGTCCTGTCCGTCTTCACAGTTAAAATGTTTCAAGTACCAGGCAATAGGGATAGAAGAGATGCTGTTTTTCAATAGTTATTAGCAGCACTGCATCATTTTCTGACCTTGTCATTATGACTTATGATGCTGAAGTCTTCAGGCAATTGGTCTTTATTATCCGTGGGGTCAGCTCTTGTTAGCACTGTTATAGGTTTTTTTTGCCTTTCCAGTGAAGTCTACTTCCTGAAAATCATAGAAAATATGCCAAATCTTCACATTTGCAATTACTTAGAAGGGTTTTCATGACTTTTTGCTTTTAGAAGCATAGATAAATGCAAAATGTCAAATCACATGAAACAGAGATAAGAGTATTATGGAAATACCTGCTGAAGAAATGGCAAACAGATCGATTTCAGTGTGCAAAGCAGAAACAGTTTCATGGAGCAGAAAGAGGCAAGAAGGGCCTCCAGGATCCGTGAAGATGACGTGTTGTGGCATGTTTATTTCAGAAGAATTGAAAGAGCATGCAGTCCACTGCATGTTGCAAAATAATTCCTAACACCTACTGAGAACTACTGATTTCTGATGAGGTGTTAACATAGTCATACAGAAGTATTTTTCTTTGTGTTCTGTTCAGCTTGTAATCAATATTTATTTTTTTCTACCAGTGCCAGCAAGCCACAGTTGACAACTAGGACCCCTTTGTGCTATTTATAAGTGCAATAAAAATTAACTCAGGGGATTCCAAATGTATAGTTATAATACAGTCACAAGACGCAAATATGAGAAAAATAAATACAGTAATGGGTGAAGGGTGAAGCAAGGGTGAGTGGATCTGCAAATGCATCAGTGACTTTACTGCCTCAATAATTGTTGCTTGGAATTTTGTTATGTAACGTTGGACTTAGAGATGTTTGCAGTGGCACGTAATTGTCAGAATAACTGTATTCCTGGAAACTTGTGGTAGTGCTGGATCTGTTATTACTATTTTTTTCTTCTGTTAAAATATGCATTATTTAAATGAATGCTTTGTTCAGAAAAGTGGATTTCTCCCTAATGTCAGAGCTCAGATTTTTATGTATTGATCAATGACCTAACTTGCCAGTGGACTGAGAGAGAGCCACATTACTCAAATGCAGTCTCATAGAAACTGGGAAATGAGCTGATGGAATTCAGACCAAAGATCTGGCTGTTTTCCAGGAGCAAATACATGGCAGAACACGTTTCTAGTTTCAAGAGAGAGACTTGAAACAGAGAAAGAAATGAGAAACATTTGGACAGAGAAGGGTGGGGTCTTGGGGGGGATCTTCATTTTATCAATGATGCCCCCTCCTCCCTCCTGCCCTGCTTCATTTCATGTTTGCCTGAAATCAGTTGCCAGTGTTTGCTGAATAGCGTCAGCACAGAAGGGATGCAGCCACTGACCTGACTATAAGGCAACAGCAAAAGGTTAGTAGAATTAGTCTTGTACTGCAGACTTGTATTAATAGTTGTATTGTGGTGGTGTTGGCACAAACTCTGCAATTAAATAAGTTGTTGGCACTCTTCCCTAGGTTAAATTACTACCACTGTTCCCCCATGCTTGCAAGTCAATGAATACAACACTTTTGGGGAGGCAAGTTCAAACATTTTTTGTTCTTCTGGGATTCAGCACAGTTCTGATTTCAAGCTAAGAAGTTTCTGCAGGCTTTCCAAGTACACCTCTTGTTGTTATGTCTCTGCAGACAGCCCATGCAAACTAATGCTGGAGTGACTAGGCTGGGAAGGAGGTGGGTGAGGGGGAAAAACACAAGACTGGTGTAGAAATGAATGCCCTTGGAAGGGGCTTTCACTTTCTCTTATCCCCAGGCCTGTGGATGCTTCTTAGCACCAGGCTGTTGTTGTAGAGGATTAAGTTGCCCTCACAGCTTCATGAGCAGCAACTTAACCTCTTTGTCAGCCACAGGCACAGCGGGGTATCCCCGCCTATCCCTGCCCCACTGTGCAAAGCAGCCGCTTTTTCCAAACCAAGGTCCTCTTCTTGCTCCAGCCGTAGTCAGTGGCAATTGGGTTTGGCCAAGGGACCCAGGCACCCTTCTGTGCTGTTCTGCAGGGGATGCAAAGAGTAGTACACCTCCCCAAGGCTGCTTGCCAGAAAACTTCATATTTGTGATTTACTGACACTTTTTTCTACTTTGGGAAAAGGAGTCCTTGCACTTCTTCACAAGTCTGTCTCTAATTTACTCTAGCAGGCAGCACCTATGTCCCCATCTATTAGCAAGGAGTAGATCTAAAAATTGTTCTTCCCATGCACGTCATAGCTTTGTTGTTGTACAGAGTTTTCACTAAGGCTAGGGAGTCAGCTGCAGTCTGACTTCCTCTCGTGACCCACATAAAGACTAAGGGTAAGATGCAGTCTAGTCCCCTGGGGTTGCACGCTGTGAACAAAAGACCTGGAAGTGCTTCTTTCTCTAGGTCCTGGTGGCTGGTGTTGAAAGGCAGCAAGACTGGATGGAGACCGTACTCTGTACGAGTTGAGAAACTTGTACATATAATGGTTTTTTAAAAAGGGAAGACTGGCAGCATACAGAAAAATGATTAGGGAGAACCTTAATGTGTGTTTTCCTGAAGGCTGGCTGTTATTTAATCAGTTATCAGACATTAATAATGAACTGTGTTTGGAAGTTTCCCTGTCCACCAATGACAAAATCTTTTTGTGGCTTATATCAGTGTTTAATGGGGATTGATAGAGAGTGAGCCACTGGCACATCAATAGAACTGGGAGAGTTAGGAGGAGAAGCAGAAACAAAAGTGCACTTGAGTGACTCTGCATCTCTGTGACTTCTTGTGTATCTCATCAGCTGCTTAAACAAAAGGTTCCTCTGCTGGTTGGAGCTGAAGAGAACCAGGGTAAGCATCTATTGTTCTATATATTTTATTGTTCTTGAGCTGTGATCTTGTCAGCTCGCATTAACTTAACAGGCTGGACTGTGTCAGTCCTTGGACGGGAGACTTTGAAAGCAATGGGAAATGACACAGAGTGGTTCAGTGCATAGCCTGTGCCCTCTGAGTCACTGCTGAGCCACTGACCCGTCAGACTTTGAGGTGGAGAGGGTGTGATAGTCGTGCTCTGTGAGACGTTCAGGCTTTTGGAGATGAGATATAATAGAAGGTCAGTCAGTGGCATATTTTAGTAGAACAAAGGTGTGATCCCACGAGCCAAAGTGTTGTTGGGATAAATTGTATACCAACTGCAGCGCCATCTTCTTATTTTTCCTTCATCTAGAGCAGGTAAGGGTGATGGCAGTTGGCTGTTGTGAGATATTTTGGTTGCAGATGGCAGTGCTTGTGGTGCAATTGGTATATTTATATATATATATATGGAGGGGTCTATCTGCTGAGTGTGCTTATAGTTTGTAATCCCATGAAGTGCCAGGATGCAATAAACAAACCAACAAACAAAAATTTCAGAGTTCAGTCAGAATAAACTTTGGAATATAGAATTGAAAGGTAATACTTAACTGGATTTAGAGGGGTCTGCACAGAACAATTGCATGCTCTTCACTTAAATCAGTGCTTAATAGCGATAGAGCAAGCTAGCTGCTAGCACACAAAATAGAAATGTGAGAGTTAGGGGGAAAGGGCTAAAGAAAAGACTTCATGCTGGTTTAGTGTGCTCACAACATTTGGATAGTGACAGCATACAGTTGGAGCTTAGTTAGGAGGGCTGCCCCAAGCATCGGTCATCTCAATTTTAAACCTTCTTTGTAATTCACAGGAAGCTGCAGCCTGCCCTTGTGCTTTTTTGCAACCTGTTGTAGGCCAAGCTCAATACAACAGTGAGTCTGTCTGCTTTCTTTAGCATAATTTGAAAATGGTGAATGGAATTTAATCCAAGTGCCAGTGTTGTACAGCTCCCTACATCTGTGGGGTATCATTGGCCGTCTTCTGTAGCAGTACCTAGAAATTTGCAAAGCAAGTTTATTGTGCCAGAGGGGGTGTTCGAGCAGTTCAAGGTGTGAACGAATACACTTTCTAAAAGTTGGTAATCTGGGAGCTAGGTAAGGAGGCCCAGGGGTAGAAAGACACCTGTATGCACATGAGAGATGGCGCCTTTCCAAACTCTGCATATTCCCACAGACTCCCCATCCAAAACAAAAAGAAGAAGATGGACAAAAGGAAAATGTGGTTGTCTCATAGCTGCTCAACAGGCAAGTCTGAGATCCTTCTGGCAAGATCAACTGAGGCTGAATTCATCATTGTTTGCCCTGTGTCACCCAGCTGGTCGGGTCAGAGAGCTTCTCTGACCTGAGCCCACAAGTGATGGACAGGTCTGTAGAGGGCATTATCACAACATAATCACATGAAATGAAAGGAAAGGCATGTGCCTTTCTTAACTTCCTCCCCCCCTGTTCACCAAATCTTTAGGATAATACATCTTTTCTTATTTTGCTCTGAATTAATTAATGCTTCTGTTATGTAATAAGGTTTTCACAGCAAAATATGGCCTGGAGAGTAGTGGTGGAACTTTTCCAAAGATCCACAAAAATCTGGAAAGATTCTGTTGCACTGTTAAAGGAAGCATTAATCATGGTCAGAAATATTTCCTGCTGGCTTGTAGTGTGCTCTCTGGTTTCCCCTGTCCCTCAGGCACTAGTGGAAATTCCAGCTGACAAAGAGCTAGATTTTTTGTGGGTTTATTTGCTTTTTTTTCTCCTGGTTCAAGTTAGCTATTTTGGTTTTGGAGTAGAACAGAGGGTCTGTAAATTCTTAGTGGCATTACTGCTCTTGCCAAAACAAGAAGCCAAGAAGAAAAATGCTGAAAACCCAAAGGGCCTGATCAGGAAGAGACCAGAGGAGGAATTCTTTTGGCCTGAAGATTTCAAAATTCCTTTATCATTTTGTTTATCTGTGTACATGTGTGTTGCTTGGGTGAGGGAGAGCGTATGGGGAGACACGTATTTGGAGAAGGTGGTGTTATGAGTTTGGTTGTTTACTCAGTTTTATAGTTTTTATTTAGTCACAGCATGTTAACCATGGGGTGAAAAATAATCTCTGATATGCATAAAGCTTAAAGAACATAGAACTATGAAATCTTTTTGATTTCGTGGCCCATATAAAGAGGCTAATTCTTATATACCCTGAACAAAATCTATGGCAAGACAAAAAGAAAAGAAAAATCTTGGATGTTGGTGTTGAACTGTAAAGCTTTGCCTGACCCTTTAAAACAAATGACAGGTGAATTTGAGATGAAAACAACAACTGAAAACAAAACTGAAATAAGCTGCTATAAAAATGTCCACGTTAAATGTTTCAACCCTTTCAAAATAACCTGTCATCCCTGCCTTGCAGGGATCAACACCATGGACTGCATTTAGCCTGCTTGTGGAAGCAGCCTTGTTCTTGCCGCTCAGACTCAGCACTGTTGTTACTTGCTAAGTGGTGATGCCCTGCTCTTGTCAAAATGACTTTCAAAGTAAAGCACGGCTTGAACATGGATGAATTTAGACTTCATAGAACCTGTGAATGACATTCCTTGCTATCTTTGTGGCTTATTTTGATATTTTGTCTTCTAGTGAAAAAGAGCTGAAACTTGCCAGGATCCTCTTTCAAAACCTGCTTAGACGTGCAAGGGATATATTATGCTCCTAGGAAAATGTAGGTAATGAGGTAGAATTGTCAGGAAGGAGTGGATGTGGTAATATCCCTGGATATTATTCCAGTGCATTTTATATTTCTGATGCAGTTGTGATGCTTCAAAACACATCTTTTATCTGGGCATGTAATGACATCCACTGGTTTATGTGGTTACTCTTTTTTTAAAAAACAAAACAAAAAGCAACAACAACAACAATTGTGTTGTGTATAGGAGCAATAATGATGGCTGGGAATCGCCCTATGTATAGATGGAGCTGACAACAGTAGTTTCTGGGCTATGACCTTGAGGAAGTGTGTCTCAGATCAGTAGTTCTCAAACATGTTCACAAACGCCTCAAGAACTGGCACAGCACATCCTGCCTGGGTTCTGCTCCCCCTGCAGCTCGCTGTATCTCCTCCAAGCACAGCATTGCTGTGAGGCCATGAGGAGCACTCAGATATTGGCCAGTGACATGTGGCCTGTGGCCAACGGCTATATTAAATTAATAATAGGAGGGATAATGGCAGTCAGGAAAATCAACACTGGCTGACAAATGTAGACTTGGTTTCGTTATGCAGCATTGTTAGCGTTATTCCAGTGTGAGAGGTGTCAGCAGAAGAATCTGAAAACACAAAGTCATTCAGGATTGCAGGTTATTGTTTCCTGGTTTCATACAAAGAGCTTTTTTTTTTTTTTTTCCTTTTTTTTTTTCCCCTGAGAGCATCATATTTCTGCTTGCAAGAAATACTGATTCATTTCATCCTTGGCTACTGACACACTTTTACAATGGATAACAAAAAATGTTTTATGGGCCCCTTTATCCACTGTAGTCTGTGAAGTAATATGAATCAAACAGGGATTAGTCAACAGGTCAGGGATACAGGTGAATGAATCCTTTGATATTTTTGCAGTTGTGTAGCTTTATTTGTGAGGCACCGCTCATATTAAGGAGAAACTGACTTTTAATATTTTTCAATTACCAGTGATACTAAAAAAAAAGGCAGTTTGGGCTCTTCCAAGTGGCATGTTACTTGAAAGAACAGGGATCTCCATGTGAGTGGGGGCCTCATGAACAGCCGGTACTGATAGATAATATTCACAGGATAAATATTGACTGATTTACATTTTGGATGTGTACGCTGTGTGCTGTGTAGAAAAACATTCTACACTGGTAGGCATTATTCTCTCTGCTTGATGTACACCTTGCAAGCCGAGGACTGGAAATGACTTGTTCAGTGTCGAAACAGTCAGTGTCACCTTCTCTAATCTTTAGACTTGTTTGCAATTGAGTACCTGCTGGCAGAGATCTATGCACCAAACCCCTGTTTAGAGTATCAACTCTAGTGCAGGAGATAATTATTTTTCTTTTATTGAGCACCAGTGGCTTGCAATTTTCCCTTCATGTGTACCCTGGAAGACATCTCTGAAAATAACAGTGGGTGTTGGGACAAGCGAGTAAATACTCAGTGAGTTTTTGGAGACTGTGGCAGTCTCTGATGGAGAGGATTGTGATAGTGGGATGTACAAAACGATCTGTTGCACAACCCAAAAAAGCATTGCCATCTAAATAGAGGATTGATGTGCTTTCTGTCCTCGTGTGTTGGGCATGTTTGGCTGCTTAGCAAGTCGAATAGACTTGCTGTTATTGTACAAGTCCTTTCTGTGATCCAAACTGGGGAATCTAGTCAGCTTCCTCTGGGATTTCTCATACTTCTTAACAGCATAGTACCTATTGTGTGAAGTCTTAGATGAACCACAGGTATGGAAAGAGGAAGATTACTTATGAAAGTAATTCTTACATGTTCCATCATTTATTTGAAGTCAATGGAGATTCTGTTGCCACATAGGGATTTAAATATTGGCAAAGGCCTACAGTCTTCATAGCTTTGTATTATCATACCTAAAGGGGGTTGCTTTCTACATTTCTGACTCCCCAGAGTGCATCTTTGGGGCACACACTGCAACAAAGATCTGTGTGTCCTGCTACCCCTTTCTTTCCATAACCAGATTAAGGAAGATAAACGTACACTGTCTTATACGTACCTATCTAAATCATTTGGCTGTAAACAGTGCGGCATTGTCAAGGCATGCTTGGGAATGATCATGCAAACACAACACTGCAAAGCAACTGTGCAAAACAATTTTTAGCAGCCGTTGTCTGAGACAAATCCATGAAATATTTTCTGTAGCATAGTCATCTGAGGCTCTCCTTGGCCATCCATAAAACACTGACCAGTTAAGATGCCTATTCTATCTCTGTGTTGCATTGCCAATAATATTGTACCCATGTATTGAACTGCCAAAAATCTACAGGGAAGAAAGATAGAGGAAGAAGGTATTTCTCTTTCCTTATTTCTATTGGTAACTGGAGCTAAGTGAAAAATGGATTTTCAGGTCACTGGATGTTAAAGAAATACTCGCAGTTGATCCAGATGCTTTGTTTCAATAACATCCCCTTAGCTGTGATGATTCACAAAAATAACTTGAGCTAGTAAATCAAAGCAAATAATAAAAATTGAATTTAAGCTGAAAAACTGAAATGTTTTAAAAATAATGAACTTGATAGTGTTTGGGGGGAGCTGTTTTGTCATGTTATTTCAACCTTGCTATTTCAGCTATTCCAAATATTATCCCAAGTAACTGCTAAGACTTCTCTCTAAATCTAGGGGTAGCACTAATCCAGGGAAAGAGGTTTTGGTAGCGTTAGGCCTTGTCAGAGCAGCTTGTGGGAGTGAAGCAGCTTTTCTTAAAGCTGGCGTATTTATAACCACCTAGTACTTCTGTGCCAGTATAAGCTTTTGCCTTTGCACTAGGTTCACGCACGTGCACTCCACCTGCACTGGTGCTGTATGTGTGTGAGAGTGGCGCAGGCATCCCTCGTCTCTCCCCTGGCTGAGGTAGAAGACGAGAGAGCTGAGGACCCATGCTGGCTCTTGCCATGTGTTTTGCCATTCTTTGGTCAGTTTTGTGTGACCTGCTCCGCAGCCACATAGCTCTGTGTGTGGCTGCACTGTGCACTTTGTGCTCAGCAGCTGGGTGCTGCTGGTTTCTGTCACCCTGGCAGAGCCTGCTTTGGAAGTAGGAGCTACCTGGGTGCTGGCACTCCACAAGTCCCTCCAGCAGCGCGCAGCAGTGTCAGCCAGAAGGTGGTGAGACTTGGTGTTTCTGCTGAACCTTCTCAGCTAAATGTTGAGATGGCTGTAATTAATTCCAGGCAGGTGAGTTATCACCCGCAAGGGCTGCGTACCTCCGCAGGGCTCAACGTGGCTGAGGGCTCATCGCGTTTAACAGACTCGGCCAGCTCTAAGGTTAACTGAGGACAGCTGCTGCATACAGGACGTTGGTCTGCTCCACTGTGGCCTCGTGCGTCTCCTCCCCGGGAAACATGGCAACAGTCAGAGGGATGTTTGAGAGGAGGATGGGACTGCAAGCCAGACCTCTCAGGGAGCTGTGCGTGTGTGTGCTAATGAGGCCCAGAGGTGATGCCAGCCAGCTCTCTCAAAGTGCGGTTTGCACATGAGTGCACCAAGAATGCACCAGCTATTCAACGATAATAAGTTTTTAGAAGCACACGTTTCTGACCATGTCAAATTTTGTACCCCTTCAGCTGCTAAAATCTGTGGAATTTGACACTGGGGAAACAATCACATGCAAGAAGAACTTGTACAAAGGGGAACTCATGTTGCTTCCCAGCTAGAGCCTGAGCAGTTGATTGGCTTTTCTAACACAATATCACACATTTATTCCTAAAGCAAGATTAAAACTTTAGAAGAAGAAAGATTAGTCAGCAAGATTAGAAAACATTCTTAGAGAGTTATATTAACCATAAAGAACCATCTGCTCTCTACCACTGCAAAAGCAAAAACAGATTTTTCTTCCACAGTTTTGGATGGTAGATTTCAACAAACGCACAAATGGGACCTAGTCTGTTCTCAGCTCAAAAATCCCATTATCTTCTCTAAAGTATTACTCATGTGGGTAAGTATAGTATGTTTAAGGGCAGGGATGGGGTGAGCAAACAGAAGAGAATCATGTTCATAGATGTCTTGGTGTCCAGGTACACCGAACAACACCAGAAGATACTGATGTACCCATGGGGTGCTCACACTGAAGTGACAGAAAAAACGTGGCTTCTTCTCAACTGAAGAAAACTGCTGGAAGCAAAATCATTCCTTCCACAGAAGATCATTGTTGAGAGAGGCTCAATGGCATCAAGGAGGGAAAATGGAAAGAAGTGGCACCTAGGAATGAAAAGAGTTTTGGGATCAGGATAATGCTAAAAAAGGAGAAAAGAAAACTTGAACCCAAACTGCGCAGACTTCCTTTTCATTGGGTCGCTTTCTATTTACTTTGGCTAAAATTCACATACCAAAGGCAGAAGAATTCCCCGCTCAGGTGGGATGAACAGGCTGTTTCAGGCCTGAGCTGGTGTAAATCAGCATGGTTTCACTGACATCAGGAGGCTAACCCTCATGCATGTTGCTGGGTCACCTTTTTCTTACGATTAACACCATCCTCCAGCTCATGTTGCAGCTGAGTGATGCTCATTCCTTAGTTTAGTCAGAAATGCTGCTGGGGTTAAGTAGCCCCCTGATTTGGGGGAGGTCGTCATTGCACTAGGAACAAGGTGTCGTCCTTCTTTGGGAGGAAAAAGCACTTAGATCGACTCTTTTCTGTCCACCTTACCTTCCTGAATGAAGTATTAAGTACAGGAGATGAACGTACTGAAATCTCATTTCCCACACTTCTGGTCTGATATCAGTTTACTACAATAACCGCTCTTGGAAAAACAAACATCAGCTCAGAAGAAGGCAAACCACAAAATACAAAGAGATGAAATATTAAGGAAGTTGTGAGAAGTCACTTGAGCTTCTACAGTAGCACTTAACTTTCTCACCCCAAGGGCTCAAGTGAGATGGACGGAGTTGCTGAAACTCATTAACCATGGAACCATTGTTCATTTTAAGCTTTTCCTGCAAGGTGATTGATACTTCAAAACTGTGTGGGAACTGAAGGGACACAAGGAACAAATAATAAAAGTGAAACCAGGTTGTAGGCCTGATCCTTTCCCCACTGTGGTTTTGTGCAGTTTAATTCCTGAGCAGAATGGGTTCAAGGGAATGTGCCCCGTGGAGCCTGTTACCCAAATCTGGATACACCTCTTGTCCCCTCTCACACCATCTTCTGTCTTACTTCTCTTTTGGGGCTGGAAGAGACTCCAGCAAGCTGTAAAGGATCAAAGAAAATGTGAAGGTTTGCCACGACAACCTTTCTGTCTTTAACATTGGCTATGTAAGGTGTGTAAATTATAGGGTCAGGTCTTGCAATAACCTTCTGTTTATATAGCATCATTCTCGTGCGAAACACTGCTGAGCCCCCAGCGTTACACCACCAGGGTCTGCTGACACGTGGGAGGTGCATGACAACTGCAGACACTTCCAGGGGCAGGAGGTGATAAGGTGATGGTTGTAGGTGGTGGGTCCTGAGACTGAAATGAACACAGGACTTTTTGAAGTGTTTCTTGTGAGCATGGTTGAGTTCCCCAGACCTACCAGGGTCGTGGTCCAAACAAAAGTGGAGAACAGTGACAATATTTTAACGGAGAGTGAGTCAAGTGTAGCAGTAGCCCTTCCTTCCCCCTGGCGGCAGCACTGGCTGTGAGGCTGCCTCCTTCCCCTGCACAGCTTCCTCCAGCTCGCTGGCAGGGCCTGGGGGAGGGGGCTCTTTGCACTCCCACAGACTAAATCTTTGCACTGCTCTAAAGAGGCAGCTTTTATTCTCTGCCTGAGGCAAGTATTTACCTAAATCTGTCTTTGTTTGAAGTCTTTAGTCTAACCTGGTCACCTTCATTGCATACAGGATGCTGGGTTTTGCTGAAGATAACCTAAACCTGCTGTCCTCTGCCCTGAGTTCTTGTTTTGATCTTTTAAGGCATTTACTATTTATTGCTCCTCCTTGCACAACAGGGGCTTTAGAGGTAGGGCTGCTCAGTGCATCTGTGAGGGGCATGAAGAGCCCTCAGGGTGATGGAAATCTCTTGAAACTGTCCTGTGGTGAACCTGGAAAGAGTCAGTGAAATGTCAGTCGCGTTTCTTCTGCGGCGCACTGACGTAACTGAAGCGGAATTTGGTTCTAGCTGTCTGTGATGGATGAGCATTGTTATCTGCCTGGAGATGGCAAAGTCATCTGAGGACAGCCCTTGGGATTTGGCCAACATCCCAAATCTGTGCTATGGCAGCAAAAGACGGCATTTTTTCATCTGAGCTGCTTCTCTCCCAGCAGCAGGAGAATGACCTCTTCCCCGCCTGACACACCTTCACTTCTGCCTCCCCTGTCTTTTCCAGGCCACAGCTGTACTTTGAATTAGCTGCTGATGGAGGAAAGAGAAGTGAGAGCTGTGGCTGAGCTACAAAGAGGGGATTTTTCATAGAACACAGAGGCCAGACCTTGGGAAAAGGTCTGTCTCTCTATGGGGTTGGATCTGAATGACCCTGCTCCTTCTTGGGTTAGGAGGAGATGGTTTGAGCTTATTTCAGCACGCTGAGACTGTTCTTTCCCCAGATGAAGACAGAGCCCTGAATGGGTAGGTGGGAACTGGAGCAAAGTGGTTTGGGTTGGAAACAGGGAAGCTGACAGACTGCCACTGTCAGCTAGGCTGGGCTGGTTCACAGGCAGTGAGAGGCTCACTGGATCATGCTGTCTGGGGGGTGTGGGAAGGTATTGATAAAGTGGAATTCATTTCTGCTCACAGAAATAAAAAATGAGAGTCTTTTCCTGTGAGTACAGAAGAGAAGCACATCTGATGCTGAATAATCATGTGACCTTTTCTTAGAACCTGGGTCATTTTTGCCTCCTTCATCGCTCCCATGAAACCTTCCTGATTAATCAAATTCATCAAATATAATCCAGGTAGGAATGATTTCCAGAGGGCAGAGCTTTAGCTGATGTAAATCAACACATTGATGCTAGTGGAATGACACGAGGCTCTCCCCTGAGAAATAGGCCTGTGTTTTTCTTTCATCCTTTATTTCTTTGGAGTGAGTAATGTGTCCCTAAGGTACAAAACTAATTATTGTAGGCATATTGCTGTCTGAAAAAGGAAAGGCTCAGAAATTCGGGTAGGCAGTGTTAGATCTAAAGCTCAGGAATAATGTTCAGCGAAATACGGGAAAAAAATAATCTAGCTGTCTTTTTGAACCAGGTCCTTTGGAAACTTTACTTGCCTGGTTGCAGCGGGAGTTTAGTGCCTTGCCCTGCTTGCTGAGGGATGCTGCCAGCGAGAGTAGAGTGGGATGTCCCGTTGTATTTGTTCTCAGAAAGCTTGCTTGTGTGGACGTAAATTCAGCAGAAGGAAAACAAGATTAGGAGTGACGCCATCTTGTAGCAGTATTTCATGTACTGCCTCAGCAGTGCACTCAGCCTCTGAACTGACCTTTCAGAGAGGAAGAGTCAGTAGGAAAATGACTGCAGAGAAACTAATAAATGCATCAGGTCATTCAGCTGAGCGAGTTCTTTTGCTGCCCAAAGAAAGAGCCATGCAGATTTTGTTCTAAGAGGAGTCTTTCCTTCAGAAAGGCTAGTTTGGCACAGAGCACTTCTCACCATCATCCCGAGTGAGAGAGGAGAAATATCTGTTGGCTGACATTTGCTTAGAGAGCAACCACTTCCATGTTTGCTTGTGAGATTGGAGGGGATCACAAAAGGAGTTGATTAAGCAACAGTGTGGTTATTTGCATGGTTGGAAAAGCGATTCCCAAACTGAAAATGTAAAGACTATTATGGCTGGGATGTCTATACAGTACACAAAGCTGCTGTAAGACAAGAGTATTTTGTAAGATTCAGTGCTATGGAGTGAGCTGAGATTCTGGTATGCATAACAAGACATGATAATTGAAGTTGATTCTTGTGCTTTTTGTCTTTTGCTGTTTCATGCACTCTTTATTCTTAAAGTTGAAGGAAGAAAACAATAGGTTACATATTTCAACTCTGTCCTCTTTCCTGCTGTATTGATTCTGAATGCCTAAGATAATTTGTAGGGACTCTCAGTCTCTCACTTCTGCTTGCATCTGATTTTTTTCATAACAAAGGACAGTTTGGCCACGTAAATCTCACATTTGTGTATGCTTCTGTGTTAAGGCCATTCACTGTTTGTGTATATGCAATTTTGTAGGATACTTAACTGAATATTTGAACCCGCATTGTAGTAATTGCCCATGGCCTGCTTTATTAGCAGACAGTATTCCTCTATGATTTTTTCTCTTCCATGAGAGAAGATGAACATGCAGTGTCACGTAGGTGTTACCATTTATCGTAGCTACCATATGTCTTAGCCTGCCACTTTGGACAAAAAGATGGAATTGCCAAATGCGTCACCTTCTCCTGAAGCCTTTAAATGCTGGAAGGGCAGCTGGTGGAGAGACGTGCAGAAAGCACATAGTCAGGAATGAGTGAGTGTGGGGGTGAAATGGCAGTCATGGGATGTTCCTTAGCACCTCCTCTTTGTCCTTGAGCATTTGTGAGAGCAACTGAGTAAATATCATCTGGGAGAAGCAGAGTATGAGCTCCACAAAAGATACTTCTAAGTCATGATCTCAGAGAATAACAGTGGGAGAATGAAGCCAGCGTGAGCTCATGCTTTCTGACAAGAGAAGGAGATAGTTTGCTGGGTAACCAAGACCACTGGAGCTGGCAAGCTCTGTTTAGGTTCTTTTTCACACCAATTTGGCTGCTGTTGGATTTCTTTGCTGGTTGCAAGCTATCAAGGACATAAAAAGCTCCTGTGATGTTTGCTCTTTTGCCATAGTCTTTGGCAAAAATCTGTTGTGCTGAAAGTAGTTGTGATTGTTTTTATATGTGACATTGAAATAAAACAACAAAAGGAGCTGTGTGGTCATGTAGAGATAGATTTCCAGCCTGAGGGAGTCAGAGTAACTCCACTGACTTCAAAGTCCAGTTTACTTGACCTGGGGAGCTTGACTATGCTACGTGGTTTCAGTTGTCTGATCCAGGTGAATTCAGTGAATACTGTGGCCAACTTCTAAACCTTCGTCTGAGGGTAATGAAGCTAGACAAGCTAAGAACCACTAGATTTTAAAATATGGTCGATATCTTTGTACTGGTAAGTAAAATGTTGCGTTAACTGCATTTATTGCACTTTCCTATCATACTGAGTGATCTGGATGCATTTATTTCTTTCTTGTAAATCAAATAGTCAAGTTTTTAATTTAGAAATATGTTCTGTTCTGGAAGTACCTTAAAATCCGTAAGGATTTTACATACACGTTTAGTGTTTTGGTACCTAATGCTAGACCGGTTTCACCTGCATGCATTTGGAGAGCTGGGCCTTTATACTTTGGTGCATTGGTTTCTTTGTAATTCCTGAATGACAGAAGCATTTATGAGAATATGAGATGCTAGAGTATCCCAAAAGGAGGAAAACATCTAAACTTACTGTATTGGGGCAGAAGCCATGGTTTTAAACAATAAATTTTAAAGCGAAGCAGTAGGTTTACAATTTTTCCACAGAGTAGTAATCTCCTTGCCACAGAGTAATAATCTCTCATGAAGTTGGAGTGAACCTGAAGGTGATCCGGCTGTATTTCAGTGTACCTTATCACTCAAACTGGCATTTGTCTTCCAGTTCCAGAAATGTTATTGTGGTGATGATATGTGAAATGGAAATAAGACAATTAGCTTTTCAGACACGCCAGGCTGGCACTCAGACCAGCTTACTCTAACAGAATGGAGTATAAATAGCAGCTACCAAACTGCAATATGCCTTTATTTTCTGATCACTATAGGTTAATAACTGATTGTTAGGCCCAAAGTGTTGTTTCCTTCCCCAAGTCCATTTATTTTGGAAAAGAAATGGGTCTTGCCCTTACTACTGAAATTATGAGTTTTGATCAGGGAGCTCAGTAAGTGCTGAAGCATGCATTATGAGCTATTACAACTTCATTGGCAAGTAACAGGACAAAATCGTTTAGGGAGTGTGAGTACATGAATGGATGATAAGAGCCTTTTCAGTTATTAATCACTTTAGTTCACATCTGAAACTCAGCCAGCTGAAAAGCAACCAGCTCTGGAGAACAGACTCGTGGAGCAGAACACAGTCAGCTCATAGCTTGGTCCCGACATCTGCATTTTACTACCTGTACTTCAGGAAGCTTTGCCAGGTTTAATGGCTCTGGACAATGCTGAGAAAATGTTCATTCTATGCGGAAGTTTATTAGATTAGCTGAGTAGGCGACATTCCGTGGAGAACTTCAGTGGATCATGGCCAATCCTGGTACTTTATGTTTTAAATTGCATAGCAAGTGCTTTCAGTTTACCTACAAAAAATAACCAGTGGCTTAATGCTGAAGCTAAAAGATGAGATTAGGAACAAATGGGAGCTTTTTAGTTGTGAAAGGGACCTTTATCAGTGAAACAATTTACCAAGAGGCTACTACAGTAGTTTCTTTATCCTTGGAAACTTTAAACTGAAGATGGCATTTTTTTTAAAAAAATATGTATTTTGTATCAATTTATGTGGGAATTAATCATTAACCTGTGTTAATATGCTGATTGGTTGCAACCGCTTTTTGTGGCAGCATACACTAGAAATTTATCTCAGAACGTGTATGGGGTTTACAAACTTACCTCATAAACTGCAGGAAAGTTACAGGAATCATTTATATCCTACCAGAAGTTGGTACAAGCTCACAAAGTATATGTGGGCCTACAACTACTTTCTCATGGTCACAGTTCTTAAAATCGTAGCAAAACCAACATTTCAAAAGCTTTCAGCAGACAAATTTTCAAGTGATTTGTACTTGCAAGTGATTTGCATGCTCACAAGATTTTCTAAGAGTTGCTCAGCACCCACGTCACTAGGCCTTCTGGGCAGGAAGGTGATGAGCCCTTCTGAGAATTCAGCAACAGGATTCTGTGCTTAGCACTGCAAGATATGGTTTTCCTTTTTCTGACAAAACCTGTTATAAAGTATGTGTTCATAGAAACTGAAACAGATTTTGGCTTCCTAGCATCCCTCCAGCTATCCTGGGATTGCTAATGCCTGCTCCCAGTATCTTGCAGACGAGAAGGTAAAATCAGGAATCAAGGTGTTAATCTGTTTGAGAAGTAAAATCAGACATTTAAAAAAAATTGCACATTCACATTTAATTGATAAAACTAGTAGTGCATTGTCAGGGTGGTTGTATTGAATGCTCTGAATGTGTTAGTGCTAAGAGAACATTTTCTCTCGGGAGAGCAGAAGGGAGCATAACTTGCTCTCAGGAGCATCTTGCTCTGGGCATGAGCTATACACACAGCAAGAAACAGTCCTGGTCACAGAGAATATATCCCTTAACCAAAGGGATGGAGGAGAAAAGCACAGGAAGTAACCAGAAAGCTCTGGTTTGTAACAGAGCCCATTTGATACTGATTCCAAAGTCATAGCCTCTAGATGATCCAGTTACAAATGGTGTTACACATACCAGCGTTCAGATTCAGGGGTCTGGGCTAGAGGAAGTTGCCAAAGGTTTTACAGCTGGACTGTACAATACTCTGCAGATACCAAAGAATTTTTTATTTGTTTGAGGGCCAATAGAAATAGCTATAATTGCTTTTAATCATAGAATGCTTGTAAAAGACCTTAAAGACCGTCCAGTTCCAACCCCTTGCCATGGGCAGAGACACCTCCCATTAGACCAGGTTGCTCAAAGACCCATCTGGCCTGGCCTTGAGATTTAAAGCAATTTTAGCTGCTAGAGGCTATCTTGCTTCTAGAAGAAGTTGTACCAAGGTTACCTTTGCTGCTACTTGGAGTGGAGGGAGGAGCAGCGGATTTAAAACATTTTTGTTCATTAAAGTATGACAAAAGACCCTATTCTGCCCAGGCATACAGCCCGCAAAGCTGTTTAGGGACTGAAAGAATCAATTGAGGCGATCCAATTGAGGTAGCAGAACAAAAGATCTCAGCCAGTGTAATTAGCTAAGTATTGCATGCTGTTCTTTCTGCCCCCACTTAGTTAATCAATCAGGACACTGAGTGATGATTCGCATTTCAGGCAGATGGCTGAGTGACAGACGCCTCTTCCTCTGATAGATGGGCTGAGTTGAAACACTGGCCAGAATCACCAGGGCTCCTCTGAAAGCCACGTCTTCGCTGTAGTGTCTATGTGCATCATTTTTACCAGGAGTTGAAGCCATCTGCCTGGTAGATGGATATCTACTGCCTTCTTCCAAAGGGAAGGCAGTTCTCATGACAAGCGGTGACAGTACAAATGGCAAGGATGTCACCCCAATGAACAGTGCAGAGCTGAGCACTGTAGCACACATTGTCTCGTGCCTCTGTTTGGCATTCAGGTAAACATCGCTGCACCACCTGTCTCTTTACAGCCATCGTGAGCTCATGGCAGTGGAAAGCACAAGCACTTGTAAGAAACTTAACTCCTTGTCCCCACAGCTGCTAGGTAAATGAGCCTGGCTCACTGTGGTGGGTGCAACAGGGCCTATTAAACTGCATTTCTTTGTCTCTTTGATTTGAGGAGGAATGCTAGTAAGGAAGAGAGGAAGGCAGCTTTATTAAATCTAGCTTCTGAGTTACCACGACTGGGCTTTGTGTGTGTGTTTTTAAGGCAAATATGTGCAGAAGGACAGCCGGGAAGTTAAACAGGCTGGCACAGAGGGATGCCTTGGTTTGATTTTGGGGTCAGGTGCAAGCTGTTTTATGCAGTTAGCAAATCCCTCAATCTGCCCATGCTTTCACCTGTGAAATGGAAAGCATAGCACTTCATCTTTTTGTGTGGCTTCTTTAGAGGAGGAAGGCACTTGAACACAAACATAGCATTGCAGCTGCACTTTCGGGAGGGATCACCAGAGTGCACTTCTGTGCCAACAAAAATGGTCAAGAGGCCACCACCACTGCACTGTTTTCATACATTAGAGGGAAAATCCAGTAAGGGCAATAACGCAGGACAGAATCAAGCTGCTAAGCCTCTGTTCAGATCTGGAGGGCTGTCCAACCAGCAAAAGAGAGATTCAACAAAAAGAGGGTAATCTGGCTCCAGTGATAATTCCACTTGAGGAACAGATGCTGGGACTTCTGCTGCAACTGTTGCTCTGTGCAGCTCTTCAAAGGGTGAGCTTTGTACATTTTTAATTACTATGCTGGCAAGTGTGAAAGAAAACAGCAGCAGTTCAATATGAGTGTTCACAAAAGTTTCTGCTGGGACAGCTGCAAAGTCAGACTTGCAGCCCTAAAGTTTGTCGTCTCATTTCCCTCTGGTTTTACTCTTCTCCTGCCAGGCCCTTTGAATGTGATCTGAATTCTTTAAGCTCACCCAAGCTTTTCACATATTCAATGCAGTCTAGACATGACCTGTTTTTAACTTACTAGGTTAAGGACACTCCCTCTACAAGAAGGAATATCCTTAAAATGTCAGCCTGGTGGATGTGGGTCCGGAGCCACGTCGTGGGCCTTGCTGCTGTCATTCTGTGCAGTCCCTTGCTGTCCACGTAGTGCTGGTGGATGAACTGCTGAAGGGCTGTAGTGGTGCTTGGCGTGAAGAAAGCTGGGAAAAATCCTGCCCAAAATTTAGGCCCCTGTTTAGATTCTAGAGGTCTGTAATGTTAGGGTCAGCGGCACAACTGATGACAGTGCAGTTTGTCTCATGAATCATCACTCACTGCTTCTTGGATTAAGCCAGGTCTACCACAGGCAGCGGATCAAGCTGCTGCAGAGAGGGGGCTGCAAGTTTGAGGGCTCAAAAAAATGGGCTTGCATTGAATCTGGAAGCCTTGTGAAGGGGCTGGTACTGGCCTTCTTTAGTCATAGCACAGTGAAATACCTATTCCAAGGCCTTTCAGGGCGGTGCTGCATGGATATTGCTTTCTTACAGTAGCAGGAGCTGTTCTCTGAAAAATACTTCAGTATAGGCTTCATCCGAATGCCATCAAATGGAAAAGGCGTATACTGAGTTCTGCAATGCTTGGTCAAGTCCCCATAAGGGTGTTAGTCAACCTAATTTCAAACAGCCCAAACAGTGCCTGCCACAGTGTTTCTGCCTTGAGGTTTCAAGTGTACTTTTTGTTTTGTCCTCTTAGAACTTTTACGCAATCTTAACTTTTTCTGCAGCTCACTTGACTCAGCTGTTGTTGCAGGCTTGTTTCTCAGAAGGGACGTTTTCATCATTCACAGGATCTATTTTTAAGCTCCTCAAAGATTGCTTAAGTGAGAATGATATCCCAGAGAGCTGTACAGGATGCTGTGGGTATGGCAGCTGATCTCGGGGACGCTGCGGAGTGACTTGGAGCTGAAACAATTGACCACATTCATTGAAACGGCAGGGAGACCAGAGGGAAACAGAATGTAGTTACCTTCACTGGAATTTGGCCAGCATCCCAGCTACCACTAATGCCTCTGCTCTTGTAGGAATGTCCTGGGATTTTCATTAATGTATGATTCAGCTTATAAAAACATGTGCCTGCTGCCTTAGCCCCTGGAGCTATGGCAGTCAAAGAAAGGCGATTTAGCCAATGTGTAACGACTGGATTTAGCAGGCACGTTCCTTTCCAATCTAGTTACTTCTGCTCTCCTCACCCTTTGTTCTCTTTCCCGTCCCCAAAATGCAAGAGTAAAGTTTCCAGTGTACTGCATAAACTACACAGGCAGCGAGCCCCTGTGCTCTGTTCAGGTAGCGTTGGGGTGCTGTTCCCATTGTGCATGAAGCAGAAATACGGTTCTTCAGTGCTTAAGACTGAAATGGAAAAGGTTGTGCAATACTGAGATAAAGTGTTCCCTGTGCCCAGACTAGCTAAGCTCATCTGCATTCAGAGTCACCTCATGTCTTTAGTGCTGATACCTTCGGGACGTACATGTGATAAGAGGCCAGCAAGTCAAAGTGGCATTCTCGCGGTGCAGGAGCTAAGTCACTTTTTGCGTACTGTTCTAATTTAGGTGTAAAACTTGAGTAAGCCTAAAAGTACTCATGGAGGACATGCCCTTGTAATCCAATTCTTTCCTGGGATCAAGCATCTTCCACTGCTGATGTCTAAACAGGTCATTCCACATTGCCCTTGTTAATGGGAATCTTGTACTTGTTTGTCCTGTCAGTTTATTTTCAAGGACATTTTTGGAAACAGAAAAGCAGCAAAAAAAATTGAGAGGACTGTGAGAAACCAGGAAATCATACCAAGCGGCGGAAAAGGCAGGAAGAGGATGCACATTTTCAGTTTGTGTTTCTGAAACAGTTGCAGTGGACTTTTCAGTGGCACACGTGGCAGAACAAGGATTTGAAACCCTTGCTCTGGAAAGGCATTTACGTGTCAAACTGCTGGGTCTAACCTTTGCGTTTTGAGGTGCAGGGCAAAGTGCAAATATAAGCTTCTGCAAAGTTAGCAGCCATTTGGAGCATGTGTTGAGGTTTGTCTCACAGAAAAGTTTCAGAAGAGAAACATAAAAGTGAGAGCTCTCCAGCATGCAGGAAGAAGACAGTGGGCAATGTCCCTTGTGTTTATACAGGTATGTTTACCTCGTCCATCTCCATGCCACCTGACAGCATCTGGAAACTTAGAAACTTAGCGCTGGAAACTTAGACCTGCCTCAACCTGAACTCCACCTAAATTCATTTATGTGTCTACTGCAACTAAAAATAGTTTTACCAAAAAGTGTTTGGCTTGATAAATAGGTAAGCTCCAAAACTCAGCCATAAATCACCTCTCCTAAAAAAAGGTATTCCTTGCATACCCCAGGAGCTTTTGGATCATTAAGGTCCACTTCTGCAGTATAAAATTAGCAAGAAGGTTCCCACATTGCTGTGTTTAAATGTGGCCTTGGTAATCACCAGCTAAGCCTGCTCTTATCATCTTGTTTTCAAAATTGCTCTAAATTTTTCTTGAGCTGGCAAGAGACCCTGCATGTGCAGGTTGAAGACATTTAGGCTGACACGTGGGCAGGGGATTTGGTGGTGCCTTTGGCCTCTTGGCCGCTGGTTGAAGAATTGACACGGAGCCCAAACAAAATGATTTCAGTGCTTATTAACTTGACTGTTATGCAAAATTGGGCAGCCTGAGGTGTTCTGAGGACACATTGACAGGGAACATGCTCTCAACCATTTCCTATCAGCAAAAATGGTAGAGAGCTGCAGAGCAGAGAGACTGCGGAGGTCATGGCTGAAGGAGTGGGTAGGATAAGGAGGTATCAGGCAGACAGGCTGAGGTGGTCAGTACCCTTCTGTCTCCTTTTGTAACTTAACAGAAGACTGCAACATTCACTGGTGAGTCTGCTTCTTCAAGGTCTAAATTAAGAAGTAACCCCAAATGCCACTGTTGAACATTTTTTTTTCTTACTTTTTCACACCATAAACTTCATTTATGCACCTGCCTTTGAAATCTTTGAGATACTCAGCCCGGCTTAAGTGCAGCGACTGCTCTATTTCCATGACAACAGCAGTAATTGACCTTTCAGATGAGCTTTCAGCTACTGCATAACTCATGTTACTGAAAACAGAACTACCCACAGGTCTGGAGGGTGAAATTCAGACTTAGGCTTGGATTTGACCTGACAGCGTTTCATTCCTCTTCTCACTAACACTATGTGAGCTGCTGCTTTAGCCCATCATTAGCAAAGCATCCCTCACAGTTTGAGTCCCACCAGCTGCAAACGAGATAGCACGGAGAAAAGCAATTGTCCTTTGAATTTTGAACTGCCGCGGGGTGGCAGCAGGGGACAAGGATAGTGGCTGCAGGGGGAGCGATGTGAACAAACCAACCGAAGCTGTGCATCTCCCCTTCAGTTTATTCCTCTGTCTCCCTGGTGCTCCCGGTAAGAACATACAGAAAAAAAAGAGAAGAAACAAAACAAAAAAAAAAAACAACCTGCAAGACACCCACAAGACCTAAGCAACGAGAGGCTTTTCAGTTCTGAGTTTCTTGCGCTCTTTTCCATTTGGACAGCTCATTAGGACCGTGTTAGGAAGACATGCACAGCTAAGACTGCACACTTTCACATGAGTTCATAGGGAGAAGTTCTCAAACACTCAGCCTGCCTGTCCTGGCAGAACGGGGTTGGCTGTCAGAAGTATGTGCTCAGTTTGAAATTCAAGGTATTTGTTGTTCCAGCATGAAGAACTCATCACTCTCCTCCCTCCTTTGCTGTCAGTTGTTTCCAAGTATGTTATGGCAATTCTTTACTATTTGGAGTTATGATAGTGTCATGGAAAATGCTGCCAGGGATTTCTTTTCATGGGTCGATGTGGTGTGAGGGGACTCTGGTTGATGGTGCCACCAGGTGCTGCCTGCTTAGACCCCCCTGACATGGGCACCGATCCCACAGATAGCCGTGCCTGTGTCTGACATGCTCCTGTGCTTCAGTGCATGGGGGACCAGAAGCAATCCATTCTGCCTCATGAATGCCCATTTTTAAAAAATAGCTGCTGCACTTGGATTTCTGGGGCTGGCCATCTCAGCAGCAGTGCTTAGGGTCTCAGAAACGTAGTCTTCCTTTTGCTTCCAGGAGGCTTTTCCTTCCAGGAAGCACTAAAACACGCTGGAGATGCAGAGGAGAGAAGGCATCAGGGAGGAAGGGTGAGAAGCTGATCTGTAGGCAAAGAAAAAGAATCTCCAGGGCTATGAGCCTGGCATCTCTCATGGGCACTAAATTCACTTGAGAAGACTTTTTAATAATTATAGGAGGCTGGGGGAATAAAGAAAGGGTTTGCCAAGTGTGATGTGATGACAATAGCTTGGACCGTAAAATTCCTCTTTTGTACCGGCACCGTCACTCTGAGCCGTGCGCTGTTGCCATTATCTGGTCTGAGGGGAGTTCTTGCTGTGTTATTGTGGAGTGTGTGTGACCTGGCATCGAGTCAAAAAGCAGCAAGCTGGGATGAACTTGCCCAGATACTTAGGGAGAGCGCGTTAGCATTTCCTTCTCATTACCTAGGGATGCCAGTGCTGCTCTCTTGCCCTAAAGGACACGGCTCTCAGTGTCGAGCTGTGTTTTAATTGCTGCTGTCTGCTCCCAGCTTCGATGTTCAAAGTGTTTCTGAAAATTTTTGTTTGATTCTTGCTGAAATGAGTGAGAAATGAATACCTAAATTCCTTAGGCAGCTATTGAATGTGTTGCTAGAACTCCAGTCAGTTCATCAGGCTGTGCTGCATCTTTTTTTTCTCTTGCATACAGACAATTTAGTGGGTATTAGTTTGCATTTGATAGGCTTGGGGAGAAAGGAGGAGCATGGTAAGGGAATATAGGGCAAAAGAAAGGAAAATGGTAGCACAATGGGAGAGGGGACAGCCACAGCAAATAGAGAAGAATGAAGACAAAAGAGATGAGAGGAGCCAGAGGTACAGGAGACAGGATGTCCAAAAGCAGTTCCTCTTGATTGTAGGAAGGGAAAATTGCCGTGAGGGAAAGCAGCTTAATGCTGGGGACATGGTATAAATATTAAGGGGGAGAGTCTCATTTGGCCTCTGTATGGCGTGACCTGGCAGTCAGCACAGACTGCAGCTCCAGCACTAATGTGTGATTCTTTCTGTGACCCTGAAAAAGTTACGCAAACATTGCTTCTGTTTTTATTTCTCCCTAATTTAGAAGCAATACTTTGTGCTGTCTTTCCATGCTGTCGGAAGGTCAAATGAACTAATGGAAGGAAGGTTCTCATTATTTCTGTTGTCATTACTATTATTACTGCTATTTATAGTAACAGGTGTAATGAAAGCGTTAAATATTAGGGAATGGAAATAAGGGGAAGAGAAGTGGGAAGTGTCAAAAGCAATAATTGGCCATGCTGGGTCCAACAACCTGTCCCCAGGAGAGACTAATACTACATGTTCCAGTAGCCAGAAAGTCATGTAATTTCAGGTTTACATGATTTCTAGAATTACCCAATTACAGGGCAGATCTTCTTAGAGTTTCTGCTTTGAATTCACACCAGCGAAATATCAAGGCAGGAAATTCCCTGTCTAATCATGGAGTGAAAAAAAATATATATGTATCATCAACTGTACTTCTAGAGCCTGCTGTTGGTGACTTCTCTGAACTGATCACTCGTGCATACATCCTAGCCATCCTTTTTCACATGGAAGTGTTACCTAGTTACCCCAGAAAGGCACAAGCCAAAGAATACAAAATCCTGGCAAGATGTGTAAAGCATCTTCTAAAAAGCACACGAGGCAGTGATACGTAACAAGAACTCAAAGGCAAGTTCCAAATGTTGTCATTTGCTCCTTGTATTTAGAACACACAGGTGGGAGATTAAAGAAATAACTCAATTTCCTGCTATGGCAGTTCCCGTGATGCCAGGGTTGGAGCTCAAAATGTCCTTGGAATAGAGTAAGTAGCAAAAATAATTTTGCAGACACATCTTCAACTGGTTGGTTTTCCTAGATGGCAGGAACAGGAGGAGGGAGGGTACGTAAGGTGATGCTGTGAGAAGAGAGTATGCAAAGCCAAAGAAACTGCAAACAGCCAAAAATGAGCTCCTGTGTTGGGTGGGCCTGTGTTTGATGGCACCGCCACCTACAGTCACTATCAAAATACCATGGGAGCTGGGGGGTTGATCATTGAAACCTTGCTAGGTGGTGGGACGTGTGAGAAATGGCTGTGAAACTGGGGACAGGATGGCAAAGCAGGATGAGGAAAGGACTCCTGACTGTGGAAACCTTGGGTGTGTTTAGGAGCAAAGGAGAAGACCTTTCCAACAGACTCTTTGACAGACGGCTATTTTTACCTCTCACATGGTGGAGCAAACATTAACTCCCAGATAACGTGCAGTCACTGGAGAGGGGCAAACTGTGTCAGCTGCAAGAGAGTTAACAGGGAAGGAGTTCTCATAGCCCCTTGAGCTGATATCGCCCTGATAATTGCTGCAGACCAAACAGGATCAAGTTAGCGTGCGCCAGGCCCCAGTATTTGTAATATACCCTCTGTGGAATGCATGGAATGGATTGTTTGCAAAAACCAAACAGCGAACAAAGAAGTAAGGCTCTCTCTGCTTGCCATGTGCACGGGCAGGGTGTGTTCTGCAGGCAACACCCTCCTGGGATAAAAGCTGGCCTCACGCAGGAAGCAGAGAAGGAGCAGGAGAAAGCAATCCCTCAGGTTTTAACACTGGAATGGAGCGAGCGGTTCTCTGCACCTGCACAGGTGTGCCTTGCTGTGGTGGCTGTTACTGAGACACACATCAGTGCTTTGTTTCCGTGCCTTGCCCGGTTGTTGCATTCTTTGAGCAAGAGGAGAGAAAGGTAGGAAGAAGCACTGAAGAGGTCTGAAGAAGCACTGAGAGCTCTCTGAACACCCTGACACAGAGCAGCCAAGTGGCGGGAGAGCCAGGAGAGGAGCCATCTCCTGTCCTCTGGCCTCCTTTTTCCTGTCTCTCTGGGTTAGCAGGAGATGGGCTGTTTGCTGCCAAAGCGAAGCATGTCAGAATGTCATTTCATAGGCATGTTGCAGCTGGCTTTATGCTGGCTGAAAATGAGCTGATTTTTCCCCTCTTCTGCAGGTGCCCTTGCTTTTCCTCACCTCTAGGCTAAGTCCATGTGTTGCAGATGTCTCCCTGTAGCTGTGAGTGGGCTTTGCTGTTGACACAGCTTTTCCGCATCTCTGTTTCCTGTCCCTCTCTTTGTCTAACCTGTCCATTCGCACTGTAAGGCTTGGGGCAGGAACTGTCCATGCTAATGTGTTTGCACCATGCCTCTAGCAGAGGGACCTGACAGGGCTGTGCGTGTTACCATAGAGCAAACACAGATTAGTTCCTTGTCTTGTATATATGGATGGGTGTGGAGAAGATTTATTGTTAGTTTTGCCTCCCATTACAAAAAAAAAAAAAAAAAAAGGATCCTGGAGGCTTCTTGAAGGTCTGAAGTCAAAGCTGTACTGGAGTTCCGTCTGTCTTTGTGCACTAGCTGAAAGAAAACTTGATTTTTGCTGCTCTATGCTTAAGAAGGTACAAAATTATCTAAGAGCTAAGCTTTCTTTCCTCTGCTGGCTTAGGAATTTAGAATCACTGAGAGGAGGCAGACACAGACTCATCCACGCATGTCTTCTTATCTCTTGCAGCTGAAGCCAGCAATCTGTTTTCCATTCACTTCTTGCCACTTTTTGCTGAGGGGCTGACTGCTGAGATTAACCTTGCTTCCAGGACAGGAAACAATCACACAGGAAATGGGAAGGTGTGGAAATGTTGGAGCCTGCAGGGTAGTCAGAGGAATGACCTTGAATCCTGGCCACTTGTCAGTAACTTGCATCCAGCCTGCTTGGAGCACCATGGCATTTCCGCAGCTGGGTCACTGCTTTGGTCCCCACAGCCAATTTTCGCTCCGTAATTATACTGGGAAAGGTCTTGGTCCTTCAGGGAGCGCCTGTCTGCGCTGGAGCAGGAGCATCCCAGCATTTCGCCTGCAGTCCCGTCTCCAGACCATCCAGGTTCAAGGACAAGGGGAAGGCAGCCCAGATACTGCCTTACTCCTGGGCCAGGTTTGGGGACAGCCAGGTGGCACAGGGGCAGTGATGCTTCCTGCCGCGTGCAGATGGGGCTGTAGAGGAGGCGTGGTGCTCAGTCAGCAAGGCGTAGCAGGTTTCCGCCTGGATCTGTAGCACTTGGAGGGGAAGCAGCAACACTGCTGCTTCATTTTGGCTTTGGGGAATATCCATAAAAAGTGAGGTTCTGGTCCCCTTTGTACTAGAGGCTCTAATACATAATAACATTTTCACTCAGCATCCTGGACAAATTTCAGTTTTGGTAAATACAACCTGCTTGCTTGAAATCCCTCTTCTGAAAAAAGGATGTGTGGTTGCTGTTCTTTTCAGCGTTCCTAGGGCTAGCCTTAGACATGGACAAAATAAGGATTGCCTCAGGCAGCAGAGCACGGGACTACGAGAGGAGTAAAGCCACAGGGACGAGGAGCAATTTCTCCAGTGACATTGTCTTGAGGGAAGCTCCTCTGTCCCACTGAGGGACGGGTGGCCTTGCTCTCTGAGCAGTGCCTACCTTTGGCCACCCAGCAGTGGGAAAGCAGCTTTGGCAGCAGAAGTGCACCCACAGTGGGAAGGGGAGAGGCGAGGGACTGTGCTCCCTGGGACCCTGCTTTCCTCTGGGTTGGCTGCACCACTTGGTCAGCCAGTGCTGGTGAAAGAGCTGAGAAGGAACACCAAGTTCCTGCTGTGTTGGTCTCCTGAACTACCCGGGAAGAGCACAGCACTGGGCAAAGCTCTCTGCCACAACCTTGACGCTTGATTTTGCCACTCCTGAGAATCAAAGCAGAATATTATATATGTCCTTAGTGAGCAGATGAATTCAGTGGAGGGGCAGGCAAACTGTCTTCAGTCCTGACAGACAGGAAAAAATGGGGCTGTCTGTCCCTTCCCACACAAACACACACTGCAAAGAAGCCACCAGCTGTGACGGTCAGGTGCAGTCCTGAGCTCGTGACTCTTCTCTTTACGGTGTCAAATACTGCTCTGATGGTGGCTGCAGTGCTAAAATCAGAGCTGGTGTCTGCCACTGCCAACACAGTGAGCAGAGGTCCCTCTGGGTTTACCGTGGTGCCTCTCTGATGTAGTATCTGGAAAATAAGCCTGAGGATCCCAGAAGTGTTGGAGTTGTGAATGGCAAGGGCTGGAGTTCTCCTTGCTAGGCGTCTTGCTCCAAGCCAAGTAAATGTATTCATTAACGTGGTTCAGACTGAGTGTGGGAGAAAATACGTTGTTTTGCTTGTGTTAAATAACAGATTTTCTTGGGAAGTGCCAGAAAGATTTCTTAGCACCGTTAACCCTTCAGAACCATGTAGTTTAACTTGTTCTTCCACTGAGTAAAATTCAGGCTCTCGAGATGAATTCATTCTGCGTGAACCTTGTACAGCTATCTGGAATAAATGAGTCTCTCCACCACTAAACCTTTTACTTGGGAGCAGTAATGTTACTGCAGAACAATCCAGAGCACTGTGAGAAAAGAACCTCTTCCTTTCTTCCCTGAAGGATAAAACAATAACTAATTTGGAAACACTTTCTTTGGTTTCAAGTAAACATCAGTAGCTAAATTCTCTCTCGATGCATGTCTGCATCAGGGATGGGGAAACCCAGCAGAGATACGGCTCCAGGGGGAGACCTTTGGCTTAACTGTTTTTTGATTGAATCGTATTAACTGCTTTGTCACGCTGACACAGAGGCTGGGGACAATGGGGAAGAATTTCTCTCTGCTGCATGGGAAACACGCACTGCCCCCAAACTGTGACACGGCATTAAGTCTGAGTGATGGGAGCAGCGTATTCTCTGGAGTCTTTCAGTAGCTCTGCAACTCTACTTTTAGGTTTGAGAACCCTGTCTGAACTCCATGGGGGCTTAAAAAACTCATCTCCAGCATAAAACCGGTATTAATCAACTACTCAACAAGTTTACTGAGCAAGCCAAATTTGGTGTACCAGTGCTGATAGCCTAGTGAGGGACAAGGCAGAGGTGAGTCCCAGATGCACTGGGATGCATCATCCCACTGGAAGGAATAAAAACAATTCTAGTAAAAGATTTTAGACCATTACAAATACTTTAGCAGTGGAGATGTGGAGATGAAAATGGGTCAGTAATGGGGCCAAGAAGGAGGATTTTCAAGGGCTCTGAAGCAGAGAACATTTTTCTGTAATGCTGCTCCTGGGTGAGTCATGGACACCTTGCAGCGGAGAAAGCTTCCTCTCTCAGCTCCTCCAGGGAGCGAAATTTCTTCCTCTCCCACCCCATCGGTTCCTATAAGACTTCTTTCTGCAGCTCAGGAATTCTGGACAGCCATCTCCAGCAGTTCATTTGTGATGCTTCCCTTCCCATCGTTATTGTGTGTGACACAAAAAGGGCAGTAGTTTGTCACTGCGATTGCGGCTGCTTCTGTCAACACCCGGCTAAGCTGACTTACTGTTTTTTTCCAGAGCATCTCCCAGTGTCACTCAGCAGTTGTACTAACCTGCTGCGTGGCACAGCTTTGCTTGTGTAACTGCATACAGTGTGTGTGTGTACATATTTGCTTCTTTTTTATGAAGAAACTTCGGCCAGTAAGTTTACAGTTTAGGAGTCACATGCACCGTTCTTCATACAAAAGACACAAAGATGGAATGATCCATCTTAAAAGCTACACAGAATTTGTTGTTACAAAAGCTCCTCAAAGCAAGGGAAGAGAAAAGAGGAATAAATAAAGAAAACCTCTTTAAAATAATCAAGAAAGGATCTCAGTTAGACAGCATTCTCTGAACGTACAGTAACCATAGTGAACCAAACAAAAGACAGTAGTAATAAGTCTTATGTATCCTTGGTGATCTGCTTAAGCAACATCTTGCTTTTACAGTAAGCCAAAAAAAGGGAGAACAGATGAGTTCAAAGTCTGCTCTACGATCTATTGAGTGACAAGAAGCCTCCTCTAGTAGAAGAAAATGGACTGGAGTGTTAATGCAAAGCCGGAACCAGGGGTGGCCTTTGGGATTTTCAGGAAAGGGCAGCGGGCATGGTAGGCTTTACTGCAGTAAAGACAACTGAACGGGCTTGGGTTTGTGTCAGCCTGAGAAGATTATTGAGACTTTTTGAAGCGGGTGGGGAGGCCAGCTTGGCAGGGAAGATCTTGTTTTCTCCTCCTGAAAGAACCTGAAAGCACTGGCTAGATATGTTTGTGGAAAGCAGAAGAAAGAGTGAGGTGTGGAGGAGATGGCTGAAATCACAGCCTTTATGGAGGACTTGGATGGGGTTTCACAGGAAATAGGAACTGTCAGAGATGGTTGCTGGAGCACCCTCTGGAAGGGGATAGTTTTCTGTTGCATGGTTCAGGAGGCAAAGACTCTTCCCCAGGTTAGGGCTTGTGAGCTGGAGATTCAGAGGCAGCCCCTGGAATGAGAGCCAAGATTTGGATCATCGCCGCCCACAGAGAGATCACATGTTGAACAGAGGGGACAGATAAAGGTAGGAACAGTTGTGTCCATTTCACAGTTGGGAAACTGAGGCACAGAAACCATGAGTCTTTCTGCTATTGATGAATGTTTTGCTGTACAGATGCTCTTACTGACTTCAAAGAGAGGGTTTCTACTCCCCACGTGGCCATACCTGGGCATCTGGCTCTACTCACAACATACACAGTGAAACCAGGCATGAAATCCAGCCCACCTGTGTCTTAGGTATTCCTTCCCCCTCTGCTTGTCGGTCTTCTCTCATAACTTGGCTTGGCAGAGTGGTTGTCTCATTCCAGCCAAAAATCATCATCCCCAGCTGGCTCCTGCTGGCTCCTCCTGTTCCTGATAGTTTTAGCGATGATCCTATGCCCAAGTAAGTTTGCTGGCTCCAAATCACCTTGTTTCTTTCTGCTTAAATAAGCCATAAGAGGTCTTACTGCCTATTGGTTGACCCCTTACGCTAGATCATGTAGCTCACAGGGATCACATTTTTGGCACAAGGGTGATTTTTGGCTGAGGGTGATTTTGACAATACTGTGGCTGTTCAAACTACTCCAATGCAACTTACACACTGAAAACAATAGAGTGTGCTGCTAGCTCTGCCATTGCTGACTGATGGCACTTAGAGCCACTTGAGGTTTAGGGGACAGCTGAAGACTTCTCTTTTCCTCTCACTTGGGACCTGGTCCACAGAACAAGACGTTGTTCAGAGAGGGTAGCCACACGCACAAGTGGCCTGCCTGCAGATTTATCTGTCTGGTTTGGCACACAAAGCTTAGCAAGCATACTCTGTCATGTGGTCCTCAGCTGCTCAGTGCATCACAGACCCGCAGGGTCCCATCCTTGACTTGGCCAGTGAAGCAGGTGATCGTTTAAATAGGTTACATGTGCATTGAGGTTTGTTTGCTTTTGTTGATAATTGTTACACTGACTAGAGACAGAGCTTTGTGTTTATAGTGCAGCGTGTTTTGTTTGAGTTATTCAGTTCTTTCCTTGAATTATTACCACTCCTTATACACAAATATTTTCAGAGGCATTCAGAGAGAGAGGAAGTGACCAGGTTAGAACATGGAGCATCTGAACTTTGCTTTGGGAGACAGTGTCTTGTTTCTGGACTTCTGCTGGAAACCCTGGAGTCTTTTTGACCCTTTTGACTCTCTGAGTGGTATTGCCAGGTCACAGGGCTGTTGTGAGTATTTTCCTCCAGGACCTCTAGGGAACTTGCATCCAGGGAATCCCAGCTGATTAAATGAGACAACTGTGCCTAAGCAAGAGAGGAGGCTAACATTATTAAGAGATGAGATAGCTATGCAATCAAATGAAAAAATCAATCCATATCTCCACTTATATTCTGTCTAGGTACACAGGTAATTTAGTTTTGATGCTACCATCAAAAGCGTCTAGTCACAAAAAGTGTGTCGTGTTTTAGGTCTTGTTTGTAGATAGTTATACAGGAGGAAAGCAGATCATTCTGAACCTCAGCATTACTTGCAGATGACTGTACTCAGGCTAGCAAACTCTCCTTGAAGACATTCTTTAATATACTGCTGTGGCTGGCTACATGGCCTTGCAAACTGCAGTTTAAGAGCCCCTGGCATAAGCATAAGCTGGAACACGTCAGTTATCAAAGACAGATTTATTTTAGAGCTGTTCATAATGTTAGCAACCTTACCAGGAGTATTGTGGATTTTAGTGTTTCGTTAAGGCCTTTGATTTCAGGTTATTTATAATGGTAATTATGGAAGAATCCAAATACCCATTTTCACTATAAAAAGAGAGGAAAACAAAAATCTAGCCCCCATGGTTCCAAAGAGAACCCTAAAACAGTGATCCTGTGGAGTTCAAAAACTAGAATAAAAAAATAAAATTGGGACTTGGTAGAGAATAAAGCACAGATCATGATTTTTGGACTGGCGGTTTTTTAAGGCCAAAGTTCCTCAAGGCAGAAGTTAATACAAATGCTTCTGATGAGTGTCTCAGCCTTTGAAGTAGATGATATTTGTTACAAGGTACAAGTACAAATTTGTACTGGTCCAAGAACGCCTTTTTTCTATTGTATGTGATCTAACATAACAAAAAAAAAGGACAAAAAACTAACTCCTTTCTGTTTCCTGTATTGCAGGTTAATCTAACCTGTATTGTCCCAGTCTGTTATACTTAGTTTAAACGCTACCCACCTGTGTTTCTTTACAGCAGCAACAAACTGGAGCAATACTGCACTGCATTTTTTAGTTTGTTATTTATTTATGCTGGCAGCAAGGTCTAATGTTTCATCTCTCGCCCTTCCTGGTAATTGTGATACAAGACTCTTTATATGAAGTCTCATTCCTGTGGTTTTATCCATTCTCACAAAGAAAAGAAAAAAATCATTCATCAGTGGAAGGACTTCCTGGTAGGATGAATACCAATGATTTTTACCTACCTGTGTAGGGAGGTAGGAGAACTGATTAGCTAATGTTTGTGGAAATCAGATTTTAAGTGTTACAAAATACACGAGCTGGAGTACTGTTGTTCAGAAGAACAGACTGGCTTTGCCTGTGAGAAATCACCATTTACACTGAAACTAATGTACTAGTAAGAAGTCCGGGTAATGTGTCTGCATGTGCTGAGTTTCATGTTTGAGTTGTGGCTCAATTACACCTTACTCGACATGGCTTGAAGTAAAAGTAACTTGTAGAAGTCTGTGTGCAGTTTCACTTCTCAGAAAGTGGCACCCCTGCAAATACTAGTTCTGCTCACTAGATCGGAGTCTGAATCCAGTTTTTGTTTTGGTGTGATGTCTGGGAAGGTGAAGGACTGACAAAAGAGGTTATACTTCCAGGGTGCCATAAGATGTTGTAATTAATTGTGGGCCACGGGACAATTGCTAACACCAGTTACAGCTTCTGTTGAACGTAGACTGCCGGGTGCTTTGAATATCAGATTCTGTGGTGTCAAGTTTTGCAATAAAAGCTATTTTGGTTGCATTTCATTCTCCAGAAGCTCAGGATTCAGTGTGTTAATACGTATGTAACCTTGCCCTCTGCTAATATTCAGTATCGCTATGCTGGTATGCACCTCTCGCTTTGCACAAGGCCGTGAGTCCGAGATTCTGGGCCCTGTTTCCTTCTCCTCTGCTCTGTCTCTCACTTCTGTGCAGACTTGGTGCATTGCTGCTGGCACACTGATGGAGAATCAATGGGCATTGAAGACTACACAATGTACGCAGTGGACTATACAAAACCGAGAGGAAAGTGCCCTAGGATTCTCCTTCTGGATTTGCCACTGCATAGCCTTGGGCAAGCTACTTACCTTCTCATAAAATTAAAATAATTTTCTACTTCCTTTTATACTGTTCTTTGAAATCCCTAGCTGAAAAACCCTGCAGAGCTGCTGCATGTTACTAACTGCATACACCTGTGTGCATCTGCTCTGTTGCTGGCCTGTAAGCAGCAAGCTGTTGTTAACCAGGCAGTTAGATCATGCAGAGGAGCCTGAACCTGAAAATCACATCAAAAGTCTTCTAATCCAGGCTTGGCCCTTGGGCTCGTGCCGGGGTGCTCTTATCAGGAGATGTTCCATAACCGTTTTGCTGGCAATTACTGCTTCCAAATACCAAAAAATTTTCTGGCTTATTCAAAACAATGTTTCTTGGCAAAATTTGTTTGGCTGCTGATCCCCATCTTCCATACACACAATACAGGGGAGGCAAGCATTGTCCTTTGAGAAAGCTGGCTGGCAAAGGGAGGCAACGTTTCTTAGTCTGAGAGCTGAGTTTGGGGCTGGTAGACCTTGCCTCTTGGACAGAAGTGCACGCTGAGCTCTGCATGTGACAGCCAAACTGACAGGCGTGCCTCACCATCGCTTTCTCTCTTTCCTGTGCAGATCGAAGAGGGAGGTAAAGCAGACTCCCTGCCTTCCAAGCTGCAGGCTGGTGACGAGGTGGTGAACATCAATGAGGTGGAACTGAGCAGCTCCAGAAGAGAGGCCATCTCCCTGGTGAAAGGGTCCTACAAGAAACTGAAGCTAGTCGTCCGCAGGTAGGCAAGACACAACACTCCCTTCCTCCTGCCCTGCGGGGTACCACAACCACCCCCCCTCACAACTCCAGCTGAATGCCTATGGCCTGATCTTGGCAGTAGCCTTGTTTTAAGCACACAGGCATGAGCCCGAGGGCGAACGTTTGTTCCTTTCTGCAAACATTTCTATGACTCCTTTGTCACTGTTGCATCCAAGTATGTGAACTACTTATCCAGATGTCTTCCACTGCTATCCTGCCACATGGCAATCCAGGAATCCTGTTCAGATTTACAGGCAGTCCCCCTTCATCCTTTAAAGTGCCTGGGGCTCCCTTTGAAAGGGTGGCAATTCTGTATATAGCTCCTGCCTCATTTGCTCTGTATTATCACTGTCGCTGTGACAGCACAAAGATTTCCACTGGCCTCAGCAGGATTTGGAGCTGTTTAATGTTCTTCAGGTAAGTGATAGAGTCCCCATGCTGACAGAGAGCAGCCTGATCAGTATTGCACTCAGGGTGTGATCTAGGGGGAAGAGCAGTCACCTCACCTGCATCTTTTTAGCAGCAACCTCTGTGTTATCACTGAATGAGTGATCTCTCCTCACATGTCCATTTCCCTGGCTGTCAAAGGCCTTGTAAAATGGTAATGAGTAGCAATGCCTGCATGCTGGGTCTGGTGGTGTGCTGAGCTTAACTCGGCAAAACAAAATCTGCCAATACCCTTTGGAGGCATGAAGAATAAATGTTTGTGTTAGGGTCAAGCCACAGAACTTTATGCCCACTTTGAATCACAGACATTTGGATCTAAAATTTTGGTCTTACTTAAGACCTTAATAGAGATGCATCCTGTATGTTTTCCAGTGCTGGCATGTCCGAACAGTTTTTTTCTGTGCCAGTTAGGTGATAGCTGGTATCACTTTATGGAGTGCTCTGTCCTGAATTTCCATGCTCAGCCAGAGAGGAATCTGGGTCAAGATCAGCATAGCTGAGGAGCTGTCATTAGCCAAACAAAAGGTGTCAGCATGAGTCACTAAGTTGGAACAACTGGCTAACATCCGAGGGGTAATGTCTGAATAGGGCAGGCATGAAGGGCTCAGACACCCTTCTGTTTTCTGGAGTATATTTCATGCTCTGCTGGCTGTATTGTGTTGTTTACATGAAGTGTCTTCAGGTACTGACAATGGCCTTATGACAAAATCTGGATCTTCAAATACCGAACTGGTAGATCATTTGTATCCACTGGGAGGATATTTGCAAATGCAGTTGATTGCAACTTGAGTGTTTTCCAAAAACAAATGGCTTTTGCTTAAGACCCATGTAAATTGTAATCAGTACTGACTGAACAAAATGTTCACTTCAAGCTAACTTCGTAAAACTGAATAGAGAACCCTTCTGTCACATCTCAATTTAGTTTTGCTAATGTGAAATAGTGAAGTTACTGGTTCTGTTTGGTCTAAAGTGATTTTTTTTTCTTGGATTTATACTGTCTACTTAAGAGGAAAAAAATAAAAGTAATGAGAAAAGGAGACAAGAAAAATCAAGTTTGCAGACCTTGGAGTCCCGGGGAGTGATAAATACTCTGTCAGGAGAGCAGGAGTGATAAATACTCTGGGTATGTATGCACACACATAAACGTATGCACACATGTACATGTATATAAAAACATTGATATCTATGTATGCATATGTATGTGTTTAACAGCAGAAGTGACGTACTCAAGGTTAGCAGTGTCATAGCGAGGCCAAAATTCAACTGTTCCTAATATTTCCTTGGGAAATGCCTGAATCAGTGGAAGACATTTCTTACAAAGTTTAGAGGTCTCTCAAGCTAAAAGAGAAAATGAGCCACTTCTTCACTTCCATGACTGTTTTTTCACATGCAGTAGGAATCACGAGACACCTAGTTCATGTAGGCAATCCTAATGGACATTGGTCACATTACTCTTATCGAAGGTGATCAATTATTGAAGGAGGAAGTGATTGACCTCAGAAAAGATTAAGAATCAGCCACCAGTGTTTTATATGTTTCAAAATTATACTTCACAGTGTAGCTTAATGGTTTCTCTCTCCATAATTTTTAAGTTCCTAAGGCCTTTTCAGCTTTTCTTCTCCTTTTAAAAGGAATTTGCAGGGGTATTTGATGTTTTCCTTTTTTGGAATACTATATCACGCTTACTTTTAGAGGTATTACATTCACATAATATCCTCTTGCCAAGGTTCTTCAAACGCTTCATGCACATTTAAAGCTCAGTAAATCCATAAACTTAAAACTGAAAAATTACAATTAAGAGCTAAGAGCCCATCCTTCAGTTCAGGTGATTCAACACAGTCCCAGCTGCCCCTGCAGTGCTGGCATGGGCTGAGAAAGTAGCAAAAGAAAAAAATGTGAGGTCTGACTGCTTTGTGGGTAGTCAGTTAGAAGTTGTCGGAATTCTCCCAGTCCCCAAAGGTGGCAGGTGTCTGCTCTTTGGCCAGCTGTTGACAAGGTAAAAGACAAAGATTTTGTCTCCAGTGCAAGAGAAGGGATAAAAGAAAGATCCCAGAGGAGAATGGTGGGAAATAGGAAAGCAGCGAGAGGAAAGTGAGCTTCTACATTTAATAAAAGCTTCCAACAATATTAAATGAAATGTAGCTAGATGCAAAAGAAATTAAGGAAAGCAAATCATTACAGAGTATCAGCCACATGATGCCTTCATCTCACGTAGCGGGATGCTGCTGGGCAGGCTGCTATCTATGTGATAAAATGCGAACAAACAAAGGTTTGCAAGCCAGACTTGAGATAAAGCTCCAGCACCAAATATGTGCAGGTTATCTTTACACCAGACCTAATGTGTTTAGCCATTAGGACTGGTAAAGGAAGCACTAATGTGCTTCAACAACCTCATCTGGGATTGTTTTTTGTTATGTGGGCAAAAAGAAAATGTTTTGCAGTACTACATTGTCTGAAAATAAATTATGTTTGGAGTGCATAAGATACTGTTTTTTGTAAGTTGCTCGTGACAATTTAACTCAAGTGGGTTAGGTTTGCTTACTGCAAATACCAGCAGTCCTAACACTCTCTGAACGGTCATCTGTGACGTGAATTTTTAGTATGTGATTTCAGTATTCATGAGTACTCTTGCTTAGGGAGTGACACAAACGCATACTGACACGGACTTTACCCCTTGAAAGTCATACACAAACAATAGCAAAGTCTGCTTGTTGTCTGTCTTTTTGGTTCTCTCCAAAGCATATTCAAGGTCAGCATGTTTTTGAAGGTTTGATTTTTTGTTTCTCATATTAAAAACCTCAGGAGCAGTCTGTAGCAGTGTGATGAAGACATGAGACATCACAACAGACAGAAAGCTTGGATTTTTTATTCAGATGTTTTGTAGGAAGAACATCAAGGGCATACAGAGTACATTTGAACCACTCCATATATTTGTGTAGCCTGCATAGCATACGCAGATTGCTGTTTAATCTCAGTTTTTATTCTAGGACGAAGGTAAGCTTTTAGTGCCTATTGCAGTAGTGTGCACCTTTACATGTTATTAAACAAAAATTAATGTTACAAAACCTTGCTGCGTCTGCCGACAGTTTGATGCAATAACCTGTTATTTTCCTTGGAATGTCATCTGCAAAGCTTGGTACTTACCCATCAGCATCTGTAGTCACCGTTTTGTTATTGGACACTTTAGTGAAAGAAAAGAGTGGTAACATTTGCAACAATGGGAATGTGAAGAGAAAACCAGAGAAAATTCAGTCTGAGATGAAAGAGGAGAATAAATGGAAATGAGAAAAATGACTTAGCTCACAGCGATACTTAATGTAAATGAATGGTTATGAACAAATGAGCAGTACCAGAGTAGCTAGGGCATGAGGGCCTTAGTCTGCCTTTCACTTCTGTGCAAACATCCTGCTGATGCTGGGGAGGAACTTGCAGAAGGAGACACACATGAAGTTGTGAATTTATGAGCTTTCTACTTCCTTGCTTATAAGCTTAATGTAGACTTGGAACCATGACAACTTAGGAAAGTTTGGCTTTGCTAACATCTTTTTAATTCAAATCTGTGAAGAATAATTCAGAAGAAGAAGCACCTTACCCATTACAAACACTTCATAGGCTCTAGATCTGGTTTTGAAAGAGAGGTATCTAGTCCATTGCTTCAACATAAAAATTACAGCCTTTTCCAGACGTTAGTGCCACCCCGTGCTTCCCCAGCACAAGAGACGAATTGTCAGAGAAAGATGTTTTACAGTCTTGCAGAGAAGTAAACTGTCGTTAAACACAGTGTTTGCCTCTGTAACATCTGTGTCAGTGAGATCAGAGTAAGTGTCTGGAAACCCAGAGCAGACAAGACCACAGTGATCCCAAGCTGTTGAAAGATGCGGTGAGCTGATTCTTTCCGAACCAAAAGTAAATTGATCAGCACTGAAGGGAGTAGTGTAAATGTATCAATATGTGACTGAAAAAATGGCAGTGAAAAGGGTTACTAAAATCTACCCTTCACCACTATAGAAAGTAAGTAAACCTATACTCTTAACTGCCAGTTGAATTTCTTTCCTGTGCAGATGGTACCAAAAGCAGTTACGTTGCAGTCATGGGACAGGGATGTGGCAAAGCCACGTTGATTAGGCCACCCAAGACATCCTTTTGTAAATATCTTCAAGTTGTTAGCATATGATGTTGCAATGTAAAGATCAACAGACTGGGTGGGTTTGCATTGGCGTGTGTGAGAGCTGCCACATACTGCAGGAGACTTAGACTTAGCGGTCAGAATAACTGCATTTCAGCTTTGCTACATCTCTTCCGTGGAGCTGGAAAGGAGCCTTTTGTGCTGCCTCTTGGCAAACTCCTACTAAATGGCAATTCCTCTTCTGGACCGTTAACAACCTTTAGCAGCCAGATAAAGTATAATCGGTCCATTTGCAGATGAGAAGCTGAGGCAGAGAATGATTGAATGATTTGCTTGATATGACACAGAAGATCTCCACAGAAGCAGAAATTGAACCCTAGTGTTAAGTAAATACTGTGCTTAATCCGTGAGATGATCCTTATTTGGGAGATGTCTGGTGAATGTTTTTTTAAGGATGCTCTCTAGTTGCATTTTCTGTGTATCATTGTCAGCTCAGGAGCCCTCGATGGCAGTTTGTGAGCATGTTCAGCTTTCCCTTGCTTCTCTAACAGGGCTGCTTGTAAATTAACTCATCTAAGAGGCTATTCCCGAAGCCCATTTGTTTCTTTATGCCCATTTCTTGCTTCTTCCCTGTACTTGTTTTGCCCATTCGTTCAGGACAGCAGACTCAGATAAGTATGTATTTGTGTATTCCTGTAGACCTCAGGTCTGCAACTGCTGTGCCCTGGAGAAACTTGCTGATGCTTCACGTTTATTGTGCTGAAGCCTGAATAAGCCAGAGTGAAGTGCTTTGCATGTCAGAGAGTTACAGAGCCTTAGTGAGTGCGCCTTAGGTGCACTTTCCACTCCCTGCTACACCGAGTTACAGTTTCCTGCCTCACATACCCTGCTGCTATAATAAGTAATTTGTGTGCTTGCTGCTGGCAAGGTGGATTCAGCTTGGTGGTCTATTCTAGTCCTTTTTCTGAGGTGTGATTCTTAAGATGTTTAGAACTGCACAGCAAAATCACCTGCTTCTCCTTCCCCTTCCCCACTTCTTAATACGAGGGCTTTTCAGGACATTTCTGCCTGCTGGCTCAAGACAAAGCACATCCATTTCCTTCTGATACGTTTCAGACCCAAGCAATCAGACAAAAAGAATATTGCTGTTTTGAGCACTCAGTCCTGCTAGCCAGATCAAACTGCCATGGATAAACAATGAGTGAGGGGAACAGCCTTAAAAATTATCACTGGGCAAAGAGACAAGATAGCAGCGTGCTACAGGGAAGAAGGAACTGTCCCTCCACTGCTGACAGACTACAGGAGTGAGCCAAGAAGCTAAGCTCTCCACAAGTATTTCCCATGATAGTCTTCAGTATATTTATATCACTGCTGGTGACAAATGACTCTGACTGCAGGTGTGAGCAGAACCAGCTCCGTCGAGCCTGAGGAATCCACAGGTTGATGCTGGGGAGATCTTTTTGCTCATGGCTTGCCAGATTGGCAACAGTCAGTGTGAATCACTATGAGGAACTGAAGAGACCAGTTTGTTTCATTTCATAGGAGGAATCTTGCGTACTGTCCTCAGCAAACCGCCTTAGATAGTTTTTGATACTCAGTTGATCTTTAACCAGCCGGAGGAGACTGAGGGTTTGAAAGCTAAAGCTACAAGCCATAGAAATAATGCTCAGTTTAATTGTGGAAGGTGTTTGTTTTTTTTTTCCAGTTTGGTTTCTTCTGTTGCTTCCTCTCCAACTTGAGTACCTAAGCAAGTTGGGTGCAATTTAAAAAGTCCCAGACCTTTTCAGCTGTTTCAGTTCAATCTAACTCTGCCGTGCACACTTATGTTGGCTGAAGGTAAGGCTCAAAATGCGTGCACTGCCTTGTCTGCTTTACAATGACCACAGTGGCCTACAGCAGCTGCCAAAAATAGACTTTTCCACAGGTCAGTAAGCAAGAATGGCTGTCAGAGCGTCACACTGTTTACATAGTTTTACATTCAACGTGTTCATAACAGCAGCAATTAGATCAGTGAGGCATGATGGCAAATGTAGCTGCTCTGCGAATATCATGCTGAAGGCAACAGCAGCCACAGGGACAACAGCTCTCCTTTCTAACACCCTTTCGAGCACAAGTGCTGTTTGAACTAGGGCCTCCTACAAGCCATTCCTTCGAGTTGCTGTGGTGTTCGCTATTGCCTGGTGCAGGGAGGGCAGAGGTGAAAACGTGAAGTTGTTCTTGTTGAGACATCAGTGTGTCGTGAAGTCAGCTTGCCACGGGCAGTTTGGTCTGCGCTCTCAGTGGGCGTAAACCGTTGGCTTGAGTGGCGTTCAGATGAGTTACCTCAGGTCAGTATTTGGCCCTGTGATTCTCTAAACTTGTGGATCTAGCATTGGTCTTGGTTAATGAATGCAAAGCTCTATTAAAATTTGTTAGTGGAAAAATTTCTCTGCAGAAATTGTGTTGTAGGCCCGTACTCAGTACACGCTGACATGCTCAAGTCCTGTAGAGCTCTCCTCAGGTGTTGGTAGGCTCTGACTGACCTGGGATGTGAGGGGCTCCGATGATGATACTTGCATCTGCAGAGCTAGTGAGACTGCATGAAGCAAAAATCTCAAATATCCATGGTCTTCAGCAAAACGTGCTGCACACCTCCAAGATGTGAAACGTGTTTTTAGCAAATGTCCTATCACACAGATACAAGCTACTGTAGGAAGTCTGTTCAAGTATTATGTAGGTAGCATATATAGTATTGTATCAAAGATGAAGCACATTCAGTTTCTGAAGCATGTAGTTGCCATAAAATCTTGTGCTCCTGAGGCTCAGCGTGGGACCTGATGGCACACAGGCATAGCACCTCCGAGACTGCTGAGGTAGGAGCCCTCCATCAGCCTTGTCCTTGGCAGCAACCCATGAGTGAATCCTCTGCTCACGTGAATCAGTGATAACTTGAGTGGGGAGCTGGTGCTGGGGGCTCGGTGCTGGCCGTCACTGCTGAGACAGATTTGGCAAATAAAGTACCTGGCTGCTGCTGCTCCTGATTCCAGCTGTACCACAGGTGCATGCCTACCCACTTCTCATTGCATGTTCTATGTAGAGTGGAAGACATTTGTCTGCATTTCTCACTTTCTGGGGCAGTTTTATAGTGAGGTGTAAGTAAACACTAAACACAGAGATAAAGACATAGCAAAGATCAGTATTCAAGACAGTTATGTTCTGCTTTCAGTAACTGTGGTAGTTTGGGTCTGCCCCAAACAGTGCCTGCAATCTGTTCCCATCTCACAGTGCCTTCAGGCTAAATATGCAAGTCGTGTAAAGGAGGAGTAGTGACAGAAAACACTATCCTCGTTTTCCTTTTGTGCTAAAAACTGTACAAAAAGAAAGGATTAAGCTTATCCATGGCTATAACTGTAATCTGTGTGTTCGTTTTCAGACTTCTCTGCAGATCCCCCCCAGGACTTGGGTTTTTCAGCTTATTCTCTTGGCACAACCCTGTTCCCGTGCCCCCTTGTCTGAACAATGAGCTGTGGGAGAGATGCTGGGAGGAGAAACACAGCATGGCACTGAGACCAGGGCGTCAGAGGAAGATGGCTAATTCAGGCACTGAGCGGGTGCAGAGCTCACCCACGAGGTGTATTCACCAGGAATACACCCCCTGCAAACACCAGTCCCATGGCAGGGGCTGCCTCCCGGGGCTGGCAGGACATCGAGCACACTTTTATATTTGTTCTGCTCCTCTCTCTTCGTGATGTGTCTGCTTTTGGGCACTGTCAGGGAGAAGATGCTGGGATATGTGGGCCTCTGTTCTACCATGGCATGGCCAGTGATGTGTTCTCAGACAAATGTGGTCCCAGTTAACTCATTTTAAGACCTCTGTGGCAAGATTAGGAATTAAACTCAGCCATCTTCTAACACTTATACCCATGCCATAGCTATAAAGTGATTTTTCTTTCAGCAGCCAATTGCTATAACTAAGACTTTCTTTAAAAAATGTAAAAACAAACAAACAAAAAACAAAACAAAACAGACTTTCACTCTTTCACTCTACCTGATAAATGACCATAGGGAAGTATCGAAGTGTGGGAGGAAGATGTCAGTACGACTGACATCTGAGGCTCAGGGCCGGTTGGAGCCTGTGGAAATTGGTGGAAAGATTCCCACAGACTCAAAAAGGCTTTGGCTCAGACCCTCACTGAGCAGTGATTTCCCTCATTGACCAGGAGAAAATGGGCTGTTCCTAGAGAGAGGGGAAGCTGCTGGCATTTTTACAAAATGCCAAGTGCCAACACAGTTCTTCAAAGAACTCTTTGGACTAATCCTTTCCTCTTATGACACTAATGTAATTTTGTGTCGTATTTGACAGCACGCCAAAAAATTGCATCAAATAATCCAAGTTTTGTGAATGAAATTTAGTTAGAACAGGCATTGGCTCCCTCCCCGCTCTTCAGCAATGTAGGAGCATGTTTCCAAAGAGCTGCTCTGCGCTGGGGTTAGTTTTTGCTCAGCGATGATGACTGGGGAACAGGAGAAAGGGAGGTTTGGTGCACATGGAAGTTGTAAGACTGACAGCTGGGGAGGCCAAAGCTGGCATTAGCACTGGTAAAGGGCTGGCAGGGTGGTCTTGTGACTCGCGCTGTTGTATGTTCAGTTGTGAACTCCTCCACAGCTTTCCACTCTGCCCCTGGTCCCGTCTCCTGTTTGCCAGGTGTTGCCGAGGCTCTGTTGCATAAAGTCTTTGGGCAGGGGCTCTTTTACAGTTCATCTTTTAAACACACATAAAAATGAGCCTTCAGTGGAGTCTTACGTGATGAGACAGGTCCTCAGGTGATGCACATGGGTGCCATCAGCCAAAGCCCTGATGTGTCATTTATACAGCATTTCTGAGATCTGCACAGCAAGTTCCCAGCTAAGTAAAGGCTTTAAAATTTGTCCGTGTGTTGGGTCAAACTGTCAAGTTTTTAACTATGTCAAGCATCACTGTTTTCATTAGAGGAGTTTTATCTTCATTCATCAAAATGTTTGCAGTCCCTATATCATTAGGAAAGGTCAATATGAAACACAGGGCAGACAGCTAAGAGATGCACAGAATGTAATTTTGAAATCACTGGCAACGGGCTTACTGTCTAGGATTTAATTAGCTACAGCTTAGGGCTGCCAGGCTTTTAGGAAATTTCCCACAGTGAAACATGGTAAATGTGGAGAAGATCTAGATACGATTTTTGAAAAAAAGATCTAGGCTTCTGATGGGGACAGTGGGAAAATGCCTTGAAAAAAAAAGATGCCGGCCACCATAACGTGTTAGCCTGTATACGACATTAAAGGCTGACCCCTCGCCTGAGCCTGTTTTAGAAACACAACAATTTCTAGCCACTGCCACTCTGCATTAGCTGCCTCTTTCACCAAGTGCATTTGGATTACTTTGCCTTCTTCAGGCAGTAATCAGGCTGGGGTTTGATTTGTCAGAAAGTGACACTGGAAAAGCTGGGAAATCTCTGCCAGTGCTGGACGAAGTGCATTTTAGGGTGTGAGTCCCCTTCTTTTGGAATTTCCTGAGGATTAAGTTGGAGCTGGATCAGATCACGATAGTATGGAAATGCAAACAAGCAAGCATGTGTTCTCTGACTGATCTGCGCCTCTCTTCTGTACCTGGGACTGTGTCTAGGCTGACCTTTAGTCGATGGGGCAAACACCTGGACTTGCACAAGGTTTTGGTTATCCGTCCAGGTGCACGGGACTGTAGGATGACAGCTTCACAGCGCAGCTGCTGGGGGAGCAGTGAGAATAAACACGTTTTGTCATCTTTATTTTGAGAAGCTCCAGTTGCTTGGCTTTGATTTCAAGAGCTGACTATAAATATGGTTGGTTTGTAAGGGATTTGTAAGTTGCGTGACATGGATATGCGTTGATGTATACATATCCTTAGCTGGGTTAAATATTTACTTTTCTCAGCTGAGATAATTACCCTGGAATATAAAACAATTTCTCAAAAACTTGTCCATGCTTTTACTGCTTGATCCAAGGTTTCCTTTGGAAGAGAGATAGGGTCAGGAAAGGCTAATGAAAGCTAACGTAATCCTCCTGTTACAAGTGGAGTTTGCCTGGATTTACTGCTGTAAAACAGACGTTGGGGTGAAGTGGTCGCTGTAACTACTTCACGTGTTTTAATGAATGGGCTTGTATGGGTCATCCGAATCCTATGGTATTGTTTCTCCCTTGTGGCTGGATGAATGGAGTATCTCAGTCAAAAGAATAATGAAGAAGAGAAACTGCACGGGCAGTATCGTTTGGTCTTTTATATGCACAGGTCTTCCTGTTCGTAGCGAAAGGCAGCCTCTCTCCCTTGCACAAATGCAGTTGGACAAAGGGTAGTCACATGTATGCGCCTGGCCCAAACATTGGCTGCATCAGTGAATATAGAACAATTTCTTTCAAAACCCCTTTCTTCAGCTTTCTGCTTGCTTTGACTTCGGCATTAGAGGCGAGATGGCATCAGCCTTCAGAACATGTATGTAAAGCATTCTCGGGGAGGTTATAGCTGCATAAATACGCCATAACATTTGTTTTCTATTAAACAATGCCTAAGCTAATTAAAATCAGAAATATTGGTTAAAAAAATACATCTTTCCGGGCTGAAAAGAGCCAGTTAACTCTTCTCAGGGTTACTTCTGAGTCTGCTGTTTACCAGGCCTTTTAAGATTACTGCTGTTTTGAGGTGGAGTTGCAAGAGGAGAATGGAGGCAGCAAGAGCCATCCTCTCTCTGTCTTGGCGGGATGGGAAATTCTGCCAGTATGCTGATGTTTTCCCTGGGGAATTGGGTTCAGTTCCTCTTTCCGATAGATATTTTTATGTGGCATTACTCCTCACTCATCTCCTTTATAAACGGGAGATACAGCTCTCCTTCCCTGTAGGGTGTCAGGAACTTAACTGCATGGAAGAGGGATTGCAGCAGAGAAAAAATGGCAAAAATTATGGGCAAGATGATGAATAATATATGTTTTGATCTAACAGCTGAACTGGAAAAAATATTTAGAGTGAAGTGGAAGTGAAACAGTGTGTTCTGTTTGGCCTGGAATAAAACATTTTGTCCCTTTAGGAAAAACAGGTTAATTTAATCTATAGAATCATAGAATTGCCTGGGTTGGAAAAGACCTTCCGGATCATCAAGTCTAACCTACTGAGTCCCATCACTAAACCATGTCCCTTAGTGCCACATCCACACATTTCTTGAACACCTCCAGGGATGGGGACTCCATCACTTTCCTGGGCAGCCCGGTCCAATGCTTGACCACCCTCCCCATGAAGAAATTCTTTCTAATGTCCAATCTAAACCTCCCTGGTGCAACTTGAGACAGTTTCCTCAGGTCCTATCGCTTGTCACCTGAGAAAAGAGGCCGGCACCCTCCTCATTGCAGCCTCCTTTCAGGCTGTGGAGCACAATGAGGTCTGCCCTCAGCCTCCTCAGGACTAAACAGCCCCAATTCCCTCAGTCACTCCTAAGCCTTGTTTTCTCCTCCCTTCACCAGATCCACTGCTCTTCGCTGGACGTGCTCGAACAACTCAGTATCCTTCTTGTAGTAAGGGGCCCCAAACTGAGCGCACTATGTAACATCTATTTAATGTCTGTTTTCAGCGTTCTCCTGGATGTTCAGCCAGCCTGGCCAGGTAGAGGGTAGCCGAGCCTCCTGCAGCCTGGCAGTGTCAGGCCGATGTCCTCATATTCAAGATATGTCCAGCGTGGCAGGTTTTCTGCTGGACATCCATGGGCATCATACAGAGAGCTACGTGCAGGGGGACCCACAGAGCTGCCAGCTGGCAGAAGGGAACCGTTGTGGGCATCGTTTTCAACCCTGAACCTGCAGCTGAATTACTCTGCCCTGCCGTGTGGAGCAGTGAGAAACAGAGCCTGGTGGCCCTGCTACCCCTCTCCTCCACTACAGGATTTTATCCCCAACCCTCACTCACGCTTTCTTCAAACGAAATTAGGGTGGTGAGTTTCAAAAGAAACACTAAATAATTTTTGGGTGGCCGAAAACAGTTAGTAAATGTAGTTTCTTTTCTCCCTTCTCCCCCCAAAATGCCCAGTGTTAATTATAAGAGGGGGCCAGCCACGGATCTGCGGCAGTCAGGACAGAGCTGCCCGGCACTTTCACTCAGCAAATTTCCCCTTTCCTCACGCTCTCTGCTCCTGTCTGTCAGGCCTGCTGACGACTGCTTGGTAGGAGGGCAGTAATCTGAGCTGCCTCTGCTGAGCAAACCTCCTGCTTTTTACTGCGGGATTAGTGCCGAGGTGCCTCTGTGCACAGCACCTGTACCCGCGCCCTGTTATCTTACTCGCCGTGCTCTCGTTGCTCCGCTTCCCGAGGCGGCAGTGCCATTCCCTCCTCCTAGGGCTGCGCTCACCAAATGGCAGGCTGCCTCCACCGCCGGGATGGGAATACCTGAGCCCCGGTCGGCTGTCCCGCAAGGTAAGCAGCCTCTCGCCGGCGACAGCAGAGCAAGCCGGGCTCGGCTTTGTGCCTGCGGAGGCAGCCAGACCTCACGGCAGGGCTTTGGGAGAGGGAGGACTGGAGCCTTAAGGATCCTGTTGGTGCTAAGCATCACGAGCATCGCAACCTTCAGGGCAGACGAGTGGCCAGGCGGTGCTGTGGGGGTGATTCAGCTGCTGTGGTGAGCGAGCAAGCTCACAGCGAGCAGATGGGGAGCCAGTGCTGTGCCGCTGCTCAGGTGCTGTCACTGGCTACGGCGTGCAGTGGTGTAAGTGGATCTGTTGCTAGAAAAGTGCCCGAAGCTGGCAGGGGAGGTGAACGTGTGAGAGCCTCCAGAGTTGTAGGGGATGTTTAAGGCCATTACCTCCCCTGGTGTCAGTGGGTAAAAATAATACCCTGCTTTTAAGACACTGAGTCTCATGAGCGGAGGATCAGACTCACATACACGCTGTGATGTGTCAGGCACATTTTCCAGTTTTACAGACCAGAAGGGTCTCTGCTCAAGTGAGTGGTGCTCTTTTTGGCCTTCACCTTTTATCAGTTAAGTTGTTTAAAGTGGGTGTCAAACCAGACTGGTACTTTGCGACAATGTTTGATATAGGCAGCCTAGCCAGACAGGGTGGGATATATTGATGTTTGATCCGTGCAGTCACATTGCAGGTAGCAGAAAGAGAATGTGGAAGAGGCTGATGAGATGGCAATGAGTATAGCTCCTGTATAGGCCTGCACTAATTTACGTTTGTTCAAGATCTGTACTGTATTATACACAGCTATACGCCCTGTTAGGTTGGATGTGAATCATAACACTAAGTTCATTGAACTTTGATTTTGATTATCTCCTGAGACATTAACTCCTTTAGTAAACTCATTAACTAATCTTTAAACTAATTACCTCTTTCATTGCTACTAAGGTATCTTTAAAGTTAAAGTTTAGGTTTCCTTTGTCTGTGTTTTTTTGTGGGTGAATATGGACCAAATCTTTAGCTGCTGAAATCGCTGTGCCTTATTTTTTCACAGTTTGGTGATCCAGCCCATGTAGTGAAGGTTGGCAGTGCAATCGAAGTGGTTCTAGTGGAATAGTGGGGTCTGGGTCCCTGTCTATGTGAAGAGGGGTATTTTTGTGCTGTAGGTTATCTGCTTAAGAAAAGCAACTTGAAACAGTGTGTTCTCAAGTCACAGAAGCAGCAGCATCTTGTGAGTACAGCACGCTGCCTTGCCAAATATGCATTCATTATTCCAGTATTTAAAGAGCAATGAGATTTTGTCAGTAAAACTAGAACTGCTTGCAGTGGCAAATTCCCAATCACTCTGGATTGCCCCAAATTCCCTCCTTTTGCCTTGCTTATGAGCCAGCTCTTTAAAACCAAATTCAAAGAAACGTGTGGCTGGGGAAGGACTGACCACGTGCTGTCCGTCCTCAGCCCCCACTGCCCTCTCGCAAGCCGACTGCCCAGCCTGAGGAAGACGTGTGCGTGGTGGGCACAGGTATGCTCCCACCTGCGTGCATCTGCCTGCTCTCAGGAGCACACATTTGCTTAAGTACACGCTCTTAAGGGCAAACCTGCTCTGCACGAATAGCTGCAGAGATACTCAAGGCTGGCAGAGACCCACAGCATGTGGGAAGAGGCTGTTCTGAAGCACAGATCCCATCACCCTGCGGTACAGCCTGCTGCCCGCACAGAGGGGCATGTTCCCAGGCTGCAGTGACATGGGGAACCTCCTGCCCTCCTCTGGAGGACCCATGCACCGCAAGGCTGCCGGGGGCTCTGCAAAGGAGGGCACCAGCTCTTCCCTGCTTGCGTCGCCCACGTGCTGTGACTCTCTCCTGAGGGGAGCTGCGTGCAGACCATATCGCAAGCCAAGAGTTCAGCTACAAATTAGTGTGGACAGTCTTGTACAGGCAGCGGATTAGTTTGGGCCCTAATCCACTGCCCGCTTGAGTGATTTGACATCTCCCGTGTTCTTCGTATTGGGTTGTAGATGAGCCAGATGCATATTTCTTCTCTGTCCTGGGAATGATTTGAGCAGTGTGATTCGATGCTCTGTACCATATAACGTGAAGGAAGGTGAATGTGCTTCTGAGATCTGAAGAGATGCCTTAGTGGCCTGAATTACAGAGATTTGGTCGTCACTTCCTTTAAGTGATATGGAATAAAAATCACCTAGGGGTGATGTTAGCGCTCTAGATGGTCAGTTTTATGGTCTCTTAAAGACAAGCCTTTCCAAAGCCTTCAAAGGGTTAAAGGCAGTGCCTCACAGAAACCCAAGTGGCTGAAGAAACACCAGATATTAACATTTGCTTCAGTTGCCAAAGCCTGGACATTTCTTTCTGCTTTTTAGAAATTAGAGCCTGCAGGGACCATTTAACAAGAAATCGTAGCAACTTGGCTGTTAGAGGGCAACCCATGTGCATAGGCACTTAAGGGCTGTGCCAGCATCTCCTTTGTTCAATAAAAGTAACAGCAGGAATTTGATTAAAGACTGATAGAAAAGAGAGGGAGAAATGTAGGAAAGATTAAAGAAAGAAAGAGCCACCTGGAAACTTCATTCCTCCTTTATTTCTAACTTAAGCTCATAAATACCAAATCTAAACCATTGTGTGTGAGAGAGGGAGGGAAAATTTCCTGCATGCCTGCACAGAAAAGCCTGCACATGCGGCCTCACAAACTGACTTTTAGCAAAAGTCATGCTCTTTTCTCAAACTTAACACTTGCTCCTTGTCTGCATCAGGAAAAAAGGAAGCAGAAAACAACTTTATCCCCCGGTGCTTTGCAACGACAGCCTTCAGGAGTCCCTGCCATAAAGGAGAGGGGTGAAGGGTTTGGGCTGAACCCGCCGATGAGCAGCGAGCACGTTTCCCAGGCTGCCTCGGAGCAGCCCTGCCGCTCCGCACAATGCCCATGGCCAGCTGCACACGGCTGGCACCGCGCTTCGTGGTCAGCCTCCAGCATCTGCCGCTTTGTCTCCATCCTCATCCTAACCCCGGGAAAAAAAAAAAAAAGAAAAAAAAAGAAAAAAGTGACTCCAGCAGCCAAATGCAAATAAGCTCCAAAGAGCCCTCTTCTGTGTGATCAGCAAGTGACAGGCAAACCGCATTCAAATTCCTTGCTGCAGAGCCAACACGGCTGTTGTTTGGGTTTAGGAGACCAGAACGGTACGATTAAGTGTCAAACGTGTTGGGGAGCGATGGCGGGTTGACTTTTCGTTAGCCTGGTTGTGCCCTGTGTGAGAAACACTCAGTAGCCAATAACTTAGGCTCAGGCGAGGATCTCAGTGAAGTAGTAATTTATTCGCGATTGCAATGGCGGGCGCCCCACAAGCAGGAGAGCGCACCTACTAGTTCCAAAAACACAGTTTATATACTTCTTGATGACAGGACCCTCCCCTGTTTCCCCACTGGAGTGGGTAATCCAGGTTCACAATCTACCTGATGCTTCACAGACAATGCCTGGCCTTCAGTTGCCGGCCTGTTTTTGAGATGGTAATGTTTTCTCCCCTTATCTGGCTTGACTTAACATAGTGATTTTCACCTGATTGCTCTAAGGAGTCTGGTTGTCTGCATTTTAGGAGGACACCTGCTGAGCTTTCTTATCACTGTAAGCATATCTCAATACCACATTCCTTCCTTCTATACAATGTAACACTGCAAAAACAACATTTCTATTCCCACAATTCCCCCCTTTTCTCTTTTTATAATTTGTTGATTTTTGCAAAATTTTTCTCTAAGATGTAATCTGGTAGATGTCTTCCTCTTCTTTACTTTCTTTGCTTTCCATTTCCTCTAATATCATCATCTTATCTGAGTAGGGTGGTGGATCCATGGTCATTTGTTTCAAAAGTGCAGTTTCAATTAACCGCTGGACAAGTCCCCTTACACAGGGGATAATGCGACAACCAATGGCTGTCAAAACTCCTGCTACTACAATCAAGGATGTAAATATGGACACTACCATCCCTTTCCATTTACCAAACCAAGATTCCAACCATCCTGTGATGGAAGTGTCTGCTCCTGAGTTTTCTGCCAATTCATTGGCAAGGGTGGTAAGCCCTTGCAATGCTCTAGTTACTGTGCCATCCGGGGCAGTATTGTTAGGGATAAAAGTACAACAACGGTTGCCCAGCATCATGCACACACCACCTCTCTCCGCAAGAATCATATCTAATGTTATTCTGTTTTCCCAAGCCATTTTGCTGGTGGCATCTAGTTGTTCAGCGATTCCTCGTATCGCATCCCTTGTATAATTTATGAATCTCTGCTGATTATAATAAATATAAGTAATCCAATCCACATTCTTATTGATTGTTACCCACCAGAACAGTGACTCAAACCCTGCAGCAATTTGATTCCTGGCTTCCTGTTCATCGGGAACTCCTCTAGGCACCCCAATAGAATCTACGTACGCTCTATCATCAAATGATACTCCTAAGCTTCTTTTACTTCTTCTGGGTATTTGTGATGTTTCTCTTTCAAATGCCAGGGTGAAGGGTATAGCTAATTGAACAAGTGCACAAGTGCCTCCCCAGTTAGATGGTAGGGTGGACCGTAAGATCTTCCCTCCACAGTACCACCAGAGATCTGCCCTGGGGATCTCAAATCTTGAATAGTTTCCCATCAAGTCCTCGGTAGCATTCAAGGTCCTCGTGCACAAGGCAAATTCTCCCAGATGCCAGGTAGCACTCACACCCTGCCGTGAGAGGCAAGCTGTATGGTTACCTATAGCTGTGGAGAATACAGGGGGAGCCCTGATACTGCTATCATGCAAGGAAGGGAACAGCAAAGAGAGAGACTTACAGGCCTCATTTCCCCAGGCAGTCTTTTCTTGGTACAATGCAATCATACATCGCATTCCCTGGGAATCCTTGGTCCACCCCAATGGGCAGGGCACTATCTGGGCAATCGGTCATCCCGAGGCACAAGCATAGCAATTGCTATGGTTGAGACTCTGGACAGTATATTTGACCCATTCTATCCAGGCATTCACAACCCCATACCCTGTTTCAATCTCAAATGTTTGAACTGCCGCATTTCAAAGAGGGCCTCCTGTTTTCTCTCCTGTTTTCTCCTTGAGTTTCTCCCTTTCTCTGATGGCAATAGAGGATTGTTTCCATACAGCTATTCTCAATCTGGCTGTTGGGCCTCTCCCAGTTATTTGTTGTCTCTGCTCAGTTGTCATTGGGCATTTAAATCTCCACAAGCTAACACCTCACAAACATCAAACATGACAGATTGTGGTACATAACCCTCTGTCACATTCACCCATATTTTTATGGGGTATCCCATCTTACTATTATCTGGTCATGCCTTTTCCAAGTTGCCAATTGACCAAGGCTTTCTCTGAGGCCTATAATCACTAAAAACAAAATTAATAATTGATTTTTCCCTGTCATTATTTTTAAACCTTAGGTTTCCAAATAATTATCAATACAAAGAATAAGATATACACTACTACCATAACAAACCCCCCTTGGGAACACTTCAATTCACTATAGGCCAGTCCTTTCTCTCAATCACAAGTCACACTCATTAGTTACCTGTGAAAATAAAAGGTTAGTTTACAATCGCAAGCTCTTATCCCGCTCAGAGTCCACTATGAGATTTTTCTCTTCGATTTCAGCTTCCAACAAGTCTTCTGTAGGAACAGCTTCCCAGGTACTAGGGTCGACGGATGCCTTCACTCGAGTATAGTGAGTCCAACCTTTTTCCGCAGTTCCTATGGCTGTTTCAGTGGTTAGTAGTACTTGGAAGTGTCCTTCCCATTCGGGCCGGAGTTGATCCTTTCCAGGTCTGAATCAGGACCCAATTTCCCACGGGTCCTGAGAAATGACAAAGAAGAGGACAACCCCAGAACACAGTTCTTAAGAAAACTCTCTTGTTTCGAATTGTGGTATCTCATCCCTTCTGCCCAGACAGGGTAATCCGAACAGCATCTCATACGGTGAAATTCCTATATTGTTTCTTGGTGCTGTTTGAACCTGGAGGAGTGCTAAAAGTAAACATTTTACCCAAGGAAGTTGGGTTTTTAACACTAATTTAGTTAATTGCTTCTTTAATGTCTGGTTCATTCGCTTTGCCTTCCCAGAAGAGGAGGGGTGCCAGGGGGTGTGAAAAGCCCACTCAATCTCTAAGGCCTGCATTAACCCTTGCAGTACTTGTGAAGTGAAATTATTTCCTTGATCTGAATCAATGTTTTCAGCTATCCCATATCTAGGGACTATTTGCTCCGGTGATACCTTAGCCACCGTGTTTGCAGTGGCAGATAAGAGGGGAAAGCTTACACCCATCCAGTCACGTGGCCAATTAGGACAAACAAGTACTTAAATCTCCCTCCTTTACGTAACTCAGTAAAGTCTACCTGTATACTTTGTAAAGGTCGAATCCCTGGCTCCCGTCCCCCTCTAGGTTAGTTACAAATGACCTTTTTATTTGCCTTTTGACATATGGTACATCCTCTGCATATTTGCTTCACTAAAGTGTATATTCCTACACAGACATACTTTCTTAGCACAACATCACACATTGCTTGCATCTCCCAATGACTCTCTTGATGTAAAACATCATATTTGCCTCATTGGTGCTTTATTCAGCATTTCTCTCCCATCAGGGAGTATCCATTTTCCCTCAGGCTTCGTGGCTCCTGATTCCTTACAGAAATCTCTCTTAAAAACTTTTTAGTTCTTTCTTAGTTTTCAACAATTCCCTGAATCCTCTCTGGATTTATTCTCAGTTTTCCCTCAGACATTAGATGCCTTAAATACCTGACTTCTCTTTCTACGTATTGTAATTTATTTTTCAATACTCCCAAGCCCTGCTTTCCCAGAAAGTTGAATAGCTTGTTAGTAGCTTCCTTCACAACTGTTTTCTCCTGTCCTGACAATAAACAATCATACACATTTTGTAACAGAAATTCCTCCTTGGGAGGTTGGAATTGCTCCAAAATCTGTTCTAGAACTTGCCCAAATAAATCGGTGGCCCTGTAAACCCCTGAGGTAAAACTGTCCATATGTATTGTTGCTTCCGCCCCCACTTCAGAGTCTTTCCAGTCAGAGGTGAATATATCTTTGCTCTCAGGGCCTGAGAGCACTCCATTAATACCACTGTTATTCCAGTCTAACAATTTACTATTTGAATGCCCAATTTCATCATCAAATCCCTTCCCAACAAGTTAGTCCCTGCCTTGGGTACATACAATAATTGCCCAGAGATCATTTTATCCCCTAGTCTCAGCTTGGTACCCCCCAAAGGTGGCACTGTTACCCCAGCCCCTTCTACCCCCATCACTTGTTAGGGTTTCATTAGTTAATTTAATCCCTGATACTTTACAGGCCAGTAATGACCTAGCTGCCCCTGTGTATTGTGTTTGATGGCAAGGTTCGGGAGGGGGCTGCAGTGGCAGCCCCCACGAGGAGAATCCAGAAACCACCCCGTAGCAGATAAGGGACAATTTCATCCGGCCCCAGAGGGGCCCACCGCTGCCCAGAGCCAAGCCATGAGCAACACAGTCCGTGCCTCTGTGAGAGCACATCCACGAAAACAAACAAACAAACAAAAACCTGCTGCTCAACAGCAGCTGGGAGAGCGAGGAGTGAGAAACCTCCCCGCAGACACCAAAGTCAGCACAGACGGAGGGGGTGGAGGCGCTCCAGGCGCCGGAGCCGAAGCCCCCTGCGGCCTGTGGAGAGGCCCCTGGTGGAGCAGGCTGCCCCCCCTGCCCCCCCCCTTCTCGATACTTGGGAACCTGACCAAACACCACAGCAAATATACCAAAACTTCTAGACGGTTACTTAGATAATGCCTACATCCTCTTTCCCTGCTCATTCAACTTTCCCAACTCATTCAAAAAAACAGCTCTGTCAAACATTACATACCACACCTTTAACACCTTTAATAACCCTTTTTAACACTTCTTCCTATCTTTCTCCAGCCTGTACTTTCTCCAAAGTCTCAGTCATTAGCCAACTTAATTCCATACCTTTCTCCCTCATCCCATTTTCCTTCTCTCCTCCTTCTTCCACTCCGGATATTCCTACCTGAAGTGGCCAGCCTGCCCACACTTAAAACATCCTATCAAAGCCTGTCCCTGCTAAGATTCAGGTCACAACACGGGTAGCTTTCCTTGCCTGCCATTCCTTCATCTCTCTTCCCCTCTTTTCCATCCTGGCCCTGACTCCCCCTGAAGATTTTCTTCCTCTTTCTCCAACCCTCTGCCTCACTACCTGCTACACTGTCAATACCATTAGTTTCACTCTCTGCTTTTCCTTCTCATCTCCCCTCTTGACACACACGTTCAGGGCCTCCCACAGGAGGGCCCCCCAGTGACTGTTCACTACATCCCCCCCACCTTCTGGAGCATTTTTCTGTGCATCTTGCCAGGCTTCAATCACAAAATGAACTTTCAAGAGCCCTTGGGATACCGGGTCCTCAGGATTCATCCCCAAGTACTTTCTCATTCTGACCCCAAGTCTCTCATATGATTTCTGTGTTGCACACTATTATTCTTCCAGCCAGGATCGGCAAGTGGTTATTTCTGCCCTGCCGGTATTACCCCTGGTCCTGGAGGATGAGTTCTTTCCCATTTTTGTATTGCAGCTCTCCTCCTGATCATTCCCATTTCTTTCCCTGTAAACAACATATTTATATACATAATTCCCCCTCCCCAAGAGTATAAGTTAGGTCCTAGGAAACTCCTAACCTCTCTGCTGGTAAGGAGGGGGGGAAGTTCACTTAAGAGGATACACAGATAGTGTTAGTGCTGTTAGTATCAGGGAAGGCAAAATTCTCAGTACCTCTTCTACCTTGTTCTAATTCTTTTACCAGTTTGGGGTACCTCCTGTTCCCAGAGCTAATGTTATCTATAGTTCCTGTCTCTTCTTTCGGAGGAACTGCTACAGCAGCCGCTGCTGCTGCAGCAACTTGGGGGTTATAAGGAGGAGGTAAGTTATCCAGAAGGTCCCATTTATCACTTGTCTCTTCCTTTTTCTTTCCCTCTTTATTCTGATTTTTGCTCAAAACCAAATTTATTCCTTGTATCCAACAAGCTGCATACTCCGATTCTTCTTCCGAAAATGGAAATTTGTTATTAACATAAAAATTTAAGGCCTGGCATACCCAATCTTTGTCAGACCCGTATTTTGGCCAAAATACTGCAGCTCCTTTAATTGGTTCTTTCGTCCAGACTGATACACAATATTTAACCATTTTCTCCCTATCTTTTTCCTTAGTTTTGGGGTTATTCTTCCAATTTCTCAACATCCTTCCTAAAGGACAGTCGGGAGGCACTCCCCCAGGGATATCTCCCTGTCCCTTGGAACTCATATTTCCCATTTTTCCTATCCTGGAAAATGGGGGTGTACTGCCAAGCACTTCCCCGTGCAAGGGCTACCGCACACCTATAAGTTACCAAATTTCCCTGGTGTACTCCGAGCACTACCCCATGCAAGGATTACCGCACACCAAATTTCCCTGGTGTACTGCCAAGCACTACCCCGTGCAAGGCTTACCGCACACCAAATTTCCCTGGTGTACTCCGAGCACTAGCCCGTGCAAGGATTACCGCACACCAAAATTCCCTGGTGTACTCCAAGCACTACCCCGTGCAAGGATTACCGCACACCAAATTTCCCTGGTGTACTGCCAAGCACTACCCCGTGCAAGGCTTACCGCACACCAAATTTCCCTGGTGTACTCCAAGCACTACCCCGTGCAAGGATTACCGCACACCAAAATTCCCTGGTGTACTCCAAGCACTACCCCGTGCAAGGATTACCGCACACCAAATTTCCCTGGTGTACTGCCAAGCACTACCCCGTGCAAGGCTTACCGCACACCAAATTTCCCTGGTGTACTCCAAGCACTACCCCGTGCAAGGATTACCGCACACCAAATTTCCCTGGTGTACTGCCAAGCACTACCCCGTGCAAGGCTTACCGCACACCAAATTTCCCTGGTGTACTCCAAGCACTACCCCGTGCAAGGATTACCGCACACCAAATTTCCCTGGTGTACTCCAAGCACTACCCCGTGCAAGGATTACCGCACACCAAATTTCCCTGGTGTACTCCAAGCACTACCCCGTGCAAGGATTACCGCACACCAAATTTCCCTGGTGTACTCCAAGCACTACCCCGTGCAAGGATTACCGCACACCAAATTTCCCTGGTGTACTCCAAGCACTACCCCGTGCAAGGATTACCGCACACCAAATTTCCCTGGTGTACTGCCAAGCACTACCCCGTGCAAGGCTTACCGCACACCAAATTTCCCTGGTGTACTCCAAGCACTACCCCGTGCAAGGATTACCGCACACCAAATTTCCCTGGTGTACTGCCAAGCACTACCCCGTGCAAGGCTTACCGCACACCAAATTTCCCTGGTGTACTCCAAGCACTACCCCGTGCAAGGATTACCGCACACCAAATTTCCCTGGTGTACTCCAAGCACTACCCCGTGCAAGGATTACCGCACACCAAATTTCCCTGGTGTACTCCAAGCACTACCCCGTGCAAGGATTACCGCACACCAAATTTCCCTGGTGTACTGCCAAGCACTACCCCGTGCAAGGCTTACCGCACACCAAATTTCCCTGGTGTACTCCAAGCACTACCCCGTGCAAGGATTACCGCACACCAAATTTCCCTGGTGTACTCCAAGCACTACCCCGTGCAAGGATTACCGCACACCAAATTTCCCTGGTGTACTCCAAGCACTACCCCGTGCAAGGCTTACCGCACACCAAATTTCCCTGGTGTACTCCAAGCACTACCCCGTGCAAGGATTACCGCACACCAAATTTCCCTGGTGTACTGCCAAGCACTACCCCGTGCAAGGCTTACCGCACACCAAATTTCCCTGGTGTACTCCAAGCACTACCCCGTGCAAGGATTACCGCACACCAAATTTCCCTGGTGTACTCCAAGCACTACCCCGTGCAAGGATTACCGCACACCAAATTTCCCTGGTGTACTCCAAGCACTACCCCGTGCAAGGATTACCGCACACCAAATTTCCCTGGTGTACTCCAAGCACTACCCCGTGCAAGGATTACCGCACACCAAATTTCCCTGGTGTACTCCAAGCACTACCCCGTGCAAGGATTACCGCACACCAAATTTCCCTGGTGTACTGCCAAGCACTACCCCGTGCAAGGCTTACCGCACACCAAATTTCCCTGGTGTACTCCAAGCACTACCCCGTGCAAGGATTACCGCACACCAAATTTCCCTGGTGTACTGCCAAGCACTACCCCGTGCAAGGCTTACCGCACACCAAATTTCCCTGGTGTACTCCAAGCACTACCCCGTGCAAGGATTACCGCACACCAAATTTCCCTGGTGTACTCCAAGCACTACCCCGTGCAAGGATTACCGCACACCAAATTTCCCTGGTGTACTCCAAGCACTACCCCGTGCAAGGATTACCGCACACCAAATTTCCCTGGTGTACTGCCAAGCACTACCCCGTGCAAGGCTTACCGCACACCAAATTTCCCTGGTGTACTCCAAGCACTACCCCGTGCAAGGATTACCGCACACCAAATTTCCCTGGTGTACTCCAAGCACTACCCCGTGCAAGGATTACCGCACACCAAATTTCCCTGGTGTACTCCAAGCACTACCCCGTGCAAGGCTTACCGCACACCAAATTTCCCTGGTGTACTCCAAGCACTACCCCGTGCAAGGATTACCGCACACCAAATTTCCCTGGTGTACTGCCAAGCACTACCCCGTGCAAGGCTTACCGCACACCAAATTTCCCGAGACTCTTCCTTTCTCTCCCTTATCTCACGCTTCGTCCGTCTCCGGCCGCGCCCCTCGCGGAGCTACGGAACCGCGGATCAGGACTCCACACTCACTTCGTACAAAAGTACGTCTCAATCACACATCACACAGAGTCTCACCCGACCCCCGAGGCAATACTTAATATTTCTTACCTTGGTCTGTGCACAGAGTTACCGGATCAATTCTTAAAACCCTGAGTGCCTACCTTCTTCCTTTTCCCCACTACTTCACGGATCCTGCCTCTTTCATCAGTCTCGGGCCCTCTGTCAGCTCTCCGCAGAGCCGCCACCGTCGATGCACAGGACCGCTGAAATCAGCGGGGCATGCCTTCCTGCTGCTGCGGCGGTGGGGCTCCCTGGTAGGTGACCGGATCCCGGACGAGCCCCCAATTGTGGGAAACACTCAGTAGCCAATAACTTAGGCTCAGGCGAGGATCTCAGTGAAGTAGTAATTTATTCGCGATTGCAATGGCGGGCGCCCCACAAGCAGGAGAGCGCACCTACTAGTTCCAAAAACACAGTTTATATACTTCTTGATGACAGGACCCTCCCCTGTTTCCCCACTGGAGTGGGTAATCCAGGTTCACAATCTACCTGATGCTTCACAGACAATGCCTGGCCTTCAGTTGCCGGCCTGTTTTTGAGATGGTAATGTTTTCTCCCCTTATCTGGCTTGACTTAACATAGTGATTTTCACCTGATTGCTCTAAGGAGTCTGGTTGTCTGCATTTTAGGAGGACACCTGCTGAGCTTTCTTATCACTGTAAGCATATCTCAATACCACATTCCTTCCTTCTATACAATGTAACACTGCAAAAACAACATTTCTATTCCCACACCTGGGACCTGGGAAGATTTTGCTGTGCAGCCGGAGCCACGCTTTGGTTCCTTGGCAAGGTTTTGCAGGGTGCCGAGAGCGAGGCTGAGACCACAGACTCCCCAGCAGCAGGGATGGCAGCGGGTTTCTCAACTGGTCCCTGCATGTTTCGGGTGCTCTGGCTGATAATCTTGCCCCATGCAAGACTAGATGGAGCAGCAGGGGAGAATTCTGTGCCTGGAGTTCATTGCTGCTGCTTCTGGTGTCTCTCTTCTGTATGCCTGGGCATTTAGGCTGTGTAAATCACGTTTTTCCCCACCTGGTACTTCTTTTACTTCTTGACATCGTTTTCCCTCATTTTGCTACACTTTTTAGCTGTTAATAACATCCATTAGGCAGCAGAACTTATGGCAGTGACCTTGGCTCTGAACTGTGCTCCCCTAAAGCGATTTGGATGTGATCGTGTCCTCTGTAGCAAAGAGGATCTCTGCCTCGCTCCAGTCTTCCTCACCTCAGGCAGGGGTCCTGAGGGGTGCTGCCTGCTCCACCCAGGGGAGCAGGAAGGTGCACAGCCCTGCTCTGGATCAGGCCCTCAGGGGCTCATTTGCCTCTCACCCTGACCCAGACCAGCGTAAGGATGCGGGAATCAGCGGCCTCCAGGACAGAGACTCCAATTAACAAATCACTTTCTCCCGGTGATTGAAACCCTGAAAAGCTAAGCGTTGAAATCAGATATCGCAACCCAACTGTGGGAAAACGCAGAGCCCGTGAGGGAAGGCGAAAGGCAGAGGAGGTGGAAGGCCTGAATGTCATCCCTCTGCTCGCATCCCAGCCCTGCGTCTTGGGGACGGGCTGCCCTGCGCTGAGCGGCGGGGCCGGAGGTATGTGGGGAATGCGAATGGTATGCTTGAGTGGACAGCTTCAGAGCCAGGCGCGGGATGGCTCTCGCTGCCATCTGTTGTGAACCCCGCAGGCCCATAGCAACGGCGTCTCAGGAATGGGGCTGCTTTTTTTTTCTTTCTTGTTTTTTTTCATAAAGAAATTCTTCGTTGCCCCCTTCCCCACTCCTGCATACGCATCCTCATGAATAAGTGGGAGCGGGGCTGGGATTCCTGCTGCGGAGTGATGCGTACTAGAGGAGAAAAGGGTCTTACAGAGCTCGGCTTGTGGTTGGTGTGGGGAGGCGTTTTGCTTTTCTGAGCCGTGACGTTCTAGGAACATGAGCCGATGTGTGTAATTTGTTGGTAATTGCCAAAATCTCATTTTGTTCAAATCAGTAGCAGGTCCGTATTTGCTATGAGGTATTTTCAGTAGATGTATAGCCACTCGTTTGTCCATCTTGGTAAAACACAGACCTCTTTTGCCTTATTATTACACATTCCAAGGTTACAACTGGCACAAATTACCCCAGCTTACTGATTTGTTGTATGTGTAATTTTCCTGAGGCCCCACAGCAGTTATGTTCTTCTTAAAGGGCTTTGCTACAAAGTCAAGTGATGGGGTCGGATTCTTGGAGGCTATAGATAGCTCAGCATCACCAGTCTTTCTGAGAGATGCAGATTTTTATACCAGGAAAGATTTTGCCACGTAAGAACCACATCTCCTAATGACAACAGCTTTCTGATACCATGCCACCGGGAAGGGTTAATGCTGACCGAGCCTTTATTCAAGCAGCGGGGATAGGAATCAGCTGTGTGTGTCCAAGCAAATGGTTTTACTCCTTCCTTTTCCCTGGAAGTTCACTTCTGAAATGCAGACTTCTTTTCTCCCCACACCTTAACATTTTTTCCTGCTGGCAAGTGACTGTGGCCCCGTTCCTGCAAATTGCTCAACTGCTTACCGTGACTCAGCAAAGTGGATTGTTTTCAACCAAGTGTTCTGATTCCTTTAAGACAAGGAATCCTATGCTGTAATTTTACTTCAGGGTTTCAAAAGGTTTGAGGTGAGGCATTAAGAAGTGAGGGCTATTGAACTTTTCCAAACAGCATATCGATTTCTTTACTGGTTCCTGCTTCTATATTTCTTGCAATAAATACAGAAACTTGCAGAGAAACCCCCCTAGACAAGATGGGGGTGGTCAGGGAACTTGCAGACTGAAAGAAACCTCACAGACATTTCATGCCATTCGGGAAGATCTGTCATGCTAGAAATGAGGGAAGGAAAAACAGTAGCCCCCCCTTCTTCCCAGAGCCCAAGGCTGTGTTTGAAGCTGGGCACACAGCTATAGTGGCTTGATCACAGGGAGGAGAGTATAATTTCAGTGAAAGCTGATAGCTGCATGGAGGGGGATGAAATACTCCCTGTTACAGGTATTTATTATCACTTGACAGCTGTCAGTTTGCAGTAGGTGATTTGCCTTCCTGTCAGCTCTCTGAGAACTGGGTATATTTGCCTAAGGTTGTAGAGAAGGGTAAAAATCCTGCTTTCAAGTGCAGGTATCATTTAACTGTGATAAGAAGGCAGGTAAAGCATTTCTTCTGCAAGACGGCTGCGGAGAACAGGGAAGTAAAGTCTTTCTGGACCTACCGAGATGGGAAAAAACAAGTCATTAAAATCTGATACCTACCTGCTTTTAATGAGAGAAACGTTGTTCGAAGAAACGATCCCAGCCCTATCAACACAGAACTATCTTCAGGAGCCATTAGCCTTTCACCTCCTCATATGTTTTTTCTTTTACTTTTTGATCTCTTTCAGGGAAAATGGCAGTGCTTCTGCAACAAGAGATTTAGGCTTTAGCTTTAATCAGCAGCTTACTGGGTCGTAACCGTGCTCTTACAGCCTTGCCTTTCCAGTAAGTGACCTGTAGAAGAACTAGGGGAGTAAGGCATAGAAAACAACACATAAAATCAAGCACTTTGTGTCCCTAGTCATTCTTCTCTCTTCACTGAGCTCATATGGATATTTTTATAGGCTCTGCAGTGCTCCCTTCATCTCTTCTTCTTCCCCAGAAACTTTTTTTCAGCAGATGGGGACTGTGGTCTGATAGTTGCAAGCTTGAACTACAAGCACAGGCTGTTAGCATTTCTGGTCTTGCTGGAAATAGTGAAGAACAAGAGCAAGCCTTGATGGATGTTATGAGCTGCACTGAGTAGACACCAAATCTGGTCAAATTTAAAACAATTTAGAACAACCGATCTTAACTGTACTTTAGCATCAAGGTATTCTCTTTATTTATTTGGTTTGCTGTGTTATTTACTTGAAGGCTATGGTAAATATAAAATAAAATCATTCTGCCATGCACAGACACTCCCACAGTAAGTACAGAAGAGGAGTTGGAGTGCTTTGTTTTTTTGGCAGTGGGATCAGTAAAGGAGAGTTGGAGGCTCTATTAAGGTTCAAACTCATTTACTCTCTTCAGCATTTATTACAGTGTTTTGTACTTTGCTCCATTTTGAGGAACGTTTTAAGATGAAACCAGGAACGCTGCCTTGGTTCTTTACCGAGACAGAGTGCTATCGCCAGTTCATGTGATGTACAATAAATGCTTTAAAGGACCGCCTTCTGACTCAGGAGATCTGTGAAGCTATTTGCTTTTCAGCTTTCTTGATCTCATGATCCAAAACTTAGAAGATAAGTCAAAATTCTGCATATACTAATTGTGAGAAGTAGATTACTTTCATTCTACACATGGTTTTGGAGGCCTGCTCATGCTTTTATACAGAGCATAATGCCTCAGCATAATGCAGGAGGCAGAGTGTTTTTATGATACTCAGATTTCTCTTCCCTGTAAAGATCGCTCTCTCCCATGGCTTTTCCTGGCACCCTGTTACTCCTGAAAATCCAGCCCATGGCATAAAGATGAAATCCATTCATCTCACAGCTTTGCATGAGAGTACTTCGGCAGAAATCTGTCTTTTTGCAATAGTACGGCAACATTTATCATTGCATTATAATAACTTCTCTGGGGGTGGGGGAGGATGGGAAATGAATCGTTTCCTGTGGCATCATTTCATTACACTCTTCCATTCTGAAAAGCATCAAAGTTTCAGGAGTAGAGAAGAGAAACGGCAGCAGAAGAATAACTGTCTAATGAAGCCCCCTGCTGAAGGGGGAGTTCTCCCTCACGGTCAGTCTGCCTTTGTTCACACAACAAGGAGCTGGCCACAGAAGTTGTTAAATCACAAGAAAATTGAAGCCTCTAGTCTGCTTTGTTGGGGGAACAGCTACTGATAGGTTCAAACAGAAGCTGCCTCTTTCTTGAGCCCCAGAAATGCTTTCCCATTCCTAGCATCACAAGACATCGTGTAATTCTGGACTATCTCAGCAATTCCCCTGATTTCAGATCTTGCTTCATCCCGTGGCCAGTGCAGGCAGTTCAGCAAACAGCCTCTTGCTGCACCTGCTCGGACAAAACCCTTGTGACAGCAAATGTCATCGTGACTCCACGTGGTGGCTGGCCCCAGGACAGGAGAACTGCTGGTCCAGTCTTTCCTAGCCGGTGAAGCTGGAGATGCTGGGGACATTAACGATCGCCAGGTCTGTGTTAGTCTTCCTCTAGCAACCTGGTCCCATCCAAGAGTTTATCCACCATCTGTATTTAAATGCAGCCAGTGTGCCTGGTGAGAAAACAAGCTCTCTGTGTCCTCTGTCTCATGTTGTCCCGGCGTCCATTTCTCTACGTGAAATTCAGCTGCTGTTGCTGTTCCTGCACCACAGCAGGTCTCCAGAATCATAGAGTCATTTTGGCTGGAGAAGACCTCTAACTGCCAAATCCACCATTAAACCCATATTGCTCCTGAATATTTTTTGCCTCAGCTCCAACATGCAGCAATAGACGGTCTTTGATGCTGATTTATTTCCCTGCATTTGTTTAATTCAGACTGGAATCTGTTTTAATTCCAACACAGTTCTGTTTCAAAAGTTATCCATCCTTAGTGCACAAGGAAAGTTTCTTTGCTGAAAACAAAGGAGCGAAAAAGAGTGTGAGATGTTATACATGAGATAAGAATATGCATAATATATGTATGTAATACAATATATACGTTACAATAATACAATAATACAAATAATACAATAATACAATATATACATATAATACAATAATAATACAGTATATACATATTTGTTTCAGTGTGCTAGTTATCCATATTTCTTTCTTTTTCTTTCTTTTGTCTGTGGGTATCAAAAAGCAAAGAAATGCCAAGAATGTCTCATCCTATTGAGGATACACTGGCAGTATATTCAGAGCAACCCACAGCAACAGCTGTATTGCCCATAGATCTCCAAGCAGAAAATCGTACACTGTCTAGAACAATGCATCACATTACAGACCTACACAAGGGCCACATTGCAGTCACGGTGGGAACCATCACTTGAGTCCCCTGGTTTGTTTGTGTGCACAAGAAGCATGCTTATAATATTGCTGTAACATAGCACTTTGCATCTAATTTAAGCAATACTGGGGCTTTTGTTTGTCTTAGAAGTCCTAATGTAAAGACAAAAGATGTAGTCCAGCCTGAAGTTTATGAGACATTACCAGACATTCATGTTCACACATACATGCTCCGTCAGAGGAATTTATGGCCATTACGATGTTCTCTAATGAGTACAAAATGAGACCATTACATCTTCACTTAATTAGTTTGACAGATTTTCATTTAAATATAAAAAGACTTCTAGTCTTTAGAGAACAAAGGGAAGGCTTTGTGTCCAGTGCAGTTTTTGACTCTGCTTTGCTGGAGCAGGAGGTTGGGGGTGACAAGTGAAGGGAGACGAAGCAGTGTGAATAATTCTCATCTTTTGATTTCATGTTGCCATTTCTTCGCTGCTTTTCCAGTTCCCCTGGAGCACCTTGGGGAGAGCAATGTGACGTGGTCCTTTGAGTTGCAGCCAGCACAGGCCAAGTGAGAACTTGGGTTTTTCAAAGCATGATGGATGCTTTGAGATTCAGGGGGGTTGGGGACACTAAAAATATTAGAGAGCGGCTATGAACCCTGAGTGAACTGTGCTCTCCAAACCTATTAGCTCACTCTGCCTCACTATCTATCTTATCCTCTGGCCCAGCTGTCCCTTGAGAGCATAGAAAACATCATGGTGAAGTTGCTGTGGGCTTACAGCCATCACGGTGATGTGTTAGCCTGGACTCCTCTTGAGCCTTCCCAAAAAAGCCTAGTGCTAGCACAGCTAGCTTTCTCCACACATGCCATAAGCTTTGTGGCATGGAGCAGTCTGCTTTGTCTTTATCTGCCTGCCTGGGCATCTCCGAGGCAGGATCAGACAGCACGCTGGTAAATAAATCCCATTGTCCAAAGGCATGTTAGTGTTACAAACAATGTCAAACTTGGAGGTACCCACATGCCACAGGAGCAGGAAACATTCAGAGAAAATGTGCCATAAAAACAGCTGTTGTCATATGAAAAAAATGTGGATGCTTCAGCAAAAATCTCATTCTTAGCCTATTTTGAAGGTATATTTTACTTATAGTTGTCATTAAGAAGGGGGCCAACTCGTAGGCGAACAAGTGACAGGTTTTCCTTCCCTCCCTGCCTGCCCTTTCTGTTCAGGGCTGCCATTTCACCCCAGAGGCATAGTACAGCTCTGAGCACTCAGCGGCAGTCAGTCTCTCCACCTGTTCTTTCTGTTTCCAGAGAAAACCAGCCCTGGACTTAGCAAAGAAAGAGTCTAATCCTTGCATTGTGGACTTGCAGATTTCCCCTTTGTCTCCCGCTTACATGCAGGCATGATAGCATGAAAAGAGGCAGATAGCTGCCCAGACACACCCAGCTTTCTGCTTTTTATGGCATTTCCTTAATAGGACAGCTCTGGCAGTCCAAATTCTTCTGGGGAGCAAGGACCCTTTGATCATATGACTCTGCAGTTTTCTGTAGGCTGAGTGAGAAGTTTTGGTCAGCAAAACCTGCTGGCAGAAACGTTCGTTCAAATTTCAGAGACATGAGGATTGCCCAGTAGTGTGTTTTAAGCTTCCTTCTAAGTGTGGTTACACTCCATATGATTTTTTCCATCAGGGTCAGTTGAACTTGGTCTGGTAAAGAACACAGCAAGGTCTACACTAGCAGGTGTGTCTCCTGCAAAGGAGGTGTATTTGGGCCAGAGAGGAAAAAACGGTGCATACATGCAAATAAATGAGCAAGAGCAAGCCTGAAAGAGAGGGCAAGCCATAAGGTAGCTCACATAGACTGCTGCTCTGGAGACCTCATCTTTCCAATGCGTTGAGGAAGACATTAGCAGAGGAAGCGACTGTTATAAATTCAAGGTATCATTTGAGCTTCATGTAGGCTAAGAGTAAATGGTCCCATTTCTCACGTGGGGACAGACTTGTGTGTGAATTACTTCATTAAAGAGGTGAGCCTAGATGCAGGGAATTACATAGTTCGTGGCATGTTATTTAACAAAAATATAAATTGTTGTCAGCCTAGGTACTGTCTCTTCTTGTCTGGAAGGGAACTGAATGGACGTGTCCTTGCTCCTTGTGCTGTCCGTGTCAGATACTGCAGCAATGGGGATGCGATGACATTGAGTAGACATTTCTCACCTTAATAACATCAACCAGCTGGAACAACATAAGTTTTGCCACTGAAGCCATGCAGTGTGTGACCCCAGCTCTCCAGAGCCCTTGTGACAGGCGTCCCCTCGGTGTGGTCACCGCGGGCAGTGGCACCCTACGGCATGCTCTCCATTTGCACCGAGCTCCTATCTCCGTAGGAGAGCCCAGGGATATGGTTTACACCATCACATCAAGCCAGATGATGAACAGCAGGTTTTGTGATACCTTGGATGTTATCATGGGACACCTTGAGATAACACTTAGTACCTCCTCTCCCAGTTCCCTTACAGCCTTTGTTTCTTCCCGACATAGCAGCTGATTAATCTGAAACAACCTCAGGCTGGGCCTGGCTTCTGAAAAATGTCTTCACTGAATTTGCATAACAGAGAGCATCTAAAGCACAAACCATTTTGAAGGTTGATAGTATTTTAGCAACATATGAATGACCCTTTCTGAAAAAGTCAGCGTTCCTTTTAATCTAGTATTTTGTCTCTGGTGTCACTTAACAAAATGAGCTGCAGAGTACACAGCACTGGCTCTGTTCGGTAATGTACCTGGCAAACAGTGTGCCCTGAAGACTAGTTCTTTGAGTCTTATTTCAGTCTTGCATTATTTTTTTAGGATTTTTTTCCCAATATTGTCGCGCAGTGGCAAGTTCTGTTTGTTTGGATACTTGGGGATCATAGAAAAAAAGAGTTTTTTTTTTTTCTTTCAAATTTTACTTATAGTGATTTCTCTTTGGAAAGGTTAGCAATAGCTATACCAGCTTGGTCTGTACCATTTCTCACACTTCTGCAACATCTCTTATGTCTCAGGTCATTTGTCCTAATTTATTCATCTCTTTGTATTCCTTATGCTCTATTGGTGTCACTTCAGCTGTGATTTTTGTTCTTATATTGTTTGTCATATGCAGTATTTTCCGTGACTCATAAATGAGTACTGGCTTAATTTCTCTCCTGTTTTTAGAGGCTATACGTTGGTTTTGTCATCTTTCGTTGAGGAACACTACACATAACAATTTCCAAGGATGTTTCTGTACTAACTAGCAGGAATTCTTAAAAGTCAACAGTAGGTTCCCCCCAAATACTCATGTGCACATCCAGCATATCCAAACCAAATTTAGGTGATGGTAGATTAGGATTGCCTTAGGGTCAGATTACCCACCTCAGACCTGCTATCTACCACACCAGGTTAGTGCCCTTAAACCACATACAGATTTTTGTTGCTGTTCATAACATGCCATCTGTGGGGCCACAAAACACTTGCCTTTGTGTAACCAGCCTATGTCCTTATCAGAGCTGACAAAGTTTGTTCCTGTGCAGGGCTTACATGCTGGGACCCAGGGCTAAGTGCAGTTACTTTATTTACACATCTAAGTGCCTCTTGGACGATGCTGGTAAATTTGTGGACGTTCGAGGTTCCCTAGCACATCTAAAAGCAGCTTTCGTGCTGGAAGGTCTTGCACAAATGCATCTTGGCTCAGCCATTATGACATTTCTCATTCCTTCCTTTAACCATTTAGAGCTTGCAACCAGTTGTCCTTTGGCTTTTTACAACTGTCCCATCCCAGGATATGCCTCCCTTATGTCCAACTGAGAGTAGGAAAAATTTTATTCACAGGTTATGGTCTCCCACACTCTGGAACTAGAGCTGCTCTCTTACCATCGCCAAGAAACTTATAGAGAGAACAAAGGCATTTTGCTGCTTTCACATGCTAAAACCTCCAAGGTGCCTGATGTTTCTCCTCAGCTCCTAGCATACCTGAGAAGTCCCCATGCCACGACCTTACTGAAGACTGCCAGATTGGCTGCTAGTGTCAGGTCAGAGTCGAGCTTTTTGCAGATCGAATGCAAACACAGCACTTCTCATATTCAATTCCAAACATTTTTATTCCATGCTGTTTAGCTCTGTTGCCCTTGCCTTTTTACATGATCTAACAAAAAGGAGTTTGGGCCTAATGATGAATTAGTGCAAGTGGAGTTTGAACTCATCTTGTTTTTTCAAGTTATTCTTATCAGAGAGGTTGTGCTTCTGGAAGAGGAACAGCGGCTGCTCCTTTTTGGAAAGCTGACAAAAGTAGGAAATGATCAGCCAGCCCTTGACAAAATCATAACTGAACATTTACTTTGAGCCACAGTGGGAGGGACCCAGACTCATAAATCAACCCGTTAAGCCTTCAGACACACTGTTTTGGAACCTCCTAGTTTTTTTTTTTCCCTTCTTTTTTTCTGCAGATAAATGTTTTACGGGCACAAGCTTCTTGATATTGTTAAATACAAGAGCAAGTGATATTGCTGTAGGTCTGGAGTTGAGGCAGCAAGGGTCCTCCCTGTCTAGAAACAAATACCAGCAACTTCAGCTCTGGATATTTATTGACCATAAATACAAACTGACGTGAGATATCAATTTATCAGGAAGGAAAGATGGTCATGTCTGCGTAGAAGAGGCGGAATTCGCTGAACTGGTTTAAGAACGTGTGTTGAAGGAATTAAACCTCTTAGAGCTGAATAAGCAATTTCAGAACAACCAAATGCGTTCAGTGATTGTTGCCTTTCGTCTCGTCCCTTCAACAACATGGAAGCAGATGCTGATATTTCATAAAATGATCTATTTTTTTAAGAGATCCTAACAGATATTCTGGACTAACCTTTTTCAGACCATGACTGTTTTCAGGTTGTTAGCTGGGGCACGGTCTCTTAGATCTCTGGGCACTGTTGCTTCTGGGTTAGCAGACTTGGAGAGGCATGGGGACTGGGACTTTGTCCCATTTTGCTTCCTGGATTGCTAGCAAGGTGCATACGAAGACATCAGGGAATGTCTCCCCCCCCCCCCCCCCCCCCCCCCCCCCCCAATCTTGTATTTGGTGCTTTGCAAAGAGAAAGCGAGCCTTTCTGTGACTGTTCAGGGGCAAAGAAAAACATGAGCCATCAGCACTTAACATCATTTCAATCTAGGACTAAGACAGCTAGTATTATTTTTCACTGTTTACCCAGCTCTAATCACCTTGGAAGCTTAAGGAAAGAATAATTAACCTACTTTATCTACTTTTAAAAAGTCAGCAGTATGTCCTTCCCCAATATAAAGCATTAAAATAAAAGCCTGTAGTTGCGGTGTATAAAGTCTGATTACTAGGTGTGCCATTTCAGACTCTTGTTGGATTGCTATAATGATGGGTAGCTGCTTTCTCTTGGGGCAACTTTGTGCAACTTGGTGTTTTGCTTTGTGTAGGCATTGGCTAGAAGCAAAGATCGAGTGAGTGCAGCTTAGCAATGCAAAGATACGCCACTGGGCCGGTCCTCTTACAGAAAAAGGGATGGAAATGTTGTGACTTCGGTGAAGTGATGTCCATTTAACCTGGAGGAAAATACAAGTCAGCATTCTCCCTTCTGTACTGCATTTTTCATCGAAATAACGTAAGAGCTTAGCGCTCAGAGAAAGCATGAGCCCGTTTGGTCTGTGTGAGGCTATGTGAAACTACTGAAGGAGAAAGATAAATGGTGGCTCCTCACAAAAAAGGAAGACCTGTAGAAGTTCCCATTGCTCGCAGTCAAGTGCCATGACTAAAAAGGAATCCACTGCTCAGAAAAGCACTTGCTTAGTACATAAACAAGCTTGTGATGGTAAGTGGGCCCTAGAGTTGCAGAGGAACCTGCATCTTACCCAGCAGGCTGGCCAGCCTGCAAACTGACAGCCTCTTTCTCTTATCAATCTAATATAGACCTGCAGAGCTGAAGGGACAGTGGTTTCTGTGCCCTCTGCTCTCTGCCTCTGTGCTTGCAGGGCTGGCTGGTAAGAGAGCAGCAGGGTAGGAACCAGATTGTCACCACTGAGCAGAAATGAGTTTTCTTTTTTCACAGTTGTTAGGGGGAGATCAGCTCAAGTGTTAGGGGCCAGGATGCCTGGGTTTCCTTTCTGGCTGTGCCACGTAACCAGTGTGAGATGAGAGGCAAGATGTTTACTTTTGTGTATTTGCATTTCTCCATCTGTGCAGTGTATGTGGCAGGCCTTCCTACAGGTGAGGGATGTTATGAGGCTTAATTACCATGTGCAAAGCACTTTGCAAAATACACTGCACTGCTGAAGGTATGAAATGTCAATTAAAAGGAAAAAATGAAGTCTTTGTCTCTAATTTTCAGAGGAATGTCTTTGTACTTTGACCTGGTTGTTGTAACCCCAACCCAGAAGATTTTCCTGCTAAGTAGGTGGTGAGAAGAAATGCTCCTTGGCAAGAGAAAAATACTGCCTTCCTCAGCCTCGGTCACCCAGGAATGAGTACTTTGAGGCTAAAAACAGGATCAAATGCTCCATTCTTCTCCTACCCATCCAGGCTGTGGAAGCCCCCAGCTCTGTTCAGTCCTGCACGCCAAGGAGCAGGACACCGGTTATAAGGGAGGGTGCCTTGTATAGCAGGACATTGCTGTCGGTGGTGAGATGCAGCGTTCAAACTCCGTGTAGCTGGCAGGATGCTGTCACTGCAGTGCCAGGCAGGTAGCTGTGTGTCATTTCAGGGTGTGGGAAAGGGGGGCCGTGATCACACAGGGCTGGTGTATGGTCTTCACCTTTCTGCCTCCCCTCTTCCTGACTGGCTAACTTGTCGTTCCGTCTTTGCGAAGGGTAGCGCCGTGAGCGCTACAAACTGGGCTTGTACTTCCAGAGCCTCTGAAAGTATGCATACCAGAGTGCACTCGCACCTGTAGCTCTCCATAAGCATAAGAAAGAGGATTTTACAAGTGAAGCTGACACCAGCCATGGTCTGCTCCCTGCCACCGCAGTAGGTCATGTCATCTACTGAACATCCTGCTCCTCAAGTCAGGGTCTCTTGAAAATCACTATTACACTTATTTCCTATTAGTCCTGGGGGTCAGACCTAGGTGATGTTTAAGGTCCCTTCCAGCCCGAGCCATTCTATGAGTCTGTGATTTTCTTTCCATGAGGATTCTGCAGTGCTTCAGCTCTTGTGGGGTTCATGAGAAGTGAGGAATACACTACAGGGTTGGCCTGCTGCTCAACCACGAAGCATTTCTGCCATGGAGGAGATCCCAGGGAACCACAGCCTTGTATCATCCTCTGTATATATCTCTGTTTGTTTGAAGTTGAAGATAAATCATAAGGCACAGGGCCGGAAGCCATTTTACAGCTCATGGTATGGGAATGGGTGTGTGTGGGCGTGCGCGCATGCATTGCTTCAGAGTAAGCCAAAAGAAAGCCCTGGTTGTTTTGTGCGCTTCTTTAAGGAGACAAGAAAAGGGAAAGAAACTCTGAGGAACAAGAGGGAGTTTGGGTTTGCTCTGCAACGATGTCCAAAACTTTAATACTTTTTGTATGCTGCATGCTTTACATGCAGAAGTGCAGCTGGTCACTTAAAGCAGGCTGCAGGTAAGACTTCGATGAAAGTAGGGAATTAAGAGCCTCTTCTACACGTGTTGTTTAGGGAGACAACATTAATTGCTGGACCGACCCTGAGAGTGCTGAACAGCCTGAGTGGCTGATGGATCTGTAACACCAAGCTGGGACATCTCATGAAGACAGGTTTTCCTGTAATGTGTTCCTCCCAGCCTCTCCAAATGGTGTTTCTGTTTCTTTACATCCCTTGTGTGCACATATTGCACACAGCACATCCAGCCTGCGATGCATGTGGGCCACCAGGAAGCCACCGGCAATTCTTTCCAAGGGCTTTTGCCTTACTGACAAGGACACGAGGGGAAAAACAAAGGCATAGACCGGGGAAAGCAGAATAGGCACAATGGAAGAACCGCCGCGTATGTCTCAGCACATTTTCCATTGCTAAGGCCTCTTCTCCTCCTTCTGCAGGTTTACATGGGCACCCCTTCCCCTCATGACTGCAGTGGGACTAATCAGACAATAAGGATTACCCATGTGAGTAAAGCTTGCAGGCCTAAACTGCTCAGTGCTGCCCATATTCAGGTTTGTTCTTCCCAGCCTTGACACAGCCATCTCCCAGCCTGGGAGATGGGCAGAGGAGTATTTTTCAGGGCCCTGAGCTTTTTAGCAGCAGTCACAAGGTTAATGTGAGCTGTCTTCCGACCTTCTGACCCACAACATGCTCTGGGGTGAAAGGTGCTTTGTTCCTTGTCCCAGTTTTGTCTGAGCCTCTGACAAACGGACATTTTGAGGAGCTAACTTGCTGTTCAAATAATGGAGAAAGGCCCTGCAATGTCAGCTTTATTTGGCATTAATGACTGATCCTGAATTTCTGCTTTAGCAGATAGTAGGTTGGATCAGCTCCTTTGCAGTGTCCTATATCTTTTTTTTTCCAAAAGTCTCGTGGTCATCTTCATAACATGATCCCTATCCAGTGGACGCTTGATCAGTTCTAGTCCTGCAATGCTTTGTTGAAAACAGGTAGCTCAAATGAGGGAACTAAGACAACACTTTTTAAAAAATAAACAAGCAATCCCCTTTGTGTGAGCTGGAGGCAGTAAAGTGCTGGATACTGCACTGGCCTTGGAATCGTGACACCGGCTTGTAATTATTGCTAGTTGTTACCTACATTATTGTACTTCCAATGAGCCCTGCTGTGCGTTAGGAACCAAGGGTGCTTACTGCCATAAAAGCAGAGCAAAAGGCAGAGTCAGGCCTTGAGGCAGCAGAAGTCTCCAGGTATGCCCCGTGGTATCAGGCAGTCCTCATCAGGCCAAAGGGCATTACGGCCATCCTTGTGGCCCTGCAGCCTTCAGGGCTGATTGAGTAGGTCATGTTTATTTGCTCTACAAGTGTCTTGCCCATGAAGTTAGAGTGCGCAGTTACTTGGCCCAAATACATTCATTTTAGTAGTGACATTTAGTGTGGAGTATTTGTGTTTGGATTTGAGAAGCGCTGTGTGGCAGAGCAGCAGTACTGACCCATGAGCTGCTCTGAAAGAGGCCATTGCAGTCATGAACTGTTGAAGAGATTTGTCTTGTGCAATAGAAGGGCTGTACCAAATGTTTTCCATCCTCTGTGAGATTCTTCCTGTTTCTCTACTGTGACAAGAAGCAAATGAGATGTTCACGTTTTTATGACAATCACACTTTTCATGTCATTTCCGAAGATTTACAAAGAATTCACAAATAAATAAAGAGATGCCACTTCCATAATCTCACTAAGGAGGAATGCAGCTCTTTTTGAAGGCACGATATCACTTGTGCCTATCGGGGATGTGAGGTTAGATCTCAAAGCAACACTCGGCAGAAAGTCATGTGCTTTCTTGTGTTTCTATGCACTGAGCTGCTTTCTCTTAATCCCATCTGCATCAACAGGTTGGTGGTATGAAGAAAGCATTTGCTTTTGAGAAAAAAGTAATTTCTTTCGAGATTGTTTTTTCATCAGCAGGACATAAGCTAGCTCTAGCTATTATTAATAACACTTCTGAAAATGGAAATTTTGTGATAAGTGTTGTTATGTGACAAACACCAGTAGCTACGGTTCTGCAATGGCCAGAGGTGGCATAACTGATCCTTGCAGCTTCCCTCTGCTATACACTGGTTATGTGCCATTTCCTTAGGATCAGACGTGAGATCCCATTCTATTCTCAGCTCTGCCATGCATCTCCTGGATGGCACTGGCTGTGTGCTTTGCCTTTTCCTAAAGAAAAGACTAGTGCAAGAGCAAAGCATTATTTTTTCATCATTAAAGTGTATGTAAGAGGATCTCACTTTAATTTCAGAGTCATTAAAATATCTTCTGTCATGGAACTTAACAGGCAGACATCTTTCATCTAACTTGCCCTTGTGTGTGTGTGCTTATGAGATTTTGTAACAAACTGCTTTTTTTAAGAATGAATAAGGGTTCATCGTTACCATAAGCTGCCTAGGAATTCTGAAGGATCTTATCTTTTTAATGAAAACAGCTCCACTGTAAACCTTCTGTGAGCCCTGAGTTCATGCTGTCACATTTCAGGTTCCTTACACACATTCTCTCTCAGGGGCTAGTGTTCAAAGACAGATTCACCAAGGAAAAAAAACTGCTTGATGAACAGACTTTTGTTTTTCAGTGCACTGCCACTCTGGCTTCCCCTCAGGGAGATGAAGAGTGCGGTATAATAGCTGTTGTGGTTGCTTGCTGGCTGACCAAAGCAAATGTAACTCGTGCTGGAAGGAGGTGGTACATCACTTTGTGTTTCTGTAAGGCAGGACTAGGTAAAGTTTACGTGATTATTCTGGGAAATGTGTTCACTGGTTACCTTTGGGAAGATTTCACTATGACGTGCAGCTGTGGTGCTGGCTCTAGTGACTCCCCGTCTCCTTTAGGCAGATACCCAGCATCCTGTTAGTTCCTGTTCTGGAGAAATGGAGGGGAATGGGGTAGAGGCTGGAAAGAAGATCCGTGGGAATTGCTACCACATCTCATGCCCATGCCTCAAAAAAGAAAAAAAAAAGAAGAAGAAACAATTACTTGACTGCTATCCTATGTGTTTTAAGGCTAAGCCAAGCAGGGTTCCTGATGTCCCAGGGCCTATCTCTAAGAGCCATACGTATTGACCACCTACCTTTATCACCTGGCATGTTGGTAGGACCAGAGCCTTAGGTGATGTCTGTTCCCTGAAACCAGGGCCAGGATATGTTCCTGAGGTCAAGGGACCAGCTTGCCTCTTTGCCATATTGGAAGCACAACCGTTCCAACCAGTTTGTCAGGTCAATTATTTAGCAACCTGCTTTGTTTATGCTATAAAACTTGGCTCCTGCATTGAATGTGGATTGCCGGAGGGCACAGGAACAACAGGATGAGTTGCTTTAAATCCTGTGCATAAACTGCATTAGGCCTTAGAGATGTAAAGAGAGGGCTCCTCTCCAGCTGATAGATTTATTCTCAGTCACATTCCTGTGGCCCTGGTGCAGGAAACAGGCAGAGCAAATGGGGCAGAATCCAGCCCATGCATTTTGTTAGAATAGCTAGAGGTCCAGAGCAGAAACCAAAACACATTCTGCACTGCTGGAGATAAAAGGCAGGCAGACAAACAATAGGGACTTTAACTCCCCACAGATCTTCCACCTGACATTGTCTTTAAACCCATTTGGGTTTCTCTAACAGAAACGAGGGTGAATTAGAAGGAGATTTTTCTTGAAACCCAGGCTAAAGAGTCTTGAAGATGTTAGTGCTCACTTTGAGCTCAGACCTACAAAATTCCTTCTGTGGCAAGTCCCCGTAAGTTCAGCGTGAGCTGCTCCAAGTGTGGAGGTCATGAGGGTTTCCTTATTCACTAGCACTGGCATAGTTAAAGGTAAGCCAGAAATGCATGATTTATACTTCAGTCTGGCTCTGACCTGTCCCAGAGTCTGGAAATTGCTCCACTCATAGTTTCACCACCTTTGTTGCTTACTGGGGATTTCTGTTGGGCTGCCCAAGTAAAAGGGCACGTTGCCTGCAATCAGGAGTTTATAATGCAGTGCAAAGTGCAGGCAGATCGCTTCAGATGTGCCGTTTGCTTGCAGTGCTGCCATGAAGGTGAGCAGCAGACCCAATTGGAAGGCTTACTGAAATCACTGGTTCCCCAGTGGCTCAGTCCTGTGCCCCGCCAAACATTCTGGTTTGATCCAGCCACGCTTTTAAGATCATGATCAGCTTTGAGAATGTGAGTAGATCCACCGAAGTGATCTGGATTACCCAAGGGGGGACAGGACACACAGCCCTGCAGGATCAAGCCCTTGGCTAGAGAGGCCACGTCCTGGAGGAAGGGGGAGAGAGAGGTGACAGCCAGCACTCCTGTCATAGCGTAGCACCCTGGAATTTAGGGCAAAAGCACACTGGACCTTTTTGTTTAATGCCAATCCGCCTGAAGTCCTCAAACTGTTCAAACTGAGATTAACAAAGGAGGCTAAAACCTCTAACAGCAGTTTCTCTTATTTGCTGACAGCAGCATCAGGCACAAAATCAAATTCTTTCTAAGTGTCAGGTAAGTCAAAGACTGCAGAGTCCCCCAGAAGGGAATTCTTGAGGATTTATGTTCCATCAACGAGATGAGCGATAATTAAAGACTGAACATTTCTTCTAGGCTGGGAAACAAGAAAGAACCTTCTTAATTCCTTAAATTCCTCATACCAGCCTGTAAGATATATTCCATTCATGCCTGTGTCTTGCTGCTTGTTCTCTCTGTGTCTCCTTCTTTAGTATTCAGCCACCTGTTTGTAACCAGTGTCCTGCAGGTTCTCAGGGCGTCTTTCTTCTCCTCTCTCTCTGCCCTTGGTCTTGTTGCTTTGACACTGAGGCCTTGTTGTCTGCGAGAGACAGTGCATTGCAGCTCCTTGGCTTGCTGGGCTCCCGTAACTTCATTCTTGGAAAGTTTCTGAGTTTCCCGGGTGATAAAACATGTGCAACATTTGCTCTGACCTGAATCGTTTCTGAAGGCATTCAGCCCTGTTTTGTTATGAAGGTTACTCAGGGTGGGTGGTGGGGCATGAGAATTCCCTGCGATGGCAATTCCTGAAAAGTGTCGGAAAGTCGCTGCCTGCACCTTGCGCGCCGCAGGATTGGTCTGATGAGTTTTTTAGCATGTGCTGAAAAATACATCTGACGCATTGGAGGGTGAGAGACACCAGCAGAACAAATGAGCATGTGAGGAGATTGGTTGTCGCTGCTTTCCCTCGGTTCTCACCAACAGGGAAAAAAAATGAAAAAAAAAGGGAAAAAATCCAAGTCCCAGCTCTATACATACAGCAGCTATCAAAGTGACATAAATCCCTACAATTACATCTCGGGATAGAATGATAAAATACTGGGGTGTTTGCTACACTTGTAAAAACCTCCAGTTATTCACTGGAGACCAAACTAATGAATCAAGCAGGACAGTATTTAAAACTGTTAAAAAAAAAAAAAAAGGCAACAGAAACAAAAAAGCCACTGGTAAATAACTCTGGAATGCTGTGAATTGACTGCGTGGGATTTTTTTCTTCTGCCTAGCATTATTTATCCCCTTAAAATAAATACCACATGCACGATGGGTGGCTCAGGGCTTTACAGAGCCTTACAGAGAGTGTTTACTAACAGTTCTCAAGCAATTACTTTGGAGTCTGATTCTGTTCTCATTTATTCTGGAGTAAATGGGAAATAACTGTATGCACAGCATGTGTATTTCCCCTAATTCAGTATACACTAGGGAATAATAAGACCTTGAATGTCTGACCTCTGAAAAGGTCTTGATCTGGACTTTGGAGATCCAGGCCACTCCAAATACTCTCCTGTTAATTTTTATAGTTTTTGTTGCACTTCTTGTGCAGAAAGATCTCCTAGCATCAATCCGCTGGCTTCAGTGAGGACACGCAACATTTGTGCTCCCAACCCCAGCTCCCAAGACCAGCATCACTTCCAGAAGAAATGAAAAAGCTTCAGACAGTGGCCTCAGTTCTGAACTTCAGAAATATTTTGTCACGGGTCCTTTTCAAAACTATTCCAAACATGGCACATTTCTTTAATGGCTTACAGAAAATACTGGAACGGAACCAAAACCCTGGTTCTGAAAATCCTCAGACTTGGAGATGGGCTGTTTTCCTCAGTGAGGCTCTGGGAACTTACATTTTCACACATCTGTACTCTTGAAAACATTGTATTCCTATAACTGACAGTGCATCAGTGGTTACGTTGCTGGGTCTTCCTGGCAGCCCAGGACTCAACCAGCAAAACAAGAAAGCACATGTGGATCTCTGTGACAGACCTAGTGAAAACTGTTCCCTCGACCCTTTTGGAAGGAAAGAAAAGAAAAAAAATGAGGAGTTTTGAAGACTAAAAGCCAAAATATTTCCAATCTTAGTAACTTGCTGTCCTACTACCTTTTGAAGGGTGGATTTCAGGATAGATATATCACACATTCACCACAGTTTACCTGCCTGAGAGAAGAAGTAGGACATCATCAGAGGTGTTGTCTGGGCAAACTTCCAGGTCTTCCAGGCCCCTGAATATTGCCAACAAGTGAATAGCGATCCTTACTGGACAGCGTGGGGTCATTTCCCAGCCTCAGTGTAGTGATAGGGCGGTGCTGGCTGTCTTCATGAAAACAGTAATCATTATCTGCTCAAACAAAACGTTTCTTTTGAGATGGAAACTTCATTTCCTCATAGAAACACATGAAAACTTTGGACCAGGATCGTTTAGCAGCCAGGCTCCTATCGTACACATTGACTTTGCCTTTCATCTCTGCCATCAGGAAACAGGAAGGCTCATAGCTAACATTACGCCAAATTAACAGTCGGGGTTTTAATGCAGCATCAGTTATGTATGAATACTTGCAGAAGGAATCACAGTCTCGCTTTGAGCGAAGCTTTTGGGCATGCAGTTCAGAATTAGCATGAGGACAAGTGCCTTCTTGAGTTGTCTTGGAAGCAATGAATGCCATGTTGCCTTCGTTTTCCCCCAAACTAGCTTTAAAAATAAGGAAAAATGTCTGTGACAGGTAACTCAGAAACTTACCAGGTGTAAACGTTGTCACAATGACAGTAAGCAGGCTGAAGAAAGCCGCTAAAGAAAGCTTAGCAGCAGTCGCATGCTGTGCTACCCTATGAACTTGTTGGGAATTTCTTTGATGTGATATTGTGAGGCTTCACATTTTATTGCTAAACCTCTCCAAGAGGAGAAGGAGCTTGTGGAGATCTGTCACTACCACTGCTTTAAACAAAATGCATCACCCAGGTAGACACTTCTATAGGAGAAAGATTTATGTGGGGTCTAATGACCAAAGAAAACTCTGTTTTTGATCTTCGGACGTAACAAGATGCTTGCCCCTGAGATGCCCTCCTCTCACAAACCATTTTGCCTCCACAGAATCAGGGTTTTGCAGTGACACAGAAGGAAGAAAATAAGCTGTTTGATGGAAACTTCAGTGCCCTCAGCAAGCATCTGATTATCTGTTGGAAGGAAAAATATGTTTTTCCGTCTGGTTATGGTTTGTGAGGCTGCCGAACCCAATTTGCTGAGCAGATTTGTGTACAAGACAGTAGAGTCACAGTCTTGTTCAGCCTCTCATCAGACAGGCACCTCAGCCTCCTGCGTTCAGGAAAGCACGTAAGCCTCTCTGTCACTCTGAGCCTGTGTGTGTGTCTTGTTATTGTGGACTTCAGACTGTGCTGCAAATGAAGCACACATACAGAACACAGACACGTGCTTAACAGCCAGTACCGGCTTCAAGCACCCTCTTGAATTAGGATTCAGCAGTAGAAGCTGATAGCTCTTTCCATTTTCAGGCTGATAGGGTGTAGGAGAAGGTTGGCGAGAAAGATCATGCTCCTGTTCTGCATCAAAGGTAGGAACGGGTCTGACCTGCACAAGGATCCTAAGTGCTGGCACGAGAGTGAACTACTTTGCCTGTAGGATAACTGAGTGAAAAGTTGTGTTGGAAGTAGGTCATCATATCAAAAAGTCAAGAAATGCTGCTTTCTTTAGAAATACGGAGATTGTCAACTATGACAGGTTGCATAATTTGAGTTTCCCTTTAAGTTCTCTGGTTATCAAGCCACTAAGTCAGTATCTTTGGTGAAATCCTCCGAGATGAGCTGTTTCTGCAGTGAGTCCCGTGGATGTGAAAGGCTGGTGATCAAGATGAAAGGCATTTCCAGGGGACTTGGGCCCCGCTGGAAGGCACTGGTAACCCAAGATGTGTTTATCCCAGGTGGCTCTCAGTCTGTATAGAGAATGCTTTTGCTTTAGGATTAAAAGTAAGGGGGTGGCTGATAGTGTTTTAATTAATGCAGCTTCATTTCACAGCTGGCCACAGTTTCCATACAACTTGTGTCTTCTGCTTGCTCACATAACTTGAACACTGTCAGTATTTATAATAATCCATGCTTTATCCATAAAACAATAAAAAAGTCTCAGCTGGGTGAAAAATACTGGTCGAGGTGCTCACTGAGTAGGATGCACTCTTAAAAAAGAGATGTCACAGCATGTGTGGTAGATCATGGACTCTTTCTTACCATGAAAAGTGTTTGAATCAGAGCTTGCTCATGTTTTCAGTACGCAGAATAATTCAGGTTAAGAAGCCAAGCACAACTTTTATGTTGCAGTGAAATGAAGTTTACGTTGCCTTAAAATATTGTGCTGCCTTCCCAGCTGCTGGAGTGCTTCTGCTTCATTCATTGTTAGCTGGCTTTCTTTAATTCCTTGGAGTTACACAATGTAACTAGTCACATTGTGTGTGTCGAGACCCACACTTTATTTTCAACATCACGGTTACCTTTGCAACTGCTTCTTAGGATTTCTCTGCTATAATAGAAATGATGGCTTGGTTAGCTTTGAAGAACAGCATGTGCTTGGAAATGCCCAGTACTGGCATCACTGCTTACCTGAACTGAACCCGTGGCAGAGGCAGATCCTGCTTCTTCTCCCATGTTTTATGGGAGCTGGCAAATTCCAACCATGGAACCAAGAACCAGAGCACATTTCGTTCCCCTTCCCGTCCAGCGAACCGTCTTGTTGGGCACTATTAGCAAGGCCATGGTTAGCGTCCCCAGTGATCTTTAATCCAGATGCTTTCGGCATTAGCAACTTCAGAGATGTATACGATGAAGACGAGGGACCATACCTGGGTAACTTGACAGAGCAACTGGCTACCTGGCAGGCAAGGGATCAATGTAATTAAAAACATTCCTGTCTCCAGCACCAGGCTTCTGAATGTGTCCTGGCTGGCTGTAATTAGGGGTGTTGAGCAGATATATTGTTTCTGGGGTGGGATTATTGGTACCTTGGTTATTGGTACCTTCCTTGCTTCTGGTCCTCCTGTTTTATGATGGCCTGTTCTTTGTGATGTCCAAAGGAGGTTACTATCAGCAGTGATCAGGGAAGGAGGAGAGCAGGAAGCTGTGTGAGCAGGTTGGAGATCAAAGGAGCGCACTGCCCTGCTGCTTGTATGCTCTTTAAAGAAAGCATTTTGGATTTCAGCACATCATTAATTAGGCTCAGAGTGGACCTATCTCCTGTTACTCAAGTAGTGAGCAGATACAGTGCCCTTGCATGGGGAGGGGAAAATAACCATGAATTAGCAAATACACGGTGTAGCAGGACAGCGAGAGGGCAGGGCAGAGCTTACTTGGGGAAAATAGCACGCTTGTCCCAGAGCAAGGTCCCCCGAGCAAGCACAGCGGATTACTTTAAACTGGCGGATTACAGCAAGCTCTGGCGCCGAGCCTGCAATGTGCTTGCACTTTCATTTTGCTCAGCCCTATTGCCCAGCTCAGCCCAGCCCAGCCCAGCCCTACAGGCCAAGCTTTCAGTAAAAAAAGGGATCCTTATCTGTTTTCCTTTTCCAAAATTCCTGAAAGCCTTAACAGGGCTCCTTGAAGTTAGTGGGTTCTGCAGACCGCTTTACAATTTGAAACTCAGGTTGTGAATTTAGGCACCTGCCTTCCGAAGATCTTTATACATTTTGCAGTGCTTCTACTTGCCTGTCTATAAGACCTGTATGTCCAATAATTTGTGCTTGCTTCAGATTATGGAACGGGGGAGTGGGGAAAACGCCCATCTTACAGGAAAATCTCATTTGATTAAATGTGGATGGGTACATGATGGCCCTAACTGAGCCAGTGACCTTCAGAATTGAATAAGGAATGAAATCATTTTCATAAACACTTTATGGTTTCCCTGGTGAGAAAATTAATGATTTAATTTGATAGGATGGTACAAAATATGCACAGAAAGGTTATCATATGTGATTCAGTAAGGTGACCTTTTCTCATAAGGATTCCCTAGTCCTCCTTTCTCTGGATTTCTTCTTTGTGGATTCTCTTTTTTTTTTTTGGGGGGGGGGGTAGTTTTCCCTTATGAGTTTTCACATACTGGTCCTTGCCTTTTCCATCTCTTTCTCTTCCCCTCTGGTGTAGGTGAGAAGCAGCATCAGAAAAGGAGAACGGGGACCAGAGTTACAACAGCTTTTCCGCAGTCGTCAGCACTGCACTATCGCTCTGTGCAGGGAGGGAAAGGGCTTTCCCAGGACTGGTTGTCATTGCTAGAGGAAAAAGGCAATATCAGAGAAGGCAGTATCGGAGCCAGGAACGACCAGGCTCTTACCCAACTCCAGCCTATAGTTCCCAACGTAAGGGCTGGGTTGGGAGCACCTGTAGGTGTGGTTGTGAAACTGGCAGTAAAATCTGTTTCCAATCTCTCTTTGTGAGTATCAAGAGATCACACAGGTTGGCTGATCAAAACCAGAAAAGGTGTGAGAACTGCTGTCTTGCCCCATTTGTTTTTATTATAATTTCCTGAGGAGCCGCGACTCTGCCGTGAAACTGAAATAGCAGCTTTTAAAATTAGGTATTAATTAGAACATTTCAGGCCTTGAAGAAATTGTCAGTACGGGGCTGGAATAAATCTTCATTCTTCTGTGCAAGTCTGCGAGGCTGCACTGATCTGCTGGAGCACCTGCCAGCTCAGGATCCCTAAAACACGGGGGCCTACCGTTAGCTTCATAACGGGTGGCAGTGCATTTGTAAGGGGGAACAAACAAGTGAACTGCTCACTCTTACATGCCTCCTGCTTTTCCTTCCCTGTTTTAGTCACCTTGCTCTCTTTTACTCTCATCTCACCAGCTCAGTGCCTGCAGCAATGGCAATTAGTGCAGTGTGAGCATACAAGCTATGGCTGTCTGACTCCTAGCCACTGGAGCTCTGTCATTAGCGACTGCCTGTTAAAAGGGTGAGCAAGGCTGGCTCCTTCTCCTTCCTGCCCCTGGCCTGCCTTCTCATGCGCAGCCTCACCTTCCCCGTCACAACCTGCAGCGCTGATGGTGAAGGTACTTCGTTCACCCTCCTCGCTGACAGCAGCCTCACGATGCAGTCGAATCTGCACGCACTTAAGAAGATCCTGGCCTTCTGGACTGCGTCGCGACGGTGCGTACCCCAGCTCCGCGGGTGTAGTGAGCTTGTTTTTTGGTGATTTTTACATCTTATTTGGAGTTTTGCGCCCCACATGAGCACACCAGTTCTTTTGCAGAGCGCTCCCTGGCAGGCCTTGTGCTATGGCTTCCTCATCTATTGCTCCCTTTGGTGCCCGTTGCGGGTATTTCTCTGCTGCTACTTCTGTCTCTCTGTCTTGTTTTGTGAGGGACTGGGCACTCAGAGATGTGGTGAGCTGGGACGTTGAATTTTGCAGTCGCCTCTCATCCAGGTTTGTGTTATTTTCTTCTTCTTCTAAGCATGAAGCTGTATAGGTGAGCACAGGTTTAAATCTGTTGGGCTGAGGCAGCCAGCGGTGCATAAGAAATGGCATTTTTCTGTGAAGCTGTTCCAGCCTACCCCAGTCCACTAGCAGCAACATGTGAATGGTCCTGCCAATGTGCCAGTTTGCTTTCTTCATTTATCTTATGCACAGTCCTGCAAAGACTTTGTAGTCTCCATATTGTGGTGGTGTGTTTCTGTTGTCAAATAACTTGTCACGGATGGTAAGACAGTGATGAGAACAGCAGGTGGGCACGGTATCACTCAGACGAGTCCTGTGTTCACTTGTTTTGAGTGTTTGACCAGCAGTCATCTGAAGTGCGCAATATTTGCTCCCTTGCTGTTGGTGTGTTTGTTCAGGGGGCATGTGGCTCAGTAGCTTGTTGAGGCATGAGAAGCAGCAGGGAGCACAGCTGGGTCTTCTTTGCGGTCTTTCTTCTAGAAAATGATCTGCTTGTCTTTCCCATAGATGCAGAAATGACCATGGTGGTGCTACATGTTTCCACCCAGCAGCAGTTAGGACCCAGTGATGCCAGGCGTGGAGCAGCCTTGCATTATAGCAATGCCATAGCTTATAATTCAGTCTTGACCTTACAAAATGACAGGGCACCTTCCTTTCTGCCAGGGCAATCTGCTTGCCCGTGCCTTAGTGCAAATTGCTCTGTGGTATTTTGTAGGGTGGACGCTTTCCTTCTTGAGAGTGCATTGAGGGCATGGGTCTGTTTTCAGTGGCTGGGGAGCAGCCATTACGTGGTCACTCTTTCAGTGCTGTATTGCCACATAGTTTTGAATTGCTGTGTGATTCCTGAAGACGTAGAGCATTTTAGATAATTGGTTAAGTACGCTACTTTTCTTGGGGTCCAAGTATTTGGGAATTGACATACAACTGGCTATGCTCTCAGATGTACATAATATTTATGACAATCCCAAGGAAATCATCACGAATTGCAGCGTAGACATACATAAAACCAGGCATTTTCATTTAGATGTCTAAGATTTTTGGTGTTCTACTTGACTCTAGATTGAGTCATTCTCCACCACTTAGAGATTCGAGTGTTTCATTTTTGTTATTTACCTTATGTGTTAAGTGTGAGTTCCTGTGCCTGGCCCGTTGCAATGCAAACAAACCACAATTTCTGTTAACGATGGAAACTAACAAGAGTTTAATTGCATGACAGCGCTGCGCACCTGACATCATGGCATCGCAGCATCAGTGCTGTGATGCTGAGCTGCTCCTGGGGCAACCATAGCAGAGGGCTTTGCCTCTGTCAGAGCTGTCAGACCACGGGGCTGAATAACAGCCATGGGAAATGGCAGGGCAGGTTCGGAATGTGTTGCTGCAAAATGGCTGAGCAAATCAGTCAGCACGAAGTGGCAAGATCTGTCAATGCTCCTGAGAGATTGATGCTAAAGGAAACTGTTGCCTTCCACTGAACTGAGCCTTGGCCTTTTTTTACAGGGTGTTAGCCATGTCTTTGTTTTTCTTTGGTGATTTTGAGCTCACGGCTCCCAGTAGCACCTGCAGACCAAACAGCCCAGGAAGGATAGTTACCCAATGGAAACCACGTAAGGCTGCACACCTGCACAGTGCTCAGAGCTTGGGGCCAGCTCTTACAAAGGATGCCTAGGAAGAAGAGAAGGAAATTGTCTGCAGCCAGACTTTGTTGCACCACCTGGGACAGCACTGGTGGGAAGAAAGCATCCAAACCAGGCAAAGTAATGTTGACCTAACTAGGAGCAAGAACAAGCCCTTATAATACATGTTGCAGGAGTAGAGTCTGGAGACGTAGCTGAACCAGTGGTTCTCTCCATAATTTCAGCAACAGTGAAATCCATGATGTTCAGTTGTGTAAACCACAGGGAGATTTTACATGGCACTGCATTCATAAGTGCCAGAGGAAGGCTTTCGAGACCTGTTAACTTGCAGATATTGACATGGTTCTTACAGGAGAAGCAAAACTTTATTCAATTGTATAAGGGAATGTAGAGACTTAAAATTTAGGTCTGGAGGTTTTGAAAGTTAAAAAAATAGAGGTTAATTTAAGTGTGCCTTTACATTTATGATAAGTGTACTTCTCATCTTAGGAAGTAATTGGTGAGATGTCTCACAGAGGACTAATAACAGGGCGGAGAAGACAGAGTCATCATTCTGTGGAATACTCTGTGTCCTCCGAGTGTGTATAAACAGTAACTAGCAGCAGTGCATGACACGGACATTCCCAAAGGCTTGTTCCTGTTCATTACAAACAGGCAACCCACAGGATTCCTATTCACGGGAGAGAGTTCAAAGAGCTCGGCCTATTCTAAGAGAGAGCAAGAAGACTTTCCTAAGGGATCTCATAGGATAACAAAAAAAATAATTTCATGAGCATCCTGAAAATGTCTCAGACCGGGTTCATTGCTGGAGAGCAGACCAGGGTAATGCGATTCCATGGTTCTGCACAGCTGGTCGGTGGCACATCAGATTTATTTTAAGAACATACTTGGCCTGCAGACCTGGTGATGATAATATGCTGATCTGAATCTACCTTTGCTAGCTTAGAGATTTTCACTTCCGTGGTTAGTAGCTGCACTACGTTCCCATTGCTGAATTAGTGTAGTTGAGGTTCCCTTTTCTGTTTTGTTGATTTGCACTGTAGTTGTTTGTGAAACTGTGTGTGAGAGAACATGGATTGTCCTTCATATCACACAGTCTCTCTAGAAGATTTTGAGGGGTAGCAAGTACATTTTGGCTCCCAGACCTGTTAAATTCAGGCAAGTCTCAGGCACTTGCCTTTCCCTGTTGTTTAAATAGTGTTCTTCCTTTCAGGGAACAAATTGCAGTAGGCCTGAGCCCCTGTCACAGAGGTAGGGTCCGTGTACACAGCAGGAACTGAGATCACGGCTCCCACCTTCTGGCAGAGTTAGATCTGGATCTGAAGCTTCACGCTCATGCTATATTTCGATGCCTTTTTCTTTGTTTTCTCAGGCACCGTTCAAAACTTGTGTCTCCATTTTTGGGTGACTTCATGGTGACTGTATGTCTGGTGGTCAGGGTACTGGGAACTGGGATCCTGCCAAAAGCTACAGAAGCGGTGGGGCGCTCATCATCGTGAGTTTACGTCAGAGTTGTGCAAGCAGTACTTAGCTGCAGATTACGAGAGTGCTCCTCACTTGGTATTAAGCTAAATGCCTTTTAGTGTGTTTGATGGAGAGGGTGGGAGAGAGAACAGCAGCAAAAACACACAAAGTAGAACAACTCTGAAGCAGAACAAACCAAGACAGCACGTTAAACCTGGAACATGAGCTTGTAGGCATGACACGGTGCGTGTAATAAATATGAGACTGAGCCCAAAGAGGTTATGATGCAATTTAGAAGTGCATCCTGAAAGAACCTGAGCTGTGGGGAATGCACTCACAGCTTTATTGGATAGGTTAACATTTCAGAAGGTTTGGCCACAGGACAGAAGCCATGGACTCACCAACAGGTTGTAAGAAGCAGCTTTCCCTATGGCTGGCTCGCTCTGCAGCTACCCCAAAAAAGCAGCTGAAATTTAAAACAGTTGGAGACCAGGTACTGCGTTTATGGGGCTGTTTGTGGACCTGTACCTTTCCCTGGAGGTGTTAGAACAGCAAATGCGTAAAGATGGGGCATACTTTCTTTTGTTCTGTGCTCTGGTGGGTTTGCCCCTCTTCACTGGTTTCCCCGAGCTTTTTGAGTAATTCAGTGTAAAGTACCCCACATTTAAACAGCGAGAAACAGCTGAAAGCTGCCTCTTATTATGTTAGGCTACTGACTTGCACATGGACATGCAAGCAAAAACTGAATTTGTTGGTTAAACCTTCATAAAGCCGTTAACGTGGAAGTGACCACTGACCTAGAAATACGGCAGCTGCATCTCTGGCAGTCACTGCAGTAGCCTCTCAGTGACCTAATTTCTCCTAGCAGTGAGCGTCATGCTGCACGAGCCCGAATCTTCCTTAGTAAACTTATCTACAAATGCTTCTTGATGCTGAGTTTTCAGAGAAGTCTCAAATGAACTGGTGAAAGGGGAGGAACCGTGATGCTGATAACTGCTTGGGAAAATCTGGCTTTATTTAAGCCTCGAAGACAAGAATCGTTCAGTTGTGAGTGCAGATTTTCAAAGTATCTGAACGGCTGCTTCAGATTTGAATGACCAACTCCCCGTTTTCAGATCCCAAATGTATGAGTATGTATTGTAGGTTTTTCAGATGCAGAGGGACAAACAAAAACTAGCCCAATTTTCAGCCTTTGGGGCAATTTCTCAATGTTTCCTCTCACTTCTGGAAACTGGTATCCTGCCTGCTCTGGAAGCCCTACTTGTCTGTACACATATGTCTCTGATTTCCATTCTGCATCTCTGTTAGCCTTGGCAATAGCCTTCCTTTTTTACACGTAGCTGTTAGCATGACCTTATCTCTGCAGTTAACAATACGATACATTACATGTGTCCTTATGAAGCCCCTGATGAAGCTGTCCAGCCTAACCAGCACACCAGGTTAGAGGGTACTAAATGGAAGCCCTTGGGAACCCTCTCTTGTAAGCTTATTTTGTTTTAATTATCTTTTTTTTGCTTTCCCATTTTGGTTTATGTAGAGCAACAGTGACATCCATTGGCCTATTAAGCTGATCAGAAGTGCTGTACAAACACCACCAAGTATTTACTCAAGGTGGAGGGCTGTGCTGGAGGCCTCCAGCACCATGGTTTCTCATGTAAATACCAGCTGCTTGCTTTCCCCGCTCCTTCTGTAGCAACCTGTTTGCGTTCTCGTTTCAGATACTGACTCTTCATCCCTGTTAGGGTGAAAACATGCTTTTTAAGATGTAGTTTAGTATCACCAATTCCAAAAATTACAATCTGCTTGATTTTAACTGCTGCATCCTTTCTTGAAGACAAGAGAGTTTGGAAGCACCGCTTCAGAGAGAATTGGAAGGGACTAGGACATGCAGGAGAGGAACTGACAGCAGGAGGGTTCTTTAAAAGAAGTGAGCAAATGATTCAAAGTATGAAATAATTAGAGGATTCAGTGACATGCACAAAAAATACTCATCTGGAGGATGAATCTGGAGGATTCTGATTTCATTCAAAAAAACCCCGAAGAGTTCAATTTATTTTGAACTGTATAAGTAAACCAGTAGACATTTCCTGCAGGCCTTTCATTGAACAGACCCGGCGTCTGTTGTACGTTTTTGACCAGCTGTCGTTTCAATCCCATTCCAAGATGAAACAACCCGTGTCTGCAAGGGAGTCCATCTGAGAAGCAGGACTGAACCTACAAGTAAGTCTGTGAGCCCATTGTCATTGCCCCACAGCACGGTGTGGTTGTTGCAGTTTGTATCTGCAACAAGGTGCAGCCTCTCCCTCGTGACTGGGGCAACTGGAACTTTAGCCGGCAAGGTCAGCACAGGGTTTTTCCCTTCCAGCATCACCAGAGATAGAAGAAAAATGGAGATACGCTGGTTCGTGCAGTCTGACTTGGAGTCTAGTTCATACCTCTTAATTAGAAAGGAAATGATAAGTGCTGTGGTCCTTCTTCAGAGCAGTCATAACTGAGGGTAGCTGTAGGTACTGAACATAAGGTCTTCCCTTCATTTCAGCAGCTTTGTGTCAGTCATTGTGTCCACAGCACCTGAGATGAAGGATCTTCTCTTCATTTAGATTATTATTTCCAGCAGGACAGCCTTGGAAACATATTTAAGTGATGCTCAGTGTACTGAAGGACTTCAGGCTGCACTTTGTGGGTGCACGGATGGCAAGCAGGAGGGAATCTAATGAAGATGCTTAGCTTCCTGACCCTCTAAACTTCAACCTGCTGGAAATGTGTTCATCCACCTTATGTGACATCAGAGTCTTTCCTTCACCAGCATGTCTCTCACATTGCCAATTCCGTAGTCACACAGCTTGCAAATCTTTCTGCTGGATATTTGAGATACTGTCACCTTACACAGCTCACTCCAGACAGCCTCTACCCTTTTGATATCCTGTCTTCTCCCTGCCTGACTTTGAGGACTTCTCTGCTCTCCTTGCTTTCCTGCCGCTCAGTGGACAGATGTCTGTAGATGTGCACTATTGTTACATTTTCCTGGGCTGGAAGGAAAGCATATAATTTCTTTTTTCAGCTCTTACCCATTCTGTGGCCGATTTGTCTCTCTCACACCCTTGCTCTGCAGGCGAGCTGCATACAGCATTGGGGTTTGCAGGAGCTGATCTTCCCCAGCCATTACCAAATGCTGGAATTTCCCTAGGTTTTGACTTCTTTTTGCCTCTTGAGTTCTTTTTCTCATTCCTACAGCATGTGGTTTCACGGGGAGTGGCCGTCTATTGGCTCAAGTTTCTTTAACTATACTTTGTATACATTTTCTGTGGTCAGGAACCAGGACCCAGCGCCAGATAAAATCCTGCTGTTTGTGGCTAACAATGGATAACATTGTTGTCCTACCAGACATTTGCATAAGAGATATGAAAACAGCCCCATTCATACCCTTCTGTGACGGGGCTGGATGGCTGCAACTGCTTTGAAATTTGAGGTGGGTTGTTGCTTGATTGCATAAGGCAACCGGCACTTCCACAGCTTTCCTCAGGCCGCAGGTGCACCGGCCTTATCTGTGCTGCGTCGGCCTGCCAGCAGCGGGAGGGCAGGGGCAGGATTCCTACTGCTGCTGCAAAGCTCCTGCAATCCCAGGGAAACGCGTGTCTCATCTGCAGATGTCAAAAGATGGACAAGAAAATACTGTCGTCATGCTCCAGAGCAGGCTTAGCCCCATTCTCACCTGTAAACTCGGGATGATTTAGGAAGAAAAACATTTGAAATGCCTTTCGGTAACAAGCAAGCCAAAAGGTGGTTTTGTTTTTTTATTTTATTTTTTTCCTATAGAGAGTATTGACATTTCATCGGAAAACAGGATAGCTCAAAAGTGCAGTTGCGTGTATGGCACCATGCACAGCAAAGAGTGCCCCAGCCTGATCTTACACCTACGAGACCTGCATTTTTGCAGCCTTTCCGGTGAAGACAAGCAGGGTTATCACTTCAAGTGTGCTCGTGGCCTGGGATGAAAGGAAGGCTTTCTTTCCCAGTGCTAAGAGGAACCAGGGTTAGTGCTCTCCTGTCACATAGGGACGTTGTTCTGTTTGTCCCTAATTAATAGCATCCTGTGCCGACTACTCCTGTCATACAGGAGCTTCCAGTACTGCACTCTCAGGTACCTCGTTTTGCTTCGCCACTCCACCGAACTGGCAAAACGCAGCAGATTTGGGGCAGCAGGGAGGTTTTAATGTGGAAAATGATCTCCTGCGTGGGGTTCTGTCAGGAGATACTTTATGACCCGCACAGGTGTATAATGTGGCACGGGGTGGCCCATTTCTCTGCCCTGCCTGTGTACCCCCACGGGTACCCAGGGTGCCCGGATGATTCGGTGCCATGGGCTTTCACTGTAGCAAAGGGGAGGAGATGGACATTTTCTCCTTTGCTGAGGTCCCAGTGCTTCTGGGCCTTCACACAGCAGAGCTGCTCGCTCGTTTTCAGCAAACAATGCATTATTACTGTCTTGGTGAAAGGAGGAAGGCAAAATTAAAAGAGAGAGAGAACATCTTATGAACCTGCTGTTCTCAGATCTCTCCGATAAGGACAGTTCCAAGTGCGTGAGAAGTTTCCTAGTCTGAGATTTATTTACTTCTGAAAGAAAAGCCACCTTCATCTCATTATTTTATTTTCAATACAGGTTTTAATTTGGTGAGAAAATATCTTCCCCATAAAGAACCTATTCTGCCTCATTAACTCCTATAAAAAGCATCCTCCCCAAGCTTGAAATGTTAAAAGAAGCATAAATTAAGGCTAAGTTTGTTGTTTGCCGCTTTAATCAACAAACAACCTTAAAAGGGACCCACAAAGGGTTCTGTAAACTAAATTTATTAGTGAGCAGGAAAACAGGCCTTCAGCTGCAGCATCCTCCCCTTCCCAGCCCCATGAATTTGGAGGGGGGTGGGTTTTTGGAGGGACTGGTTTTGTTTACAGGGGTCTTACTCTCTTAGGCAGGTTGTTGCGGTCCCATGGATCTCTGTCAGACTTTTGTGTTGCAGCTGAACTGAAATGACTTGGGACAGAGTCTGTTAATTAGGTCTTCAAAAGCCACCTCCATTTGTTTCTTTGGTGTACAAATGTCCTTTTTTCCTCTTTTTCCCTAAATCTTCTTGTCAGTAGCTAAGCAGAAGAGAAGAGCTTTTTCACAGCAAGAGAAAACGGCCATCCTGGCTGCCTTCCTCTCCGGGAAGCTAGAGAAAAATAGAGCTACACATCTATTTTTCCTCCATTCCTCTCCTTGATATGTTTAAGAAGCCTTCCTCCATTTCCTTTTTATGCTTTTGTAATTATCATCGTTTATATTCGTTTATATATATATCAGCAGTATCTTATATCTTAGCAGTATCTGCACTCCCACAGAGTGGTGCTCAGAGTCACCTCTGTACCAGGATCCTGGGAAAAGGGTGGGGATGTAATCTAGAAAGCTTCAATGCTTGAGGACAGGATAATTGGTTAAAAACATTAAGAATTATCTTGCCTGAGCCAGCACACGTGAAAATATGATTTCTTCCCAAATTCCCCGTCAGATAACAGTGAACTTCCTTACAAAGCACTTGGCAGTCAGATTTATTGCAAATTTGAACCAATTTTTCACTGGTGTTATTTGGGAGCGGTGTCTGTGAGAAAATTCAGTAATGGATTTTGTTGATTGCTACAGGCTTTAGACTTCCTCACTTCTTTATTTCTTTCACAGATATCTTAAGTACACTCTGAGATATGCAGTGCAAAGACAGAGCCAAGAAAAATCGCTTTTGTACGCTGGAGAAAATTGCCTTGACCCATTAGAGAGCAGTTTCTGAGATTTATCTGAACACCTCCTCATCTTGCAGGAGTTAATTTGAATTGGAGATGAGCCAAGATGGGGAGTTTCTCTAAATTTCCCCAGGCTTTTATGGGCTTGGCTTCAAATGGTCCTGGCACCAACCAGCTTTTGGTTCAGCTTTGCAGAGTCCAAAGGCAACTGAGCGAGTTTTGCAAAACCTGAAACTCCCCTGGAGTTTTGCTCTCCTCTGATTGATAGTCCTGGCTCCAGCCCTTCCTGGCTCCTGCTCTTCATGGTCTGTGGATAGGTCAGCACTGCAAACAACTCCTCAAAGGAAATCATCCTTCTTAAATGCAGCCCATGTCTTATTTCAAAAACTAATTTCCTCCATCCGTCCCACGCCTCCCCTTCCTCCACCAGCAAACGTGACACAGGGCTCGCATTTCACACCAGCTGCCCAAGCAAATGCACAAACTGGCCCAAATTTACTGTGGCCTGGCATCTGCATTGACCAGAAAGTGACATAACCGGTGACATAAATTACAAGCACAAGACAGTTTCCTTTAGGGGCAGTTGGCATTGTCCTTTCATCCTCCAAACACGACCTTTTTTTCCATCTCTGTGAAGCAGCTGTAGCCCAGCTCTGCGTCCAGCAGCTTGCCAGAAAGCAGAGGACGGGAGGAGGGGGAGTGCAGGTGAGGGGCAGCACGGTGCGCCAGCGCTCTGTGCCGCAGCAGGACCGAGCTGCTCTCCCAGTGTCATCGCCGGGGCACGCGGGCACGCAGCGCTTTATTCAAAGAGGAAGAAGGAAGTTTTCTCAGCTATCCAGCTCCCTGGGAGTGTGCTGCTTGTTGAGCATGGCAGTACCTGGCAGCCAGGCGCCAGGCAGCCTGCGGCCAGGGACCTGGAGAACAGCAGCCCTGGATCCTGCTGCCTCCAGCGCTGCTGAATGTCGCTGAGGGGCAAGGTCCAGGAGCATCGGGGTGAATGCAGCGTCCTAAAAATGCACTCAGTATTCACGTTCTCTGCAACACCTGGGCTTTCTCATTCCACCGGATAGCCTATATTTTTCTTTAATTTGCTTTTGAACCTCTGACAAGTCTTTTAATATTTATTTCCCTTTGTTTTTTTGCTGTTGATGTGGGGGTTTGGAGGTTTCTTTGTGGCGACCAGAAAAATGCAAGAGAGAAAAAACTCCCAGACAAACGTCTGAGTCCTTTGTCTCCCCACAACACAGTTATTCCTGTCATTCACGGTGAAATATATGGGGAAGGGAGGTATTTGGAGTTATTCATGACATTAAATTGAAAAATGTGCTTGAGTGCTCTGCAGGTCTAGGGCAATTGTACCCACTTAGCACGTACATGCATTGATCCTGCTAATAGGCACTGGCCTCAGCTCGAAGAAGCACGCTGTGTTTATTCCTCCATCTCCATTACCAAGTCCATCAGCGACATGAACTGAAGCAGCTAATAGCTTGAAAGCCTCCACAACCCTCAGAAAATCCCCTAGTCTGCACTGACAAGGTGCACAGCTAATGTTGTGTGGTCCGGTGACCAAAACGCTACATTTTATTTCAGAGTGGCCACTGGCAGTGAGCAAACTGATGGCATGCAGAGCTTCAGGGCTGATGTTCCCTGTGACCTGGGAGCTAAAAGCAAATTGTTTGCCAGCTTTCAGTCTGACTGCCGTTATTGCCGGATGAGAAGGGGCAGTGCGATGGGCAAGATCTTCCTTGCACTCATTGAGCACTGTTAGTCTCATCCATCTCTGCTGTATTTCAGTCAGCTTCTAATTCAACTTGCAGCAGTTGGGAGAAGCACATGGGAAAGCCATCGGGGCACTGGAGAGGCCAGCTCTAGTTTCTTCCATTTTTCTTTTGAGTCAAAGGACGTACATTTTCAGAGGTAGTGCAAACGTGAACAGGACTGAGGAAAATCCACTATACCAATGATTGCAGTTTGCTGAGGTTTCTTGTTGCATGACCTCTACTCTTGTGTTTAAATAGGATTTCACTGCCATCAAAAGAAAACACCAAGCAAGAAACCAAAACCCTGCAAAAAATGTTAGGAACAACCCTTGGAGCCCTCCTGCTAAGCCTTTCTCTTTGCAGAATATATCATTCGATACTAGCAGCACCAGAGCCACCTGATGGGGAAATCACACTTTGCTATATATACCCTAGTGTTTCACTGATTTGTATGGAAGGACTTTTCTTTTCAGAATAAGCGCTCGCATCCAGCCTATTCCCTGCGGGATGAAGGCGTGGAGGTGGCTCAGTTTGAGCCAAGCGGTGTCAGAGATGTGGCCCTGCTCAGCATGCAGGACAGTTGGTGTTCTGACTACGGGCAGACCGCTCTGCGATGCAAAGCTTAAGCACGTACAGGACAGCGTGACCCCCCAGGGCTGCTCCAAACAAACGGTGAAAATTCGCTTTTCTGTTGAAGCAGCAGCAGGAGAGAATCGCACAAAGGCAAAAGTGAGGTTTTAAAAGCTGACACTTGGCAGGAGGAGCAAGTATCACCCAGCAAGATGTCAACATGGCTTTAGATGTGAGCACAATGTTTTTTTTCCCGGTAAGGTCAGTGAGGCATCTTAGCTGAGACACCACCACCACCACTCTGCAGGGCCAGTGATGATACAGGTTGTGTACAGGTTGGCTGTATTCTGCAAGGCAATGTCTGTGCATTTTGGGAAGATCCTGCCACCTAACACAAAGTGGAAGAAGTGTCACTGGTGCAGGAGAGGCCAAAGGTGAGCTCTGGACAGTGAGCACCTCCTCCATGTGGCTGTCCATCACCCAGAGCTCCCCGCAGCACCGCCACTCCCCAGCGTGGATGTTGGCCCGACCTACGCCTGTTTTGTCTGGAAGGGAAGCTGTGGTCATCGCTCCAGGGTGATAGGGCTGGAAGTTGGTTGAAGGTTTCCTTTTGTCAGCTCTGTGTGCTTCCTATGATCACACATGGTTAATTTCCACTTGGACTGGCTGCCTGTCATCTGCCTCAGGGTGAGTACCTGTGCTATCATAAGTACATAATGCCTAAATACATATTCTCAGGTTATGGGAAGCCTCGGGTTTATGTTACGGGTGGTAATTTGTTGTTGTTTTTATCACAGAAGGACAAATGATCATGAGCTTTTATGGTTACATCCCCAAAAAGGACTTTGTTTCATTGCCTGGTAACTTCTTGGAAACTGTTTACCGCTTGGTATCTCTCAGAGTTGCTGGCCAAGATGCAAAGTACACTTAAACTCTTTCAAATCTCAATAAAACCATTTGGAATCATTTTATGAAGGAAATGATTGTGAGCCCATTTGGCGCCTAATGAAGTGAGTGATCCTGAGCGGGTGACATAGACTGATATGGAAAACCTGTGTGCCACATAGCCTTCCAGCTAGAGAGTGAAATCCTGCGCAGGAGATGTGATAGCAAAATGATATTTCCAAGCAAGAGCTCTGCAGGCAGCAGATAATCATGCCTGATAACGTGATCAGCTTTTTAGCTGGGCAACGGGTGTCTTTGGTTCAGGTCGGAAAGGGACCCTTGCCTGCAAAGCAAACTGAAGGGCAGGTGTCACAGTAACCTGTCCTCACTATTCTTACCAGGCTGTTTAATCCTGTGGCCCCAAAACCCCAAACCTTACCTTTCATGTCCAAGACAGCAATTTAGGGCTGTTAAGTGTTTAACCTGTTTAGATGGTGCACCCTCTAAGATGTGCATGGGAGGAGTACGTTGATGACCCCGGCTGGAAACCTGGCGTTGACGGCCGTGTGGACTGCGTGGCATGTTCCAAATCATTTTCTGAGGCATGTGATAGCATGCCAGGTTTTATAGAAAAAAATATTTTTCTCTAGGAAGCAAAAGTGGAAAAAACACAGGACATGGTACTCTGCTGTGAGAGGTACCGTGTCAGATGGTGGGTTTCATAAATAAGACTCACAGCTAACATTTTACGTCCTTTAAAACATCACCTGCCATTGCTCTTCCACATCTCCCAGTGTGTTTGTCACAGGCTCTTTGATTTATGCGTCTCGTTAAACATTAAGCATTGTGTTACATTATGAGTTAGCAGATAGAGGAAGAGATGTCAGCATGAGAAGTAGCACTGGCAGAACACTGTGTCTCCTGATACAGATGCACCGGTGCAAAAGGCCATTACGTCACTTTTATTTTATCTTGAGAGTAGAATATATTTGTTCAAGTAAGGCCGGCAGGACCATTTTAAGCTAAGACAAAATAAGTTACTTATGAACTGAAATAAAGTTATCCGTGCAGCCGTTTATGATTACTTAACGGAAGGTGAGGTGAAGCCAGAGCCTCTGTCTTATGAAGAGCGTACTGGGGAGTGGGATCCTCTCGCTGCTCTTACAGCCTCAAATTACAGGCACATCTCCTCCCTCTGTAAAACAAGAATTTCTGCCTCTGTCAGACAGGCATACTTGTGGAGGACTCTTGGATATTCCTGGCTAAAAGATCAGTTACAGGCCAGATACATTGTGATGAAAATAAGTCACCTGCTTGGGGTCGAAAAGAATGTGTCTCTCTGGGTCAGCTTGGCGCAGCTTGTAAGCGCTTTGAGCGCGGCTCGCTGGCTGAGTACCCGCGGCAAGAAGAGCTAGCGGGCTGCCCATGCTGGCTGTCCCCGGGGCTGGCAGCGCAGTGCCACCAGGAGCTGGTGGCCCAGGGCAGGGTGAGTGCAGGGGCTCCCAGGGTGCCGAGCTGGGCTGCGATGGGAGCTGGGGTAGGGCTGGGGCAGGCGAGCAAAGGGCAGCCCTGGGGCTTGGCCAGCAGTGGAGGAGTTTTGCAGAGCCTCCCTGGCTGTTTGATGGGCGAGCTTCATGTTTGGTGTTTCTGGGGCCTCTGTGAGGCACCGGAGAGGGAGGGAAGGGGTGTAGGAGTGGACCCTGCCTTGCTGCGCTTCGCTCTCTGCATGTGAATGCTCCCTCCCCAGAAGGATTCTCCAGATGTGATTGAAAAGCCACCTTTTTGCTACGGCTGCACGCACGCTTCTAGGACCACGGCACTGAACTGTCTCATCCATCCAGAGAGCAAACAGGTGAGGGCTGTGGTGTTTGAAGGGTCCTGTTGCAGCACTTTCCCTGGAGGTAGTCGCCAGGCATCCTAGCAGCAGCAGCAGGTTTCTTGTGTGCACGCTCCGCGTGGCGGCTGCATGTTTCAGCGGGCAGTGTAATGTTCTGGGAGCTAGCGTGGCTGGCAGGTGCCTTGCAATGAGATCCAGGGACGTAGCCTGAGAAATGTTATCACCTGCTTGGAGTGGCCCACAGACCCTTTAAAGCAGCTAAGAACAGAATTACATTCAAGTGTAACATTACCAGACGACGTCTTTCCTTGTGCATTTGGAAGGAATGTGACCCGTAGACCTCATCCATCCATTTATCTTCACTGCAATTTTCTCCTCTGCTTCTCCTGCCCAGAAGATCAAAACGTCCCTTTTTCCCATTCTCTGCGATAATTCCTTTTTGAGAGCGCTCTCTGCATGTTCTCCTGCCTACACCCAGCCTTCTGTTTCCTGTCCGTTCAGCACTCCCTGCCCATGCAGTCACACCAGCAGCACCTGTTCAAGCACGTGGATTTTTGCTCCAAACCTCAGCCGTGTTTTGCCTCTCCTTTGCCCAGCAAGTGGTGGGTGAGTCGCAGCAGCCGCTCTCTTTTCTCAGCAGCAGAGACCTGACTCAAGTCCTGCTAGGTCTTGAAGGCTTGTGATGATTCCAGCAGGAACAACAACAAGAAAAAATCATGGCCTCCTAAGCCTCCCTCCTGAGAGAGGTGAAGCTCAGGCCAGTGTGCACAAGGGAGAGAGGGGGATGCTCCTGCAGATCCATGATGTGGGAATTCAGGGGGTCGAGAGCTGCTTGGTTCGTAATGAGTGGTGCTGTGTGCTTAACATGGAAGAGAGAAGTTCAGTTTGATTGAAATACAGATTACTGTATTTTTTATGGGAAAGTTCAAGCTGTCATTTAATAATCACGGGGGTTTTTCTTCCAGAGATCAGTTTAGGTACAAGACATGGCTAAAAAGCTAATGACTGAGCACGCAGCAGTCGGCTCCAGCCTCCTTGGCACAGCCCTGCAGAGAGGGCTGCAGCAGGTGGGAGTCCTGCCACTGGGAGACAGGCAGGTTGTGATGCCACTGCAGCCAAAACGTCTCAGATGTCCCCGTGTTCAGCAGACTGCAAATGAACGAATGCTGTGTTTGTGGTGAGGAGAAAAGCACTGTGGTGCAGAGCCCTTCTCCCGCTGCGTAGAGCCTGAGCTCTTGGCAGCACCGGGAGAAAAACCGTGCTCCCTGCTGTAGGATGCGGTCAGTGGCAGAGAGCAGAGGGATCTGAGAAGAGTGCTGAGTGAGCAGCAGTGACCGGAAAAGATCCTTCCCTCGTTTGTTTAGTTAGGGAGGACTCTAATGGTAAATCCTCTGGGTGAGCAATCATTCTTCATCTTGGTGTTTGCAGAGCACCTGGCACGGTGGGGCCAGGTCAATTCCTGGGCTTCCCCACCTCAGTGGCAGCGTAAATAAATAAAAAAGCAGGATATGAATCAAAGGGGGTGTTCTATATAATGCCACTGTTCCCTACCCATGCCCAATTCCCACCAGAGTTTCTAGCCTGGGTAATGCAATACCAGCGTATCAGGTGCTCAGGACACTAGGAAGGAAACCTGTTAGTGACATGGCAATGGACTAAGGCCTGTTCTGCTGGCTGCAGACCTAGCCCCAAATCCGTGACAGGTCAGACATTTGAAATGAAGTACTAATTGCCCGTTACAAATGCGTATTCATGAACATCCCCAAGTGAAAGCCTATTTGTGCTCTGGATTGCTCTAAGAGTGCAGTTGGGAGTCTTGAGTCTCCCCACACAAAGACTACCTTTATACCACCAGGCGTGCGAGCAAGCTGCACAGTGGGGTTAAAGTGAATGAACAATTACCTGGAGCTCGGCTGAACTCCTGTAATCCAGGGGAAGGACAATGACAGCGTTTCCCTGATGCTTTTACCAGTCTTAGGCAAGACCCGACTCCCCTCCAAAAGCAGGATTTCACAGACCCCTGCTGTCCCAGCCACCCTGTTTGTCAGCCTCCAGGCTGGCGGCATCCCTCGTTCTGACAGTGGCAGTCACCACCAGTGCGCCCCTTCCTCTGTCACCACTGCCACCCGTCTCGTGGATGCAACAGGGATGTTCCCTGGGGTTGTCCGTGCTGAGAAGGTTGTGTACGATCAATTTGCATGCACATCTTTGCAAGCATTTCCTTTCTCTTGGCAAGTGCTGTGTTGAAAAGACGATTCTGTCCAAAGAGCCCAAAGTGGCAAGAGAACAGAAATATCTAAAGCTGTGTGATACCCAAGCGGAAAGGAGGGACACATAAGACATTGTGTCTGAAAGCCATGATTTAGAAGGATTGTTACCGAGTTTGAGTGAAAAGCTTGGCTAACCATGATGTGATGCATGCTTGCCTGTATTCAGATGAGAGCCACTTCTCCAATCCTTTATGTTCTCGTTGCACCAGTGCTTGAATTAGCAGTGCTCTCCTTTGGGTTTAAAGAAACATGAAGAATTTCAATCATCAGTTGTTCTTGATGGGAAGAGGGGTGTGGGTTTTTCTGATGTAGCAGTAGCTGCTGCATTAGCTCTGTTCTAGTGGTAGGGAGGAGGATCAGAAGGGCAAATTTATGCCTTTGAAAGAGGAATCTGATGCAAATGAAACCAGCCCACTTCACCCTGATTAGATTTCATCATGTTGTGACTTCAAAATGCCTTCAGCATCCTGGCAACAAGGGCAAAGATTTGAGAAATGTCCTGAAGTTAAAAGGACACAGTTCCTATGGATTATCGGTGTATCCCTTTAAAAAAAAAAGAAACACGCATCTATACTGTTCTTTCAGCAACTTGAAGCGGGCGTCAAAGAAAAGTATTCAGCCAGACAACAAAAATAGCCGGCCAAGTGCTCTCCAGCAGTGACCTGATCCTGTCTCGTGTGCTATGGAGGGCGCAGATTCCTTTGCAGTTACAAACAGGCTCCAGGCTGGAGACAGACTCCATTTCAGGCTAATTTAAGTAAAGTACGTGATGATAACTGATGGCCCGTGCACAGCACAGTTATAATGGGTACAGGGCCCCCGGTGCAACATGGCTACATCCCAGTCGTGCTGAGAAAGTTTACATTTCCCTGGATAGATGGGATCTAATCTTTGCTGTAAGGCATCACTCTAAAAACTATGCTACAGCCCCGATGGAAAGATCAAACCATTTGTCTTCACAGCATTATCCCAGCTGGGCAGGGAGGAAGGAACCATGTAGTTACACAGCTCACAAGCTGGTCATAAGTGGATTTCCCAACACTTTGTACTCCAAAGTGTGTGTTAAGGGTGTGTGCTGGTCCTGGCTGTTTCGAGCAGATTATTAGGTCCCAAACACAGAGAATGAAGAGCATGGTAGCAAGCATTAACAAGAAACAAGAAAATACATTGCTAAAAGAAGACCTAAGCAATATCATGCTAACAAAACCAAAATCTTGCCTGTGGCTTACGTTTCTCAAGTGAGGGGCAAGCATAAATACACACAGCTTCACTGAGCTACATCAGTCAAAATACCTGGCACCGGCATTGTGTTTTCACCCAACATGAACTCCTTCTTGTGAGGACAATGCGGATGAAAGCTGGGTCCTTTTCTGGGCTCTGATACAGACATCTTCAGGCATCACCCGGAGTCACCTGGGTGAAGTTAAGACGGGCTGGTTCCCTACTCTGGTTTGTGGCTGCACACGTGGTGCTGCTAACACGCCCGACAGGATGGTGTATACCACCACCCAGGGGCAGGAATGATCCACAGGGAGAAGGAGAAGCTGCAATATTTGAAGTGGCTCTCGTGGCTAAGGATTTTGCCTTTTGAAATCATAGTTTTATTTGTCTGTCTTCCCGTGCAGATTGCTTTGGCCCGGGAGCCCCCTTACTCCATGCTGGTTTGAGCGCTTAATGCATTGGAGTCCAGACCTCAGTACAATGCTGCCGTGCATCAGGAAAGGGAGCAGAAAAGCCAGCAAAGTGTCTCCAGACCAGAGAGGTGTGTGTTGAGAGGTAGATTGAAAAGTAAACATTTTATGGGGCCCGGTAGCTTTGTTGTGGAGGATGGCAAACTGTCAGGCTGGAACCTGGCAGCTATCACTCTATGAAGTACAAAAGGAGCTTAGTTTCTAAGTGGCTAATGAGTTTACTACCTTGTTTCTGTCAAGGGTTTTGCAGGGGTGATGCTGATTAATGTGTCATGCCCTTTCCCCAAGCCTGTCCCCTTCCTCTTCCATCTCACCAAGCTCTGTCTGACACCATTTATTAGGCTACTTGTCCCTGACTTGTGAGGAATAAATATTGACACTGATGGCTGCTTAAGAGGATTTGTTTTTGCTGTTCGACCTGTGAAAGAGTTTGCCACTTCTCACTCAAAAGCCGCTCTGTGTTTGGGACTGGCTCCACCCAGACTTAATTTTGGAGGGATTTTTTTTTTTTTTAATGAGGATGATCACAGCATGTCCTCTGCATGAGGAGAGGCTGTGATTAGGGTTATACGTTGCTCCCCTTTTTCGTATTGACATGAAGAACAAAGATTTCCAGACTGAGACTACGGATCAGTGCATGTCCCTAGCAAAGATGTGACTTCCTTTGAGATGGTGCTGATGTTTACACTGGCAAATAATAATTTTGATAGATTTTTTGTTAACTGGGGCATGTAAATGGCCTTTTTCTATTTAGCTCTGGAGGGGTGCATCAGATCACGGTCTGTAGCCTGAGGAGCTCAAATCAGTCTGCCAGTTGGCATTGCAAAGGGTGGCCATCCTCTGCCATGGCTTTTTAATGCATTTGGAGCCACTTTAAGGAAAAGCATTCTGTGCTGTTTCACATGCAGTGGTTTCAGGTGGATTTTTTAAAATGCATCTTAAGTGGCTTGTTATGAAAGTCCCGTTAAAAGCCTTTGCCTTTGTTTTAGGAGCTGCAGGTGCAGGGGGCCTCCGTCACTGCTGGGGAGGGAAAGCCGGTTCCTCCTTCGAGGTGGTTCGTGTGAGCACAGTAGGGATGCACTGGGGCATACGCCGGGCGAGGGAGATGAAGGGTTCCTCCCCTCTGGCTGCAGTCCTCATCCTGATCCAGACTGTTGTCACATAGCTCACATCCCTGCAGGACGGGCAGATGCTAAAAATGATTTGAGTGTGTATTCTTTAAAAAGAAAAATGCAAGGAGATGATCAGCCAGATTGCAACTCAGCTGCCTTCAACAGGCTCTTGTATATTCGGTGGTTATTCTTTGGACTCTGTATGTATCTGAAAACCTCAAGTCCTTCCTGCTGTTGCCAGGCTATTTTTGTGCCCTCCCTGGGCCAGTTTTTCACTGAACCTGCCCAGTTACCTTGGTACAGAGCAGGTACAGTGAACCAACAACATTTCTTGTCTCGGGGATGGATGGACAAGTAACCAGCACAGCTGGATTCTGTAATATGAGGATTTTTCTCTTTGCTTTTCTGTGCTTCAGTCCCTGAGAACTGCAGGTCTCTGAATTCTGTGCGGAGTCATGCTCCAGGTAATGCAGAGGTTCTGTGTTTCGTAAAGCAGCTGGCCAAATCCTTATCTCCTCACTCAATCTCTGCTCATTTCTCACTCAGGCAAATCTCCTGCTGAAATCCTGAGGAAGTAAATGCACACTGTGTTGAGTAAGGGATTCAGTAATTTGTCTAAGAAGAGTTGTGTGAGTGGGATGGAGAAGTAGTTCAATAAGAAGTAATTCCTATTATGGGGATTAAACATTGCTACACCCATGAAGGTGATTTAGCTCTTTAAAACTCACTCCACCCCTCCAGTTACTGCAATTAAAGTCTGGCACACCAGAAAACACTGCAAAGCAGACAGGTTAGAGGGCAGAGAGAAAACTCAGCTGTAGACTTGAGTTGGTTCTTGATGCTGAACATCCACCGTGCCTATGACAAGCGTGAATATGAGGCTTTCTTTTGTCCCTCTGAACAGATGCCCAGATTGTCGCCTTGCTTGGTACCAACCACTGAGACCAGTTTTTCAAAAAGCACCTCAGCTACCATTCTAGCATTTCAGTAATGCCCATATTTTCAAAGGACAGCTGCCAGGGTAAAAAGACAGGTTCCTTGGAGTGCGTGTGTATTCGGGCCAGGAAGAGAGATCCAGCTGTGCTGGCGGAAGAGATTAATGCCGTTGCTTGCTCATCAGTGCCAGAGATTTCATCCATCTGCCATTGGAACACTTCGTGTAAGCACTCCCTTAATCTTTAGCTTAAAACCATTTAAATTGCTGGTCTGAACTGACCTAGTTTGTTTTGCCTTCGACGTATTAGGAAACACTCACGCAAACCACTGCACCAGCAGATCGAGTCTGGCCCCAGCTCCTATGCTGGTGGAAACGGTTCCCAGTGGGAGCTGGTCCTGCCTTTCAGGTCTCAGGTCTATCCCACAGCTGGATCCCAGGTGGGACACATCCTGCCTGACATGCCCACCCCTCCCAAGGACAGCCCTTCTGTATCCGGCAAATATCACTGTTCTGAAGGGTGAGCGTAAAAAAGTAATTCTGGAAAAGCTTTTTCTGGGTAGTGAATCTCTCGCTGTGAACATCACTTCTTCAGCATGGAGGCTTGTCTTTTCCCGTGGAATGGGTTGAATTTTATAACCCTAAAATGGAAACAGGTTCTTACAGTATATGAGTATGGCTCTCGCTTCCCTCTCATAGCTACCTTTCTTTGTAGGAACTGCAACTTTTTTTTTTTCATTTACACTTGTCCTTTACAACTAGCTTGTACTTTGCTTTGTATTGTGTAAGAACAGTTAAAAGTTTTAATTTATATTAAATGACTTCTGATCAACATGATTCAGCATCAGAATATCCCAGGTCACGCGCAGATAACTTCATTGTTTTACCTGTGTGCAGTGGTCATGGTCCTAAAACAGACAGATGTGTCCCTGACCTTCTCCCTGCGTTCTGCAGTACATCGTTCTCACTTGAGGTACCTCTGACTAACAGGTCTGAGTGCTGCTGCACCTGGAGAGAGCTGATCCCAATCTGTTATGGCCAGGTCCAAAAGGTTTTTCCTAAATGAATCCTGGTCCTTGTGAAGAGGGTTGAAGCTCTGCTTCCCCAGGCAAATCCCACACCTTGTCCAGAGGCCAGTGTGGCTTGCTGTCTCCAAAAATCTCGTGAGTGGTTCATAATGGTCAAGAGCAAGGCTGTGGATGCTTGTGAGAGTCCCAGGGGTAGAATTGAATGAAAATGTCATTTCTCTGTAATTTTGCTTCTGTTTTGACAGAGTAAGTGGGTAGGCCTGTTTTCTAAGGTGGTTAAAACTTGGTGAGTGCAAGGTGCAGGAAAGCATTTCACTTGTGGGGAGAGCTGGGGTGCAGAGCAGATTGCTGTCCGCTTTTTGTGGATGCCATTGTGATGCTATTTGGCAGACCGAGGCAGTTGTAAGCTCTCATTTCTCACTTCCTGAGAAGGGGAGGTCTCCCCTGAGCTGGCAGAGTGCTGCTCAAGTCAGCACTCGCTTACACCAGAGAAGACCAGAGTCCTATACTTCCACTGAACTACATCCTGAAATGCTACTTTACAGAATTAAGCCACAATCCTGGAAAGATTTGGGTCAAAGCTGCACAGAGAGCACTTTGTCCGTGCGGCAACACCAGCAGGATGTAAAGGTGCTGCAGCACTGGGCACGTACCGGTGCCGGGCCTGCCATTGCTGTGCCAGACGTCAGTTGTATGGACATGGTCTTGTGCCCCAGTTTGCCCTAGAGCACCATGATGCTCTCCTGGCATTAGTTTGGTTCCGATGGAGAGTGAGAGATGTTGGAATTAAAGTGCATGGAAACCAGAACCTGGAAATGTGCATCTGATCACCAGAATGTTAGGGTTATTTTAACTGCAAGCTCTTGGGTAAGAAGGAGTTGCCTTTTATTATATATGCATGTGTACACCGAGGCGTGGGGGGCTCCAGTGCCTGGACTGGCTTTCTGGGTGGTACCACAACACAAACAGCAAGCTATACCTCAGTATAACCACGAACTTCTATTACAAAAAGCCAGGAAATAACTAGGGATAAAAACTCTTTTTTTTTTTTCTTTTCTTTCCAGCCCTTCAGGTTTTTCCTTCCAGCTAGGGCTCAGGTCTTTTTGGCAGGGCCACGCAGGGAACCATGCGCTCCAGCCACCAGCTCAGCAGCACAAGAAAAGACTCCGGGCTTCAGGGCGGCGTGCCCAGCTGCCTGCCTGCACACTCAGTTCACACATGCTGTCTGAGGGAGAGCTACTCATGCGAAGCAGGGGAAGGCCCACATTTCAGAAAGCCTCGATTTAGGGTGTCTTTAAAAGGGTGGCAATCGCTGGGGTCTGGGTGCAAGGAATGCCTATTATCAAACCTAAAGACCAAAGTGAACGCTGCATATTGTGGACCCAAATGCAGCTGGCACAGACCAAAAATGTGCATGTGAGTGCCTTTCTAAGTACGCAGTAATCCTCCAGGGCAAAACGAGGATTAGGGCTCTCTCACAGACAAAGAGGGAGTTCATTTTCTCAAAGGTGCCTTGGCCAATACCAAATTAAGTGAGGAACCCGAATGAATGTGAATACTCCTTTCAGATCTCTGCTTGCAAACAGGTACAGTGCAGAAGCAGTTTATTTGTGTGTGTTTGTGTGGGTCTGTGCAAACACAGCGTGGCCAGATTGTGGGATTGAGGTCAGGTCAAATAAAACCCATCCAATCTCAGAGAAAAGGGAAAGCCAGAAAAGCATTGGATAAGTAGAAATAGATGGTATTATACAGACAAAATCCAGTCTCTGTTCTCCAGATTTTTCCACTCTGGACCTGGAGGTCAGTGCTCATTCTCTGCCTTTAATTGGAAGTTGGTTAAGTTGCAGTTAAGTGATGAGCCCTCCTGGAAGGAAAGCTCTAAGTCTGATTTCATTCCGAGTGAGTTCTCAGCCCTTGGCCTGACACACTGTGTACTCAGAATTATTGCATAGGAGCTATTAGATTGAAAATGGTGAGCGCTCAAATATGAAATGTATTCATGTAAAATTTCCCACCCCATGACAGCTCAGTGATTTCTTAGCCCTTTAGCTTGTCTTGAGTAGTGGTCGTGCATCTAGAGAAGCACAAGCCGCCTCTGCTCTCCACTGTTCCTGGAAAATTCCTTCTTTTTCCTTTTGGTGATTGGCTTACGGCATGAGGATCAGCTCTACTAATCCCATCTTAACAGATAATCAGCACGGATGTCCCTGCGATGCATAGAAAAAATATTTGTATTAATTTGTATCTCAGAAGCAGCAGCCAGCAACTCTGTGGTTTTGGGTCGTGTATTTTTTTCTGTGAGCTTTACAGACCCATCGAAATCCAAGGGGTGGACATTACTGTTTCTGCTTGGGACGTAGATACTGCTGCAGAACTCTCTGGGACAAATATATCATTTGGTCCCAAGATTTACATGCTCAGTAAGCAGTCCTGCGATTTCAGACCTGCCTTGCTCTGTGTTAAGATGCAACTGAGTCCTTCCAAGGGTTTCCCCAGGCAGAGCCTGGTGCATTTTGAGGTGCCCGTGAAACAGCCTTCAATTCCTTCTCTACCTTGTTAGACTCTGGATATGAAGCTGGGTCTCCAGGTCCTCCATCTCAGGTGAGTGCTCTGACTTGCAGGTTAGAAAGCTCACCCAGGGCCTGAAGGACTTTTCCCAGTAAAAGCTTCAGCCCAAACTGCCTGCTCTTCGAGGAAAAAATTCACTTCCACAGGCAAGATTTTTTTTGATGGAAAAAAATGTTTTGTCCACGCATTTCCAGCTGGCGATGGCTTTGTCTGTCTCCCAGGTCCCCTGAGTGCAGGCTCACAAACCTGTGCAGATGCTGCAGCTCCCTGCAGCTAAGAGCCACGCGTGCCCTGTCCAGGGGAGGACCTGGGCCTTTGTGCTCTGCCACACAGGGACGCTTCCACTTCAGCTAAAGGAGATTCTGTAAGCGTGACGGATATGTGGATTACGGGCTATTTCTGGACCAGCCACAGGAGGTAACAAAATAAGAAATACGTAAGCAATCCGGTCTTCTCGCTTCAGGCTGAGCAGGAGGATCCGCAAAACAGCGTGCCCACCGGAGAGAGAAAGGTTGGAGCCCGCAATGAGCGCAGTCTCCCTCCCATCCTGCAGCACTACCCGGGGGAACCCGCTCTTTAACAGCGTGGAGAAGGCAGAAGGGCTTTCTGTTTGCCAAGAGATGGGGAACTGCCGTGGAGGCGGTGTTTTCGTTTGCAAGGAGACGTGATTCCAGCTCCTCAGCTGCCGAGAGCTCGCCCGCAGCCTGCAGGATGAGGATAGCTAGAGGTGAAGCTGCCGAACTGTCCTTACCTCACTTGGCTGAGCTGGGGACCTCAGGACGCCCTGTGACATAATGTAACGCTATCGGGATAAAACCGTGGTCTTAACCCCTTCACCTCCCTCCTCGCAGGGCTGTCGGAGCCGAGTCCTGCATTGTTGCTGCTTCTCCTCGTTTCTGTGTTTGTGCTGTGCTGTCGGCTGCTTCTGTAGTGGAGGAGGGTTGCCTTGTATGTTCTCCTTGTAGACAAAGGGAAAAAGTATTAGGTAACGCCTAACAATTACTGTAGAACCTGGAAGAGGAGTTCCTTGCTTTAATCTCGATTTCAGGAGCATCAGCAGGTGAATTAGATTTCTAGGAAAGCTTTTAATTCAGATACAGGTTATAAACTCTCCTGTTGATCCCAAATGATTAAAAAACAAAAACAAAAACCAGAATTTGAGCTCCGTCCTCTCTTCTAGGAATAACACTTGGCTTAGAAATAAGGAGACATTAAAAAAGACTAAACCTATCGTTTGTGGATTGGAACCTGTAGGGCTTAGGTCTTTTATTGCCACGGCAGGAAATTTGGCATTAGTTGAAAATATAAGTCACCATGACTCCAAGAGGTTGAACCATTAGAAAAATAGCTATTATGAAGAGTTTTAAAAAGAAAACACATAAATAAGTTTTAAATATAGTTCCAGGTGCTGTTTATGGATGATCTCAGCCCTGTCCTAGACCCATACCTGGAATCACAGACAGCTAAGCAGAAAAGCAGTGTACAGGATGCTAGTGCTGACAGAAGAAACGTAAGGCTAATGTGCTGGAAAGCAAGCTATCAGCAGGAAGGCTTCAGAAGCTTGGTTTTGTGTGCCTTCCCTGTGTCAAATCTCTCCCCTTCAGGAGTTGTAGCCAGAGAGCTGAGCTTACACTGCAGCGTTTCATTGGTGAGAGCAATGATTTATGCCACTCCCGTTACTCAACCAACTATTTTATGATACCTGGAGCTTAAATCTCTGAGACTATTATCTCTGCAAAGCCCGGCTGAAATTGGTCCGCAGGTCCAGACAACTGTTGCTGGGGGCTCTGCTGGGCAGAGGCACACACCCGCACTTATCGATGGGGCATTGGTTTAGGAAATAAGGAAAATTGAGAAAGGTGAGAGAGAAAAGCCAAGAGCCTGAAAGGTTAAGATAGATGGTAGGAAATATTTGAGGTATGCAGGTAATGGGAGGTCAGTGCAGGAGGCAGATAGGGCGGCCAGAGGAGGTCACAGTTGGTTATGGTCAAAAGCAGAGCAGCTCCCTAAAATATAGAATAAGTTCTACAGGGTCATGACAGCTTGGGAAGGGCATGAGATGTCAGATGGCAGAAAGAGCCAAACCAGTCTTGTAGGGAGTCAATGAACGAGCCACGTGAAATAAGGCTACCTCTACTTTCTTGTAGGGCTTTGAAAAGGTGCTGAAAAATAGGGAAACGTTTTGCAGATACTTAGTTCAGGAAGGGCAGGGGAGATGCTGCCTGGCTGGCGTGGCACTGCCTGCTTCTCCTGCTGGCTGCAGCTCCGGGCTAGCACAGCGGTGGCTGCGCCCTGACACAACGAAACCTGTGGCCTGTAACGTTGGACTGCAGCTGACTGTAGGCATTTCTTAAAAAAAGGCTGAAGTCTGTAGCAGTGAATTCATCTGCTGTTGGTCGAACATAGGAAAAAAAAAACCTACCCGGCCATATTTTTAGATGAGGGAAAAGCTGAGCAGAGTGCCTCTGTACAGCCAGTCATTAACATGCGTGGTATTAAATACCATGGGCACTATTGAAGCAGTGAGTATAAATAACAATTCGTAATTAAACAAGAATTTTTTAGAAAAGGAAAGATTTCAGAGGCAGCTGCCAGCCTCAGGTGGGAGGTAAAGGAGACTTAAATAGACTGCTAGCTTTCCTGTCTCCTGCTTGCGAGCTTTAGAAACAACACGATAACACAAAGAACAACTGCGGGCCACTCCTTGCCGGGAGACTTTTTAGCTATGCAGTTGTGAGGCGCTTTGCAACATCCCGAAATAAAATGCAGCCTTAAGGACAATCCCAGTGGGCTGGGCACCCTTGCAGGGAAGGGGCACTCCACGCCGTCCTGCTGCCAGCGCAGGCTTTTGGAGAAGGGATGCTCGAAGGAAAAGGGGTGAGTAGCAACAGTCAAGACACAAGGTAGGCTCTGGATGTCTTTGCAGCGAGGTGGCTGCTCTCGTGTCACCGCTGAAGCAGTCTCTTTCTAGAGATGAGTGTGCTCCTGATGGCAGGGCTGAGCTGCCTTAGAAAATGATTTGGGAATACCTTAGGAAATCTTAGGAAATCTGGGTTGAAGAGCTGCGTCGCTTGGTTGAATGTGGGGCAGAAAGTGGTGAGTGGAGGAAAGGTGCTGGGTTTGTGGGTCCTGTTCTGGGGAGCTCTGCCCCTCGGCGGCTGCAGTCCTGACGCTGGCCTCGGGTGTTTTCCCTGCCCCTTGTTCAGCAGCCAGGCTCTTGCTGGAGGCACCACTGCATCCTCTGTGGCAAAGCACCTGGCACTGCATGTGCTTCCCTAGCAGAGGGATCCTCACTGCTTGTGTTCCCCACCGGGCTTGATTAATGGTGTTATTTATAGACTGCCTGATTAGTTTTCAATGTCTTAGCGAGCCCATCGTTCCACACAGAGCTCAGTAATTACGGTTTTTTAAGAGGCCCAGGAAGAAACTCCATTGCATTTCCTTCTTACTCCCAAACAACAACCCTGGAGCCCATGCAGGCACTAATTAACGTTTCTTTGTCTCTGAAATAAACCCCGAAGTTATGCATGCTGGCAAGCTGGGTTTTCTCCCTGTGTGAGGGGGAACACCCAGGCTGCTTACCCTCCTGCTGCTCGGAGCCGCCGGTTGTGAGGTCTGAGTCTACCTGGATCCCTATGGGAGTGCTTGGAGGTGGCACTTTGGGACAGCTCTGCTTGCAGTGGAGCTTACGGAGTCTGTGTTGTCTCTTGCTTTCTTCATGTGTTTCTAAAGCTATAAAAAAAAAAAAAAAGCCTTGAGTGCGGAAAGATCACTAGGCTGTGGGGATGGGGAGGCTGTGTGCGCTTACTTCTCTGTATCGGTTTCTCCAGCTACTGATTTTTTTTTTTTTTTTTTTTGCATTAGGCACAGGGGCAATTCCCCAGTCCTAAATGCCTAAATGTTGTTCCTGGCTACTTCTGTGATAGCTGGCTGGAGAGAAGGCGGGAGCAGCTTCACTTAGTGCAGGAGCACAGCTATCGTGTAGCCTGGGAGAGCCAAAGTCCACTGTGCCAAAGCAGAGCAGAGAGGTGAAGACTTAGCACTGCCGGAGGTGTTAGGAAAGTTCATTGCTGATCCCAAGCCACCCCCTTTGAACATGGCAAAAATCCTCTTCTACTGTGTCAGTATCTGCCTTTAAACAGGTTGAAACAGCACGCAGGGAAATCCCCTCAACTTTGTAGGTGTTTCTGTGTCCTGGTGAGTTGGCAACACCGGGGGACATCCAGGTGCCTTTTCCCAAAGAGCACCCACATTGGCACTCCAGACCAGCAGGAGCCACAGCCATCAGCCCCTCTGCAAGTGAGACTGCCCTGGTACTGATCCCCCAGCTCTTCTCATGCAAGGGTTACTCCAAATCAAAGAGGCAGCATGGTTGTGACCAGGGGACTCATCTCCCTGCAGTGTTACCCCAGCACGGTCCTGTCTGTGCAGAGTCTTCCAGTAACCTGCACCTTCCCTTAGTGACCCTGTTGGTAAACCAGAGAGGGGTAAGGAGTGGTAGTTCCCTGCCTGGGAACTGAGCAGGGAGGCCAGGATTTACCCTGCGGTCAAGACAAGTGCCTCTGCTGAGGTCCTGTCCCCTCTGGGGGATCCCACCACGATGCTGTCACTGAGACACCCCGTCAGGCGTCAGGGCGATGAGCAGCAGCCTCGCCACGGATCCGAGCTGTGCTGAAACACTCCCAGGGGCTTCCTGGGGCACCTTGCCACGGAAATCTCTTGTGAGCGGTGTTGTAGGGGCACAAGTGCTGTTCTTTGTGGCTGGGACCATCTCTGGTGTGGTTCCATACAAAGCCTGAAACGGGGCTTTGTCCTCTGAACCCTACAGCAGTAAATAGGTTTCACCTGCAAAACTGTACACCTATTGGTATACATAAACTGTGTGTGTAGAGTCTTTTAGATCCTCCTTTTATCAGTAGCAGCTCTCCTGTCCTTTGTCTTGCAGTTAAATCTTCTCTAAAAATTTGGGGGATTTCTTACAGTGAACTTTGTAGGCAAAGAGAAGCGGAGCAGTTCGTGGTCCCAGCACGTCCCGGGGAGCGGTAAGGGAGCTTGTGCCCCTGCTGTGCCCCACAGCCAGTGCTGCAGCAGGAAGGGGCATCTTTACGGTCTGATGAGAGGCTCGATGTGGTTTTTTGGAACACACAGGTAGTGAGTGAGTGCTGCCTTGCTCTCTGTGTCCCTGACCTGTTGCGTTCATTTTATTAAACACGTTGAAGCCAGATCTACGTCGCACCCAGCAAGGTTTGTGCAGACAGCAGAACAGGTGGCAGAGGACAAAGCAGAATGGGATTTGGCACACGGAGAAGAAAGGCAGCTAAGGCAGGATTTGGGGTAAAATTTGGATGAAGAGAAGCAGGGTAAGCAAAAAAGGCCGTTGTGGACCAGTCGCTTTCCCTAATCTAGGTGAAAGTGCCGCTGCGCGCTCCCCGGCTCTGTCTCATCCGCAGCACGCGGCTTAACATTCCTGCCTGGCACGTGGGGCTTGGGGAGGGAGCGTGGGGGAGGACCGAGCCGGACACAAAGACGGCCGGCCTCTCACCGGAATGGCATCCAAGCCATCTCAGCTATCCAAAGCCCCAGATGCCGGCATGTGCGCTCAGCCTGCAGCCCGCTAAGCGCACAACAAGAGGCAAATTACGGCGCAACTCGGCCGCTGCAGGCCGAGGGAGGCACGGAGGGAGGCACGGAGGGGGCCCTTTCAGCCGCGCTTTTATTTGGCGTGGGGGTTCCTCGAGCTGGCAGAAATTGCAAGGCTGGCCCACGTCTCGGTGCTAAAAATGGGAGCAAGTGGGAGCAGCGTGCCTGCGGGAAGAAAGGAGCCGAAGCGCACGGTGTCTGTGTGACTTCTGCACGCACGTGGTAAAGCGGGGTAAATATTTGTTTGCTAAATTGGTGGAAATACCCGTAGAGGTGGGGATAGACTTTTCTTTCTTGCTGTCACTGTGCGGACCTTTCTCTCAGCTTTTCTCTTGTGTGTTCAGAGCTTTTGTAAGGTGGTTACGTGCGGGTAGGGCACATGCAGCCGTGGAGCCCCTGAACTCCACGCACAGGGATTTTGAATCCCAGAATGCAGATGCAGGGTAATGAGTTTTGTGCCATGGATGCTGCAGCTGAGTTCCCTCCTGCATGCTGAGTATTGTGCAGCTCCTCCAGAATGCTTTGTGAGGGGCACTCGCAGGGGCTGAGCGCTGCCTAGGTAGAAAGGAGAGCAAAGCCTGGCTCTTACAGCTTGCCTGAGCAGTGACAGAGAGAAGAAAAAGGCTACAAGTGGCTTTCTGTGACATTTACTTTGCACTTTTTAAAATCCAGCCTGATGCCCCTGCCTCACCCCTTCTGCGTGTGTATTATCGTCTTCTTTCTTAAAACACTTTTTAATGTAGGGTACAAAGATGGAGATTTTTGTGTGCTGATGCTTACCTGGCTTTGGTTTCTTTTGACAGGGACACGCATGCAGCAAAGGGATGCACCAACCTGTCTCCCAGCCCACTCAGGCCAGACCGCGTGAGCACTGACTTTCAGCCCAGCAAAACCGCGTGGTCAGGGGGAGTTAAGTTGCGGCTGAAGACCAGGTGAGAGCACGTGCATCCACGTCCCTGTCTGCTGCGTGTGTTTGGTGGCTGCTGTTCTCAGAGAGTGGCTGGCAAACTCCACTTCCCTTTTGTGGGAGCGAGGGCAGCAGCAGTGCTGGGCTGGAGCAGTGTGAATCGCCAGCACCTATGGCATCAGGTGGTGGAAGAGGTACAGGACAGTTTCTTAACCTCACATCCACCTTTCCCTGTGGTTTTCTTGCCCTTAAGACAGTACCAGGGAAATGAAAGGAACTGACATTTTGGGCCTCGAGTCAAGGATCAACTTTGCTCAATGTCAGTAACATTTATGTAGGGCTGGGTATAAAAATGTTATTGTTTTAGCAGAGGGCGACTTGCTGGGAAGGGGTGCTGGAAGAGGTGTCCCTCCTTTTCAAAAGCTTAGTCAGTTTTGTCTCCCATAGGAGGTGGGGGACCAAAACATCTCCACAGCACTGATGTAAGCCTGCAGTGGCTTCCCAGCTTTAGGTGCCTGGCTTTCCAAAACCACCTTGCTTCTTCCAAGTCTGTGAGTGTTAGGGGAGTTTGGTGTTCATGACAAGCCTGCTGAGTGCCTATCTGAATGAGTAAATGTCTTCAGAAGTCTGCTTCCTGAATTGCTCTGCATCAAAAAGTGTTGTGGTGGAGCCTGATTTCCTTCCTTTGTGTGTGCAGTGTAGGGCCAAATCCTACAGGGTTTGCCCAGGCAAAGCTTTTAGTTGCATCAAAAGAGCCTTTTGTATCGGTCAGGTGGTAATCTGGATGACCTCATAGATGTTTGTGTCTCAGTCTTCTGAGATTCGCACCATGAAGCAGTGACTTTTATTGGCAGCATTGAATTCGGGCCAGACCGTGACCTACTTGAAGTCCAAACGAGCAGCTGAGGAGGGGATGGGATGCATGTCAAGTCACATTCCGATCTTATAAGCAAAGATGCACATCTGGAGCAAACTCGCTGGCCTTAGTGGAGTTGCTCCAGCTTTTAGCCACTGCTGTCGTTTACAGACCCTGACCCTGTGCATCTCCTCTGGATGGAGCAGATTTTAGAGGCTGAAATCTCTCCTCGAGCTAGTTTAATCAGGGGCAGATTTATTTGTGACTGGGGTGTGGGACTCTGCATTTCCTGAGGTACATGACCCACAGCAAATTTGGGAAAGAAGCTTGCCACGCATCCACCACCTTTCTATAGCAGTGAGTTATTCAGGATATGCCTGCTGTAAATCCTGCTGGCCTGTCGATCTATTAGCAGATATCTGTAGAAGCTCCAGAGTTTAGCATTTCACTTGGATTAGCTTGTCTTTGGATGCGGTGCCAATGTTTTCCTTCCCTTTTCTGGCAGCGTCGGAGGCTGTGTCTGCCTATCTCAGTGGCTTAACTCGTGTTGAAGCTTTGGTTGCAAACAGGAAGTTGCTTTAATGTATAAGAATTTGAGTGTGGGAGGGCATTTCAGCCCCGGCGGCCTCTGCTTCGGCTGTACCACTGGGTGCAGTCCTCCTGCTTGTTTACTTTCTGCAAACACGCCCAAGGCGACGAAGGCTGTCGGCAGTTTCTGAAGTTCAGGGTGATGAACGAACGTCCTTAGTCAGAGGGGGAAGCCAGAGATCAGGACCGGTCTCTCAGGTGTCACAATGGAGCATCTTGACCTTCTTCTCTCCCGCTGATCATTTCCCCATCAGGATTTTGGTGCGGAGTGTATTAGGGCTGCCTGTGATTTGTAGCCCTCTAACTGAGAGCAGAACCCAGCTACCATCTGCGACGCTCGCCCTGAGAATCCCCTTGGTTACCTGCCGCGACCCATTGTCCGCGTTACATTTGGATAATCAGGCTCACTGGGCAGCATTTCTGCTGCCAGCCCCCGAGTTCCTCCTAAGAGCTGAAGGAGACTGGGAAAACACATTCCTTCCATTGTTTCTAAGTCTCTCGTGTTGCAAGTTGCTGTGTGTTTGATATCAGAGGGCAAAAGAATCTAAACTATGCTAGTTTTTCTGTCTTTTTAACTAATTTACTGACTGGAGAAGAATGAGAAAAAATTATTTGAATTAAGCCCATTGGGCCAATTCATCAACGACGATAAATCAGCACAGCACTGTGGCTTCTGCAAAGACACAGGCAGGTTAAACCATGTTAGGGTCTGGCAGCTGATTTTTTCTACCCATGCTCTGGGAGTTGATGGGAACGCCTGGAGAACACATAGCAGGGGCCTTCTCAGAGATGAAAGCTGAAACAAAGACTCTGTCAGTTGGCCAGCTGTCTCTTTTCCATGTCTGTCCTTACTTCATCTTTTTCTAGTGAAGGAAACAGTAAAACTGGGGCAAGATGAGTGAAATTGCAGAGGGTCTTTAAGCCAGTGCTCACCAGCTCCTCATTCCAGCCTCTGTGTGCTCTAAGCACCGAGCAGGAGACTGCAGCAGCTCCCCCACCTCTAAACCACAGCCCTGTGTGAGCAGCACAGACAGACTATCCTGGCGGCAAGTATTTTCTCAAGATAGAGATCTGAAATGCTCTTTATTCTGCAGTTTAAGTCATACTTACCATGTTGCTTGGTAATGCTTTCTTTAAAAAAAGAAAGCTGTCAGAAGATCCCAGTAGGACAGAGTCCTTGAACCCAGTAATCAACAAGAATGAAGGTTGTATACATCACCTCTCACACTAATAACCAAAGCCCCGCTGTTCCTATTCAAGCCTGCTGTCTGGTTAGTGTCAGGGAATGTCAGTGGGACCCTTTCGTTGTGCAGGGCAAAGCCCTCAGTCTAAATATTGCTTGTCAGATGGATGCTCGGGCAAAGGCAAAAAGAAGCAGCAGCGCATGGCCCAGATCCTGGCGCGGCGCTCTGCGGTAGGCCTGTTGGGTGATTCTCTGTAAGTCACTTCACCTCTTAAGGCCTTTGTTTCCTTTTCTGGAAAGTGGGATAAATGCCCCTTCCTCGGATAAGACAGCCTAGGGGTTACCAGAGAAATGTGATAACACAGAGGTGTGATGTACAAGACCAATAATCATTAATTACAATGTTTGACTGTTCATGAGTTCACCCAAGGAGCGACTGTTGCTCGCAGCTGCCATCACCTCTGAGTGATCTCAGGCCTTTTTTCCACAGCCCAGGGGAGAGCATTTCTTTCAAGAAAAGCTATTTTCTGTCTCCTGCAAACTCTGCTGCAGCACTTGATGCTGTCATGTATCCAGAGCCATCCACACCTCGTCCTTCACCAGGGTCAGCATGACAGACGTTGCTGTACCCTTGGTTGTTCCCTTCCACCAAATAATCTGTCCTCTTTTTTTTTTCTGCTTTTGGTGCTAGCAGAAGAGGAAGGCAGGCAGGCTGCTTCCTGCATGTGGAACTGAGAAGAATGGTAGAAGGAATCCATCCATACATCCATGTATGTGGTTGTCATCTCTCCTTTCACCCAGGGCTTTTCCTCATGGTGGTCTGGAAAGGAGCTTTTCCCGAAGAGTTGGTGATGGTAATGGTAGGAAATGTGAGGATTAGCCTCTGGTTCTCTGCTTCCTTGCCCCTGAGAGACTTCAGGAACCGCAGTGCCTGTCTGCCAGTTTGGACATGGTGCTCAAGGCCTGGTCTGATGCAATCCAGACATCCCAAGTGATGCTCATCAGAGGGAAAAAAACAAATATCATCTGATGTGGGCTGGAAGCAACAAGCAGAGACAACATCACTGGGAAAGGTGTCTGAGAGGGGAATGAGAGCAGACTGATCTGGGGTAGGGTGCTGAACTCAGCTGGGATATGTTACTCAAGTTGTTTTCTCTTTTTTGTGTGTGAGTTAAAGACCGAAACTGCTAAAAGCTGTGATATGCTCTGGGGGGATTCCTTATTTGGGGACGTCCTCTGGAAGGGGCAGAGAGGAACATACTGCAGAAAAGAAGTTTGTGTCCACATGTTTGACCTAAATGTCCTGATGGTTTTTTTCAATGCTTTTTTTAATTATTATTTTACTTAGGGAAAGTTTTAATCTGAGCATAAAGATGTGTGGGGGATGCAACTCTCCCTTTCCTTTATAAGTGAGGAGATACTGTTGCTTGAGATTTATGACTTGAAATACCATTTCATATACTTCATGTCTTTCTAATGAGTTTAGTGAAAATTGTGAAGGAACAGAGCGCACTCCAGATCTCTTCTGCCGTTGAATTTACCAGAAGGGCTCCGTGAGCCTAAAAAGACAGATTCAGTGAAAGACACACCAAGCTGATGCCATTATGGTCCAACTTCTTTCTAATTGGCCTCGTCTGTTATGCTTATTTTTAGAACCATGACTGAACCTTAATTAAGAGCGACGTTGCTTTGAGTAGATTGTGGCCTCGCTCTGTCGAAATCCTAATAGGCTTCTGAGTGCTTTAGTTTTTCAGCTTAGTAGCTGGACATAGGGACTGCAGCAACACATTAGGTTGCCTGTAGAAGGTATCCTTGTTATGCTAGCACTCCTTCTGGATACGACCATCTTGGAGACATTTCTGCAGCAGTGAGAAATCAGACCCTTGTTTGTACTTTGTCTTTTATGCAGATACGCAGTTGCCCTGCGAGATTACACAGAAATTGCTGTGATCAGGGTCTCACCACACAGAAAGTACCGTGCAGTGGGGTACGGCTCAGAACATGCTACCTCTGACACATACTTTTTGTCAGCTTATAAAGATCCCTAGCTTGAAATCCCTAGCTTGAAATCTTAACCTCTGCAAGGATGATATGGTAAAGATGGGCACCTGACTTTCTGTCTGTCTCTCTTGTGACTCTGTGCCCAGGACTGGATCTGATAGGCACAAGCTCTGCACTTGTGTCCAAATCTTTTGTCTCTTCCGCAGGAGGAAGGTTTGCTGCTGGGTTCCCCAGTCCTTCCCACCTGGCTGAACGTGCCAGGCCATGGTTATCCCAGCTCCAGCAACCTCCCACACAGCCACCTGGGTCACACAGCTGCTGGGGGAAAACACATACACAGGGCTCGCAGTGGTTGCGATGGCACAGAGCAATCCTGCTGGTATTAGATCTCTTTGTTTCTTCCCATCTGTCTGATCATGGGGAATGGGTTTCCACTGACCACTGCCCCTGCCTGCATCCACAGATTGATTTTGCTCCTCCAGGAAAGCTACTTTTCTTGACCAGTTTTGATGCCTTTCTCTTCAGCATTGCCCATTTCTCTGCTGAGGAGGACTTTGAAGCTTGCTGGGACAGGGACAAAATGCACACAAGGTCAGTGGTAGAAAGAAGACGACTTGTTCACAAACACATCTTGGATGATGTGTTTGCCAGGCATGAGACTGCTGAAAACTTAACTTCCTGCAAGCACTGTGGATGAGTTGCAGGAAAAATAGGTGGGTTTACTGGGGCATGGAGAACTCAGAGCTGCTACTCAGTCAGCAGCAACGTCCCCTCACTGGCTATCAGTCATTAGTTTTCTAAAAGGCTGAATTACATCCCATTATTGTCTGCAAGGAGAAAATTAAGTCAGTCTGTGTGAGGCAGGGGAGGAAGCTGCTTCCTTCCTGCTTCTCATCCCACCATAAAAACTGGTCCCCGTGAACTGGGCATAATAGTAGTCATCCACCTGCACTTCTTGCTCTCGGGACAGCAGTGGTTGGTATTGCTGCACTGCTCCTCAGCCTCGGGCAAAGTGTGCAGCAGGCTGCTGGCGACCTGAAGGCTGCTGTGAGAAATCTAGAGTCTGTAGGGGTTGTTTGAACATCTTTTTGTCCTTTTTTTTTTCCCTCAAAGCTGCTCTATTTGGAGGTTTAGGAAAATGGAAGTTTTTCTAGGCAAGACAAAAAGAAAATGGCAGTTTGAAGAAGCTGAATTGCCTCCTTTAGTTAAGGTGGGCCTTCATGCACAGAAGTAGAAGCTCTCAGAGGACACAGCTGGAGGATGGCTGAACCAAAGCATTCAGGTTGTGCATGTGCTGTGGCACTGGTAAGGAACAGCACATAAAGAACAGAAATTAGACTGAATGTGTTGTTTTGTATGGTTTTAGTTTGTAAGCATGGGAAAAACATAACCCAACCTTTTTGTTACGCTGTGAAGAAAGCTTCTGATGGCTGTTCTTTAGGTGCTGATTCATTTGCAGTTGGTGCCAAGCTATCTTTATAAAGTGTGCACTTCCATAACTGTTTTGCATACAAAGCATAAAAAGAATCTTCTACAGAGATTACAGAGGAGAACACACTCAGTTCTTCGTAATAAAAGAGAGCTACAGAGCTATTAGTGCTAAGGACCTCAGAAATGTCAGTACAGTCCTCACAGCCCAGACTGCATCAAGCCTTTGCCAGACCGTGTTCGAGGAGACTGCTAATGTGCCGGTCACATTTCTGTCTGAAAATGCCGTGACAAGGATAGGAAGAAGGAGCACCCAGATAACACCAGCTGGACAAGATTAAAGGCTTTCTTTTTCTCTTAATTTTTCCAGTTTATGGTGTGAATTTGGCAGTAGCTGGTATGTCATCAGTGTTAAAGCTGCCACGGGAACTGTTAGCTGCCAGTGTTGCATCAGGTCCACTGACTGCCCCGAGTATCTTCGCTCCAAGGCGTCTGTCGGGATGCCAGCCTGACCTGAATGCCCAACTTATCTGATCACTGGAGGTGTCCATGAGGAACCAGGGGTCTCTTTTCCAGCCTGGGCGTTTACAACTGAGGGATCACTTCCCGCATCGTTTGAAGTGAATTTTTTAGTAATATGATTGTCCAAACTCTTTTGCAAGTATAGTACAGGTGTAGCCCTTGAGGAACAGGTATAAAGGATAAGGGGATGAGGTGGTTTATTATTATTAATAAAGTTCTGCATTTTGAAATCTTACGTATCTTACAACAGTGTCAGCTCTTGCTCCTGGTTTTGTTGAAGGCAACTGAGCTATACCAAATTTGTACCAATTAAAGGTCTAATTATTTATGTCTTCACTCAAGTCAGGAATTAACTGCTGCATTTGCAAGTTTTATCACTCAGCCAGTTTGTCTGGGATGAATCAGGATCTGACACTGTGGGTTTTACAAGAGCAGTTCTGCCCCACTTGCCAAGAAGAGTTTAATTGTGCGCTGCTTTTAATTGTTTCCTGACAGTTGTGCTCTGCAGTAGCACCAGTGTAACCAGAAGCTGTTGCAAGCTTGGCAGACGAACCACGTTCAGCTCCCCCCAGATCTCTAATGGGAGATAGCTGTTGTGTAGACACTGCGTTGCTCACTGCTGTATTATGCTCCAGTTCTAGTCCTTTTCCCTTATTGGGCAATAATAACAATAATTATAAACTAAGCTTAAGGAAGTAGAGTGAAGCAAGGTGCTATTTTCAGGTGTTACAGGAGGCTGAAGGTAGGAACTTCTGGCATTCCCCAGACACCCACACAGACAAGGCTGTGCTGTTCTCCAGTCCTCTAAGCTCCATGTCAGGGACAGTCTCTCGACTGATTCAGCGGGGACTGGATCAAGCCCTCGGTCTCTGCCATTCAGTGCACGCGTGTGCACGCAAGCACCCCGTACCTCCATCCTGCCTCCTCCTCAGAGATCACCTGCGTGAGTCTGCAACATGAGCCGGAGATCATGTGTACTGCAGCGCTTCCTCTCTTGGCTTAAGCTGGGCTAAGATTCGGTTACCCTTAGTCCACGTTTCCAGGATCAGGTAGGTGTGGAAACAATGCAAGGTTATCCTGCATTGAGCTGGTACGGCATGTCTTCTGACTTCAATTCACAGCTTCGCTCTCCATGTGTTGTATTGTTACAAGGATACTGGCCAAAAGGGTTTAAAATATCTGTGGCTTAGAGGATTGGCTCTGCTACTTCTTGAAGTTTTTACTGATCAAATCAAGGGCTAATGTGCTTTGCTTGTGATCATCCCTTGTGCTTTCACAAGTAAAAGATTAATGGTGGGGGCTCATACTCCTTCCAAGTACAAAGAGAGTCTTTAAATCTCTGCAACGGAGAAGGCAAAAGCATGGGGTTTTTGTAATAAACTGTTTTGTCAGCTTTCCATCCTGCCAACAAGTTTCCTTGTTTCTTTGGGCAAGGAGCGTAACAAGAGAGCTCTGTTTGAAACACACCTACCCAGGAAATGGTAAAAGGGTGCTTGGTTCAGCTCACCCCCTATAAACCTCCACTTCAGCTCTCCTTAACACAATCTGTCACAACAAATGTTGAAAGGAAAAAGGTGTCCCTTTTTTGTTCTTCTATCTGATGGTGAGGGAATGATTTACCCATCTGAAATCTGCATGGAAAACCTCCTGGTGAAGTGGTTCTGCTTCTTAGTGTCTGCCAACGCAGTTCTATGGAGCAGAACATCAGTCACTGCAAATGTTAGTTTGTGCCGGTACGCAGTCTGACCCTAACAAGCAGTTTTTGCCTTGGACATTTTCCCGTACCCTTTCTTTTCACAATCTCAGGCAGTGCTAGAAGAGTCCTCTTTTGGCATATGTTTTATATCTGCAGAGGGCATTTTAATCTGTTTACATTATTCATGACATGCTGCACCATGAAAATTTCGGTGAGACAAGGACTTTGAAGATGTGTCAGCTCCTCCTCTTGGCTTCATGTTTTATAAGAGTAGGCGAGGTTGACCTGCAGGCTGTCACATTTGGGATTTCGGCAGTACACAGGTCCAGTACTGCTCCTCGTTCTTGCAGGAAGAGTTGGAAACTGCAGGGATGCATGCTAGAGCAGGGGAGCGATCACCATGGAAAGCAGAGGGAGGATTAAAGCCAAGCACAAAGGCTGGGACAGAGGAGAGTCTGCACGGCATATTCAGGGTACTTGATTGCTAAACCCCTGCTTCGACTTTCCACTGCACCGTTATGTACTTGAAATAAGGTTGTTGGTTGTGTTTTTTTTCTCCTGAGAGCTGCTGGAAGCCTTCTTAGTGTTGGTGACTGGAAGAACCCCCGGCTGGCTGTGCCGTGCTCACACGCAGCAGCAGGACAGCTGCCTGGCTGCACGGCCCTGGGGGCTGCGAAGGGTACGCATTGCTGGCACCTGGCTGTCACATCTCTTCCTGCATTTTTATAAGCACCCAGGAGAGATCAAAACAACATTGTCCGGGCTTCCACCCCCTCGTGGCATGTGATCCTTTCAATGACTTCACCAGCAGTCACTTTAAAATGAAGGGAACCTTTTGAGAAAAGTGCTCCTTCTGAATCCGTAGGAATCCCACGCTGCCAGCCTGCTCGGTGCATGGTGTGAGAGTCCCACATGCAGCCCAGACTAAACTGGTCTGTGGGGATGCTTGTCTGCCCGTGCTCTTTGGTTTGCAAACATGAGGGGGTACGTGTTGTGTGAATGCTGGGAATGGCTCATGATTAGCTCGGAAAAGAAAAACTGTAGCAGTGAAACAGAAATGAGCGTTAGCAATTTTAAATGCCTCTCGGTGTTTCTTCACATTCCTCTTCCTTGAAGGAGCTGGCCTGTTGTTTACATGCAAAATCCTTCTGCTTTTACCTAGGCGGAGTGAAACTCCAGGCCGACCTCACTCCTGGCATTCAACCAAACTTGCAGAGAACCAACCCGATCCCAGCATGATGCAAATATCTCAGGGCACGCTTGGCATCCCTTGGCATCAGTCCTACCACTCCAGGTAAGCAATACACAGCTGTGGTCCTGTGCTGCACGTAGCCAGAGGCGTAGAGCCACCAGCTCTTTTAATTTCTTATTTTTCCTCTTTTTATATACCTTACATGGGTGTAGAATCAGGCTCCCAAGCTAGCATGCTTCTAAACCATCACACAAATCCTATGTCTTCATTTCCAGTGTCACACTGCCTTCGGGGAGGCTCTGCCTCATGCCCACGGATCTGTCTTGGATTGCAAGATTGCAGTCTACATCTCGGGCTCAGGAGTGAAGGAAGGGGACAAAAGATTTGATGGCAAAATGTTACCATCTGCCTCCATACAGCTGGTGGGTTTACAGACAGCCAGGGTTAGGTTTAGAGGTAGGAGGGCTTCTATTCCTCTTTGGTTACCCAGATAAAGTGGACATGTATTCCTCAATTAAGTGCTCTGTGAGGTGGTTAACACCTACGCAATTGCTTTAAAAATTCCCCTTCCTGCCAAGATGGGATGCCAGCACACTGAGGCAGCTGTCTCTGGGTACTGATACTGGAGTCGGAGTCCTGCTCTGCGTCCTGCAAACTGTCCCTGTGCAGAAACACAGCAAAGTTGTTTCCCCAGCAGAGGAAAAGAAATCCAAAATGAAACCGAACCTATGAAGGAAGATAAGGGTTTGGCAGCAGGGCTGCTGCACCCATCAGCATCGCCGAGCCTCTCTCCAGCAGCATTGCATCACTGTCAGTACTCCCAGGGTGAGAAGTTCAGCAAGGGATTTCCTGCTTTTGGCAATCTCTTTCTGCAGGGGTCAGTTTTATCATGACTAGGAAGTCAGTGCGGTGGTTTGTCAGCCCCCAAAAGTCTAAACGAGTAACCTCAGTGCTGTTAAACGAAGGTTGGGTGAGGTCCCTCTGGTTTTGGCTTTGGACTGTGTTAGAGGGAGACTGGAAGCAGCGATGTGGTCCTCATGCAAGGAGTGCTCAGTACAGGAAGAAGAGCACCCAGGGCAGACAAACCCCTTGGCCCCTCTGAGGTACTTGGTGGTGAGCCCTGGGCCAGCTTGGGGGGGGGGGGGGGCAGAGGACAAGTTTAAATTCTGCCCTTGGAGCATTTTCCTTGGAAAGGCAGAAAGGGTTTGGGGAGGAGGAAATTCTCCTTACAGCCACGGGGATTTAAACCTCATTTCTTCTACAGGCAAAACAGCTTCGGCAGAGGGGAGAAAAGAGAAAACGTGGCATTAAAAAAAGTGAGCGGGTGGTTACAAAAAAAATGTATGTTCCTGACTGGCCTTCAGCACAGATCATCCTGTAGCGTATTCATTTCCCACCAAGGGGCTTTGCTTCCCCGCCACAGCTCCTGGCTGTGTCTCCTGGGAGCCTGAAGAGGAGCACGGGGAACACCTAGTGGCCAGCTGGCCACAGCTGCACTGGGCATTGCCAGGGAGATTTTTAAAATATTTTGTTAAACATCTAGTGGTGCATTCAGATGAGTAAACCAGCTTTATCCTAAGTTTTGCCAGATCCATTTCTGTCTCTGTGCTCCTCTGCATCTCTGCAGAGCTGCTGCTTCTTCCCCTTGCAGGCAGACTTCCTTCTGCCTTTCCTCGTCCTTAGCAGCCTTCTGCCCCTACCTGTCCTTGGGGCTTGTGGGTCTTAATCCAGCAGCATGGAAGGGACTGTGGTTGGGATATGATCTGGAGCAGGCTTCAGGCTCTTCAGCAGACACTTGTTAGTTAGCAAAGGGGCTGTTACAAACGTACCTGCTGCCTCCCAGAAAAGGCACCTTAATTCCCAGGGCTGCTGTGCATCCCCAGCTCCCCTGCTGCATGAAGCAGGTTTGGTTTTGTTATCCCAGCAGGGTGCAGCACATAGAAATGGTGAAGCACGTAGAAATGGAGCTTGCCTTCCCTCTGCCAGCCGAGGCTGCAGCTTGCACCCTGGCAGCCCCAGGCTCCGTTCCTGCTTGCAGCTCGGGGCCCTGTGTGGGACAGCAGCCTTTCCTTTCCTGGTGCTTTCCAATGGCTCTGCCAGGATGGCACTTGTAGCTGCACAGGGAACCAGACAAAGCCATATGCAAAGGAGGGGAGCTGGGAACAGTGGGAAGGAAAGTGAAATCATCAGGCTACACTCCACAATCCTCCCTGCATTTGCTGGAGTCTGGGAGGAGAGATTAGCCAGGGGGAAACTCCACAGAAATTTGTGACGTCCCCATGTGAGGTATACAAGAACTGCATCCAGCACAAGGAGCTCCCTTCCAGCTGATAGAAAGATCTCTGAATATCCTTCTTTTTGAACACTCCTCTGGAGGCCACAAATCCTCTGTCAACACATATGTTTCTTGGAGCAGGTGCCAAGGTGCACCTGTACCTGCGGAGCTACATGGTGAGGGGGCTGTTCTCAAACTATTAATATTGTTGCACCCCCCACTTGCCTCCACGCACCAACACATGCATCTCTTCTCTGTCTCGTCAGCTTACTCTTTTTGCAGCAAACAAACTATCCTTGGGACAGCTGAATTTCCAGGAAGCCTGCCAGGGCATAGCCTTCATCTCCATAAAAAGGAATGAAATGGGGAAAAAAGGAAGAGACTAGATTCCCCCCAGAACGCCTCTCGAACTCCTCTCCTCCTCCTCGGTGGCATCGGCACTCATTCAGCTTTCCAAGTGCTTTGGATAGGTTTGATGGGTGGGTTTGATCCTCCCTGTCTCCAGAGTTGCACTGTCTTTCTGTCTGTGCTTCCCTCCTCCCACCCCTCTGTGGTAAATAAGAGCCATGTGTTGCAATGTCAAGCAGTTCCTCTTTGTGAACTGGGATGACTGCAAACAGGGGATGGAGCAAGGCCCAAATATGGGTTTTCATCTGCACTTCTCAAAGCTAAACATCTTGCTTCTGAGCTCACTTATAAGTTGTTGTGCCTCTCCTCTGCTAACAGTGGGATTTCACTCTTCTCTCACTCTTCCCCAGCTCCTCGACCAGCGATCTCTCTGGTTACGAGCATGGCTATCTGAGGAGAAGTCCTGACCAATACAGTTCCCGGGGCAGCATGGAAAGCCTGGAGCACTCCTCCCCTGGCTACCACCCTTGTCACCTGTCCCCAGCCAAATCCACCAACAGCATTGACCAGCTCTCCCACCTCCACAGCAAGAGAGACTCAGCCTACAGCTCCTTCTCCACCAACTCCAGCATCCCTGAGTACCCCGCTCCGCCGTTCAGCAAGGAGCACTCCTGCTCCACAGACAGCATGCACTCCCGGGGCGGCCTGCAGGAGGGGATGAGGCAGGCTGACATCAGGTACGTCAAGACAGTCTACGACGCCCAGCGAGGGATCTCCGAGGAGTACGAGGTGAAGTCCTCTGCCTTGCTTCCCAGCTGCGAGGCCCGGGCCTCGCTGGACGGTCGTGGCCACAGCAGGCTCCACGGCTTCAGCCGGAACAATGTGGCTCCCTCCTGGGCGCAGCCAGCCCAGGGCTCCTCGGACAGTGAGAGCCAGCCCCCCAAGGGACCTCCCTTGCCTCCCGCTCGCAGCGACAGCTACGCAGCCATCAGGCATCACGAGAGGCCCAGCTCATGCTCCGGCCTTGATCTGAACAAATCCAGCCGAACCCAGCCAAAAGGGGCCTGGCCTCCGCTTGTCAGCACCCTCTCCCAGGGGCCGCTGCTCAAGAGCCACTTCGGAGAAGGGCACTTGCACACGGTGGTGGAGAAGAGCCCGGAAAGCAGCCCCACAGTGAAGCCCAAGCAGAGCTATTCCCAGCCCGGGCAGCCCCTGCTGCCTACAGGGGTCTACCCGGTGCCTTCCCCAGAGCCGCACTACGCCCAGGTGCCCCAGCCTTCCGCAAGCAATAACGGGACGGTTTATCCAGCTCTGGCCAAAGAAAGTGGTTACTCTCCGTCTCTTCCCGTCTCATACGACAAAGGTGCAGCCAGCAGCACGCTGGGCTTTGATGAGAATGGAAACCAAAGCACTGCAAACAGATCGACCGTCTTCTACCAGCCCCTGGCCGCTGAGAGAAAGCACGATGCCACAGCTAAGCTTGCCCAGCAAAAACCTCCTAACACAGCAGGCCCAGAAGTCTACCTGAGCACATCGAGGAAGGAAGAGTTGTTTCCACCTTACAAGGTGGCACACAGCAGCCGAGACACCACAAGTACTGCCCAGGCCTCCAAACACAGTTTGCAAGCCCCGCAGCCCCAGCCGAGGGATGCTGGTGAGAGAAGAAGCCCTTACCAGCCCAGAGAGGACTGGGTGGCTGAATCCCAGGAGGACAAAAATGGCAACACGCAGATAAACGAGAGAGACGCTGCCGCTCACCACCAGTGGGGTCACAGCAAGGCCAAGCAGTACGGCTTCTCCTCCTTGCAGAACATCGCAGAGAGCGCCAGGAGGCAAAGCAGCTCTGAGGTAAAGGAGACACAGCCGGGTGAGGGTTATTCCAACACCAAGCTGTCCTTCTTGAACAGCGGCAGCAAAGAGGAGAAGGATCAGAGGGGACAGGGGCCCAAACAGTGGAGTGACGCAGACCCGCAGGCCTTTGCGAGGCAGGAGGAAGAGGGCACGAGCGTGGCCCCGTTCCATGCTGCTGAGCCAAAATATGAAGAGCCCTCTTCGCCACAGCACCAGAAAACCTCTGATTTTGGGAGGAGCCGGCTCAGTTCAAGCAGCCAGAGCGCTCCCTACGGAAAACCAGACCCCATCAAGTCCCGCTGCTCTGTACTGGAGAAGGTCAGCAAGTTTGAGCAGCGAGAGCAAAGCACTCACCGGCCCCACAGTGCCGGCATTCCCAGCTTCGGCCAGCACTACGGGCCCAGCAGGGCGAGCCAGCCCTCCGGCACAAAGTGCTCTCTGAACAGCCTGGAGGACACACGCAGCAAGCTCAGCTCCCGCGAGCCCGTCCAGCTGCTCGGGGAGCTGGGCAGGGTCTCCAGCCCCTCTGTCAGGAATGGGAATTCAGACGAGGCTCACTGGCACTCCGTGGAGCTGCAGATGGCAGCTTCGGCGAAGCAGACGAGGTCCAGCGAATACTACAGCCCATCTCCTGAAAATGAGTTGCAAACGAGGGCAGCTCAGCTGCCGCGGAGCAAAAGTACGTACCAGCTGGGAGGGGATCCTGAGAAGGAAGTCCTCTGGAAGGATAACCTCCAGGATGCCCACGGGTCGCAGCTGGACACACCGTTCAACAGGGCCTACAGGAACAGCATTAAAGACGCTCAGACCCGGGTGCTGAGGGCCACCTCCTTCCGCCGCATCAGCCCCCCCTTTGGGAGCACACCCAAGAGGACAACCCAGCGGCCTGCCTCGGCCCACGTGGGCATGAGGAGCACAGCAGCGTCTCCCCACACCCCGAAGGAGAGGCACAGCGTGACGCCGACGGAAGGCAGCCTCTCTGCCCTGGACTACACCAAGACGCAGCACGTCTTGCGCATCGGGGGCCGAAAGCGGCTGACTGCGGAGCAGAAGAAGCGGTCTTACTCGGAGCCAGACAAGATGAACGAGGTGGGCATCTCCGATGGGGAACCATCGCCTTTCTCCTTCCAGAAGAAAAGCCTCCATTTTGTCTTCCCAGAGAACACAGTGGCTGACAGGCGTAAGATCTTTGAAAGGGAGGGCAAAGCTTCTTCCACGGCCAGCCTCTCCAAGCCGGAGCTCAAGCAGCTCCAGCAGAACGCCCTCGCTGACTACATCGAGCGCAAAACAGGGAAGCGGCCGTCCTCGCAGGACGTTGGGCTGCTCAGGGAGCGCTCCCACAGCTCCTACCTGCAGGCAGGTGGCCCGGACAGCCAGAGCCTTTCTTCTGCCTCCAGCATGAATTCCCTCCAGGACCAGAACCTCTATCGCCGCAGAGAGTCGGTAGAGCGGATAGGCAGGACGGGGCGGATGTCTTCTACCCTTCCTCCCGGGCTCATGGGCTGCTTTGATGTGAGCGGAGATGAGCAGAAGAAAGGGCACCGGGAAGGCTTGCTCACGAGCCGACCCAAAACAGACAGGTGCTGGGATTACAGGGCCAAAACGGAGCTCACCAAAGGTACGCAGACAGACCCTCTGGGCCTGCAGGGCCAGCCTTGCTTTGGGAAGCAGGAGCAGGGCTTCAAAACACCCTCCACCAGGAAATCTGGGAAATCAGTGTCTGTGGAAGATTTGCTCGACAGGTACGACAATCAGCAGAGGAAGGTGTGTGTCCCCGTGCACACGCGTTCCAGATCATCTCCCACAGCGGATAAGAAACACCAGGTAGGTGGAAATGGGATTATGTTCAGGAAAGCAGGGCTCTCCAAACCAGGGAAAGAGGGGAGATGTCAGGGAACAGACTGCTGTTCTGTCACAGCAGTTACTCCTTTGGTTGCAGAGAGGTTAAATGCTTGTTGAAGTACAGACCGTTTATTCCATTTACATTACTGGGATGCTGGTTTAAGTGCTTGCCAGTGGGGGTACTGCTTCTGTTCTGCTTTCCTGCTGCTGGGGCTGCTTCAGGGATTTCAGAGCTGCTGGGATTTCAGAGCATGTGCTGATGATAACGTGCTTGTGGCCTTCCTGCCCTAACAACCCATCTGAGGTGTCCTAGTTTACCTGCCAGCACCACTGGAGAGGCGCTGGGATGTTTCTGGTGGGGTTTGCCATGAAGGTGGTCACACGCTGGTGCTGTCACTCTTCTTAGCTCACCTCCCTAGTGCAAAGCAGAGAACCTTAAAGGCTGCTTGAGATTGCCCCAGCTCCCACTGTGGCCGACAGTGCTGGGAAATGCTGGGCAGAGACACTGCCAAGTAACCATTATGTTTTGCCTCCGGCCCTGGAGGGAAGCAGTGCAGAGAAAACCCCGTGCAGACCCTGGCCGCTCTCTCCATGTCCCCTGCTTGGTGGTTGGGAACATCGCTCTGATGTCACGAACGGGGAATTTGACTGACTCTGCTGACAGTAAATAGTAGAAACAAGCTGACTTCTTAAAGAACAACTGTCCAGGCCAGCTCTTCGGCTGGCTGAAATCTATTCAGACCTATTTAGGTCCTTGCAACTGGCGAGCTGTGGAGATTTGCAGCAGTGGTGGGTCTGCTGCCCCATCCCCGTTTCCATGCCGGGCTCCATCACAGGGAGGGGGAGGAAACAACTAAAATGCGTGGGCAGGCTTCTCGCTGCAAATAGTCCAAGTGTTTGGACAGTCTCGCATAGTTAAGGGACAGCTGAGAGCCAGGACACCTCCTGCTATTCCTACACTTGTTGCTGGCCCAGAACAAGTTGTCGAGGTGCAGTGAAGCGGCACGCAGTCAAGTAATGCAAAGGGGGCTACAGCGAGAGCGCTCTGCTGTGCTCTCGGACACAGCCCAGACCAGGGTGCAGGGGAAGGAGCTGTCCTCCCAGACCCATTAAGTGCTTCCTTCTAAATGTCCTCTCTCGAGAGACCTCAGAACCCCTGCTACATTTTTAAATAAAGAGAATGAAAAAGCAGCTTGTGACTATCAAGCGACCAGAATGGATTCCCAAAGCCACTGCTGTCACATCCCATCACCAGTGTTTTTCCAGACCAGGCAACAGGCTCCTATGGGCAACTTTGCAGCACTTGCCAGTCCTGAAGCCTTGTGTTCAGCAAGAGGACAGTCCTCAATAAAGAGTTAGGGTGAAAGCCACACTGCAACTCCTCCTCTGCCTACTGCAACAGTCAGAGCAGCAGCAACAACAACAACAACATCTAGTTAGAGGAAAACCACTACAATGTACTTCTCAATGCCAGGTTGGACAACAAGCAGCCCTAGTTCATGTCTCCCCAGCCTGCTGTCTCAGGCAGGGAACAGACAGGGAGGTTCTTGAGATCTTTATGTTCCCCCTGTCAGCTCATTTTTAATCTTGAATACATTCAGCAGACAAACCAGAGTTTCTGCCTGTTGGAAGCTGACTCAAGGAAGATGATAAACAGCGGTGCAGACCCGCTCACAGGGTCTTAGTTCAAGTCCAGAAAGAGGGTAGAGCCCTTGCTGCAGTTTTCCAGAGTGATTTGTCTGTATCCACTTCCTGAGTGAGGAAAATCATGTTCTGAAATCCTAATTCAGGAAGGCACGTTTGACTTCGAACATATACACCAAAATATGTGTCTGTTTGTAAAGGAAGTATATTTGAGTGCTCTCTTCACTCAGTTTGTTTCTGAACTGTCTCCAATGCAAAACAACAATTACAAAAGTCAGGGACAAAGCTAAAGCAACAGGGTGATTTTTTGGAGACCTTTTGTGATTTTTTTTTTGGTGGGAAATGTTTATTTCCAGTTTAGCAGCAGACTTGTCTGCCTCACTGTATATTTTTCAGGGCCTTGTGTACAGTGTATAATGTTCCTTTCAGGCTGCATATAAATCACATTGCAATGTCACTGCAGGAATTTGTTTAAAGATATAAGGAAATTGATAGCCGTGTGGAATTATTAGCTCTCAGTCTTCAGAGCAGATTCTCAGCCTTCCTTCACTTCTGCTTTTTTAGTCTGTCTCAGCCTGCATATCTCCCAGCTCCTGGCCTCCTAAATCAAGATCTGCTCTTACCCTTGCCCTGCAGCAGCACTGTCCAAAGAAGCAAACAGCTAAGGGTGTGGGGAACAAACACTGAAATGCTCTGTGCTGAAAAGGTCATGCGGGAAAAAATACCAACATCTTCAAAAGCAGGCACAACATTTGCTTTCATGTCTCGTAATAGTCTGGTGTCTTATGGCGGGAGCTCTAGGGCAGAGAGAATCCGATTTATAAAGCTATTTCAAATCCAAAATTTTTCTGGTTTTAGATGAGATAAATGCCTAAAGAGGAGGTAGGTCCTGCACTTCAGTTTTTAAAAGAACCAAGTACCAGCCTTTGTGGTGTTTCTCAGCACCTCTGCTTGTGTCTGGAGTTTCCAGCTTATGTGGCATTCAGCATCTCTCTGCAGCATTTTGGTCCTGATTTTGCACTGGACACAGTTCGTTCACTGTTCAATTTCCCTGTTTCAGGCTGCTTTAATGATGTCTCAGCTTCTTGCTTGCATACAAACCAGCAGTGAGCACACAGGTCCCACTGATACCTTTGGGCAAGTTCTCTTAGAAGAGGCGAGGAGTAGCCGAGAGGTTTTCAGAAAATGTTCATCTGGATAAGTCTGTCCATCAGTTCACAGTTTTTCACCCAGCGCTATATGGCACATGCAGTGGTTTCTTACGAGGAAGCACCAGTGTTTTGTTACTTCCTTTTGTTTCCTGCTTGCTGCTAATACCACCTTTGCACTCCAGGACCTGCTGAGAAGGGAAAGCAGTGAATTTGGCGCCATGGTGAGAGATCCTTTCTACGTGATCAGTGCAGGAACCAGGTAGGTATACGTTAATGTCCCCTTGGTCGCTGCAGGGCCAGCTCTTGTCACCCTGCTGCCAGCAGCAGTTGCGATGTGTTGTCTGCGTAAACAGGTGGGTAGGGACAAACTAGAGCAAATGTCTGCGTGGACACAGTTCTGGGTGTGCTGCGCCCAGCAAAGTTAGAAGGAGTAAGTTGCTGTGAGCTTTTTCTGGCCGCTAGAGACATTAACTCACTGTAAATTCCTCCTCTGCAATCATGCCATTTTGGAGCATGTTTCTGCAGCAGCAAGTTACGTACCTTCCAAAACGTGTTTGATCTGCTGTTAGAACTCACCTCCAGACGTTATCCTAACTGAAGGATACTAAAGGAAAAAATACCGTGACATCCCACTCTGTCTGGCTTTCTCCAGTCCAGGGTGCTGCCTCGCAAAAGCAAGTGAACATCTGCATGGACTAAAATGGAGAGATCTCATTTATATGGGAGCTTTGTATTTAGGCTGCTTTATTTTGCACAGGCAGGACATTTGCTCAGCAACAGGAGAGAGAAATGTTTTTAAAAATAGAAAAGTGTAATCATAAAACTCATAATATTAGGACTTAGGTAACTATCCACTTAGCAGTAGATTGTTTTGAAGTTCACTCGGACTGAAGTTGATCTTGCTGTATTTACTTTTAAATAATAAATAGATGTTTGCCCTAAGCTCCGAGTGCCTGAACAGCTAAGTCATATGACAGTAAAAACCACCAAGAGGGACTAAAAGAATTGTTCACAGAGGAGCTCTTACAAACTTTCAGTAAATGTTGTCCCACTCTGTTGTCACACTGGAATTTAACACTGCTGTCTCCAAAGGTTTCACCGTGCTGCTCTGGGTCAGGGAGTGACAGCTGGAAGTAGAGGAAGGCTCCTAGTCTAGCTGGATCTTACTGGCTATTAATTTTTGCCCCTAAGAAGACATAGATGTTGTTTTAGAGGGACTCGTTTTGCCTTCAGGCACGCCCTTTTATGATTATTTAAAACACCTTCTTTCTCTTAAATTTGGACCAACTTTCTCCTTTTCTTCCTGAAAGAACCGCACAGCTTTTAGTTCATCCTGCCTTCCCATTTGTTCTAGAGCTTGCATTTCATCATTCTCAATAACTATTTTCTACTTTATTTATTTCTTTTAATCCAACCTATTTTCCAAGTAATGGGATGGAACACCCAAACTGAAAAAAGTTTACTGTGGCATGAAATACAGGTTTCTCATTTTCATGCTTCATTGGAGAAAGATTATTGGTATTAATCTAACAGTTTTATGATGTTTCTGCTGTGCATCATGCATGCTCTGCAAGCATTTTTCTCCTGGGAGGTGTGACGTTGCTTTCCTTTCTTGATCACATTTGGATTTCCCAAAAGATGGAAAAAAAGGATGGGAGAAGACAGGAAAAAGCCATTGACTCTCAGGACATAGGTTCCCAGCACAAAGGCTGCAGAGCACTCCCCATGAGCCTTGGCTGTTAGATGAAGTGGTTTTTTGTGTTGCTGTACTTGGAGTGAACTAAATGAGAGTGGGCATGAGTTTAGGAAGTGAGTGGGCTCTGCTTGTGCGTTCCTGAAGCCATAGGCAGTTTTGCATTTAACTCTGAGTGGGAACAAGATCTGAATCCTCCGCAGACTGAAAGGGACGGGTAGACCAGGACCTTAACTATGTGCCAATGATTCACAGAAGGATTTCTGCTATTGGGTGACATTGAATCTTCTCCCACTCCAGTGTGAGTGCGTATGTCACCATCTGGGCTGTGGGATTATTGCAGCATCTTTAATCCATCTCTCAGGAGATGCAAATCTTTGTCCTGTGATTGTCAGCCCCCAGTAGCTATTTTCTAGCCGGTCTTCTCACATATAACTGTTATCATCCTATCTCTGCCTGCAGCATGCTGCATGCCTGGGCCCTTCAAGGGAGGCAGTATCAAGCAGTAGGAATTATACTTCTGTGTTCCCTTGGGACACAGCTGTTTAATGTGCTGGGGAGGAGATGGGACCATCTCTACTGCCTCTCTTGATCGAGGAAGGAAAACCATCAAATGGTCAAGTTACACAAGCCCTGGTCAGCAGTCATCTGGTCTTGCCACACGTGCTGTGCTCTTACACTGCTCCACAGGTGTCGTACAATAGCTGGCTCATAAGCCCTGTTGGGAATGGTTGTTTTTCTGCCAGTTTAGAACCCACAGTTGCCTCCACGGTAGGAGAGAGCTTTAAATTAGAGAATTACCATCTGGTATTTCTGACAAACACTGAGCATCTGAAAAGAATACACATTGCTACTGTCCAGGAACCACAGACAATACCAAGATCAGTCTGTCTGGGAAGTTTCCCCACCCCCAGACAAAGGCTGCCAAATTCTATTCTCAGTTACACCAGAATAAAGCCAGAACGACCCATGTGTTTGACAAGGTTGTTCTTAATTTGTACCAGCACGCCTGAGAGCAAATTTGGGTCCCAAGTCTCAAACATCATGGGCTGGCAGCATTAGATTGTTCGAACAATGCATCTTGAGAACAGAAAATGTATTGGCAATTCAGCTTTATTGTATTTTATTGTTTTATGGTATGGCCTCATGTTTTTAGGCCATCTTCTTTCGCATCTGCTAGCGCTATTATTACAGCTCACTTTGTTTTCCAGCTAAATAGCCATACGAGCAAGTAGGTTTGGCAACATATTCTGACCAGGATCCTCTGTTCAAAGGCCAGACACTATTTCTCAGACTCACATGAGAACACTTTACAAGACATGGAAAGAATAATTTAATCTGCTGACTTTGCAGTCGTAACGTCCTGTTGTGGCTGAAGTATCTTGGCTTTGTTTTTTTTTGTAACACCTGCATATATAAATGGAGCTCTTTTTCCTAATGGGATCCCAAGGTTGTATGAGCTTTTTTTTTTTCTTTTTTCTCCACAGTCAAAATACTGCATTTTTTGCTTCACTTTGTTCTTGAAGACAGTTGAATCATTACAATTGCACCTTCCCAAAAGGAACAGATAATGCAATGGCAAATGTTTGGCCCATAAAACTTAAATTGTGAAAGTTATCAGCAATTGAGAATAGACTCTGGTGGTAGATAATGTCAAGTAGACTTCCTAACTGTGGTCAGTACCAACCCCATCTGTAATAAACAGAATTCAAAGTATGGCTGGAAGGGAAGCCAGGTACTCAGGTTTTCCTAAGATATTTTTCTGCTGAGTTATTGCTGTGATGTTCAGTGTGTGTGTGTGCACATGTCTGTGACATAGCACACACTCAAAGTGATGTGAGATGGTGGGTAGGAATGGATCTGGGTCCGTGTCCCTAGAATTCTGGAATTAGTAGACTACATTTACCCCTCCCTTCAGTATCACAACTGCACCTCACCTAGATCAGCAGGCACTGACACAGGCCTCAAACGGTCATCTAACTTGGTTTTTGAGATGCACAATAGCTTTTCCTGCTCATTGATTAATTGTTAATCTTAAAGTGGTTTATCTCTTGTTTTCTGTAGGTCTTTCAGCAAGAAAGAAAGAAGCCACTCTGAAAAAACGGCATTTCCAAGTTATTATCCCCATCCACTCCATGGTAGCGAGGTTGCCACCAGGTCCTCCACAGTGACCGAGAGCCATAAGACCTCAGAATCTTCCAGGCAAGATATCAGGACTTCTGCATTTGTCCCATCTCCAACAGAGGCAAGGAGTCACTATCTAGAGCAAAAGCAAGGCTTTAAACCCATGTTCCTTCCTCTTAATCCATATGCATCCGGCCGGTCCTCACCTACTACACCCACACAGACTCCCTCAGACTTTCTGACTGCAGATGATGGCCAGGCTCAGAGACAGCACCATGCCAAACGAGATGCTCTTCCCCCTGAGAGCAGTGGTACTACACAGGCACAGTCTCCGGATGCTGTTCGGGATAGATCCCCTGAGTCTCCTGCGGAAGAAATCATGTGGAGAAGGAAAGCAGGGCTGCTGCACAGATCCCTCCCAGCCAAGGTGATGTGGGCTCATTCAGTCAAAGACAACAGCTCACCACCTGCTATGGTGTCCCCTCCAGCAGCTGGGCCAAAGGTCTTCCAGAGGTGGCAGTCCCTTCCAACACAGAGCAGCACTTCTTCTGACCCAGAGACTCCTTCTCCCCAGGGGACAACCCACCTCCGGATCTCGGAGTCGTGCCTGCAGCTCACGCCCCCACCATTGCTGCAGGACGATGAAGACGACGAGGTGTTTGTCATGTCTTCCCAGCCCGGGGTCATCCCTCCACCCTTCTCACCCCCACCGCCACCCCTTCTTCCTCCTGAGCTGAGGTCTTGCACTTCTGTGAACGGCACAGAGGAATTCCCAGCTCCTCCCCCACCGGCGGCACTTGACGGGTATGGGGCAGCTGGAGACAAATACACCAGGCTCCCAGAGGAGGACAAAGTGAGGTAAGGGAGAGCTGTCACGCCGCGTCTCGGGCGTTGCAGGGCCATATACAGTAAGATATGCAGGGCTCCAGCCAAATGTGACTGACCTCCACAGCTCCGCGTGCCACCACAACCCACCCGCAGCTGCTAGCTGAGCGGGAAGCTTGCGGAGGATTACACGCATTACAAGGGGAGGGGGACAGACAGACAGACTCGCTGCCTCTAGGCATTGCTGGCTGCCAAGAGCATTGTTAAATGTTGTGGCCGGACCAGGGCAGAAAGCAAGAAGACAAAAAGTTTTGTGGTCCATCAGCAGATGCATTGAGAGGTGCTTAGCGGGCAAAGCAAAGAGGGTGATGAGTGAGGAAATATCCTGGTCTCATTCTCCCTGCACTTCCTTAGTGGGTTTCAGTGGGGTTGCTTCTCACTCAGTCCAGCATGAAGAGTTAAAATGGCTGCTTACTCCATCCAGTTATTGTGTTTTGAGAGAGAACTATGAAAATTTGTCTTTTTCCAAACTGTTAGACTTCCCAGAGTACATTTTAGACCTGGCATGAAACAATCCTGTTATGAAACAAGGAACACGTGCCAAGAAGTGACAACACAAATATGTCACAGTAACTCTGTATAGTGAATTTTTCCTGAAGGATAGGATTTTGGGCTGGGTGCCCAGCTGGTTTAAATCAGCACAGCTTCCCTTGCTCCCAAGGAAGGAGGAGGGATCCTTCCATCAGAGAAGAATCTGGCCAGGGCTTTTCCAACATAAAAAGGACAAATCAAGTGTGGGCTGCTCAGGCTGTCATTCAAAGGTGCTGAGATTCAATGTCCCCATCCCATGAGCAGAAAACAAACTGACTTGTCACTCACTGGTTCTGTGATGGTATGACAAACAGCAGCATCCAGGTAAGGGAACGAAGTGCATCTGGCACCCGTAGCTTCATAGTGTGGGCTTTTCTGTGTTGAAATGCAAAGACAGAAATGAGTGAGAGAGAAAGAAAACGTATTTGTCTTAGGCCTTCATCATCTGTTCACAGAAATCCTGTGTGGTAAGTTTACCTTCATCTCACAGAACTTTTCTGTCCATAGCAGCTTCAGAAGCTTTCCCAAAGCCCTGGCCAAGAGGGAGATAACAGGGTTGGGCACGAATATCAGTGAAAAGAATTGGTCCTTCTCATCGCCTGCGTCAAAGAGGACTAGTTCTCCACCTGCTGTGGATAAGCAGCACCAGTTACCTGCTTCTTCTGAAGGGCCTCAAAGCTCTGATAGACAGCCCACAACTCAACTTGATAGCAACCACAGAGAGCCAGCAGTTAACACCGGAGAGTCAGAAAAGGGCAGCCCAGACTCCGGGACACTCAGCACAGTTCCTCCGGTGAAGACAAAGAAAAAGAGCCCAGAGGATCTTAAGTCAGAGGCTCTAGCGAAAGAGATCATCCATAAAGACAAGTCTCTGGCTGATATCCTGGATCCAGACTCCAAAATGAAGACAACCATGGACTTAATGGAAGGGCTTTTCCCTAGTGGAACCAGCTTGCTGAAGGAGAACAACATGAAAAGGAAGATGACACAGAAGAAATCTAGCAGGACAGCAGCAGAAGATAACACGTAAGCACTCTTTGTTTGGCTTGTGGGTTAATGTCACAGCAGAACTCACTGCTTGCTTGCTTTTAAGGACAAGACTGTGCCAAATTTTTCCTCACTGGCAGAGTGAGTTTCTCAGGTCCCATGCATGAGGACTGGCAGGGAGCTTCTGAATGCCCTTTCTCGTGAGCTTGACTGTGCATGGCCTTTGAGCTCACCTCTCTGGACCATGTAGAAAACGATGCCGAGCTTGGTGACCGGACAGGAAATGAACCATCTCTGGAGGTGTTGTTTGATTTTGCTCTCTTAATTTTTGTAATTGGAAGCAATTCAGTCCAAAGAACACAGGTACAACAGTAAAATAAGGACCAAACCAGTGGTGGGCAGAAAGCTAATGAGAGGCCCAGTTTCGAAAGGAGGGGTGGGGATGCCTTCTTATTACAGACAGACAAAAAGATCAGCCCAAGTCCTGCAGTGTAGCTGTTCTAAGGTAGAGACTTCCAAAGGATAGCTGGAGAACCACACAGCAATAAGTGGTAATGCATGATGATGCCAAATAAAATGATCAGTTTAGCCATCACCAGCTGCACTGTGCTGATTTTTCTCTAGCAAGGATCTGTTCCTGGTCAGAGCAGTTAACCCGTCAACACTTAAACAGAGCGGCTGTGCTGTTCTGCACAGGGAGGGAGATGAAAGCGGCTGACGTGCACCCTCTGATGGTGAGAATCAGCCATTTCCTTCGTGGTTAACAGCACTGAGAAGGTACCAAAGAGGGAGTGCTGGAACAGCATGGATCTAGGCATGGGAAAAGCCAGGCTCAGACTGACCAGACTGACCTCCTCCTTTCTCTTCACTGTGGTGTAGGAGAGAAGAAAAGGAAGCTCCTGTAACCCTGGTCACCTGCCCTGCTTATTACAATGTTTCAGCACCCAAAGCAGAACTGCTGAATAAAATCAAAGACTTGCCAGATGAAGCAGGGGAGGAAGAGGAGCTGCTGGACATCAATGAGAAGAAGGTAAATTCAAAGTACACACCATCACTTGCTGTTTACATTCCTGAAATAATAATAAACCCTGAAGTAAAGTGAATTTCTATTTGATGTCAGCGTTTGGCTGATACAGCCCTCAGTTGCGTGAGGGCTGGCTGCATTTAGGCTGCTTGTGAAGCTTCATTGGGGTGACTCAAATTGAGTGAAGAGGGTTAATCTGACTGCACATTTGAGTACAAATCTCGCACAACCCTGAGGCTGGCCTGTATTGTGCCAAATGGTGAGCGTACAGCTTGTAAGAGACAGTCCCTGTCCCATAGCAAGGAAGTAAAAGGGAGAGGTGGAGTCACTTGAGCAAGCTCGGCTTAGAAACAGGAACAGAGTCCAGCTGGTGACTGCACTGTCTCGGTGCGTGAGGTTTCACCTTATGATTTTCCTCCTGACCAAAACCAATTTACCCATTTTACCTGCTGCCTGCATGCACCACCTCCAGAGGAATGTTGGTTACTCCTTTTTCTCACACCTTACTGTTTTCACTGATGCACTGAAAACTGTGCTCCTCAGCAGTTCAGTCAGCACAGCCTCGATGCAATGACTTGGGTGGGGAGGGGGAGAGCAGGGCAGGGGAGGAGGAAACCTTTTCCTCTTGTATTGAGGCGATATTTGAGGAATGGCCCCGCAATTCTTGCTGTAGGCTTGGATGCTCTGTCTTCCAGGGCATTTGCAGGGCCTTCTAATTTGATCCTGTCGTTGTCTCACATTGGTTACCTGCTAATTAAAGATAAGTTGGGAAGCTCACAAATCTCAAGAAGTCTCAGACAGGTTACTTGCGTGTCTGTGCCTCTTTATACACCTATCACCTTCACGTCAAAAGCAGTTATGTCTGCCTGTAAATCTAAAAAGTCCTACATTGACATGGACAGAGTAACATAGTCCATGTTTCATGCTGTTTGTCAGCAGAGTTTAAACATACTGAAGGATAAAAATACTTGTGCAAGTCCCATATACTGTAAATACAGTCCTTAATTCCTCCTGCACTGAAATCTGCACTGGATTTTTGTCAAAGTGCAGGGAATTCATGTGTCTCTAGCACAGCTCGACATTTTCTCTCTGGATCCTCACTCCCATGCCAAGGGTAAAAAAGCAGAAGATAGGAGCCTGGGTGGTGTTTGGGAATGTGCAGTTTGTCCTGCAGCTCTGACTTGGAGAGCTTACCTCTTTTCTTGACATTGCCTTACCATTTCTGTTCTCAGCTTTCACGTGCTAAACAAAGTATGCTCCCTACTAGGCATTAATACAGTGACAGAAACAATGAGATCTCCATGGAAGTGCTCCATAACACAAATTATCAGCAGTGAGTGAGTAGATTAACTCTGAGCATCTGAGATGCAGGTAGGCCCTTGTCAGGTCTTTAGGAGCTGTTACACCTTGCCTCTGGAGTGGTCTAAAGACACTCAGTGCCTGCCACCGATACAAATATCTGTGGTCCTGCACATGTACAGATAATGTGTGTCATATGCTGCTTGATTTATCTGGCCCAAGCCGCTGGTTGTAGAGCGTGCAGCTTCGGAGGTAATCACAGCCCACCATGCCTCCAGTACTTGATTGATTCTTGGGGTGCCGTTCACTTTGAAATCGACTGCCTGCTGATGAAATACGAGGCGGAGGATGCTCCAAGGAGTCAGCGGGCATGCTGCAAGCATCTGACAGGCTTGCAAGTAAATGTGTGCCTGCCACTGGAGGACATGTCCCAGGCCTCAAAGGTTACGTTGGCATGGAAAAACAGAAATCGATGGGAGTGATTAGGCCCAGACAGCGTGATCTGCCTGGCATGTTTGTTCATGGTCTGTGTGAAACAACATTTGCATAGGCATTATCTGAGAAGGCAGCTACTCTGAGAGGTCATTTGGGTAAACTATGCTCATTTCCATTGTAAATGTCCAAAAGAGTTATGTTGGTTTGGGATCATAGGAGAGTCACTGATTAATTAACAAAGCAGTTCCTGTCCAGCTCCCAGGCCTCCAAGAACGAAGGTACTTTGCCCCTGGCAGTCCCGTAGAGCAGGCCTGCACCTTGTGCAGATCTTCCAGAGCAGGTGGAGTGACTGCCACCTCTGAGCAGCTCAGGCCTCCTGAAAACCTGCAGAGGTCAATGCCAGACTTTGTGTCCAGCCCACAGAGCCATGCAATAGGGTTTTCTCCCCTGCCATCATAGTTGTTGAGATTGGATCCCTTCTCCACAGGAGTTGGTCTGGTAATTAATTGGTAAGGACCTCGGATCTTTCTTTTGGAAGTGGCATTAGCATCACAGGCAAAGGAAAGGACAAGTGTTGGTTATTGTCCCTGGATACTACCTGTCATACTGAGGGGAGAATCCAAGTAAAGGAGTTTTGGCTGTCCCTTATCCTACCAGGTGGGATGTAGTAAAAGATCACCTTTTCTCTCCTCTCCCCCTCGACTACTCTACTAAGAAATGGCACGAGTTACCAGTCATTCCAGCTTAAACCTGGTAGCCGACATTTGTTTTAAGAAAATATTTCTCATATTTTATTAAGCTTTTGCATATATGTGGAAGCTGCCAGTGGACTAGTGCAGCCAGAAGACCATGAGCTCCAGAGCATGCACAGAGTGTACCATCTAGTGGTGTCAGCCTCAACAGTGCTCTTCATTTGTTGGCTGCAAGAGCAGCCCCCAGCCTGACCTGCATTTAAAGATCCTCTTTCCTCTGAAGTACAGTTTTAATCCCACTTGAAATTATCATCAGTTTTGATGGAAAGAAGACTGCGCTAGTAAACTTTGAGAGAATATTTTCAGGCAAGCTTGTGATTTACTTACATTTAATCCTGCAGCATCGGTATGCAGAGTAGATTAACATACATGTAATGGTGCCTCATCAGTGCATAAACTGAGACTGAACATAGAAGAGTACATAAAAGAGACTGAACATAGCCCAACCCTTGTATCAAGAGCTATTTCTACTCTCTATGCTCTCACTTCTGACAGAATGGAAGCAAAAATTGCAAACCCCAGGCCACTGACTTTTGCTTTTGCATGTATATGTCTTTCCCCTAAATCCTAACAGAAATTAGGATCTCCAGCACATGTGCAGCAGTGGTGGTTCTGGAGTAACTGAACCCTGGGGGCCTCCTTTGTCAGCGAAACAGTTGCCAGCATTGTCGCACAATGAGTGTGTGGTCTCCATGTCTTTGATCAGTCACTAAGAAAATTAGAGCATCTTTGGTATAAATGCTTGCCTGGTGCATCTCCACATGAGGCAGCGTCTGCACAGCCAGGAAGTATTGGTGATATCTCATCGGCCACAGCTGAACTTGAGGCTTACACCTCAACACTGAGGCAGCATAGTAAGGAGCAGTCAGTACTTTCAGGGTGCCATAAGAGGGGGAAATACGTGGCAATTCCTTCTTTCCTGCTGAGCTTTGTAACTACCAAGTGCCAGCTCAGTCTGCTGTCATGTCACTAAAATATGGCTTAAAATAATTTTTCTGCCAGTTGTTAGATACAGTTCTGGGTCATGCAAAATGTAACATCACAACAAGGAATCACAGGCTGGGGCGGAGAGCTGGGAAGATGCAGGAGATATGGTTGTAACTCTTCTCTTAACAGAACCTTTTGAAGGAAGGTGCATACGGTTATCCTCTTTCAGATATATGCATCTGGGTCTCAGAATATGGCAAACCAAATTGGATGTTCTTTTTGAAGATGTTCATTGATGATGGAACAAATATATCTTCGTGTAATCTGATCAGGTTATCAGATTCAGATTATCAGCTAAATGTGGAATTTCAGAGTTTTCTCTGTTCCCTGCTTATTGTCTTCTTTATGTTTCCTTTGTCAGTCGTTGCTGACTTGACCCTGCTCCTCAGGGACTGTAGCCATATCCTCTTGTTGTCGTCATCCGTATGAGCAGTGTGATCATGATAATAACTGATGTGGCAATGTGTTTCCCTTCTGACAGGCTGAGCTCATCGGGAGCTTGACCCACAAACTGGAAATCCTGAAGGAAGCCAAGGAAGGCCTGCTTGCAGACATTAAGATGAATAATGCTCTTGGAGAGGAGGTGGAGCTGTTGATCAGCGAGCTATGCAAACCAAACGAGTTTGACAAATACAAGATGTTCATTGGCGATTTAGATAAGGTGGTGAACCTCCTGCTCTCCCTCTCAGGACGCCTGGCCCGGGTTGAGAATGTTCTGAGTAGCTTAGGGGAAAATGCCAACAGTGAAGAGCGGGTACGTATCTGCACAACTGCAGCGTCTTGGTCTTTCTCAGTCACAAGAACCTGCTTGTATAAGCTAGGACCTCCAAAGGCTCACAGGGAGGCAGGTGCCTCACTGATTTTGTGTAAGCAGTAGCAAACACGGTTCTGTCCCCAGGAATCTTGATCCCAGTTTGTACAAGTATGTCAGATCCTATGGCTTTTACCTCGAAACAGTGGCTGTGTTTGGCACAGCATGTCTGTGTGGAGGAGGGACTGTGTAGTGGTTTGTGTTGTGGAACAACCCACTGCCTTTTACCTCAGTTGCAGCCACATTTTAACATTCTTTGGGTGGCTGTAAAAGACGAAGCCAGGTTTTCCTGGTAGTTGCTGCTTTTGAGCGAGTTTTATTGACGTTCTTGGGGTCCTTTCTGCCCCACGCTGACTAGAGCAGTTGCAGTCCTGTTCAGCGGGATTCCCATTCATCCATCCTCCTTCCAGAGGCTCCTGACTCTGTGTCCCGGAGCTTAGCAGCCGTCGTTCCTCCCCTAAAGGGGGCAAACACAGTACTGGGGGGAAGGAGAGGGGAGATAAATGAGTTTGGTGCTGCTGATACTGAAGCGCTCTCTCTGGTATGTGCAGAGTTCTCTGAACGAGAAGAGGAAACTGCTGGCTGGCCAGCACGAAGACGCCCGGGAACTGAAGGAAAACCTTGACCGTCGAGAACGGGTGGTCTTGGAGATCCTGGGCAACTACCTCTCTGAGGAGCAGCTCCAGGACTACCAGCACTTTGTAAAGATGAAGTCCGCACTCCTCATAGAGCAGCGAGAGCTAGACGATAAAATCAAACTGGGTCAGGAACAGCTCAAGTGCCTGATGGAAAGCCTCCCCACAGACTTCACACCCAGGGATGCAACAGCAGCAGCTGCCCTAGCTGCAGCACTTGCTACCTCCACCGGGGTCGGTGGTAAAACGCTTCCAGTGGTCTCATCCTCACTCTAACCTTTCCCATGTGGTCCTGGGCAAAGTCTTTCTGCTTGAGTCTATTTAATCCAAGTACTTTGGAGATGGTTCTCTACAGTGACAATGAACAGAGACAGGTTTAAAACAGGATTTCAATGAAGGAAAAAATAGCAATAATAAAGGTTTTATTTTCCTTTCCTTCCACCACTGCTTCCTGGAAACTTAAATCAGTCTGGAGGGAACTAAACTGTATCTCCTCCTAAACTATATCTCCTCCTGCCAGAGAAGAGGAATTCTCATGAGAAATAAACATGTTACCTTTAATAAAAAACATCACCTGCTTTCTTTCCTCCCTTTCCTGCCTACCTGGCACCTCATTAAATAATGAAGGATCTAAAAGAATGAAGCCTTAAAAATAAAACCAGCCCATTCTACTGAACATTAATGATATTTATATTTTTTAAAGAACAAGACAACGTGTAAGTTTTTGTACATACTCTAATCAGTTACTTGATTCTACTTTGTTCTGTATGTAGAAAAGACATTTAATTTTGTATTTTGTGAAAACATTAACAAAAAGAGGGAACCCCAAAGATAGTCATGCATTAGCCTGGAACATCTCTTCGTGGTTTTGTTGTTGTTGTTTTTTAATATAATAAAGGGCTACAAGAAGAAGCTTCAACCTGTTTTAACACATGCTGAATATACCAGTAAGTGTCCTTATGAAAGACATTTTGACCAGGAAAATACAATCTTTCCTCTTCAGGATCTTTTGATCCAATGATTCTAGAGTTTAAACATGCTTTTAAGAAAACTTGCATCACAGGAGTCCAGGTTAGCATGAAGTAATGAATCTTGCTCTTTACTCACTGTGGAGGTTTGGGAGGAGTCTGTCTTTGTTTTAAATAATCAAACTCATGATCTGTGTTACTGTTGCAGCCTGTTTGCATTTCTGTGAGATGAGAAAGGGATCTCTAATGACATTATTTATAGGCCTGTTTTTGTGAAGGGATGATGTGCAGTAGGACTTTTTTCATAGAGTAGTATCTCATTTGAGATACTGAACCTACTTCATCAGAAATTGATTTACAAGCCAGAAGAGGCATTAACTTGAAATCCTATCATAAGGACTATATTTCCTAGTCAGTCCAACCTGGAATAACTAAATGTGCCCAACTGAACTTTGCTGTATCAATTTACCAAGTGCTAGATGATTGTTGCCAGTTTGCACACAGCAAAGCAGATTGGGGCAAACTCCCTTTTTCTGTCTGGGACATTGCTGTCCTCTCTACTGAGCTGCATTGCCATTTAAACGAAATGGCTAGGAGCTGCCTGAACAGATCACCATTGCAATTGATGAGCCAGACTTGGGTCATCTCTCTTCTAACCTTGCAGAGATTTCCAGCTGTGGAAACAATTCAAGTTTCAACCTTTCTCCAGGGGGTTGCATTGTTCATTACATACTATCTTGCCACCAGGACCAGAGCAGAGATTTTAGTCATGTGGTTTTTAAGATCATTCATTTTGAATTTCATGCCCTGCACATGACTGAATATTACAACAGTTATTGCTTTCAGTGCTAGTTTTAAATCCCCACTTGTTTTTTTGAATAGCTAACGTAGCTCTTCCACAGGCAGCTTGGCAGGCTGAAAAAAAATACCAGCGCCCTTTTGTCATATCAAGCATCAATTCTCCAATACCCAAAATAAAACCTACTTGATGTTTTAATGCTTTTTGAAGCAGCAAATGACGTGACAGCAAACATTTTATTCACTACTATTGAGCTTGAAATGCTGTTCAGGTTTATACAGCATTTCATGAGAACCCTAAGCAGGAGAACTCATTTTTATGCCTTAATAGCTGGATCAAAAAATTGGAAGAAAAAGTATTTTGGAGGTAACTCAAGAATAATTCTTTGTTTAGGATGTTTTCAGGAAACCTAGGGGGAGCTGTTTCCAGCCAATCAAAACATTTAATTTATTCTAAAAACAAACAAACAAACAAAGAAAAACCTTTCACAGTTCTTTTAGTTATTTGGAAGTTGTGCTCATTTAGATTTTTTTAAGCCACCTTTTCATCTTACACATACCGAAACCAATCAAAAAAACTTGGCAGATTGGCAGGCTTTTGTGAATCATTTGGAACTGGCCAACATTGCCTTTTCCACTTACTGTTTCCTGAGAAAGAAAGCCCTGCAGTCTACCCTCAGGCTAGGAAGAGCCTCCCAGCTAAGCAGGGTCTGCCTGTGTGCAGCAGAAACCAGCACCCATTTCAGAGGCAGCACGCTGGGCTGCGTGGGCTGCAAAGTCCAGCCACCCTCGCCCACGTGTACTGCAGGCAGCAACACCAATTTTCACTCAGTGTGCTGGCATTACGCTGCAAGTCAAGTGTTTCCAAGTGGTGGGCAGTCGGCCAGCCTTGCGGTGGTGGTATATAAGGCTTTACTAAGTAGTGTGTAAAACTGTTTCTTTTGTAGGGTTTCCAGCTAAAAATTTTGAGGTTAAGGGTTCATGGTGGTTTGCAAGAAATTCAGATGTTTGGCATGGCTCTGCAGTCCGCCAAGTTTGGGGATTCCTGCTAAGAAAGTCCAATGTGTGCTCCCACTGTACACACAAGCATGAGTTAATGAGGCAAGTGATAGTAATTTATGTTTTTATAATAGCTGAGATCTTCAGGTGAAAAATGAATTAAAGCCTATATTTCTTTATCATTAGGGAAACAGCCTTTGCACAACTTTTTTCAAAAAATGCTCCTCAAACTGCAGGATTTGCTGAGTTTGGCAGAAGCACATCTTGACATGTATTTGAAGGTAACCAATCATTGGCCAAGCCAGTAGATTTATTTCCTAGTAGATTTATTTCTCAGTGCCTTTAGCAAAAAAGGGAGACCTATTCATTGCTCCTTATCCTACTTTGTTTTTCTCTTGTGTTCTTAAAACTGGAGCATAATGGAAACTCATTTCACAGAATGATGGCATAATTTCATGGGACAGGAATACCATGGGTAGAACTTTACAGTTATCGTCTAGTCCTTATATGCTTACTGAAACAAATCTGAATTTGGGGTCTAGCTATGTGAGATTTCCACATCTGAACCCGTAACTATGTGGCTGCAGTGACAAAAACCTGCAAGCTAGATACAGAGTGTGATTTTCATTGCTAGCCCTTCCCTGAAATGCAGTGTCTCACTTATCTCAGATCTGGCGTATTTCCCCTTTCAGCTGCAGCACAGGCTGAGCATTATAGCATGTTCAAAGCAAATTATTCAAAACACATCTTGCAACAGACAGTGGTTCTCAGCAGGTGGGCATTTTAGTTAAAAAGGAGCACTATTTTTATAAATGAAACATCAATTTGGGGTACTGAAATGGAATACTCCACCTTCTACCCTGCTGTGGGGACGGTGGTGCTGCGTGAGTTTGCCAGCCTCTGCAGATGAAGGTGGAAGAGATTCTTCCCAAATTCAGTTCAGAATACCTGGGTCAGGTGCCTTCTCCAAATCGGTCTCTGTAGAAGTCTCTTTCTTTCTCTTCAGACTATCGACAGTCAAAGGATCCTGCTACAGCTACCTGGGCTGTTCAACTGGCTGCAATTGGTGCCTGGCATGGAGTGAAGCGTGCAGTCTTGCTTCTCTAGCTTGAGGCAAATCCTAGTAAGGACAAAGCAGTAGCTCTTTTGATATAGATGGTCAGTTCAAGGTAAAAGCTAGTCGTATAAAAGGGATGTTACTGTGCGATCTGCCTTCCCTACATTCTCACTCTCAGTAAACATCGCAGTTGCAGGGGAAACTTCCAGTTTACCCAGCAGTAACTGGCTTTGCCTTTGAGGACAATCAGAAAAGTCACAGAAAAGAAAGGGGGGCAACATTTTTCCTGAGTTAGCATTCCTTAAATTGTTACCTTCAATTTCCAGCCAATTTCTGAGGGACCTGTCAGGAAAAAAAAAAAAAAGCAGGTATAAGTCAATGTTGCCCCACAGCAATTTTCCTGGCCTTTGAAAGCAATCAAACTGCATTGCTGTCATTGCACCCAGACCCAGCACAGGGAAAAGGAAAAAGATGGAGGCATACACTCACATTGCAATGCTGTCTGTGCAGTGCAGGACATTGAAGCAAGTCTCTTTAGCCTACCTTTCAGTATGTCCTCACATGCTTTCAGCAACATGCTACCCCTGCAGTCTGCTTGGCTGTGCTGTTCCACATGATGTAACGCGCTGTGAAAATCTAGTCATCCGAATTTTCAATTTGCCCTTTTTTTTTTTTTTTTAACTGAGCCCTTGGGCCATTGATGGTCACAAAGAATTCATGTCAGATGCTTTCCTCAAGACTAAATCTAGCAAGCGGTGCTTAGACACTAGCGACTGTTAGTTGTAAGTTCATACACAAGATCTTTTGTGAAGGTTACCTACAAAATCCATCAAAGGCAGAGCACCGAAACAGTCCATGCATCAGGACTGATCCATCCATCAGCTTCTGGCACACACATTTAGACTGGTCAAGAAGAGGAGCATGCAAATAAACCTGGATGGCATTTCAGAGACACTCCACACAAATCCTGAATATTAACACGGGCAGTGACTCATTGTTTGCAAAACGGGAAACAGCTTTTCATCAGGGAGCCAATGCTTCAAATCGGTGTGAGCAGACTAGGGGCATATCTAGGGACCTGCTCCCCAGGTTTGGCTGGGCTTGATTCACCTAAGAGTTGTTTTTTCCTTTATGTCCCCTCTAGAGGGGATTTTTGTTGACCGTGGCATGGCTTTATGGTTAGGCTGTGTTCCTACAGGACTTTCACTTGTCCCTGCAGCCCACAAGGCACATAAATTCAGTGTTGTATGTTTGTTGTAAATTACAGGGCTTTTCTGGCAATAAGTTACTGAACATTGTTTGTGTTAGGTGACTGAAGATGTGTATGTGTCCAGAGTGGTCTTTGACTAGGAGTTGGTCCTTTCCGCCCCATTTGGCCAAACCCCACTGTCACTCTGCAATACAAATTATAGAAATAGTCTGGATTCAGGGTGGCAAAAACAAGTAGCCTGGGGCTTTTGCCAGATGCTTACATGCATACAGCTTATGTGCATACAGCAGCACAGCCTCCTCAGCTGCAGGTCCAGCTTTCATAAAACACATTGTCTATTAGCACTAAAATCGTAACAAAAAATCCACTTTTTCTTGTCCCCTTGTAGGGTTGGGAGCTGGAGCCATTTGTGGAGAATGGCTGACTGCTGTCAGCACATCTTCTCTGTTTTTCTGGGGGTTAGGAATAAGGATGTGTTTCCTGTACCCCATAATGAAAAGTTGGTAAATGTGAGCCAGACAGCTTTTTTCTTCCTTTGTGATTCACAACTTGAGACTGTGTATTTCTGTCAGGGTTGCCCAAGATTTCTAATAAGTCACCACAGCGTAGCTATTTGGTTGAGCTAAAATAAGACCACGATTTAAAAAATTTAAAAAGCATAGGATTTGAGAAAGAAAAGCCATCGTGGAAGATTTCAAAAGAGAAAATGGCTTTTCTGCAAATATCAGTTTGTCGTGCAAGCCAGTTTTGTACGGTGAGGCACTGAGCCAGAGGAGGTGGTGGGCAGGCGCCATTTTACCTCAGGGGGGCCAGGTGGGCGCCATTTTACCTCACGATGGGGCTGGGCAGGGCCTCCCCAGCTGCCTCACATCTGCCACTGCCTCACTGGAGGGAGTAGCGCACAGCAAGGCAATGCCACAGACAACCGTGTGCCCACCCCCCAGCACCAAAATCTCCAAAAAATGTTAGCAGGGCTTGCCCCCCCCCCCAACTGTGTTTTAACCATTAGAACCTGTGAGTAATCAGGGCCAGCGAGGGACAGCTAGGCTCAGGATGGTCAGTCAGGAGCCCACATACAGCATGCTGCTGGGAGCCTCCTGAAGAAGGGTGAGTATATATAATTTTTTATACATTTTTTCTCTACATAGGAAGGCTTTGCAGCCTGGATTTCTCTGCTTGCACCCACTGCGAGTGTGCTGGGGGTTGGGTTTCCATGAGGGTTTCCTCAGAGGGAGGGATGCAGAGTGGGGAGACATGATGGTGCTTGTCTGGGGTTTTTCTCAGCATGGTGTGCAGGCACAGTGGTGGTAGCCGGGTGTTTGTCTTATCCCTTGGCTCCTTTCACCAGGCAGCTTCCCATGGTCTGTACCCACCTGACCCTGAGGGCCTAGTGTCCCACAGCTGCAGCCAGCTTTGTGCTTAGGCTACCATTGTGCTACAAGGGGAGGTGTGTAGTAGAAGTTTCCAGTGCACAGTCCCAGAAAGTAGGGGCAGTTATCAGGTAATGCAGCTTACAGTTTGAGGACAGATTCTGGAAAGTGAGTGGGTGACAGAATTGCCCATTGCTTTGTAAAGAGTGAGACCAAGATCAAGGGAGCAGAAGGTGAGCAGACAAAGAAAGAACATGGCTGTCAGCACGCCCAGTGCTCTTGGAAAAAGCTGACCGGAGGTCACCCTTTTGTACAACACATGCTAATTCCCTTCTTATAAGTATGTTGTTTGAAAGAAATACTCTTGCATCTTTTTTGCCTGTGAATATGTGATTTAAGAGGGAGGTGACCCAACTGTCTCCCCCTTCCCCACCATAACTTTGATTGCCCATTGGCTTCCACAGCTTTCTCCTTCAGACACTGCTCATACTTACACTATTCCTTGTTTCTGGGTGCAGTGTCCTGCAACTGTCTTTTGAGGCTGTGTTGTAGAGTGGTATATGCATACTTGTGTAGCTACAGTCACTCAGATGGCCTATTTCTGTCAAGTGAAGTTAATGTGAACTGCTCAAGGAGAAGTTATTTTTGAGAAGACAAAGCTGCTGGTCTGTCTGGCCTATTACTACTCTTTCAGGTCCTGCATAAGATTTTAATTCCTCTGTCACCTTTACTTTGTCCCTACTAACCTCTTCTGCAGTTGTGCATTTATTCTCCTTTTCCTAACTGTGAGTTGATAATATACAACACAGTTTGTGGTCATATTGTAGCCTTACAGCTGCTTTCCAGGGTCTTCAAGGTCCCCTTATGCCTCCCCATGATGCTGTAAGGCAAGAAAGTGCTGCAGCTTTGGTTCCTGGTGAATAACCAAGAATCAAGGCTGACTTGGGTGTAGCAAACTTAGAGGATTCAGTACACACAACCCCCTGTTAACAGGGATCAGTGCTGTTTTCCTCCCTCTCCTGGTCTCAGTGATCGGGCAACCTGTAGGTTCTTGATTCTTTCTGGGAAGTGTTACTGGACTGACAGACTCTCTACAGATGTGACAGGATTTAAATAGAAAGAGAAAACCCACACCTTTAGGCTGTGCTGTCTGCTTTTGTGCTCCACCCACAGCAAGCAGAGCTCAGGTTCCTCCCAAGGATACTGAAAAGCAAAGGTCACCATGCGTTTCAAGGAGGACATACTTGGCAGGGAACAAGCTCTGCTTTTACATTTTCTGTGACCCTCTGCCTGCAGCAGGGCATTAGCATTCTTGCTTTCCTGATCTGTCTAACAGAGAAGTCTCATCATCACTCCAGGAGCCAGCTAGAGCATTTCACGTTTACTCTGCCTGTTTAACAGTGTCACTTACAGAAACAGGAGTATTCATAAGTCTGGGACATGGGAGAACAAGACTCAAGAGGCAGGAAGTGCTGGCAAATGCATGCTTCCTTCCTCCCCTTTCTCCCATTTTGAGGTCTCCTTAGTGGTAGCTGCCAGTGTTAGGAAGCAGGATAAGCCTAATTAACTGTTGTGGAAAGTACAAGGGGGGGTGGGGGGCAGTCACCATGAAGGCACTGTTTGTGCTCTGAGCATAGTGGTCAGGACCACATGTGACTAGCCTACCTAGGAGTCAGGACTACCAGCTTAGCATGCAAAAATGAGATCAACTTTTCTCCCGTCAGTGCTGACAGACACATACTTCATCTAATCCACGTAGCTGGCACAGGCACCTGAAGCAAGCTCCACATTCCTCTGCAACATAAGGGCTTTCTACTCCTTTCTAGTAACTAGAACGCCTTATAATTTAGTGTACCTTCAGACATTAAAACAGGGAGAGAGGGGAACAAGCCAAAAGCCATCTTCTCCCCTCCTACCACAAAGTTTCAATAGCCTTCAAAAAAAAGCCCTCAAGACTTACTTGACAAGGCAAAGCATGAGCCTTTCTGTGATTCTACGTAATGCAGTATACACAGGACAGGAGTTACAAGCACCATTATCTGTGCCTATGTCCAGTTCAGATGAGGTAGTCCTGCAGCATAGCCAGGCTCCTGCAATGCAGGGATGCACATGCCATCCCCACCTTTTTCCCCCACACAGGAGATGGGTTACAGCAACCCCTTCCCAGCACATGCACAGTGGAAAATTTTGCTGAGCCTCTGAGCCCTCTGGCATTCCCCATACCCACGTACCCCCCTGGAGAGACAAGCACCCAGAAAGCCTCCAGTTCATTTGCACTCCACAAGTCCATCACCATCATTAGCTGCATCAGCTCTGGAGGTGAAACCAACATAGCCCCATCTCCGTATTTGTGCCCACAAGGTGAGTGGCAAGACACAGCTGTAACCCATGCCCTTCTGGCAGAGCTCCAAGAAGGCCTCCATAGCAGGGCTGCCGAACAGCAGAGAGAAAAGGGTGTCCGTAAGCTGCCCCCAGATCAAGTCACCTCACAGATTCCTCAACTCTACAGCAGCTGCTGCAGTACAGGTCAGGACAGTGTTACTGCCACACAGCACATGTGCTGGCACAAGGGCAGCAGGACTGCAGCCTGTCAGCCTTCCCATAAGAAGTATTCAAATGTCTGAAATACTCCACCGAGGATTACTCCCCTACCCCAGCAGCTGGCCTGGCTGCTCAGCTGTTCAAAGCAACTACAGCCCTGGTCTATGGCAGCCCTGCTGTCAGAGATTAGCCAACAGGAGTCAAATTCCACTTCAGCAGCATTTGGCTAAGGTAGCACCTTGCACCAGCACAGTTGAGGTCAGGACTGGCACAGCTGTGACAGCCACAGGGCTGGCCCCACAGACAAGCAGCCTGCCCAGGCTCCCACTCCACTCAGCAGGCAGGGCTCCATTACCTTTCATAAGGTCCTCAAACGCTGCAGCAGTCCCAACTCAGTCCCTGTTTTGGCATGGCTAGCAGGCAGCTCGGGAATAGGTGTAGCAGACACTCCAAGGCATTGCATGAGCAGAGCAAAGAAGTTTTAAGCAGAAGAGACAATTCGCTAAGCTTATTTTTATGTGCCTAACTGCAACTACTTGTATTTGGTGCACTCGGGATCCAACAGCTCTAGTTGTTACGTGCCTTGTTACCCATCCCTGTCACATGGCTGAGCCCACAGCCTCATGGGGTAACATGGAGCTGGTCTCCTACAGCATAGAGGCTGCAGTTTGTGAAGCAGCACAAGTAGCCTGGATGCTCTCCCAAGACCTGCTCCTAAGCTTTCTGTCAGGTCTCACCTTTCACTCTGTGTCTTTTCCCCATGTGTATTTAGCCTGACTTGCCTGCTCTTCTCTGCTGCTCAGGTACACCGGTGCCAGCCTGCAACATGCCCAGCCACTGAGCATGCTTGTGGAGAGCCAAGCTTTCTGTAAGAGCACAAGCCATGCCCCATACCCCGCCTCCACTGCCCTGTCCCTGGGGAGGAAGATGGGGCAGAGGTGGCAAAAGACATGCCTGATACTTGTTTGAGCTTCCCTGTCACAGCAGCCTGGCTGGGACTAGCCCCAGAGTTTGGGAACCAAACAGAGACCACTTACTGCAGCAAACAGGGTTAAGGGAACATCTACTGCTAAGGTAGCTTGAGTCACAGTAGGTCATGCTTTGCCAGCCATGTGGTCCAGCCCTGTACCAGCTGCAAGGCACTGTAAATAAGCACGTAAGTGGATACATAACCTTTCCCCCCGTCCACCCCTGTAGCACACACAGGAGCAAGCAAATTAGAGCAGGAAACAGCAGAGAAAGCAGCCATGTCAAGTTTGGGTTTATTTCACTATGCAGGGGGAAAAAAAACAAGACAAGCTATAGCAGTTAGCTAAACTTAATGGCTTTGACTTTAAAGTCACCCTCCACAGCCAGGTATTGAATTTTCTCCATGCCCAGCCGATTGGGAAACTCGAACTCCGCTTCAGGCAGCTTCACCTTTACCTCTGTTGTATCGAAGGAGATACAGATCTGTAGAGAACCACAAAAAGGAAGGCTAATGCATCACTGGTCGCAAGCCAGGCTCCCCACTCCTTCCAGGCTGGGTGCAGGACATTTGAGGTGGCCACTGGCGGTCAAGGCCATGCCCACCAGCTCAGCCCCCTCCCTGCCCAGCAGGGCTGTGGAGAAGAAGGTGGTTTGCTCTGCCTGAGGTCAGTTCTAAGCTTCTGCAAAGGAATAAGATAGGCCCAGTCTGAACCACAGGTCAGTGTTTTAATCGCCCTTGCTCATGCACCTTGCAAACAGGGCCAGAGTGGGGCACTTCACATAGCCAAGCTGTTGGGCATTGACTTAGGGCAGGTCCAGTTGGTCAGCTTCAGCAGCAAGACTCTTCCCCTGCTGCCTAATTCCCTTTCGACTCCTGCCCCTTCTCCACCACTGGGGGAACCTGGCAGCATTAAGAGCCCTGAGCCCATCAGTGCCCTGTGCCAGGGCCTTCCACAGCCCCTGGGGTCTCACCTCAACCTTGTCACCGTGCTGGAAGGGGAAGTCAGCCTTCCTGTCCTCCTCGCCCCACGTGCCATCCTCCTTCGAGTTGCACACAACAGTGTTGACGTCCCCGTGGCAGTCGAAGCGAGGGTTGAAGTGCAGCATGAGGGTGCCGCTGTCCTTCCCCACGTTCACAGCAAACCTGGGGAGACAGAGGCAGTGCCAAGGGGATGCTCCAGCCACCCTGCGCCAGCAAGCTGAACCCAGCAGGAGCTCCATTACCCCCTGGCAAGGGTAGGAGTCTCCTGGACTGCAACCCCCCTGCAGTGCCACATCAAGCCATCTGCTGTCTCCTCACTCACCCTTTGGCATCAGACAGGATCTTCCCTTTGACCTTGATGCACTCTCCGGGCTCGACATCCAGCTGAGTAACAACCAGTCCCTGTGGGGCCAAACCACAGGAGTTAGTCTGTCATAAAGCAAGCCTTCCAGCGCTGCCTGGGCCAAGGCACAAACCAGGTCTGGCAGACCCAAGGGCGTTTGCAGTTTAGTGCTAGGGCAGGGATTGAGTCAGCCCAGCCACCTTCACCAGGGAATCCAGGCTCACAGCCACCTGGCGCGTCCACCACCCCTCTGAGCACCACAAGCTGACAGTGAGGTGCTCACCCCACTGCAGCAAGGTCAGGGGGGTGATTTAGCAGCTGTTTTATCAACTGCTACAAAAGACATCCTCACAAGCAAGCTTGCGCCTTCAAGTCAGCAGCAGGCACTAGCACAGGTTTAATGGCAGTTACGCAGCTTTTATAACATTACATCCTTCCCCCTCCCTAGGCATGTCTCCAGCCTACAGGGGCTACCAAAAAAAAAGGTTGTGCACTTGTCTTAGAGCTGCATGCAGAAAGAGAGGGGGCAGTGGAGCCACTTCTGGCTGCAGCCCACTAAAGCAGAACAGCCCCAGGGAAGCTCTCATGGGGCAGACAAGGGCTTGTTCCTATCCTCAGAGCCAGATTATTCAGTCCCCAAGCCTTACACCTCCCAAGGAGGGCTTAACATCCCCCAGCCTCCCTCAGCAAAGGGGAAGGAGCTGTTTGGTGAGGTTAGGCATAACTCAAGCCATGCTTTGGTGCCTGTGCTTCCAGGCCCAGGTGCAGTAATGCTGAGCTGCACTTAGCCACGTGGCAGATAAAGCAGGGAGACTAACTTCAGGCTGGTCCCATTGCCCACTAGGGCTACTGCTCCAGCACCCAGAGCCCCCTCAGATGGCCACCCAGCCCAAGCGGTGCTCAGCCTCATGTCTGCTCCCTGCTTAGTCCCTGCTGAGGTCAGATCCCTGCAGCCGCTAAGCTGCTTATTGCTGTGGCACTAACACTGCCTTCTGGCTCTGCTTCTAGAGCCCTACAGGCACACAGCCTCCGTGTGGAGCAGGGGACAGACCTTTGGAGGAAAAGGGAGCTCAGGGCACAGTCAGCACACACTGCCATCCTGCTTTCCGCTGCTGCTGCTATACTGTTAGCCCCATCCTGTATCCAAAATGCGTTTTTCCAGAAGGAAAATAAGGAGCTTAAGGGAAAAAGGGCATTCAAACTGGTCCCAAAACTTTAGAGCACTCAAAGATACAAACATGCATTAAAACAGCTTTCCCACTTAGATAACATGCTAGAGAAGAGGGGGGAAAAGAAAAACGTCTGGTCAACCCTAACTGTTCCTCCCACAGCCACATATCAGTTGAGCATTTCCTCTCAGCTAATCCTTTTCCTCTCCTACCTTTGGCACCAAGCCCAAAACCCGCAGGCAGGCAGGCAAACCCTAGTCCTGCTTGGCACACCAATCCAGCTTGAAGAGGGCACTCACTTGCTCCATGCTGCAGATCCCAGCCCCACCAGGCAGGACGCCCCCGAGCCCCTGCTCCACAGCCCAGCGTGACTCAGCACTCGGCTCCAGCAGCTTAAATCACTCGGGCAGGACCATCACATGATGGAGGGGGGGCGAAGAAGGGGATCAGTTGCAGCTGTTTGGGAGCTGGAGCTTTCCCAGCCATTTAAAGTGGGCAGCGGGAGATCTCTATTGATATTGTTCTTTGTGGGCAGGATGTGTGTGATTTTTTTAAAGCTAGCGATTGTTTGCTTCTGCGTGATCCTAGAAATCCTTACTGTAAGCTCTTCTAGCTGCTATGCAGTGTATGTTGGCTCGCAGCCCGAGTGTGGCTCTGTGCCTGCAGCGAGGTGGCTGCTTTTTGTTAAGTGATCCCTGCCTAAAATCAGGGTTGGAGTCCTCGTGTTACTGCTGCAAAGCGACTGCCTCTCAGAATATGTGTGTGCTCACCCTCTCAGCCTGGCCTCGTCCTTGCAAGGAGACTGGGCTATCGGGAGCCCCAGGGTATGAAACATTACTGCTTACAGTACAATAAAACCCAATAGTTTGTGGAGTTCAGTGCCAGCGCTTAAAAAGTGCCTGAAAGTTAAGGCTGTTGGTGTGAGGCACTACTAGATGTGAGAATTCAGGCTGCAGCTTTTAAAAAGTAGTGTGATCTCGCTGGATTGATTCCAGTCTCAGACTCCAAAGGGAAAAGAGAAATGCTTTTTTGGCGGACAGAGAAGTTGGGCAGGGTTGACTGCAAGCAGCGAGGAAGGAGGCTGTTTTCCCAGCTGGTCCCTAACTCCTGCTGTTCACCTTTGCTGCGTCCCTTACAAGCACACTGTCCCTGCCCCGAGGGGCTTTGCAGAGCAGGGAGGGGAAGGTGGGAGCAGCGGTGGTGCTATGTGTGTCTGCGTGGCCAGGTCAGCTGGGTGCCGCGTGTGGCTTTGGATTAGCCTTAGCAGGGTCCTCAGGCCTCCGTGCCTCAGTTTCCCTCGTGCATGAAGGGACACTAATGACTTGCAGCTTCACAGCTCCACTTGTACAACTTGGGTCAGAGCTGCTGTGTAAATGCAGCGCGTTACTTGTTGGTTAAGCCTTGACTGGCCTGTGAGATACAAATCTGCAGATAACATTAGGGTGGGCTGTGTGGGGCAGTTTATGACACCGAGTGCAGGAATTTATGGCTAGGTAGCAGAAGGAGACATGCCATGCAGGAGGCTGCTGACACTTCAGCAGACCGTGCTCGCTGTTACACGAACAGCATCCTGACTCCTGACACCATCCTTCACCCCAGCTCCCCCCAACACCCGTTTCTGAACATTCCCGAGGCATTTCTGCATCCCATATGCTTCCGGGCGAATCAAAGCTGAGCTGCATTTGAACTAGAAAGTCACAGGTCTGAATTGGAGCCCTGTGACTGGGGTATGTGAAAGAAGGCAAAATGCTGACTAAAAGTACTGGTGGGAAAATCCCACACGTCCTCTGGCCTCCAGCTCACTCCCTGGCCATAACACGTGTACACGAGGGCCACGCTGAAGCCAGGAGTCAGCTGCAGGAGCAGACCCTGTGCCCATAGTGAATGCCACCAGGAGCAGCCCCCAGCATGGGCAGCGTGGAGAAACCCCAAGAAATTCCACCTTAAGTTTGCCCCAGTCTCTGGCACGATGTTAATGGGGATCACGTGTTGGAGGCTTTAGTTGCAGTTGTTCCCCTGTTTGCTGCCACGTGTGAGGGGTTGAGCAAATTCTGTTTGGTCGGTTGGGTTTTTGTGTTTGTTTTCCATTCAGCTCTGCAAAACCCCTGGAGATTTCTCCTCCTTTCAGTGCTGCAGTGTTTTTTCTGGAGGCAGAGCTGCTGCCAAGTTGGGTTGTAGTGCTGGGGGCACACAGTGCCATAGTGTTGTGCACCCCAACTCCCCTTCCACAATGCACATTTCTCGTGAGCTGCTTTTTTCGCCTGATATCTCCTCCTCCCACCCTTTCGTCCAGACAGGGAGCTATCTGTCTAGTAACACACAGGAGACCACACTGTTTGTTTTCCTTGAGTGCTCCGCACTGGCAGCCAGGCTGCATTAGCAGCAAACCCTCTGGTCTTGCCCCTGATTTACAGCGCTCCTGGTCTTAGGTCCCGTAAAATCAGCAGTGTTTAGTCTCAGACAGCAGTGCCAAGATGCCAAACCGCCCTCCTTTATTCCAAGCAAAAAGGCAACAGTGGGGAGGCAAAAGAAGGGACGTCTTCCCTTTTGCAGCCTCCAGCAGGAAAAAGTGGGAGAAACTTCCCCAGTGTGTCTCCTTCCCTTCCAGGGAGTTTGTAGAGGGGCAGAGGCTACAAAGCAAGGCCACGCTGCCCAGCCTCATCCCATGAAGGACAGGAGCGGGGGTGCGGAGGAGGGCCGGTGCTCCTTCTGTCTGGCTCCCAGCACAAGCAGTAACTCTCAGGGCCTGCAGCCTGGCGAGCTTTCCAGGAGGTGGTGCACCTGCCAGGCAGCTCTGGCAGAGGCAGGGAGAGTCTTATCTTGCTCTTCCAGAGGGTGATGCCAAGGGGAATTTTCCCCAGGGGTTAGTTAAGGGTGCCCTCGCAGCACCTGGCTCTGAGGGCTCACTCTTGAGGGCAGGAGGCCCTGCCCAGCACCAGGTCCCCAGCCCAAACCCATAGTTTTTCTCTCAATTTGCGCAGACTGGAGGAAGGCAGTCAGCCAGTCTGATTTTCTCCTAACAGTCCCCAGAAATGCCGCAGATTTGCTTTTAAAAATATAAATGCCAAGCAGATGTAATGTGCTGATTATTGCTCTTTTTAATCTTCTGCAGGAGAAGGTACACCCTAGCCCTTGGCAAGCCTTATCTCTGGTAATGACTCCTGTCACTAGAAATGACATGCTACAGGAGAGCTCTGATTTGGGGAGGGCTGAGCACACACCTCTGCTGCTGGCTCTCTCACGGATGCCGTGGCCATTCTCGTCATTCAGAACCTGCTGCCTCATGGCCCAGGCAGCACGTAGAGGGGTGCCTGGCCCAGAGCAGGGAAGGGACCCCCACTTTTCCCAGGGCTCAGTATGTACCAGGAGGAGCAGTTCTGCTCGCCGGCAGGGCCTGCAGAGCCAACACAGGGAAAGCTGCTCCGAGCAGCAGAAACACTCACACTAGGGTCACTTCTGCTGGCCAGGGAAGGACAAGAAACCTCCCCAGTACGTTTTCACTAGGGCAAGGATTAGACCGGAGAAACAAGAAGCACTCCTCGCTTTTCTAGTGAGCCAAAGCCTATGTTGCTCCGTGGCCCAGTTCACTGAGTACAGACAGCTCCTTCCTCTTGTGCTTTCCTTAGCGAAGATCTGTGTCAGTGTCTGGATGGGATCCTGGCCTCAGCAACAACCCCTGGTTTCTCTTGCAACCTAAATAATTTTGCTAGAATGGAAAATGTTTCTACAAGGCTGTTACCTATTTAAGGCTATTTGGCACTTCCACTTAATCCTCTGCTACTGCTGTTGGTCTGATTCTTCCTGTTTTTCCTTTGGCAAGTTAGTTTGGATCTCCTCTCAGAAGTTTGTACCTTTTTGCCTGTTAAGTACTACTAAACCCCGAAGAGTTTTAATGCAGTTTCTCTGGACCCTTTGCACCAAAGACCCCTTACACGGCTGGCTACAACCCTGGAACCACCATGGTGTCCCCAGCTCTGTGCTATCCACAGGGAAAGCTTCGGGGCTGGCCTGGAGACCAGAAAGGAAATGGAGCCCTCCCCACACCCCACAAGGAAAATCCTTGAGGCTGCTCTGGAGAAGACCAGGCATGACTTGGGAGCCACAGCCCAGTCTGGCAGGAGGCTGGGAGACCCTCCCAGCTCCTGTGGATACCGAGCCTCCCCAGGCACCATTTCAGAGGGGGATTTGTGCCAGGAAGAGGGTCTGAAGGCCCAGGCCACTCGGGATGCTAGCTGGGGTTGCATGGCCACATGCCACTACATTTTTATCCCAGAGCATTTCCTGATTTCAGCTTCCCCTCTATTAAAAAGGAAGCACCTCTATTCTAAGTTAATTAGAAAGTCAATTATAAGGAACTTCTTGCACCATCTCACTGAGCAATGAAAGCAGTTTGCTGATCCCTTCAGTGGGATTTAAAGTAAGCCTCATCATTTTTATATCCCTCATTAACACTGACCCAAGCCGACAATACCCGTGTTTCTTCCCTCAGGGGAGCAGGTTCAATGGGAGCAAGTTGCTAGCTGCCTAGGAGAACTGGGGCTTCGTTATTTTGAGTTTCTCTCACTTTTGCATATCCCCATACTTCATAAATGTGCAGGTGGCAAACACCTCCTCAGAGTCTATTTCTGCATCTCTAAGGAGCTGTTTACGTTTGCCTGTTTGAGGTGCCCACTACTCTCAACTTACTTATGAAAGCAGCACGGTTAGACCACCCCTCCTCCCCCTTTCTTACTACAGTAGTGTCTAAGGTGCACACCACCTGGGACAGACCTGCCAGCCCCTCTCCAACTGTGTATTTTCTAGAGGTCTGACAACTCTGGCAATTTCTGGTATTTATTTACAATATTAACTTTACATTTATGACAGCTACGATCACATTGCAAGCTTCTGCAACAGGGAGCGCACCCTGAAACACTTTTCCCTGGGATACCTCAGCAGCACTTTCCAGGCACGATATGTTCCTGTGGTCTAGCTCCAGACAAGATGGGTTTAATTCGTAACTCATGATCACCTGCAAGGTGGCTTGGTGAGAGGAGACAGGCCATTACACCTCCCCTATCCCTAGCCAGCTGAATGAAATGTGTACAGGCCTTGAACTTGTTTACAAACACGCGAGATGTGAGGACAGCTGGAAGGAGTGCACCTGCGTTCCCCTCCCTGAGGTACTCGGGCAGCACAGCTTGTTAGCTGGGGCTGGACCCTGTAGGAGTGGAGGAAGATTACAAGCAACAAAACCCGTCCCAGTGAAAGCTGAAAGAAGGGTGTCTTGGTGGAGAGGGATCACCACTGGAGCATGCCTTCTGGGCAGCTTTCATCTGGTGGCTGCACACAGGTTGGGGGCTAGCCCCATTCACAAGTGAACATCCACCGCTCAGTGCCATCCATAAAGCTGAAGTTCCCGGGCTTTAGCAATAAACCTGGGCTGCTTTTCTTAAGGCTAATTGTAGATCTGCTTGATTCCAGGGCAAAGGACTGGATCTGTACCAGCTAAGAGTTGAAGGACTATCTGTGTCACCTCATGTGGCAGATGACAGGTCCGTGGTACAGACACTGCCAGGCCTGCTTGTCCTCAGGTAGTCTGGAGAGGTGCAGGGGAACCTGGGCAAGTGTAACATGGATTGCTGGTAAAAAAGCAGTAGCAAAGTCAACCTCCCCACCTTCCCCATATATCAGATTCAGGCAGTACAAACTATGTCTTTGCTTTCTCTCAGCAGCTGAGAAAAGTGATGTCTGTTGGTGCTTTTATTTCTCCTTTCTACTGTTTTCTAAAGCTTGGTTTTCTTTGTGTCCATCTACGCAAAACCTGCAAGGCAGAGGTCTCCCTAGTACTGAAGGACCCTAAAATGGTTTTGTTTGGAACTTTGCTCAAATCAGAGGATAAAAATACCTCACACTGACTTGGGATAGAGCGGGACCTAATCTTCTGCATTGGTCTTCTGTCCACTGAAGCTTCTCAGCAATCTTAAGCTGGACTCGAATCTTAAGCAGAGCTCTCTATCCTGTCACATAGCACGTACAACATGCCAGGATGGTTTAGAAACTGAAACCATCTGGAGTTCTTTCCCCACAAAGGCATTTGTGTGCCAGAACTGGTCTCCTCTGAGCCACCCACACAGTGAGAAAGGATTGTATTAAAGCTGGCTCAAATTTTTCAAATTCAAGTTTTAGGCAGAAAAAAATATGTCAATCAGTATTTGAAAAATGCCTTGGAAAGAGCAAGCTGATTACAAAATGTAGCAACAAACTTTGAATAAACACTAGCCCTCTCCATTATCCCCAAGATACTAAAATGCCTTCAAAATGACCCTCCCTGGGGTGAAGCTTCTTCCTTTCCTGCCCTCTTCTCCATCGCTACATGTTTTCCAAGCAGATTTAGAGTTTACCTGAAATAAATCTTGTGTCACGAGGGCTCCCTTGCTTCAAAAACAAGCTTCGACCTTCTCTGTTTATTGAAGTGCAACAACCAAAGATATACTCAGGTATAAGACCAACATTATTGGATCCCTTTAGTACAATGGTTTCATCAGCTGATTGCTAAATCAAATTAATGCAGGGAAGCATTCTAAGAAGAGCTATAAAAGCCTCCTATTGACATTATAAAATACTGTCAATATTTTGCAACATAATGCCTTACAGAATGGGAGCATGGACCCTCCGCAGCCACATTGCAGCTCCCTGAGAACAGAGAGCTGCTGGGGGTGGCTGTCACGCAGGGCACTGCCCCAAGAAACAAGATGTTTAAACAGGAATGATCTGGGGGTTCTGGCAAGAAGCCATGACACTGAGAAGGTCATAAAAAAAGCTGACCAGAAGTTTTATTTGGAGGTCATCTGAAAGCAGTGGTTAAAACCACCAAGGCAGAAACATGGAGACTTCTTCATGGAAGAGCAACCCCCGCGGACCTATACCAGAGTGACTCCCGTACGGCTGTCTGGCAGTGACACACGTCACCCAGGCACCTCGGCCAACATCCCCTCACAGCTTTCCTCAGCTGGCGGCTGCTCCAGGCATTTGTATGAGGCTGGAGGCAGCAGTGCTGCGACAGTAGGCAGAAGACAAGACCAAGGGCAGTGACACCCACAGTAACACCCACATAAAATGCCTGGGAAGTGCCCTCAAAACATGAAGCGTCCATGCCAGGGTGCTTCGTGGCCAGCAAGCATCTCCCCAGCAGCGAGAGCAGGAAGACTGGCTGTTTCAGCTGCCGTGCGGGTACGAGGTCTGTGGTGGCTGCCACCCCCTCACTGGTGTCTGTGGGTTGCTGTTCTCCGGGCAGCTTCTCCCAGCAGAGCGAGCACCAGCGCATCAGCACTTGATGAGTTGCAGTGGGTGCCAGGGATCGTGTGGGAAGAGGAACAGAGAAACATTAAGACAGCACATCAACCTCCTCTGCACAGGACTAAGCGCAAGGGCTACTGATATTCCTTGCAGTGAACACGAGCACCAGAGCTTGCAGATACTTTGGGCTATTGCTTTGGTGCCCGAGCCCAGGAATCTCATTGCAAAGCTAGGCTTGGACCCTGGCGAGAGGCAGAACCACCAACACAGAGCTGGATGGCTGCAGCAGCACAGGCTTAAGGGACACTGGGCTGGGCTGGGGATGGTGTTAGGGTTAGGGTTAGAGAATGCCAGGCTGGGTAATCTAACATGCAGCGCACGTATTCAGCCATTCCACAGCTGCCAGCCGCCCAGGTAGCTGCTGGACCTTTTTTATGGAAAGTCTCAGGCTGTAAATCGGTATCAAAGGCAGGCAGATCACTTTGGTTGTCTTCCGTTATTGATGACAGGCCATTTCTCGGGTGACAGCTGAAGAAGAAAGGCAGTTAGAAATACACATGCACAAAAAGACCTTGAGAAATGTACTTGCAAGTGGTGGTTCAACAAACTCTGTTTGGTAGCAAGAATGTCATTACTGAGCATTGTGAGCAGATCAGAAACCCTGCTCCTAAATCCCTTGAAGGCTGCTGTGCTCTTGCTTGGAGCTCTTGGGTGGGTCCCTAAAGAAACTGGCCACAGCGTGATGAGATGAAGCAGTGGAGAGCCCTGAGCTCTGTAGGATGCAAGGAAAAAGGAGGGCAGACAGGATTTCTCACACCAACAGGAAATAGGAAATTGGGAGAGGGCGAGTTGTGCGAGAGCCTCAGCCGTGACTCATGGCACAGGTTGCACCATGGCCCCGAGTGTGAGAGCAGAACAACTTAATGCAGCCGCCACCACATTAGTCAGCAAGAGGTGGCAGACTCCACCAAGGCACGCTCTGAGACTCTGCCCTCGCTGGTATGTGGGAGCTGGCAGCACCCTGTGCTCCCCACTGGAGGAGCAGCCAGCTCTCTGACAGGTTTGCCAGCACATAATCCCGCAGCAGCTCCAGAAGCGTCAGCCCAAGGATAAACAAGCATCACACCTGTAAAAATCCTAGCGATAGCAGAATCCAGGGCAAGCACCGTGACATCCACCCTTCCCCTCGGCCACCAGCAGGAGGAAGGGGACTCATCTAGGTGCTGCATCTGTGTGCGGGGGTGTTTTGTCACCCCCGTGCCAGGAAGGGCCCCCAGCAGCTACAAAGCCATCCAACCTGAAATCAGTAGGTGAGCGCTGTCAGGAAGAGTGGGCTTGGCGTGAAGAAGCCATGAGAAACCAACGAAAAACTGCAAACTGTTTGCTTAGCTCACCTACCCGGTGTTTGTAAAGCAAAAGAAAAAATCCAAATGCAATGCAATGAACGCCTGAACCGAAAGATGAAGGTTTTCCTCCAGCATGCCATTCAGCTGGTGACTAAACCAGCTCCGTGGTTTATGCAAAGCAAAATGGGTACGTTCCCTTGTCTGTGCCCATCCGTGTCTCTACCTGGAGGCAGTGCTGCCAGGCTTGCTGACCTCCTCTGGACGGTCTTTATTAAAGCCACTTGCCTAGGAGCTGCCCTGCCTTGGGAAGAGCATTTCACTGCCTTTTTTTTTTTTTTTTAAATCATTTAAGCCACATCTACTCATGGAGATATATAACTTTGTACAGTGCCATGCAGTTGCTCGTCTTTTTCTGGAAACAGATGTGTTTTAACATATACACACTATGTGTTATGAAACAAATTTGCTCAGTCGCCCCTTCCTGGAAGAGGCTTTATACATAGGGATCTCAGAGAGTTTTGTCAGCTTCTTGTGCTTGCTGCAAACTGGTGTCTCCTGCCTGGCACAGGTCTTGTCTTTGCCTTTGTACTGCAGTGAGCAGAACTGAGATGGGGAGAGCAAATACAAGATAACATGCTTGTGCCATATGAACCTCCAGCAAAAAAAAAGTTAAATCAAGATTTAAGCTTCACCTTTACTGTCACTAATTTTGCGACTCATGCACAGAGCTGAAACCCAGCTGAAGTATTTTAATGTAAGAGACTATCCAGGTAGGGGAAGAGCAAGACTAATTTCTAATGCAGTTGAACTCTTTTATACACGTTTCTTATAAGGGAATTTATCCCCTTCTAGTGCGGGAGGTTAGCATTTCACTCTCTCCGACAGTATTCAGCAGGTGCCATGGGGAGTTCGTGGGGGTGACTTGGTGCCCGTTGGCAGGAGCACAGCCCCTGGGGAAGGGACAGCGCCTCACTCAGGGCACAGTGCGGGCTCAGGGCGAGGTCGAGGCCACAGCGCAGGGTCCCACCCTGGTTGCCCAGCCTGTGTACACAGATGCATGTGTGGGCTGAACCGGAGGCACTGGCATAGCCAGGGATATGGAGCAACGCACAGTGACACACAGGCTTCCCCTGGAGAAAAGCCTCACGGAGGCCAAAGCTACAAGAGGGAAGCCAGTGGTGGAGTACATTGGGGGCAACACTGCTGCCCCCGAGCTCTGCACAGCCCCTGCTAAAGCCCTTCCGGGGGAGCAGCAGCCCTCATCCTTGGGTTCGCTGAGGCATGTTGTGCTCTGAAGGCCCCACTCCCCTCCCCTGCCCCACCTGGCTTCGAGGACAAGCCCTGCCCTCATCCTTATCAGCTCCCTGTTTTGTTCGAGGGCCAGAAAAAGACTCAAACTGAAGGACCCGTGCTGGCTGCTGGCGGGCAAGGACAGGATGCCAGAACAGCAAGGGTGCTGTCGGCCCCCCAGACAGTGGCTGCAGCCCCACGCACACATCTACCTCTGATGAATGAATAGCCCAAATCCTCGCACTGCAGATACTGTCCCAGCGCAGTGAGAAACAGGGGAGATAAGGAGGGCGAAGTGCTTGTTGGTGGAGGGAGCCCAGCTCTGCGTCCCTGTGACAACACCACGCTCCCCAGTAAGTGTTTTCTGTGCTTGCAGTAAGCAAGCCTCAAGACCTTCCCCTTTCCCCTAAGCAGTGCTTTCTGTTTACCCGTTGGCATGCAACTGCCACGTGGACTTTGGACAACCTGTGATAACATCCACCCCGTGCTTGGCTGTGCAAAGCTATTTGTCACCCGCTGAGTTACAGGAACCCAGGCGTGGGGCACTGCTGCAAATTCTCCTGGCTCCCACTTCTAATAAAATACCCCGGGCTACCTCAGGTACAACAAAACACCTTTGCTGTTATCACATCCATGGGTTTATTCCTCATGGCCATAGCTGTGCCTCAGGAGAAATGAAAGAAAAGATTTAAACCCATAACCAACTTGACAGAGGCCCAGCAGCAAGCGGCAGCTGTGGTGCCACACCTTGAGCAGCCTTGGTCACTGCTTCCCACAGCAGCATTACAGACACGAACTAAGGACCAGCCACCGCAGACTGACGTGTTTGTGTGGAGGAACTTGTGATGGGTTTGATGGTTGTTTCCTCCACAGCAGCAACCGTGACACTAAGAAAGCCTTGGTTTTAAGTAGCCAGCTTACACCCATGTGAACCAACACAGGGCACCTGCCTAGCAAACCCCACCACGCAAAGGCAAGAGCACGGGAAGTCTGTATCAGAACAGTATGGTACGTGTTGTTTTGTGTTCCCCTTCAATGCCATCAGGGCTGAAGAGACGCTAACAAGCCCAATAAAGATATATGACAGAAATAAACACAGCTTTTCTTGCTTTGCTCGCTCTTTATGAGCAGGCTGTACAGGAGCACAGTCCTGAGCCCTGGCACACATTAGGAACACGGGTACCCTAGCTTTGCATAGCTCCAATACATATTTTTAAGTACCCTGCCCTTTGAATTATTTAAGCTCTCCAGAACCAGGTTTGCCCCATCAGGTCAGGCTGCCTGCTCTGGTGAAGGGAGTGAAGCCTTCACAAGATATTCCATCTTTAGAGGCAGGCAGGCTGTTGCCCTGGCACTTGCTGCGGTGGGTGAGGCAGGTAACTGGTGCCTCAGCACCTGGTAGCACCCGGTGCACCCAGACACTCAGCTACCTAAGTCTCTGACCTCTCTACCAGATCTGGCTAACACTAGCACTTCAGTTATGCAAGGAAGTGCATTATTTTTCCTATCCAACACCTCTTAAAACAGCTTGCTTTTTTTGTATCTTTTTCCTGTGTTTTCTTTTCCTTTTCCCTCCCTCTAAGGATTAAGATACTCTCCTTTTTACAACCCTTTTCTTATAGTCAGGAATAACATGCTCTGTTCCAACGGTTTCCTACCTCTCCCCCATATCCATTTTATACTCTCCCTACAAAAAGATAAAGTCCCTTTTATTTTAAAATCTGCATAACTAAGACACAACCATGTTTCCCTAACTGCAAAATGATGCCAATGAAATTGTTTTTTTTTTCTTTCTTGCTAATTCCCCTTCCTGCTGCTGCTCTCTAGGCAAACTACAAGACCTCAGGAAGCAAACCCTGCAAAGGGTAGGAATGAAGCCTTCCCCAGCCTCCTTTTAAGCAGACTATACCCACCACTGAGGCTATACAAGGGGATAGGTACTATTATTTTGTTCAGGTTTGGGGCTTATACATGTGACTTGGGACATGCAGATCAGGGAAGAATATCTTTAGATAGTCTTAGACATTTTTGAGGTGGGAATGTTGTTGTTTACTGTATTTTTTTTATTGTTAAAGATGTTTATTTTGAGCTAATGTTTTTTTAAATTATTTTTATTTTTTAGTTCAAATAAGTTCTTTGGATAGTTTTCCTGAACATAGCATCATTAAATGTTTCTGCTAAATCAGTTTAAGCTGATATCTCTAAGTATTTCCCTGCTGACTGTAAAACAAATCTACTTGTCTGCTTATATAGCTTACGTTGGGGATAAAGGGTACTGTTTTGGCTAAACTGAGAATTCAACTTCCAGTGCTTTGCAATGCAACTTAGCTTCCAGAGACAATATCGTTTCCTCTGAAGGGCTAACAACTCTGATTTTAATGGGGATATTTACTGCAGAAAATTCCACAGTTAATTGGTTTTTCCTTCTTGCAAAGCCCAGCCTGCTAACCCGCCACCTGGTTCTACTTGCAGGACATGTTGTCATCAGAAATGCTAACTTTAACAAGATTGAATAGCAATCGGGCTTGTTTCATTACTTGTTTAAAATCTGCAAGACGTTCGTCTCACTCTGGAGTTGTATATAAATAATTTAAACCCATTGGCGTTTGTCACAGTAGAACAAAGTAGATCTTGTGTGATGGATTCCTGGATGCGTGCATTTTTGACTGCAAATTCCCTTCCTCGCTGCTTCAGAAAGGTGCTGTGGTACAAAGCGTGTCCTGCCATTAGCTTATGTTACCGGCATTCTGCTGTGCTGCTTATCTGCTTTGCCAAAGAATGCCTTTTAATTGCATAAAAGTCTTCTGGGGTGCATGAGCTGAGGTACGACAGCTGCTCTTGTATTCAGCCCTTGTCCAGAGGCTTGTTTAAAAGCAAAAAATCAACCACCCTGAAGCATGGTAGCTTGTTACCAGCCTGCTGCTCTTTGATTGGAAAGCTTCGCATACGTTTGGTGTGTTTGTAGATGGGAAGCTCCCTCAGAGCTGGAGAGCTTTCATTTGCTGGCTGGGAGGAGCTTCATATCTTCAAGGAATGGCTCTGCCATAAAATGTGACTCAACTTGAGGTTTACCCCACTCAGCATAAATGATTACTGGTTTAAATGCTAGCCTTGCACACTCTTGGGGCTTGAGAAGTCATTCCACCAAGCTAAAATGATGAAGACCCTGTGAGCAAAGGACAGTTTGTGACTAACAAAGGCTTGATAGCTGAGCAGTCGCATCGGACTGCCAGCTCACCTGTGCAACTTGTGTTAGTAAAGGCTGCAGCATGAGTCTAATCAGAGTCACAATCTGGAAACGTAATTGGGACCTTACCAGAAGCTCCATGAATCAGGTGAATGTCCGGCTCTGCTGTGCTGTTTGCTTTTAGCAATGCCGGGAGTGGGTATGGCAGCACGCAGCCCCGCAGCAGGGAGGTGACGAGAAGAGGGGGTATTGCACTTTCAGGGTTACCTTCATGCTAACTTGGTAAGACCCAGAGTTTTACAGGTATGGGGTGGGCAAAGGCTACTGAGTGAATGTCCCCCCCCTTCCCATAAAGGACAAGGCTCTCAGAGTTCAAAGCAGATGGGTAGAGATAAGCACTGGAGAGCAGCGGGGTGGACTTTATCATCATCGGCTGTAAAGTGGGAGGTGTGTTTTCAAAAGGGATGTGAGGAGAGGGCAGAGTCCTGCTGCGCATTAATCCGCGCCGTCCTGTGTTTCAGGGTGGTGCAAAATCAGATGCCTGGATTGGGCGTGAGCAGAGGAGCCACGTCCACCTGTAATGAGGAAACAGCCGCGTGCACACAAGTGGAAGGGGCCAGGCAGGCTGACGAGTAAGTAGCAAGGAGGTCAGGGGCACTCTGAAGCAGAGATGCTCAGGCTGCACGTGTGTGTGTCCATGAGTGGGTTATTCCTGGGGGACTGAGCCTAGGATGCCTGCATCATGCTGCCTGCTGACCGTAACGGGCTGGAGATCAATTTCACCCTTTCTGTGAAAGCAAACCTGGAGGGTGAGGCTTTCTGAGGGGTGAACAAATGGTAATTCCCACAAGCAGCGACTGACTGCTTTACAAAACCGTGTAGTGTGCAATATTACCAGTGTCAGCGGTCTAAGAACTTAGTAACTCTAGGATGAAAAAGAGTGAATGTGCACTGGGAAAGGTTTCTGCAGTTCCAGGCTTCCTGTGGGTTGCCTTATAATGTAAAAACTGGGGAATGCAGCTTGTCTGTGTCATCCCCACAGGTGAGTAAACAGTGTTCGCAAAATGCCTTCCCAGGTTTTTGTTGGGCTGCTGAACTGAAATACTGCTAGGGAGATAAAGTTGCTCTTAAAAGGATGACAGACAAGGTCTGCAACAGCGTGCAGGAAAAAAAAAAAAAAGCGTTACTTAGATTTGCGTCATGGAGAAAGGTCATGGAAGGACTGTAAAAGGAGAATCCCAAGGTAACATTGTCCTTCTCAGTCTTTGCCTTAGTAATGCCAGAGATATTAGGGGGCAAAACCATCTGCTTCAGAAGCTTTGGGTGTCTGTAAGCAGAAGGATGCTCTCCACCAGACAGAGGAGGGGTAATGGCCACTCCAGGGAAGGAGCCTTGTTTCTGATTGCACAATGTGTGTGTCCTGTCCCCTCAGCTAGTTCTAGTCTCTTCACAAATGTCTTTCTTTTTGTATTTCTTCCCTGAAGCTCTCTGTATGCCAAGCCTCTGGTGGCATTCCTGGTATCCCCCCATCAGCAGGTTGCTTTTTAGGGCTTCTAGCTGAGGCTCACGGAAGCCTTTAGAGAGCACTTTCCAAAGGGAGCCTGGTGTGTGATGTGAATTGTGGCAACAGCTCTGAATGTGGTGGAACAGACTTCGACGAGCAACAGCTGCTTTGCACATTTGCATTAATCCAGGCTCCAGCCCCCAGCTGGAAGTAAGAGGAAGGGAGACACCGAGGACTCCTGCTGCAGCTGGAGTCCTGGGGAGCCCTCCGGGTGCCCGTGCCAATGGCTCAGCGGTCATGTCAGAGCTGAATTTCTTATGAGTTCAAGTTAGCATTGAACTCTTCTCAGAGCAAGGAGTGATTGTTCACAGGATGCTGCCTTGGTTTGCTGAGTTCGCTCTTTCCCTTGCAAAAAGGAGAAAACTGGGCTGGAAAAAGGCCACTACCTTTTGTGGCCACAGAGACAGACAGATGAACTTCCCTTCTGCAAGGAAAGAGTTCCTCCCTCAAATAAACCCCAAGCAGAGTGGAGACCTCAATTATGGCTCGAACGCGGACTCGAGGCATTCCCCGGCACGCATGTTATGCAACGGTCAGGTTCTGCCGCCCTGGGTCCTGTTCCTCCCTGAAACTGCAGACATTTAGGCACAAACCTCAAATACATAAGCAGTCCCACCTCCCGCAGGTAATTCGCTTAATCCAGTGGGATTCCTAAAGCCCATTTGTGGTTTGAAAGCCCTCAAGAATGACCATGCTGGATGTCATTTCCTTGCACCTGGACCCCCATTCATCCCCGAAACACCTCTGAGGCAATTTAGGACTGGGGTCTCTGGGGAAACACAGCTCTGACTGCAACGCTGCCTTCCCCCCACGAGCCTGGGGCCCGCGCCAAGGCACAGCTCCTTGTCCGTCCAACCCGGATCCCTGCGGTGATTCCCTGTGTCCCTGAGGTGTGGGAATGGGCCTCTGGAGCCACAACATGGGTGCCACTTCCCTGTCCTGCGGGGTGAGGAACAGCACACAGAAAGAAGGGGCAGTATCGGCGCTGCCGGGCAGCCCGGGGCAGTTGTGGGGAGGAGCGGGGCCGCGGTGCTGCCCTGCATTCCTTTCTGCGGGGACTGGTGGGCGAGAAGGGCTGAGGAACGGGGCGGGTGTGTTAACACCCTCCTCCCCTCGCGGCTCTCTGGCTGCCGCCCTCTGCCACAGTCGCTCTCTGAGGGCTCTTGCTGGAAGGCCGGACCTAGACCAACCGCATTTTTAATGGTGGGGCTCATCCTTAATCTGCCGGGATTAGAAAGGGAGCCAGAGCTACTCCCCAGAATTTCGGTGGTGTAAGCAAGCGTTTTGCAAGCCCCAGGACTAACAGCGAGCTGTCCCTGGAACACTCTGACCTGGTTGGGAGGCTGTGAGCATCACAGCGGAGCTTGAGACCCCAAACGCACAGTCCCACAAAAGCTGGCAGTTGTTGGTGGACCCAGCAGTTGGTGCCTGCCCCGTAGATTGCCTCCCCAGGTTCAGACGCGTTTTCAGGCGAGGAGTCACATCCTCTCACTCGTAGAAAAGCAAGAAATTGGAGGGAGAGCAGAGAGACTCAGATAACGTTTCATTGCAATAATTTAAGAGTACATTCTTCAAGAGGTCCAGCCTGCTTCGCAGCTCTTTGTGCCCGCCTGGCTTCCCCTCGGTGCGTCTCCAGTGGCAGGGGTGCTGGGGGGCTGTTTCTCAGTCACTCTCGCTGCCCGTTCGGTGGGACGCTGCCCCGCGGCTGCGCTGCGGCTTGAGGCAGGCGGTCAGCGTCGCCCTGCCAGCGGGCAGCGAGGCCTTGCTGACGGAGGACACGCTGCGGGCCAGGGGCTGCGTGGGGAACATAATCGTGCCCCGGGGCGCCTGCAGGAGCTGCCAGATCTCGCCGGAGGTGTTGCTGCCCAGGTACTCCCAGGGCCGGCGCCCGCTGCCGTCCCTCACCTGCACCTGGCACCCCAGCTGCAGCACCAGCACCTTGATGACGAGCTGGTGGCCGTGTATGGCGGCCAGGTGCAGCGGAGTGTACCCACAGCCCGACCGCACGTCCACGTCCAGGGACAGCCCGGCCCGGCGCGCCGCTTCCGCCAGCTCCTGCAGGCCCGGCCCGTCACCGTGCTTGGCCAGCCAGTGCAGCACCGTGAAGCCCGACATGAAGTCCCGCTGCAGGGCCAGCTCCGGCTCCTCCAGGAAAAGCCCCCGCACCTGGGCCCAGCGCCCCGCCGACACCGCCACGAGCCAGGCGTGCTCCCGCCGCCCCAGTGGCACCGCCAGCCCCCGGTTTGGGGCATGCACGGGGGAGCTCTTGGAGGGCAGGGTGCGGGGCAGCCCCCCTCTGTCGTCCAGCAGCGACGCGGGGACGCCCTGCACCTCCAGCAATGCAAGCTGGCACCTGATGCTCCTGAAGACAGGCAGCGGGGCTGCGGGGCTGCTCTCCGGGGCTTGTGGTCCTGGGGCTGGCAGCAGGGCCTGGGACGGGGGTGGCTGCAGGGACGGGGGTGGAGGTGGCCCCGTGGGGGTCAGTGGGGGGGATTGGGAGCAGGGGGGCAGCACCGTGGGGCTGGCTGGTGGTGGCGGGGTGAGGGGTGAGGGCAGTCCGGGGGTGTGCAGCAGCGGGGCTCGGGACCGTGCTGGTCCATCGGGGGCCAGCGCCTTGGGCCCCTCTGGCCGCGGTGGGGATGGGGACGGGCTGGTGGGGAGGTGCTGCAGGGACCTGGACTGGGACGGGGGCAGCCGGGTGGAGGGTAACGCATCTGGGCACGATGAAGGCAGTGGGGTCTGGGATGGGGAGCGCTCAGCAGTGAGTGTCTGCAGGGACTGGGACTGGGACAGGGACAGCGTCCCCGGAGCTGACCGACACAGCGGGGCCTGTGACAGGGGTGGCTCCCGGCGGGGTGGCTGCGGGGTCCAGGGTTGGGGTGGCCTGCCGGGGGGTGGCATCCTGGGTCTCTGTGAGAGCAGCAGGGACGGGGATGGCCCGGCGGGGGGTTGTACCCCTGAGCCTGCTGAGGGTGGCGGGGCCTTGGGAGGGGGCAGGCGGGCAGTGGGCAGCGGTGGGGACTGGGACGGGGGCAGCCTGGGGCCCGGGGGCAGCTGCAGGGGCTGGGACGGCATGGTGGGGGGTTGTACCCCTGAGCCTGCTGAGGGTGGCAGGGCCTTGGGTAGGGGCAGGCGGGCGGCGGGCAGCGGTGGGGACTGGGGTGGGGACAGCCTGGGGCCCGGGGGCAGCGGCTGGGACCGAGCTGGGAGCGGCCCCCTGAGGTCCGGTGGTGGCAGGGACCCCGCGGGGGCTGCCCCAGAGGGCGGCAGCCCCCCGGGAAGGGCCGGGGAGCGGGCCGGGCCGGCTGCGGGGGCCGGCTGCGGGGGCCGGTAGGGCGGCGGGGACACGAAGAGCGGCGCCCCCGGCCCCAAAGCCAGCGGCCGGCTCCGGTAGGGGGGCGGCCGGGCGGCGGCATCGCGGAGCGCCCGGCGGCACTCGCAGCACAGCCCCCCGCGGCCCCGGGAGGCGCAGCCCCCCACCACGGCTGCAGGGGGGCGCTGCCCCCCGTCCCGCAGCCCCTTCTCCACCGCCTTCCCCGACGGGCCGGGCTCGCATGGGGGCGGCGGGGGTTGCTTCTCCTCGTCCTCCTCCTTCTCCTCCTGCTCCTCTTCCTCCGGCCGGTGCTCCTGCGGCGGCGGCAGCTCCTCGTCGAGGAGGTCGCGGTACCTGCGGCGGAGGACGATGTCCTTGGAGGCGCCGGGGGCGGCGGCGTGCACGGTGGCCACGGAGTTGACGAGGCGCTTGAAGCGCTCCCGGCGCTCCCCCCGCTGCTCGTCCGTCAGCGCCGGGTCGCGGAGGAAAGCCTGGAAGTGGCGGAGCAGCGCCGCGTTGGGGGCTCGGCCGCCGGCCCCCCACAAGAAGTCCAGCACGGCCTCCTGGCTCAGCTCCCGAGCCATCCTCCGAGCTCCCGGGGCTCGGCGCTGCACGGCGGGGCGCTGCCGCAGCCGCGGCCGGCCGGGGAACCCGCCTCCCGCCCCGCCGTGCCTCTCCGCCCCCGCTCGCCCTCGCCCGGGGTGGCGAGGAAGAGGAGGCGAGGGGCAGGAGCAGGCTCGGCGGTGCGCCGAGGACACGCCACCCCGATTTGCTGGCGTGCGCCGGGGAGACGGGTCGTTTTAGCTAGACACTGAGCTGTCAGTGCCACCGAGGCACGGGGAAATCCGTCTCGGTGGTGAGCTGGTGGTGGTCTCCATCCTCTGCCGTCCTCAGAGCTCCCTGTGAGCCCCCCTGAGCAGGGCTGGGCCCGGCCACCGCCAGAGGACCTTGTATCTGTTGGGGGACTCTGTGGCTTGTGAGAGCTGGCAATGAATGGGGACGAACGGGATGCAGCGATGGTCAGGGTGGCCGTTGTCACACCTGCCGGGCATTGTGCCCCCATATGACAGCTGCACACAAGCCCCACGAGTGCCTCGAGTCAGGTTGCGTCTCATATCATCTCCGTGTTCACTGTGGGGCTGAGGGAGGTCGGACAGGGCTTCACTAGAGCCTGGGGATCTGATTTTGGTTATGTGTCTCTAATACTATTACCGCTCGTGTGTACATCACAGCTGAGAAGCACGGATAAGGTCAGTGGCCCGGTGGGCAACGTGCCCCGTACGCACCAGACAAGTGACAGCCCTGTCCCAAGGAGTTTGGGAGGAAAGTGTGTGAGAGAGTGTTTTTTCCTGTTTCATCTATCTATTTATTTATTTATTTATTTTGTGTCTTGCAGTCAGGGAGTAGAGGCACAGAGGGACTGAGCTCCGTACAGACTCTCTGGCTTTGAAGAAGTCTGGATCAGGCCCTCAGTCACACTCCAGAAGTCATCTCTATGGCAGGCTCTCAGGTGACCAGAAATATTTTTAGCTGCAAACTGCAAACCCAGAAGCGCGCACACAACCTTCGCAAACCCGAGGCAGAGATTGCAGTAGATGTTGTGCGTGGGCTTGCGAGTTGTGCTTTGGTAACGCAAAACCTTAGGATAACAGTTGAGGTTGCGAGAGCGGATGTGTGTGGTGGTTTTGCTCTCCAGAAAGTAAGCTGCACAGGTCTGCGCTGATTCTGAATTGCTGATTCTGGACGATTCGTTTCTGCCACAGTACATTACCATGCTGGTTTGCATGATAAATTGCACTGTGGAGCTGCAGGACTGCTAAAATGTAACCTCTGGAATGGTGGGGGCAGCCCCAAAAGAAACTTCTAAGTTTCCGGGGCAGAAGTTACAGTTTCGGCAGTGTATCAGGAGAGTTTTGCAGTGTGCCAAGCTGTGGGTTGCTTAGGTGGCAGCAGCAAGAGGAACTGCACTTTTGTGCTACACCACATATTGATTGGGGTTTTTACTGTGGTGCGGAGCAGGAGAGTGCGGTTACATCCTATCGGAAGCGTTCATCTGAGGAGGGCGCAGGTGCTGGGAGAAGGGGGGTGTGATATCTGAAAAGTTAATATTTTAACATCCTGCACATGCCTTTGGTACAGCTTTTGAAGGCATAAACACCTTTCTCCTCCTCCTGAGCTCTAAATTGCATTCACAACTCTGTGTTTGATGGCAGCACACCCTCAGCGGAAGTGGTTGAGATGCGGTGCGCGGAGCATAATGATATAATTGTGATCACAAACAAGAGAGGAGGAGAGATTGTGAAGATAAAAAATCCAAGTAAATAACAGTGGCAAATGACAGCATTACTATGAAAATGTTGTTTGGGTTTAATGAACTCAGATGTAAGCAGGAGGCATTTTACAGCTTTCCCTGATATTGCATTTCCACTTAAGCACCACTGGGAAGTATTACCTCACTTACCATAAGCCCGGCACTGGCTGTGAACTGGAAGGCTTTTCTCCTGAGAAATGCCAGCTCTCGCCCTGCAAGCTGTGTTCTTGAAGGCAGAGGAACACGCTCAGGCAGCACAAAGCGACTGCTGGAGTATCTGCGGGACTGAGGCTGACGCTGAATGCTGTATGGATGGAAAAACCTCGCTGAGCTTGTTTGAGTGACGTGGGTTACGCTAACGCATCTCGCCTGACAGTCCTACTGGCTGGGAGCGCCGCGCTTCCTGGGTAGCTCGGATACCCTTGGGAGGCACCCGCAAAAAAGTGTTGAATGAGTAGCTTGTGTTGATTCAGAGGCTGGTGCAGGTCTCTCCCCTTACAGCCTCGGCTGCAAATCCCATTTGGGGATTAAGGGGGTGTAATGCTGCATGCCGGCAAGAAGATGTGCTGCTCTGCTACCTGCAGTCTCTTCTTTGTCTGCTGCACACTGAGAGGTTTAAAGAGACTGTTGTCTCCCTTATCCTGTGACAGTTTATGCTGTCTGTAAATTGGTCACTTTTGGTTGTGGGTAAGAGTCTTCAGAAAGACTGAATTTACCCCATTCTTGCCATCTTTGGGGGCTCTGGACACAACAGGTCTCTTCAGGTGACATTTGAGTAAGTTACGAGTAGTGCTAATCACAAAGTGGGAGCAGGCTCAAGCAGTATTTCAAAATTATAAGCTCACCACTCCGTCTTGTAGCCTCCTGCTGCTGTACAAGATGGTGTTAGGGAGCTATGTACCTGCGGTTGATTTTAAACAGGAGGAAAGTTAACCGGAGTTCCGCGTCTGCTTGTGTATTTTCTCATCCCCTGTAATCTGACAAATTGCCCCGCAGCTGACATAAAAGGTCGGTAAAGCAATGACATGCTGCTGCAGCAAAATGATGCAAAAGAGCTTTGGAAAAATTCAGTCAGTTCCCACAGGGTCTCTAGAATGAAAGGCTGGCGTTTCCCTTTGCACAGGGACGCGTTTGTCAGCAGCAGCCACGAAACTTGTAGGAGCGAGGGGTCTGCTTCTTCCCACTGAACACTAGGAATGTGAGGAACTACGCTAGCTGAGATCTAGAGAGATTGCAGCACGTTTCCTTGACTTGATGGGGTTTAGTTCCTACTCCTTCATCAGGAACAGCCATGCTCAGGAAGGTCTGTACACACGGATGTCAGGGAGAAAACGGCCACAGCTCTCCCGGCCTCGGTGGTGAGTCACGTCGGGGTTCTGCACACGCGGAGATCTTTGCATTAGTTGCGTTGTGCTGATGGAGGAGTATCGTGCAAGCCGCTGACACACAGGAGGGGAAGCTGTCCGCCTCACTCACAGGTGCAACAAGGGCAGCTCTTTGGAAATCACCACCAGGTTTCCACTAGAGGCTGCACTGGTCCCAGCACAGGTGTGCTCAGCACCTCTCCTGGAGCCTTGCATGCAGGAGGAGGAACTTGCTACAAGAGCGAGACGATGAGATGAACAGAGCAGCCTCCTTAGGATATGAGCTGTGTAAATGTTGTTCAGCTGTGCTCCCCAAACCCATGTTACTGGGAGAAAGCCCACTAGCTTTTTGTGCAGCTGGTTTGCTAACGAAGGCTGCACACCTGTGCCCAGGTGCAGATCCTCAAACCCCTGCTGGGAAGGAGGGAGGGAGAGGAGCTGAGTGGTGGTGCTGCATCCCCTTCCTTTGCTGGGCAGTTTGAGGCAGTAGGGCCATGCTCAAGTACCACAGAATCATCTAGGTTGGAAGAGACCTCCGAGATCACCCAGTCCAACCTCTAACACTATCCAGTCCTCCACTAAACCATATCACTAAGCTCTACATCTAAACATCTCTTAAAGACCTCCAGGGATGGTGACTCAACCACCTCCCTGGGCAGCCCATTCCAATGCCTAACAACTTTTTCAGTAAAGAAGTACTTCCTAACATCCAACCTAAACCTCCCCTGGCACAACCTTAGCCCATTCCCCCTCGTCCTGTCACCAGGCACATGGGAGAACAGACCAACCCCCACCTCTTTACAGCCTCCTTTAAGGTACCTGTAGAGAGCGATGAGGTCGCCCCTGAGCCTCCTCTTCTCCAGGCTGAACAATCCCAGCCCCGTCAGCCGCCCCTCGTAAGCCTTGTTCTTCAGACCCCTCACCAGTATGTCGCCCTTCTCTGGACTCGCTCGAGCACCTCCATGTCCTTCTTGTAGCGAGGGGCCCAAAACTGAACACAGTACTCGAGGTGCGGCCTCACCAAGCCGAGTACAGGGGGACAATCACTTCCCCACATCCTTCAAAACATGGTCAGAAGAGCTGAGGAATGGAAACTCTTGGGCTTCATAGCCTCTGCAAACAGCCTTGTGCTTCTTTGTAGCAGTCCAAGGATGACTTTTGGAGTTACAAGGTAAAACCTTTAGGTTAGAGGGTGTTTGAATACCAAGCATGCCATTAAGGCCTGTTTACTGACTGCTGATTTACTCGCAGGAGCTGCTTTTAGCTTTTACCCTTTTGTCTTTTTGCCTCTGCTCTTCGGATGCTCCCTTAAGCGGGTAGAGCTGTAACGCCCTTTACGCGTGCAGAGAATCAGGCCTCTGCCTTTCGGGGTTTTATGCCTTTGCAAAACACCCTAGGACCTGACCCAGGGCCCGCAGTTTGCTGCTGGTTTGGTGTAAGACTTATGGACATAGGTGTTGCGTTCAGCCCTGCTTGTGCAGGCAGGAGGGCACCATGCAGCGGCGTGGGCTGAGGATACTACGTGCTGTGCCCACAGGAGCAGCAGAGGGATGGCTGCGCTTCGCTTCGTGCTCAGAAATCCCTTCCTGCAGAACAAGAGCTCGTTACTGGTGTTGAAAAACCCAGTAGAGGTGTGCTGTGGTGAGATCAAGGAGAAACAAGAGGCGTGGGGTGCCTGGCTTCACCCTCCGGAGGTCTTTACGGTGTTGGGGGCTCCTGCTAGCAAACAGCCTCACCTCCAGAAACGTCCCCGTCCTCTAGCCCCAAAGGGCACCGGGGGGACCTGGCCGCTCCCAGGCTCGGCCACCTCCTCGCAGGGGTCCCCGGAGCAGGGGGGGCTCTGCCTCCAGCACCTCCCCGCCGCGCTTGGGGGGGGGGAACGTGGCGAAGGGGCCGGGGTCCCCCACCCGGGGGTGGCAGCAGCCCCTCGGGGGGGTGGCAGCGGCCGGCCGGGGGCCGCGGCCGGCCGGGGCGGCCCCGGGGGAGGGCCGGGGGGGGCCCGCCTCGCCGCCCGGCCCCTTCGCATTGCGCATGGGCCCTCCCCGCCGGGTGGCCATGTTGCAGCCCTAGCAGGCAGCCGGGAGGAGGGCCGGGGAGCGCAGCGATGGCCGTGGCCGTGGGCAGACCGGCGGTGGGTGCGGGATGGGGTCGCGGGGCGGGCGGGGGCCGGGCGGGCTCGCCGCGGGGTCCCCCCTCCCCGCTAGCGCCCCTGCCCCGCGCTCGGCGCGGAACTTTTCGGGGCCGCGGCTCCTCCCCGGCGGGTCCCGGGCTGCTCCCGCCGGGGCTGCGCTCGGGGGCTCCCCGGGAAGGGGGAGAGGGGGCTCGGGGCGCCCCCCCGGCGTGGGAGCCTGCGGGGACACGCGTGGCTCGCGTCCTCCGGCGCGGCCGGGAGGGGAGGGGAGGCTCGCTATTTTACGTCACTGCCGAGAGGGACAAAGGGTTTCCCCCGTGTAGAGAGGGGGAAAAAAATAGAAGACCCCCCCCCCCCCATACACACGCAGAAACCGACAGATGCTGGTGCGGGTGGGGGAAAGTCTGTGTCCTGCAGCGGGCGTGCAGAAACGTGGATGGAGCTCCGGGGCGAGCGCGCTCCTGTGCCCCGGCGGCCGGGGGAGGGAGACAGACTTGACCGACCTGCCTGTAACTTTTGCGGTGCTTGGGAGCAAAGCAGACGCTGCCCGCCAGCCGGGGACTTGAATGTGGCTCCTTCTGGCAGCGAGCAAATGGCCTGCCTTCAAGGTGGGACCGGGACGAGACGGTTTCTCGTAGGGTTTACGATGTGCTGCCGGGCTGTATGGCTCCTCTGATGCGGCACGGGAATGTGTGAAGGTGGTGGTAATGGTGGGGCTGTAGGTGGGGAAGTTAGGCTGCGAAGCAAAACGAGAGCTGATGTTTGTGAGCAGAATACCTATAAATTATCCCGGCTGTTTATAAAGCTGCTTCTGAAATGATTGCTTGATTGTGAGGTCTAAAATGCGCTTGGAAGCTGCAGTTTCTGTTTCGGTGGAAAAAGATGCCTTGAAATCACTGCTTCGGCTGGTGTTCAGGGCAGGCTGAAGGGTACTGTGAAGCGGAGCCGTTTTGCTTTGTGTGGAGTAGCGACCTCAGCGTGTGAATGGGCTTGGGAGTGGTTTATTGCAAGATGTGGTTGCTGTTTTTTCGTGCGTGCGCTGTGTGCTGCTTTTCTTCCTTCGTTACGTTAAACTGAGCCTCTCCTGGTTTTGGTGAATGGCAGTCCCCTCGCAATCCCAGAGCAGCATCTGCAGAGACTTGTGTAGTGGTTCAGCTAAATGCAGACCATGTGCTGTTGAGTCCAGCCCGGTGGGGCCGGCTGCGGAATAAAGCATCCCTTGGGGTGGGAAGCATGTGTGTGGGAGAGGGAAGGGCGAGGGGACTCGGCTTCCTCGTGAGCAGCCGGTGGGCAGACCAGGCACCGGATGGGTACTTCTCAAAGAGTTGTTTTACCCTGGGATGATGGCAAAATAAAGGACAGTGGGCTGGCATCCGGTAGGTGCTGAGCATATCATCTCCTTTACCTTATCTCATCCTCTCCCCTGCCTCTTTGCTGCTGCTGCGGAGCTGGGGAGGTGGCAGGGAACCTGAAGAAACAGTTAACTACATGGGAGAGCGAGGCAGAAGTGGTGAGTGCTTCTCTCAGCCTAATCACCAGATTTTGTAAGGGTGCTGAGTGGCGTGTGTCATTGGAAGGAGCGAGGGGGGTAGAATTAAGGGGAGGAATGAAACTAGAAATGAGTGAGTTTGATTTCTAAAAACCAAGATAACATTCCTGAGTCACAACCTTTTACGTCCTGGCAGGATACAACATTATGCTAATTGTAAAAGCATGCATAAAAAAACGAACTTCAGCAAGCTGCTCTGAAGTGTCTGTGTTTAATTGTAGCTGAGCAGGGCGTGTTTTGGTAGGATGGGTGGCTTTCATTTTAAGGCCCCGATCCCACAGATGTGAAGGCACATGTGTAATGCACTGCCTGTAATTTCATTTGACTTAATGGAGGCTGATCTCAGCATGTAAATGCAAAGGCATGCATAAGCAAAGCTTTTGCAGCACTGGTGCTGGGAGCTGCCATGGGACCTCTCAGCTGATGAAAGCCATGCATATGCTTAAACATGCGTCTAGGTGGAAGCGTGCGGATGGTATCTGCGCTCGCTCTGAGATAAGCCACTTGCAGCCTGGAAGCTTGCAGTGCCCTGGATGGGGATCCCACCTCCCGCTGGGCTAATCCCCAGCATCTTGACTGGTGCTGGACGGTGCCTCAGGAGGTCAGAGCGTGGAAGGGGGCTCTGGCTTCCCTACCCTTCTCTTTATTTGTTTATCCTAAATGGCTACAGGATCACAGCTTGGCCTAGTTAAAGGCAACACTAGCATACACACACAAATACTGTGCCTCCTCCCCCAGCCAGTCAAACAGAAATTGATGGAAAATGAAGCTGGAATGCTGACTCTTACATGGGGGCCTCGAAATACGTTATCTGAGAGACAAGACCAGCATAGTGTATTCTTCAATCCGTTTTAAAAATACTTCATAACGAGAGACTGCCAGTTTCCATGGAGGGGAGGGAGTGGAAGAGCAGAAAGAAGGTAGAGCAGGGCTAGCGGAGCTGAGGAATCGGCGTTTTTTTGGCTTCCTCTGAACAACGGATCTAGCAGCACCCGCTGAAATCAACAAGAGCTGGGGGCAGCACCTTCGGAGAGCCACTTCTGCGTGTGTTGGTGGGTGGAGCAGAGCCACCAGGACCGCTTGTTTTTGATGCTGAGATGAGCCCTTCGAAAGGGGATATGTCTCTGAGGGTGTTTCTGTGCTAACAAGCACAGAAGGCTTCCTTGCCCGCTGTGAAGCATGGCTTTTTGGGGGTTGGCCTGGCTCAGTTGCCTGTGCCAGGGAAGCAGGGCTGTGTGGCACACATGAGGTGATATTTTAGTTTGTGAACCCTTCGTTTCCTTTATTCACTTCAGTGCCTTGTCTGCAGTAGGAAATGCTTTCAGACAATTCGCGTCGCTCCTCTTGATGTTAACAATGGTGGGAACCTGGCTCCTCCTTGCCTTGTTTTTAACACAGCCTCAGATTTTGGGCAGGCTGTGTCCAGCCCACCATGAGCTCGGGGCCTCCAGCTCTTCCAGCATGACTTGAGCTGACCTGGAGGCAGGGCCTGATGGAGATCCTCAGAAAATCCTTGTCTTGGGTAGATGGGATCACAGGGAATCAATTTTAGTGCTTGAGTAAGGCGCTGAAACAATGATTAAGCAGCTTGTGGCTTGCCTTGTAGGAGAGATGCAAAGGACAAGGGGGTCTTCTGCTGGCTTTGTGAGTGCTTCTGCCTTGTCTGACCTTGCTGTTGGCTCTAGGCTTCAGGCCCTGTAAGCTGCAGCAGCTCTTGTAGGAAAAGGCAGTGAAGGTGTTTGAGCTCAGAACGGTTGGCCCAACCAGGTGATTTAAAAACAAACAAACCAAAAACGCAGCAGTTCCTCGAGCTTTTTTTAGGTACGCTATCCAGCTCCCTTCGTTTCCAGCTCTGTGAGCAGCTCTCCAGCCTGCTGTAATAAGTGATGCGTGATAATGGTTCAGACAAATGCCACGGTGCCGTTAGCAGTCAGCGTTAATACTGCTGGAGAGTGCTCCAGATCAGAGGCAAAAAAAAGAAAATGAAGCTGGGGTCTTGCTGTCTTAGTGAAGAACAGCAGTAACCAACTATTGCTCCAAATGTTCCTCCTTTTTCCCAGTAAGTGCTGGTTTGAGCACTGCTATGTGTTGCGCTCCGCAGGAAGCCATAGGAGAGGCTGTCCCTTGGCTGCTCGGTTATGTCTGGGCACCTTCATCTGTGCTCTGGGGCCTGGTGCAGAGGTGGATGGGCCAGGAGTTGCCATCTGCATCCACAGGTCAGGCTGGTGTGACTTGGCACAAGAGCAGGCAAGGCCCACTTGGCCTCGTGTGAGTGGAGGAAGAGCCACGGCGAGGAGAAGCTCCCTGTGGTTTCCTATCAGCAGCGCCCAGCCCTTCTGCAAGCTCCTCCCTGTGTCTGCACTCCCTGCTTCTCTGAAAGAAGTTATACCCACTGCTGGCACGAACCCCGTAGTCCAAAGGCTATCACTGCTGCTTCCGGAGTAGCACAATTATTTTTGAGTCCTGCAGTTGATAAGGAGCCCCAGAGATAGCGCAGGACTGATGGAACAAAGCGCTGTTCTCATCTCTTGAAAAGTGGCTGGATAGATAGCCTTAGGACCTGGTCTTGCACTGAGTGCTTCTGAAGTTGCTAAAAATCTGGAGGAGGGAATCTTTTCTCGCAGGCTTAGGCTTTTTGTTCTCCTTAGTATTGCCCCACGTAACAGAAGCCGTCACCTGTTTGTTTTTTTTATACTTTAATGTTATCTTATAGCTGCTTTAGATCTTTTTATTTTAGAAGTGAATCTTCTGCTACTTTTTCTGCATTTGAGTTTTATTTTCAAATGGGGTATGGCTTATTGAAATGCCCTAATTGCAGGCTATTTCTTAGCAGATCTAGTCATGAATACTTGGCACAAGCTAACCGAAAAAGGCTCATTTTAGGAAGGTTTTGGTTTTGCCAGCGGCTCCTGCAGACTGATAGCTATGAACAGCGGTAGCTGTAAAGAGAATTGTTTCTGGAGATCTGCAGGCATCTCATCGATTTCATCGAGAAACTAGTAACCTCTCTGGCGTGATGGCAGTGGAAGGGGAGAAACTGTGCTTGTAATCCTGAGGGGTATCTTTGTAAATGAGTTGCAGAACTTGCCTGTTTGGGGCTGTCTCAGATCTGGTGGCGTCCTGCAGTCTGTGGGCGCTGTGCCGGGGTGAACGGGGTGCAGCACTGATCGGGTCGCCCTTTGTACGCAAGGGACTCAACAGAATCTGTTTGCCAGCCGTGTGTTAACCGCAACAGGTGTGCCAAATGCTTTACCTGAGCACGTTAGCATGGCTTGAATGAAGTTGGTGCCAGCCTCTGTTTCTGTCTGTAAGCGCAGATTGAGGTGGTGGGAGAGGGCTGGGTTTGGTGGAGGGCTCGCTTGGCTTGCCCAGTGACGGTGCAAGCTGCACTTCCCTCTCCCACGAGGAAGCACAGCAAGTGATTTCTAGTGAAGTGCAAGAGCCCAGGCTGCCCCAGAGGTCAAACTGCAAGCCTGCTTCTGTGCTTTCAACTAGAGGGTCCCGTCTGTAGCCGCAGCCAAATCTTTGCGTTTCAAGGCATGCAAATCATCTCCTTTAACCCCTGTGAAAACCCATCTCCTCCAATCTGAGTCAGCCCGGGAGCTTCTGGCAGCTTTCAGATGAGTGGAGAATGCCAGGGTGACAGTCCTGGCTTGATTTTTCCAGGACAAAATCCAGCAGGCAACGGCCTGGCTTGGAAATAAGGAATCTGCAGCCTGGAAAGGTGAAGGTGTCTGGTTATCATTGACGCTGGTTCTTGGCACGTGTCCTTAATGATGTGCATCACCCCGGATCCTCCCGAGCTGTGTAGCAAATATACAGAATTACAAATCAGGAGGTTGTGTATCAATGTAGCTACTCATCCTTTTCGTACTTCTACATTTGACTGAAGGTTTCTCTGTTCATCGTTGTCTCGTGTTAATCAGTAGAAGTAAATCTCTCGTATGTCTGTGCAATGAGTGTACTTAGAAACAGCATGACTGATGAGATTTCAATGGTCTCTTCTGGTTTTGTTTTGCTCATAACTTGAGATGTTGTCAAGACTGATTTTTTTTTTCAGAAATTGCTGAATTAAGTCACTGGAAACAATTCTCGTTTATTGCAGCCTCTATGGCTAAAAGATGAGGTTGCCATGCTGTGAGCAGGTATGTTGCTAGCTGTAAAAACCAGCAGTGATCAAGGCTTAACACAGCTGTCTGGGACTGAGTGTGCACCGTCTTCAAATCTGTGTCAAGCCCCCAAGAGGAGCAGGGATTTTGCCAGATCCTCTGGTGGCTTGTTCTGGTAGTAAATCACACCTCCTACCCACCACATTCATTTGTTTCTTCCTTCTTCTCCCTCAAAATTATTTCACATCCAGGTTAAGCAGTGGTAGGTCTCACCGTGTCTCTTCTTTCCTGGTTGGTCTCAGAGATTTGAGCTCTGAACTTTTTTTATTTTTTCCTTTGTGCAAGCACAAGGATGTAGACTCTTAAAAACCAAGTCACTTCTCAAATCCCCTGTCAGCAACTTATCTCTAAAGTGGCAAACTTATCCCTGGCTGTGGCAAAGTAAGTCTACTTGCTGATTTTCTTATTTTTAACGTAAGAAACAATGAGTCAATGAATACTCTTGTGTTAGTTTATAGAATCAGAGATTAAGATTTTTAATTGCTTTTGAAAATGGTTTTTTACTTCCTGTATATTTTATGCAGTATCCAAGCCAAGAAAAATCCTGATTGCTTTTAAAGGAATGCTTTCCTGTCACAAAGTCTCTTTTATCTTGGAAAATGCCAACCTAGTCTCATTCTATTTCATCTCTCTCATTAATATTGAATACGTGGCGCTCTAATATGGCAGCTGAAGCAAAACACAGAATTTCAGCTAATATCTGACAACAGCAAGCTGAGATTAAATGACATGCGAGTGCAATCTGCTATATATAAAGTAATTGGCATTTTCCAGGAGCATTTGACCTAATTTGTGGTTCTTTCTCCTGCTGCCCCCTCAAATCTGCCCTCAGAGGTTGGTTAGTCATCAGGACTTCAGAGTTGTCAGCCTGCTTTTCAGAAGGTGCTCCCCTGGTGGGTGTCAATGCTTCTGTGCAAGGGGTCCCCGATGAGACCAGGCACGAGAAGGGTCAGGGTACTGCTCCTGCAGATGGAAGATGTGTATCCAGTGGGCTGGACCCGTTTCAGAAGTAACAAAATGAATCCCAAGTCAAGGTCTGGATGCAGCTCTCCTTTGCGGCTTTGCATGAGCTCTTGCTGAATGCTGCTGTTTTTCTTGTATAAATGTTGAGGGCTGGCTCGGTTTTGTGGCACAGCGAGGTTTGGCGACTGCAGCACAAGTCCCTGGTGTCCAGTGGAGGTGGCAACTGGTGCTGGATCTGGGAGCTGCATTACACTTGGGGAAAACCTGCCTGTAAGTCTCAGCTCTTCAGCAGGGCAGCTGTAAACCCTTCCCGATGCTCTGAATCGCAAAGAAGCAGGACTGGAAGTTGAAACCAAACTTGTTGAAGTGTGCTGCCTTCTGGGATGCCCGGCTGATGGTTGCTGGGACAAAGAAGGAATAACTTAGCTTGGGTTCTGATATGTAATGGCCAGAAAGTAGTAGTGTAAGGGGGCCTTGGGTTTTGTGTTTCCAGGTAGTTGAATATTCATCCTGCTGGAAATCACCCTTGCTGTTCTGCATTTGGAGTTATGCAGCTATTCATCATTAGATCCTTAATTACAAGAGGCACTGGGGATTAGGGCTTGTGTGGCTGGCATGCTGCAAGTGCTTTGGCCCCTGATTTGCTGGGCGGTCTTGGGCAAAGGACTTCAATTTGCTGTGCCCTTGTTTTCTCCATGTGTAAGGCAGATGATAATTCCCTTCCTTGTTTTTTTTAAGGTGCATAGCTATAATGAATGGATTAATAGCACAGCTGCTTCATAAACCTAGCACCAAATCTAGTGAGATCTTGTGGCACAGAGGCATTACCAGACTAAATGCTTTTAATTAAAAACGCTTTCAAGAAAACAACTATTCAAATGAGGTAATATGCAAGTTATGTTTTCGGGGAGATTTAACAACTAATTTCAATAAGGAAGAGGGGATTAGAAGTGAGCAATATGAGTAACTCCACTGACCTTGTTTTTATGAGTTTATGTAAATGCAGCAGAGGGCAGTTTTCACATAGAGCATTCCTAAGACATGGTGAGTTTCTGTGTTGCAGGCTAGAACCATTTAAGCATCAAAGCTGGAGGTGTTTTGGTTTTGTTGCTTGAACAAAAACATTATTTGAAACTGTAGCCTGGTGCGTGACTACTGTCTGTTATTTAACGCAGCCACACTTCCCCCCGGGTCTCGGCCTTGCCAGGAATGGAGCTCAGAAGAGCAGTTTTTCCATGGGATGTGCTTACTTGGTTTTGATGTGACCTACGGAAAGCAGTATTTTTTTATAGCCTAACCAAGCAACCTGATGACTTCTTCCAGTGAAACAAGCCAGAAAGCTGGGAGTATGAATCCAGGCATGCTAGCTGTCGTACAGCTTACGTGCGATGAAGGGAAGCACCAAGTCCGTGCTGGCTAAAAAACGGCCGGTGTTTGTGGAGTGAAGTAGGTGGCTGGTCCCTGTGTAAAATACATGGTAACAAGTCCCAGAGAAGAGTGCAGGTGCTGTCCCATCCCAAGCTACCTGTGGTAAATGATGTTTTTCTTAGGTGCTGAAAGTAGATGGCCGCTGAATCAAGGCAGGGGACCTGGTGTGTTTTTGTTTCTGTGCATTGTACAGGAGGGCCGCAGCCCAGAGTCCTGGGTTCAGCGGTGCTGGGCAGGTAGGAGGGAGGATGGCTGCTGTCCTTCTGGCTTTTGTGTGAGTAGGACGACTGGAAGCCTGCTCTCAAGGCTTCTGCTCCATTTTGCACCTCTGGGCGGCCCAAGGAGGCATGAGCATCGCATGCCCACCCATGGAAGGGTGCTCTTCTGCCTGCGCTGCCTCTCCTGGGGCCTGCCACAGGGTCAGGCATGCATGGCATGCCCAAACAGGGTGGGAGCCCAGGAGCTACAAGTACAAACCCAGCTCTTTCTCCTGGACAGTCCTGAGATGACAGGAGAAAGAGCTGGGTGTTAGTCTGCCTCTCTGAAGTCCTGCCAAACCCCCAGGGCTATTATTTACTTGTCAGACCCCAGCTGCTCTGGGCTGGGGCATAAGCAACCAACCCATGCAAAGCTTGGCATGGCTGCACATGGGAATTGTGCCCCCGTTTTGGGACAGGCAGCTCTCGGGCACTTGGAGTTGTCGAGCGTGTCAGAGCAGGGAGCTCCTTTGTGTGAACTGCTCCTGCCGAGTCTTCCGCAGGAAACACTTGCTGGGAGCAGGCTCAATTTGCCTTTGGGTATGTTTGTCTTCCCAAATCCTGAGCTTCGGCTCTGTGGAGTTGTGACTGGATTTACCTGCTCTGTCAGCTTTCTAAATCCTGGCTGCTGCAGCGAGACGAAGCCCAGGGTGGTGGAGGCTGCTCGCTCTGCAGCACCCCGGCTCGTCTGTCGCTGCTCCTCGCGGCTCGCGCTCAGCTGTTACATGGTATGTGCTGGCAGGGTTAGCTGGCCGAGCTGAGCAGTTCGCAGCCAAACAGGGATACCTGACGTGCCCTGCTGTGTGTCCCCGTCATTTAGGGGAAGAAAAGGGAATGGAGATCCATCCTGAAAATTGGGATCTAGAGTGGGCAGCCTGTGACCTGCATGGGACCTGTGCTCCCCCCCCACACACACACACCTTCGAGAGGAAAATAAAGTCTTGAGATATATTTGAGTTATGTGGGAATACAAGGCTACAGCATAAAGTAACTGCAGGAGATGCATGGTAATGGCAAATCCTCTTGCTTATTATTACTGTCATTCTGAGCAACAGCCTTACAAAATATCCTGTTCTTCCCTTGAAAAGCTGTCCTTGAGCAACGCATTTCAATGAGGTGGAGTGGAATATGTATTGCCTGTTTCTGTAAGGTTGTGAGACTTTGAATTCTGGCAGGTATGTGTTTAGCTTGACTGTCTGAGGAAAGAGTGAGCAGCTGGACACAACTTCTTCTCTTTCGGGGTGTATCAAGGAAAAAGCATTATAAGTACACATTCTAACACTGGTCTGTTACAAGCAGGCCTTGGTTGTTACAGCACAAGTCCTGACAGGAGGGCAGAGATTACAAGTGTGGATCTGACCACTTCTGCCTTCTTTTGAAGCACAATATGACTGGGGTGGACAGTCGAAGGAGAACACGGTGGCCAATGTTAATTCATCTGCAGAGGTGGGCGCAGGCTCTAGTTTAACCTTTTAGCAAGGCTCCACTGACAGCTAATGGAAGTTGCAGCAGCCTGTGCGTGGAATAATTTATGAATTTGGGAGAATACGATTCCAGCGAGCACATGGGTGAATGCCAGGGCCTCGAAACACTCTGCCAGTGGTCGTGTGAGCAGTGAGAGTGCTGCAGGAGAAATAGCATTGGATTAGCTTGGGGTAACGCGTGGAAGCATTGCACTCAGCTCCTAAAGACTGTCCCTTCTGTGCAGCAGTGCTGGGCTGTAGGCTGGGTGCTCAGCCAGGAGAGCAGTAAGCAGGAGCGTACTAACTGGAAGTGTTCCTCATGCATCAAACAAGATGTGGGAAGCAGCACAGGGAGAGATCTTGAGCTACAGGCTTTTCCCAAGCAGCCCTTGCAATCCCTCTGCCGCTTGGGAAGGCAATCCCTTCACTTCAAGTACTCAGGCTGTCTGAGCGAGTGCCAGGTTCCTTCACAGCACAGCTCCGGGGTGTCCTGGTACCACCTCAGAGCTGCTCTCTGGCTCGGAGCGAGGTGCTGGGCACCTTTCCTGCGGCTGAAGGAACCAAAGCCTTGCCTCAGCACCGTGCTCGAGAGCCAGATGTGAATCAGCAGTGCTCGCCTGCGTGTTTCCAGCTCTCGAGCCTCCTGCTTTTAATTAAACTGTCGCGACACCACAGGCAGAGCCGGAGCCAGGTGGCCAAAGGTCCAGCTCACAAAGGCCTTCGGGAGCCCTGGTATGTGGCTGGGAAGCCTTGGGCAAGGCGTAGGGCAGGGTCAGCACCTGCCTCCCACTAATTGTGGGTTGTTTGCTCCGTGGCAGGGCTGAACGCACCATTGAAGTCTGGTGGTTTCCCCTCATATCGCTTTTAATAACAAAGCGCATCCTTGCTCCCAGGGAGCAGCAGAGATGATAGGAGCCCCTTTGCTGGACACTCTGGTTCTTTGCGCAGCTTTTGTGCAGCTCTGAAAATCGTCGTCTCGTAGGCAATAATTAGCGAAGGCTACAAGGCGACTTGCTGCAGTCTGTGTTGCCTGATCCAGACACGGCCCCGCAACAGGCACCCAAGCAGCTGGAGTGGCTGCCTCCTGCAGGGGCGTTTTCTGTGGTGGCAGAGCATGGGACTGCTCTGTGGTGCGCTGCCAGAGCTGCTGGATGGAGGGGTGGCGGCCTCCGAGTGGGAGGGTGAAACTCCTCCGTGTCAGTCTTGTCCTTGGGTGTTGGAGCACTTGGCTGTGGGAACCTACCAAGCAGAAACTCCTCTGGGAGATTCCCTGGGGGCGGGCACTCAGCAGTTCTGCAGCTCGGTCTGGAGCTGTCACCTGGAGGAAATGCCCAGCCCAGGCCAGCCCCTGCCCAACCCTGGGGGCTGCGGGAGCTCTGCAGTGCCGTGAGCTGGCTGCAGGAGCAGCGGGGACGTCTGTGTGCTCACACAAGGGTCAGTGACCAGCCCCAGTGCAAGGGCACTGTCCTCTGGTTAAAGACCCCGCGTTCCCAAAAAAGTCATCTTTTAAGTAAGCGTTGGTCCTAATGCACGGGGTCATCTTGTCCTTCTGAACAGCACTGATAGGCAAAACAGGTTTGCTGGGGTCCTTTTCCCAGCAGAGCTGTGTTGCTGGGAAGCACGATGAAGTGCCAATGGCCAGCAGAGGTTGGGGGGTGCGGAGCAGAGCTGTCTTTGTAGCTACCCCCAGAGTTTTGGCAAAATAAGCCGGGTCCGTAGCTGGCATGCTCAACGGAGAGCACTGCTCCTCCCAGGGGCTGCACAGAGCTGGCTGGCTGGTGCTTTCAGCAGCCTTGGAGTGCTCGCTGGAGCTTATGCCTCCACCTGGCACGGGAGCTTCCTCCCCTGCTGGCTTCCAGGCCGAGCGTCGCTCCTGTGTGTGGCTGCTCGCTGCCTCTCCTGCTGCGAGCGTCGGTGCTTCCTAGGGGGCAGGATGCAATGCCCGTAATGCTCAGATGCTCTGGGGCTTTGATTTGTGATCTCACTTGATCAGCAAGGCTGTGAGAACAGCTCTGCTAGGGAACATGCTGGGACAGAGCTTTAGAAAAGATCCCTGTAGCAAGGCTCTTTCTGGAGCTGTTGTGTGGGAGGGGAAAAAGCCCACCTGACTGATGGCAAGAGGTATGGGAAAATATCCAATGAGTTGGAAAGTACATTTCCTCTTCTTTAGAGATGGAAGTCCCCGTAATTTGATCAAAGGCTTAGAACTGTATGCAGCATTACGTAAGTGACTTCAAGGGGACTTCCAGCGGACTTCCAGAGTGTGGAGAGCTGCCCAACGAGAGCTGTGCCTGCTGATTTACGCTGCCCAAGGCTATCGCCACCCCTTCCTCTTAGCACCTGGAAAGTGGCTCCAAATCTCTGACCTAGTCCATTGGGTTATAGGCCATAATAATGATCCTGTTGCCGAGTTAGGTACAGGCACCAGAGGGGTAATTCATTTGTCACATGAATTAATTTGTCTGTATGGAGGTGGTGACACAGGGCTGCCGTTCTCCCCCCGAGGTTTATAAATCAGCTTGCCCTTCTGTGCCGTTAGGTGACTGTGGTGTCTTCTCTCACCTCGCTCCATGGGTGATGTTGGATGGGTGCTGGGGCTGATTCCCTGCCCCAAGGTGAGGGGGAACTCGAGAGCAAGTCCCCAAGACACTGCCTTTTCCTTTCCTGCACTTGAAGGCTGCGGCTGTCTTCTGAGAGCAGACACGCTGACCGTGGGCTCTTAGTCCTGGAAGACCTTTGTGTTGGTTTTTGTTTTCCTTTCCTTTTTTTTCCCCCCTTCAGCTTAGCGTCCAATATGTTTTCTGTGGTTTAAGGGATTGCCTCTTGTTCTTTTTTCCTGATGTAATAAACATTGCTGTTGGAGCATCAGGCCCTTTCAAGTTGCTAGTTAGCGTTAGATCAAGGTCTCAGAATTGTTTATAAATGAGAATAGGATTTAATGGTTACAGGACATTTAATTAGTGTCTGCAATCTAGCCACTAATGGGGGTTTATTTATAGAAATACTGTTAATATTTTTGTTTAGGAGCTTTTTCTTTTTCTTTTTTTTTTTTTACAGGTAGCTCAAAATAATACCTAGTGTTCACAAAACTTAACAGTTAAAAGAAATACTGTTCTCTCACTTATTTCCTTGTACTTTATATGCTGTTCCCACTGGGCTCTCCTGTTCTGGGGTGCTGATTTGGTGTCTTGGGATATATGTGGCTTTTTCTACAGCAAAAATTAAAATTGTTGGCCTAAAAGAGGAAAAGAAAAAAAATGAGCTTAAGAAAACATACAGTTGGCTGAAGATTCAGGGGCTGGTAGCATTTGAAACAACTTGCATGAGGGGAAGTGTGGGACCTTGAGGTTTTACTTATTTATTTTTCATTTCACATTGGACAGTCTTGAAGAGACTTTCCCCTTCCCTCCCCCAGGAATTCCATGTGGCTTTTTCCCTTTCGAGGACTGCCGCAGCATGGCTGGCGTTGGTGGGAAGTTCAACGTGGGATCAGTCTCATCTCTGAAAGAATGAGCTTCCTGCCCCTGAAATCCAGATGCGCTTCTGAAAAACTTGCTGTAGATGTTCAGCAGCGCTGCTGAGCTTGAGATTTGTGCGAGCTCTCTCCTTTCATATGCCAACCCCCCTCCCGAATCCTTTAGCTGACACTAGTTGTTGTCCTTTCATCCGCTTTGTGAGCAAGTTCTTTCCTTTCAAGGAGAGAAACCAGTGTCTGAAATGGCACCTCTGCCAGCCTTGTTCCCCTTGCATGCCCAGCCTGGGCGTGCTCAATTGCGAGATGATGGGGAAGGAGGAAAAGGGTGACTGCAGGCTTGTGCTTTGAGAGACATCCAGCAGGGGGGCACGGGCAGATTTTTCACGTGTAGCGACTTCTGCCAGTTCTGCATGTGGCTTTATTTGTGTTATTAAGATTAAACTAATAAATCTGCTTGAAATTCTAGATAATGGGGAATTGATATTTGCCAGCGCTGTATTGCCAAGCGAAGGCTTCCTCCAGTCTGGGTGCCTGGGCCACACGACAGATTGCGAAGCTCGTGCTGCACGCTCGCGTGCTGCTGTTCTTTCTTAGTGAATTATCATCCGTGATGGCCTTTTATGTTAGCTGACATCTGCCTTCATTACAGGCCTTAGGGATCTCTGCAGTACAGTGTGTGGTGTAAAATGGGTGGTAGCTGGAGATCCTGCACGGGTTTCTGTGGAAAACTTAGGCTGTTTGCTTGCGTTTTTGTACAGACTGTTATTTGTTTTGAGCACAATCCCACAGCAAAGGCAGTGTCGCTTTCTCTCCACTTCCAAGGGGACTAGGGAAATGCCATTCTCAGCGCTGCCCCTGAACTGTGCAAGGCTACAGGACTGCTTGCTCTAGCCAGTGCTTGAGAGCCCGGATGGGTGCATACACCTCTATGCACAGGCTTCGAGTTGTTGCTCCCACAGAGACCGATCATCTTCTCTCCAAATACTGAACGGCTGGTGGGTGAGGGACTGAGCACAACTGTGGAAGAGAGCAATGGTTTGGTAGTTTGGCACCACCACTGCAGAACGCCATTCATCTGTGCTTCTGAGGTGTGCTGTTACATGGATTTTTTTTAAGCAGGAGCTTGCTGACAGTTTTCAGATGTCCAAGGCCGTGTGTGTGCTTGCTTGGAGACTGCGGGAATATGCGGTGAGGTCTGTTCTGAGCCTGTGCTTACAAATGTAGTGTCTTGAGGGGAAGCCTGGTAGCAAGTTTTGGGCTCTGGCAAGGAAGGGGGAAAGGGTGTAGATGCAAGAAGGATAAAAGTTATACGAGTTTTAGCTCAAAGGCCACAAGTCACATAGCTATCAGTTCATGGTACCAAACCAGGGTACTTGTTCCAAGGTACCAGTTCATGGTACCAAGCCATCTCATAACTATTGCCAGGCCTGTTTTTAGCACTCAAGCCAGGTGGGTGCATGGCCACAGCAGTTTAAAATGACAGGTTTGTCTGTGCTCATGCATTTTGCTGACAAGGTAAGGCCTGAATTTCCTCCCAACTCAGGTAGGCTTCGTTGTTTTGGTTGCCTCAATAGCTGTTCCTGTCTGACTGCTGGTAAAGGCACAGGAAAATGAAGGCAAATTGTGCGGGTGTTTATCCTGAGCACCTTGGACTTATCTGCTTTCCCAGGTCCTTTCTCCTTTGCAGCTTTTACCTCCTAGACGTGTCTTAAGAGGCGAGGTTGTTGCTTTTACTCGAGGTTATGCAATTGTAGCTTTCAGAAGTTCTGCGGCTGCTCTAAAACATGGCTTTTCCTGCTAAGGAGCACCTTGCTGCTAAGTAAGCTGCATTAAGTTATTAAATATTTAAGGAAATCATCACAGGTTGTTTAAAAGAGCAAAGACAGGTGAGGTGGCTACAGAAACTGAAGCTGCTGATGTACCCCGAGCTTGGCCTGTTGGGACAGCTGGCACGGCAAGCTCACATACAGGTTGGAGCTGTGCAAATGCTGCGTGCCCTTGTGAAGGGGGTGTCCAGGGGTCCTGGAGGTGAGGGACCAGAGCTGTGCCAGGAATGTGCCACAAACCCCCTGCATCCAGTGCTGGGGATGAAACTGTGCTCGAACGGCTTGGGAGCTGTGGTGTGGCCTCATTGCCTTTACAATGTATTCCCACCTGCACTGCTGACACTATTTATTTTATTCCCCAGGAATTCCAGTGGCAGTAGTAGAGGTGTTTGGAAAATAGGTCCCTGCAGAAGAAACTTGTCTGACGAGCCTAACGTTGCTGTAACTGGGGGAGGATCCCTCCTTGCTGGGCTGCGTTCCCAGGCTCGTCTCCCGTGGGGAAAACCCCAGTCTCCCTTTGGGATGATGGCATCTGCCTGAGCCTCCTTTGGAGGTGAGGTGAGGGCACTCGGAGGGCGTAGAGGAGGGAGGAGGTTGCTGTCAGTATTCTGTGAAAGGGGTGAGAGGTTTCTATGGGGGGGGACACAAAACAAGCCTCTGCTTCTCTAGCTCCTGTAGAGGGGATCAGCCTCGCCAGCAACCTGCTCCTTTTTACCCCTGTCTGTGGACAACCAGCAGCCTGCGACCTGCAATGTGGGACTGGCCGGGGCTGCAGGAGCCTCTCACTGACGTGGGTCTGTGGCACTGTGGGGATCCCCTCGAATTCCTGTGCAGTGGCAGCACGACATTTCTCTGCCTCGGCTGCAGCATCTGCACAGCCTCATTGCGGCTGACTTGTTCCAGATGGTAGGTAGCCGCTTTAATTTGGGCTGTCTTCACAGGCTTGCTGACACGGGCTCCTCCTGAGCTAATTTGCGGATGAAATCGATGGTGCCCAGGTTTTGCTGTCTGCAGTCCTGGGGAGCTGATGCGAGGGTTGGGGAGGGATGGAGAGAAACGTGATGTTTCTCTGTTTCAGTGCTAGCAGGGGTTCCCGTGGGAGATGTGATTTCAAGTCTCTTCTCTCTTGGAGGCATTCATTTGCTGGAGCATCTCCGTGGTTTTGTAGCTGGCTTCTCTGGCCCAGGCAAAAAAGAAGCGTGTGGGCCATACTTTGTCACAGGAGCCAGCTTTCATTGCTGATCTGTTTGCAGTGAAGGCTGAGGATGCGTTACAGAGGGCAGAAACATTCAGCTTCGGTTGAGAGTTTGGCTGTGCTGGGTAAGAGGCTTTGGTGGCCTGTGCTGTGGTGGGGACTTGCAGTTCTGTAGCATCTTTCACACTGTGTTCAGCATCTGTGATCAGCTAGAATGCAAAGAGATTTTTTTTTCCCCATTTATTGGGATCTGGCAGGGGAGTTCAGCGTAAAATGCATTGCAGAAAATAGAGGTGGGGCAGAGCAGGGCTCTCCACGTGGATGGGAGTTGGTGTCGATCTCTGGAACAAAAACCTTCTCAGCCACAGCCCCAAAACTGGGGCTGTAAAGCTCGTGTTTGGATTCCTTGTGACTAGTGAGTTAATCCTTTCTTCTGGTGCTGTGAATGTTTGTTTAGCCTTCTCTCTTACAATGCATTTATGGGGCTCAAACAGTTCAAGTGTGTGTTGGGCAACTGCCGGTGTCCTGTCTGGGGATTCTTTACGACTTGGAGTATCACCAGGATTGCAGTGGTCATCCAGCGCCTTTGTGATCCTGCCCCTTAGCGAGTGATGAATGTGGAGACGGCTGTGGGAACATTCCTGTCTGCAGTCCGCATGCGAGAAAAATGTTTTGTCTTGTGCTTCCCATCGAGCCCAGAAATGTGAGGTCTCTGCAGCAGTCTGTCAGCGCAGCCAGACACCAGGGGGATAAGGAGCCTGTGATGTGTCCTCGCGTCTTATCTCCTCCGAACGATACCAGTGTTATGGCTGTGCTGCAGGCCTGGATGGGATCTGCTTTTCCTGGGGAAGAACTCTGTGCAATTAATGCTTTTGGAAAGACAAAATACAGTCTTTCAAGGCAACCACAAAAATTCAGAGTTAATGAAGTGGAGGGAAGGAAGTACTTCAGCCAAAATGGGGAACCGCTCCTTGAAGCTATGGCCTATTTATAAAAAGCTTTGTGTAGGCTTTCCCTGCTAAAGACAGGAAAGCAAAGACCCACTGAAGGCAAGTGGGGAACATTGCTGTTGAGTCAGCTGAGAGCTTGAAGACTAATGTTTCAAGACTGTCAGCTAAATAATTCAGTAAGCCTTGACCTTTTTCTCTGCACGCAGATTTGGTTCAACTTAATTTCACTCTTGCTTCTGGTGAAAAAAGAAAAGAAAAGTGCATGCTGAGGTGAACATTTGTAGCCTCCCATATTCCTTGATTGCTAACCTGTTATTAATGGCGAAAGACTTGAGTAGTGCCCTAAAATAGCTTGATTTGCCCTAAGGGGCTACACATTCTTGTTTTCCTCTTCTAAAGCAGGTGCAAGGGCTGTGGCTTCACACCCCAAAATCACCCTCCTGTAGATTTGAATGAACAGGTTCAAATCTGGTTTTGCTGCTTTGTTATTGTCATCTTCATTCCTTGGTTAGAACCACGTACAAGTACACCCATCACCTGTGAGTGTCAAAAGCTGGCCTTGTCTACAACTGAAGTGTTTAATTTCTTCTCTTTCAATCCAGACAATGCTGGATTTTGGTAGCGTTGGGCCAGTGAAGTTTCACCGAGGAATCCCAACCTCTATCTAGCATTTGCCCTGACCCTAGAAGTCCTGGTAGGGATTTTGTAAAGAGTTCATTTGCCTGCTTCATTTACGTCCAAGCCCAAGACAAGTTGTCAGCGCACTTGTGTGAATTCATGCAGCTGAATAATTATTTCTTTGAAGCCAAGACCATCGGTGCTCACCACTGTGGTACCTGCGCGATGAACAAAGCATGCAGCACGTATGTATGTCATATTGTTCTCCTCTCACTTGAGGAGAATTAGAGTGCTGAGTTAGAACTCTGTAGCCTAGGCTCAAGACCACTAGTAAATAAATATTCTGAAGCTGTACGCCTTTATATACCCAGCTCTGCAGGGCTCACTTGGAAATCGGGTCTATGCAGAGACCTGTAGCACAACTTTTTGGTGTCTGCAGGGCAGCGCTGTGCTGTGACGCCCCCCCCACCTCCAAGCGAGCCAGCAGGGCATGGTATTAATGCCGATCCTGCTAATAGGTCCCAGAGCTAATTAATTATCCCGAGCACGGTATGGGGCACCTTTCAGTTCTGGAGCATGCTGAATGGGAGCTGACAAAATGTGCCCTTGATGTGTGGCTGCGTTTTTTTCAGGAAAGAAAACATGAGGTTAAGGAATGGCTAAAGCAGCCCCGCTCGCCTGTGCCTGCACCACCTCGTGAGGAGAACTGCTGCTTTTTGTGTTTGGAGCGGACCTTAATTTGATTCAGGTATAGGAACAGTGCTGCCTTGTTACAGCTCTGTAAGAAAGCCCTGTGGGCTGCTCCCCTTTCTAAAAAGCTCTGTATTTCGCCCTGGTTGTGTTCCCGCCACGAGCTGGGCTGGAGCTGGTGGAAGCCTGGGGAAGGCTTGAGGAAAACCTGGCGATGGGATCGGGTGCTGCACTCCCAGGTTTGTTAGCTCTGCCCTGCCGTGCCCAAGGTCAGTGTCCCAGAGAGCTCCCTGCGAGCAGGCCCCGCGTTAGCGCGAGTCTCGCTGGGTTCACGCATCAGGCTTTCCTGTGTTGAGTCCCATAGTGCGTGGTGCCTCCAGCTAAAGGCTTTTAGTCAAGTCTAAATCCACTTATTTAACAGCAGCTGTTTCAGGGCTATTTTAAGTGCGTGACAGTGGAACACAGAAGGAAATGGCTGTTTTTTTTTTTTCCCTCTCTGCTGTCTTGCAGAGCTACATCTGTGATGCTGCAGGATTCTGTAGCCAGGGGGTGTGAAAAGAACTAAAAAAAACAAAGCCTCTGATGTCCATGTAGTGCCATGCCTTCTTGCCATCTGCGCTTAGCTTCTGCCCTGCTGCTCCAAGTCGGTTTTAATTCCTGAGCCTAAATGTTCTCAGGTCTAACAAAAGCTCAGCCTTTTCTGGTGCCAGTATGGAGCAGCCTAGTGCTGCTCACACACCTTGTAGCAGCTGGTGGGCTGTCGGGCTGCAGCCCCCCTCAGAAACGCTTTGCTGGGAGCTGCTGAGAAGGATGCTGCGACTTCATCTGTGCCTGGCACTGGGAGGGTGGCAGGGGATGCCAAAAGGGGTTTACTCGCCTTTCTCCGCGCAGCATCTTGGAAGACAAAAGGCAGGGAAACTGCAATAAATCGTGGGGCATTTCAGCCTGGGGAGCCTGGTGCTGGTAACAGCTGGCATTTTACTTCATGTAAGTGATCAAAAAGACGGTTGTGTGCTGTCCTGCAGTTGGGAGAGATTGGCCAGAGGAGCAAGGAGCATCTGGTTCTCGTTGGGCTCTGCCTTTGGATGGTCGTCATTCTTGTTTGTCACATTGTCTTTCTTCCCCCTCCCTTCCTCCTTCCCTTCCTTCCTCAGCCCTTTTTTCTCCCCTCAGTGAGTTTACAAGTCTTGCTGGAATGCACATATGGTCCTTATCATCCCCAAAGTCCAGCTTTTTTTTCCTGGTTAGCAATTTGTGACATCAGGGGCCGTTAGAGGCATTAGTCACTTTTACTCCAAATAGAAAGGTTCGTGGCTTTTGGAAACCTATGGAGGAAAATGTCTTTTATGTCAGTTCTTGGCAGAAGTGCAGCCGTTACTGCTGCGAGCTTGCGCTGACCTTTAGCCAAGCGTTTTGCCTGGAAGATAAATGTTCGTTCCCACTCTCTGCAGCCACTTCGGAATTGTCAGATTTTGCTGACTTCCCTCTTCCCAGAAGAATGCGGCTGTATCCTTTTTCTCCATCCTCCTGCTGCGCTGCTGCAGCCTGCCAATGTAAGCAGCTCCCCGCCGGCGCGCTTGGAGGCGCGGGAGCGGCGGCAGCGCCACTGGCCACGGGATGCAGTTCCCTGCCGCGTGGCGGGGGCTGCGAGGCCCCAGCCCCTGGGTTGTTTGGTGCTGGGCCTCAGGGAGCTGTGTCCATGCTGGGGGCAGGTGGTTTGCCCGTGTGGATTTCCTTCCAGCAGCCAGGGAGTTTGCCAGGGAGTATTTAGGGAGTTTGGGCTAAGAAGGAAACTGGGGTCTCCTTGAGCAGGGGATTTTAAGCCAGCCTTGGCGAGAGGGGGCTTCATTTCCCTCCCTAGTTCTTGCCTCTGCTAACGCAGGCTTGTCCAGCATCAGCCAGCCTGAGGGCATCTCCTCTGGGGAGCCCCTAGCTTTGTCCCATGGGCAGCAATCTCATGTGAGGGGTCAGCATGAGACCCACACCTCCCCTGCCCTGCTCGGGGTGCTGCTTCCTGCCTTCCTCCCCCCTCCCAGGGCGACCTCTTGTCCTGATTCTCCAAGACTAAAAGGAAAACCAGCCCCCACGGGGAGAGCCTTTCTGCGTTCCCTGTGACCCCCATGGGTACCAAGAGAGGGAGCCAACTGCGGCACAACATTTTGTTGACAGTATTTCTTCTTACTGGCAGTCGGAAGACCTGGATCCTTGCTGTAATTTTGGACATTGCTGGAGGGCTGGGGCAGGGGACTTAAGCACGCTGTGTTAAGAAGCTGCTAAGCAGCTACAGCCTGTGCCAGCTCTTATCTAGGAAGAAGAGGATGGTTTTTCTGAGGTCTGGCCCTCGGGGCAGTCAGCAGGGAGCTGCAGCGGTGAGTCACCCGGCAGGATGGTGGGGGGTGTTAGCCGCCCAGCCTGCATACCTCTCCCATGGATCTGCATGGCTTACTCGACCTAGTAATCTGCAGAACAAGGCTCTGTCTTCCAAAGGGTCTGCGTTCCCGCGTGCAAAAAAAAAAAAAAAGACCTCCCAGGCTTCAGTAGCTTGCAGATGTGTCTGCCCGAGTCTGCAGCCAGCCAGCAGCCAAAGCACGGAGACAGGAACTCCCCCTCCTCTGCTGGTGACACTGATGGTTATCCTAGCCTGAAACAACACAAGTCCTTCCTCTCCTGATTAACTGATTGCTACGGGCTGTTTGCTCAGGGCACGGATGCACTAGCTGTGGCAGGGAGGGGGTGGTTCTTTCCTTTTGTTTTCCCCTGTTTTATTATACTTGAGTTCCCTCGCCCAAGAATTAGAGGTTCAACCATCACTGGGAATACCTAGTGCCCCGCTGGCGCTCAACGTTAACGCGGGGCGAGGGAACTATAGATCTGTCTCGTCCTGACTGCTCTTTGCTTCTGTGCTCACTGCCGTCTCCTGAGCCACCCTGTTGTCTGAGCAGATTAAAGTATCTCTGAGGTCCCTGGCTTTGGATGCAGCATCTGAGACTAGTTGAGAAACACGGGAACGTGCGCCTAGTAATCAGGCAAAAATGTAGCTGGCCTGAGCTGCTGACAACAATAAAAGCTTTCAGAATTTCTTAAAGGTTCCCCCGAAGTCGTGTGGTCTCAAATAACTAAACACTTGCTTCATATTTGTGGTCTAGCTCAATATTTTGCATACCAGCATTTTTCCCCTCTTGAATTTGAGGCTCGTTTTTGTTTTCTTTAACTCTTCAGAGGCCGTGTGAAAGTGACCCCCAGCTGTCAGGAGCGGTGGGACAGGAGGGGCTGAAGGGGAGCATTTTGCCGGCGGCCTTGAAGCAGAAGGGGCTCAGGCAGGAGGCTGCTTGGGCTGTGAGGGGACAGCTGCTGGGTGAGGAGAGCGGGGCAATAAATGCAGCGATCTTCCTGGCCCCTTGCTCTGCCGGCCTTTGGGAGATGCTCCTTCCTACACAAGGGAAGGGGTTTTGGTGATTCTCAGATCGCTTACTGGACACCTTCTGAAATATGAGGGCATGGTTTCGCTTTGTACCACGTCTGCATAAGTGGCACACCGCTAACCGTGCAGCCCACCCCTGTACCCACCTCCCCTCCTCACACAGACGTGCTGCTGCTGCTGTCTCCAGTGAGGGGAAAAATAAGTTTGTTTCCCTTTATTCCTGCTAGCTCTGCCAAGCCACCGTGGCTTAGAAGGAATGAGCTGATTCTCTCCTTGCACGTGCCTCGTCAGCCAAATTGTTTTATAAAGCTTCTCTGAATTACATCCAGGCAGGCCCCCTGGTTGCCGTAGAGCATCCCTTATAGCGCTGCCTGACCTATAAAAACGTTACCGCCAGCAGCCACGTGTGAAGAAAACCAGATCTGAAGTACAGCTAGCGGGGCTCTGAGACTGTAAACTCTTTCATGTCTTTTTGCAAGGAACTCTTATTTTTCCTTTAAGAGTGTTGGGAGATGGGGTCCTGACAATTGGTCTCTTTGTAACATCTTAAAGACCATTGCTGCTCCAAGAAACGCCAACTGCTAGGTGTGCTGCTTGTTAGGTGCAGGGCTGAGTGCTCCGCGTCTTTCCCACTAAACCAGCCTTTGTCTATTCACATAACTTGATGGCTTCTGCAGGTTTAAAATTGCTTCCAGAGGTTTAAAGTTGCTTGCTGGTCCTGTCGATGGTGCATGAAGGAGGGAAGGTTTGCCCTATATATATTTACCTCTTCAGTAGAAGAGGCATGACCATCTCCTAAGAAAGAGTTTAAAAATAAAGCCTGCTCTTGGAAAGCCTTAAAGTCTGTGACATCTGAGAATATCCACCCTCTGAGAATAGCCAGATACCTGAGCTCAGCAGTGTCTCTAGTGCAGACTGGCTGCCCTCTGCGGAGGCCTGGAGAGCTGCCGTTTTCCCCAGGCTGATCTCCTCCACGGCTCTTGAAGCTGCAAGCAGGGGGAGGTGCCCAGCCATCGAAGCTATCCTCTTGGTGTGCTTGCGAGAGGCCAGTGCTTCTGGATTCAGCAACGTGTCTGGGTGTTTGTGAGGCATCTCCTAGGGCAGTGTTACTGGCAGAGGGGCAGCTGATGAGTTGGTTTAACCCACAAGTGTGTTTAGGTGCAGCGTGGAGGAAAGAGAGGTGTTGGGCTGAACTCAAAGGCATGCTGATCACGTATCTCTGAAGGGAAGTGAGGAAGTCCCTTGGGAAGAGGTGGGCGGGCAGGGTGCTGGCATGCCTTCCCCCTGGGGAGATGCCACTGCTGCCTTCCTGCGGCAGGAGGAGTAACTTGGGGCTTTGAGCACTGTGCCTGGGCTTGCTGGGTGCACGTGGGGGCTCTGGGCCCATCTGTGGGGAAAAGATCCTGAAAGATCCTTTGCCTTGGGCGACCTCGGACTGCCCATCAACGAGAGGCACCCCGTTCGCATCGGGATGCCTCGCTTGGGGCCAAAACCCAGCCTGCCGACCCTCCTCTTGGCAGCCTGTCGCAGCAGCTCGCAGCCAGAGCAGCGTGAGCATCTGACTTACTGTCCCTG